>NC_080541.1:205711932-206375860 GCF_028640845.1 Ahaetulla prasina | reverse complement strand
ATCACGACTCAAAAGCCACCTTTATGGAAGGGCTTCATCAAAACATTGCGATGCTTTGCCCAATTATGCAAGGTATCTTTTTTAGAAGCAATTTTCAACACTTGTTCTGAGATTAACGAGATAAGCGTTACTGCAACATACATTTTGAGCATCTGAATAATTAACTCAAAGGTAGTTTGTACTAAATTCAGGGGGCTTAATCCCAAGTAAGAACATATTGCATCGTAGCTCTCCCTTGAGTAAAAAGGAATGGATCAGCGTAATAGCCTTATCATCAGGCAAATGGGCCATCTGGCTCAATAATATCTAAACTGCCCCACCTTAACTTGGTGCCCTTCAGAAGCAAATCCATATCCCCAGCTTCTTTTTATTCACAGTCCAAGCTGTTTCCTCTACGTTTGATGTTTCTGGGCAAATACATTTTATTTATCGGGAAGACGAGCATTTCGTATGTGGTTACAGTGTGGCATTCAGAGCACATAAAGGTAAAGGTTTCCCTTGTTCAGTCATGTCCAAGTCTAGGGGCCAGTTCTCATCTCTGTTTCTTAGCTGAGGGAGCCAGCATTGTCCAAAGACATTTCTAGGGTCATGTGGCTAGCACACAGGTCAGCAACCTGTTGCTCTGGAGCCGCATGTGGCTCTTTCATCCCTCTGCTGCAGCTCCCTGTTGCCAGTTGGCACCTCAATTTTCAGATGAGTTTTTGGTTGGAGGGGGTAAGCAGGAGACTCTATGGCAAGGGGCAGGTTATCCACAATTGATAGGGCTTTCAGTTAGGACTGGTAGAGGAAAAAGGATGCTGTGCTAGGAGGAGAGTCTATGGTGGGGGAACCAGACTTCTGGTTGGCTCCAGAAATGAATAGGGGACTTCCGGTTAGGGCCTTTGTGGTTCTTTGAGTCACAACCCCTGGGCTAGCATGACTATCTGCCAAAGCACATGGAGTGATGTTTCCTCCCAACTCCCCATTAACATGGTACCTATTTATTTACTTGAATTGACATGTTTTTGAACTGTTAGGTAGACAGAAGCTGAAGCAAGTAATGAGAGCTCACTTCACTGCACAGCACTCAGGTCACGAACCTGTGCTCAACATTTTGAACCACTGAGCACATTAGTTCTTTGGTAATGCCTCAAGTTGCTAACCTCATTGCCTTCCAATCCAGTTTCTTGGAATATATAATCCAACATATTAATTTAATAAATAAGGAGAGAAGATACATCCTTGTCTCACTCCTTTATCAACCTGGAGTCAGTATTTTACCATGCTCTGTCTATACTGTGATGTCTTGGCTTTCACATAGGACAATGTGACATTCTGGGATTCCCATTGTTTTAAACATATTCTACTGCTTTACCTAGTCAAAGGCCTTTCTATATTCAGTAAAGCACACTAACTTATTTTTTGATATTCCTAAATGGTAGAGTTTTCTGTGCCAGCACTGCTGACTTCCAGCCAACAAGATAGCAAGTTGGATACTTGCCGCTATCCAGAAATAGGCATATTCAGACAAAACTTCTAGAAGCAGAGAGTTCTTTTTAGCTATATTTTTATTTTTAATTTATTTATTTGTCGAGCATGTATTTTATGACAGATACAAGTGTAAACATAATTATAAATACATAAAAAGGATACGAATAAAAGAAAACATTAGAACAGGGACAATAGGCATCCTGGTGCGCTTATGCACGCCCCTTACAGACCTCTTAGGAATGGGATGAGATCTACAGTAGACAATCTAAGATTAAACTTTTGGGGATTTGGGGAAGAAACCACAGAGTCAGGTAGTGCATTCCAGGTGTTGACAACTCTGTTACTGAAGTCGTATTTTCTGCAGTCTAGTTTGGATCAGTTTACCATGAGTTTGTATCTATTGTGTGCTCTTGTACTTGGCATGGGTCAAGACCAGGAATTTTGCCTAACAAGCAACAAATCCAAGGGAAAAGACAAGAGACACAGTGAGGTGGAATCCAGAGTTCAAAGCACAGAAGATAAACATGACAGAGCTAAGGCTTACAAAGCTGCCCCAATGTTTTCTCTCAAGGAATGAAACCAATAAATAAGCCAAGCTGAGCCACGACCTCATGGAAGATCTGGAACACCTTACAGATTGGAGCCTACACTCCTACTGGCCAGTTTTCTGGCAGTCCATCAGTGCTCTGCCACTGTATCTTTAAAGCACAGCTCTGCTTAGGGCTGCGGGGCTGGACTTCAGAGTCTGAGGGCATGTTGGAAGGTGCAGGCAGGATGTCCTGAGGCCCTGCCAGATCATTGCTGGAATTCAATATTTCTGGAATTACTTCCTACAGTATCATCATCCCTGGCCATCCCTGGCTCCATGTTTGCACATTCTTTTGCTCATGGACAGATGCCTGCAATCAGATAATCACTTGTACCAGGCAATAAAATATGTCAGAGGTCTGCAAGTGGTAGAAAACACGTCCTTTTCCTACCATCATCTTTGCCTCAGATGACAGTGCTTTGTGGCATATTTTGTCTGTGCTTTGCTTCCCTATTGAAGAGACTAGATTCCCATCTGCCTCTAGAAAGAGGTCCACAAACAACTTTGGATGAGGTCCAATGAGTTATGTTAACTTTCCATGGGCAACGGATTGTGACATATTGCTGGTCCAATGCAGAATAGTGTAGTTCAATATGCGGCAGATGGATGGATGGTCTTTGTTCTAAGGCAGTTTCCCTGATGGAGAAAGAAAAATGATATCATGAAAAACAGATGGTGTATTGGGAACAGATTCCAATTAAACTTCAAGTATGTTCCATCATCAACATGGTCCTGTGAATACAGAAATAATATATTGGCTCCCATGTATTTTACATCAGCCTTATCCAAACTTGTATCTTTCAAATGGATTGACAATACAGCCTCTAGAAGTCTCATTTAACTAGAAGAATGGGTAGGAATTCTGAGACTCGTGCAGTGAACCCATCTAGAAGGTTATAGTAATTCCTCCATGCCATCACTCTGCTAAACAACTAATTCCCACAACACTGTCAAACTATTTATTAAACTGTATTACTATTATTATTCTCATCCTTCATATTACCTATTTCCTTTTTTACTTATGACTATAACTTTGTTGCTTGTATCTTTACAATTTATATTGTTCTATTTAGTTTCCTAGTATGATTTATGTTGATTGCTTATTTAGTATCCTATGATTATCACTAAGTGTTGTATCTTATGATTCAGGATGAATGTATTTATGATGACTATGATCATGATTTATCACTTTTATCTTTTATTTCCACTGAGAGTTTATGCACCGCAGACAAATTCCTTGTGTGTTCAATCATACTTGGCCAATAAAGAATTCTATTCTGTCCTGTCCTGTCCTGTCCTATCCTATCCTATCCTATCCTATCCTATCCTATCCTATCCTATCCTATCCTATTCTATTCTATTCTATTCTATTCTACTCTATTCTACTCTATTCATCTCCAATATGTTTAATGCCACCTTTCAGAGAATATCTGTCTTACTGATATTAACAATTCTAGTAGTTCTGAAATTCTCCATATGAGAAGACTTTGTTCCTTTTGGAAACAGAAAAAAAAAGTATTACTATTTTTTCCAAGTCAGCTTAGATTCTCCTGCAACATAATAAACAGCAAAGCTTAACCTATCTGTCCAAAAACAAAGACAGTCCCACTTATACCTTCACAATCTCCGGTATGGTCATGTAGAGTAGATTTTAAATTATAAGCAGATGCCATATGTTTGTTTCTTAATTCTTTCTTTGCTTGATGAACTGGAACACTCTTGATGCTTCAACCATCAGCAGTAATTAGGAAAAGATAAGGGTAGAGAGTAAGTATCAATAATTATATTCCATAGATCTTTGACGCATCCATGACTAATTACTTTTAAAAAGGATTGGGATGGAATCGCTATCATAAAAACAAAGGAAGCATAGATGGCTCTACAGATTCAGATAGGAATAAAAGCTAGCTGATAAGTAATTTCCGTCACAATATTGTCTAGAATTCTGGAGTTGCTTCTGCTTCTTCTCTTTCTTCTTCTTTCATGGTCACATCACAGAGTCTGATGCTCTTCAGCAAAGGGACTGATGTTATGCAGGATTTCTACTGTTGGTTTAATGAGCCAGAAATTCAAGTTATTACCAATGACTTCAAATGAGTGCCTTAATTAATTGATGATGTTACAGTGATTTTAATTAATATTTAATTAATTACCTTACAGTAATTTTAAAAACATATATCTAAATTTTCTACACAATAAAATCTAAGCTGCTTGCTTTTAAAATTAATCTTTGGAATTGTTTCCAAAAGATGATGCAAACAATGGAATAGAAAACATCAGAAGAAGAGAAAAACCGGGAGAGGAGGAGGAGGAGGAGGAGGAGGAGGAGGAGGAGGAGGAGGAGGAGGAGGAGGAGGAGAAGAAGAAGAAGAAGAAGAAGAAGAAGAAGAAGAAGAAGAAGAAGAAGAAGAAGAAGAAGAAGAAGAAGAAGAAGAAGAAGAAGAAGAAGAAGAAGAAGAAGAAGAAGAAGAAGTCTTTTTACTTCAGGGTATCTAAAATCTCAATGAGGAAGAGACATATAAGGCTAACAAATCATGGAAATATTTTATCTGGATTGAAAAAAAAAATGCAAATTTTTCCTGCCACCTAGTATCTGTTCAGATGTTTTCAGCACAATATGTATAATAAATAAAGGAGAATGAAAGCTAAAGGGATGCTTAACACTATCTCTGCTCTCCACTTCTTCTTTCTGTCTCTGCTTAAGGAGGAAAATAATAATGTTTTACTGCTCCATTTCTTCATCAGACAAATAGGAGTAACTGTTCCCAACTTTCCTTTCGGCAGAGTAAGATGGCTGCTTTTCTTTTTCTTTTTCTTTTTGCCTCCTCTAACCACAGCCTGGAGTTCAATCCTGATGGGGTTTGAGGTTGACTCAGCCTTCCATCCTTCCAAGGTGGATAAAATGAAGATCTAGATTGTTGGGGGGCAATGTGCTGAAATTGTAATCCTCCCAGGGAGTGCTGTAAAGGGGTGATATATAGGTCTCAGTGCTATTGCTCTTTTTGGCAAGGGTTCATCTGGGGCAGGGGTGAAATTCACTTACCTTCCCTACTGGTTTGCAAATGTGCACGTGCCATCATCCACGCATGCGCAAAGCCTTCTGTGCATGCGCAGAGGCTTAAAAACATCTCAAAAAAGCGACATCATGACATCCGTGCAGGTGGGTGGAGCCTCGCACAGCCACCACTACCGGTTCTCCCAAGCTGGATAGAACCAGCTGAATTTCTCCCCTGATCTGGGGCCTTTTTGTGAAGCTTCATCTATACTTGCCAAGACTGAGCAAAAGGGACATAATCAGAAGATTTGAATTCAAAAGATTGGGCCAGATTCTGTTTTCTTTCTGTACTGTAGCATTTCTCAAAGGAAAGTAGCAGTTTGCTTTTAACACTCTCTTGTTAAATCCTCACATAGTTGAAAAGTATTGAAACATCCAATTTATGCTATATTTATTTAAAAGCACTATGGGTAGGATTTTCCATGAGGATGAGAGGTATTTCACATTCAGGTCCATCCACACAATTACTTTTAGATAGCAATCTCTCAACACAACCTATTATTGTTATGAGAATGCAACCGAAGGAAGAGTACAGGATGGGCCATCTTGAACTTCGAAAGTCAAGGTAAAATATTTTTCATCTTGAGTTCAAACAATGGGAACTTCTTGAACAGATCCCTGCTGTTTTCCGGGCGAAAGTTGTTTGCTGTTACTTTCTCCCAGAATGTTCATCTTCACAAACTAGTCTACAGTTTTGCTGGAAAAGATAAATGGACTTTTTTGATTAGAGAAAAGATGCTATCTACGTTTATGGGTGACTAGAAGGCTCCTATGGACTTCTTTTCATAAAAATGAAAAAAATGAACTTGCGGTTTATATTTCTGATGATGAGATAGATTACTGAAAGAAGAATATGATGCAACTTTTAAAATGTTAAAATATAATTGTACTTACAACTGCTGTACAGAATATCGGGCACGACTTTTTTAGTTTTCTTTAACTTTTTGCTTTTTCTTTGATCTCTTTCTATCAATCTAATCTACAGTTCTGATATGCCCAGGAGGTCTGGGTAGCTATAACTCAAATCTGTATAACATCAGGGCCCAGAGGCAGTCAGTCAAATATTATCACCTACTGAGGCTTTATAGCAAATCCGATGAATGAATAAATTAAATATTTAGTTATCAAATTCAATTTGTATCTTGCCCTGGAAAAAAAAATTCCAAGGTAGCTAATTATTCCCATGGTAAGGTTTTTAGGCCAATGTTTGAGGACAGAAAAAGCTGTTGATTGGTTCAGTAAAAAGAGATAGTAAGAGACAATTCTGCTGAAGTCAAACCATATACATATATTAAACCTTCAATCCCGTGCTTGAATTGCAAATTGAAGTGTAAATTATGAATATATTTTATTTAATAGGAAATGTTTGTTATGTGAACATCTATGGAGATTCTCAGTTATCCAGGTCATGGTTATCCCAAAGGTGCTTTTCCCTCTTGAAAAAGCACATTTCATTTCTTGTCCAAGAAGGGGAACTGAAAGAAAACTGATGAAGCTTCTTGGATGAGAAGTGAAACATTTTCAAGAAAAAACAAAGAAAGTCCAGTTGCCTCTTGAAAAAACACCTTTTGGACATTGTTTCACACTTTGGTTTTAGGATGTTGATAAATATGAATTTTCAGAGCAACCCTCATTTTGAAACGAGAAGAATACGGACATATTCTTTTCTATTCTGTTTTGAGATTATATGGACAGAAGGGCTTTTTAGACTGAAGAGAAATCTGATGACTAAATGTTTTTGGCTTTTGAAAGTGCAGAATAGAATTTTAAGTAGCTTTGCAAATCCTCTTGTAGAGGTCAAACTAAAATAAGATAAAGAACAAAGAACAAAGCCATAACACTCAATTAAAGAATGATCTCCAGATAAAACACAATAAAACAATAAAATCTCATTTGAGATGCTGAAGCATATTAAATGAAAAACTGTATGTGCTGCATGAAGGCAGGTTGATTACACATTACCCCGCATGTGGATAAAGGTAAAGGTAAAGGTTCCCCTCGCACATACGTGCTAGTCGTTGCCGACTCTAGGGGGCAGTGCTCATCTCTGTTTCAAAGCCGAAGTGCCAGCGCTGTCCGAAGACGTCTCCGTGGTCATGTGGCCGGCATGACTCAACGCGAAAGGCGCACGGAACGCTGTTACCTTCCCACCAAAGGTGGTCCCTATTTTTTCTACTTGCATTTTTACGTGCTTTCGAAACTGCTAGGTTGGCAGAAGCTGGGACAAGTAATGGGAGCTCACCCCATTACACAGCAGCACTAGGGATTCAAACCACTGAGCTGCCGACCTTTCGATCGACAAGCTCAACATCCTAGCTCCTGAGCCACCGTGTCCCTTGCATGTGGATTAGAGACCTGAAAATGAGAGATGAGACACCCCCAGGAGGAAGGACAACAATCTTAGCAAATAATCATGTTCTCTCTCTCTCTCTCTCTTTCCCCCTCCATCCATCCTCTCTCCCTCCCTCCCTCCCCCCCCCAAACACACACACATGAAGGGAGCCTTTCTTGAACCAAAAAAGGCAAACTATGGGAAACAGAAAGATTTAGAGCAGGGGTGTCAAACTCGCAGCCTGTGGGCTTGATGTGTCACGCACTGGCCATGCCCATCTCCGGTTTAGCGAAGGAGAAAAAAGTCACATTACATCATGTGACAACAACATGACACCACAAGTCTGACACCCCTGATTTAGAGCAATTTCTAGAATTCAATTCCTAGAATTCAACCTAAAGTTCCTGAGTTGAGAGAGGGAGAGAGAGAGAGAGAGAGACTGAGTTAGGGCATGGGTAATGAAACAATTACAAAGGAGCAATACAAGAAAACAGCTACCGTATACTATATTGTAATCAGAGTTTCCTAGCAGAGGCCCTGGATTTCTCCAACTTAAAAATAAGAACAAATAGATATTTTCCCCCTTTCCATTTCTGGGCAAAAATTCCACCTTGTTTGGAGGTATGATATTAACAGAATCACTTATCTTGCTCTTTGCATAATCTCCCCCATCTAGGGATTATACCAAGGACTAGGACAGTGCAACACATATATTTAAAGATCTTTTGGTTGGAGATGAGACTCAAGAAGCTGTGTGCATTTTGTTAAGTGGTCTGAAAAGAGGAGAGCAGCTAATAGATCCGTGATGGCGAACCTATGGCACGGGGGCCAGAGGTGGCACGCAGAACCCTCTCTGCTGGCACATGCGCCGTCGCCCCAGGTCAGATCTCCATGGTGTTTCCTTTGTGAGCTTCTGTTTCCCTGCAAACGATGAAACAGAAGCTCACAAAAGAAAAAGATCTTACCTTTTGCCACGCTGCTGGTGTTGGGATGCCCCGCCTCCCACCAGCCAACTGGTCTTCAGGTCTCTGCTGCACATGAATGCATGTCCGTGCATGTGTGTATTCACACATGTCTGCGCATGTCTGCATATGTCCATGCATGTCCAGGTATGTCCAGGTATGTCCATGCATGCATGCAGTTTGGGCATGCGCACACAGTTTGGGCACTCAGTGTCTAAAAGATTCGCCATTACTGTACTAGATGATCATCCAGATTCTAATGAAAGAGAACCCACCACCTCTAATTTATTTATTTATTTATTATTTTAATTTATATACCGCCCTTCTCCCGAAGGACTCAGGGGCGGTTTACAGCCAAGTAAGACAACAATCACACAAAAAAATTTTCTTTTCTTTTGCATTTATATCCCGCCCTTCTCTGAAGACTCAGGGCGGCTTACACTATGTTAGCAATAGTCTTCATTCTATTTGTATATTTATATACAAAGTCAACTTTTATTGCCCCCAACAATCTGGGTCCTCATTTTACCTACCTTATAAAGGATGGAAAGCTGAGTCAACCTTGGGCCTGCTGGGACTAGAACCTGCAGTAATTGCAGGCAGCTGCTGTTAATAACAGACTGCATTAGCAATCTGAGCCACAGAGGCCCCTAAATTAAAAACATTTTAAAAAAACTAATTCAATTTGGCTAAGAAGGATTAAAACTCTACTAAAAAACCCCATTAAAACTATTAGGCCAGCCCTGTGCGATGGAACAAAAATGTCTTCAGCTCGCGTCGGAAAGTCCGGAGGTCAGGGAGTTGATGTATCCCTGGAGGCAGCTCGTTCCAGAGGGCAGGGGCCCCCACGGAGAAGGCCCTCCCCCTGGGGGTCGCCAGTCAACATTGTCTGACCGACGGCACCCTGAGGAGACCCTCCCCATGGGAGCTCACTGGTTGTTATAACCAACTGCTCATTGTTTACAAAATCACAGCAAATAACCTCCACATTCTGAGAACACGTTTTGTAATTATCATACTTGCTTACATTTTTCTCTGGTCTGTCTCACTAAATGTCTAAGGCAGATAATTTAGCACTATCCTAAGGACATGAAGATCAATAAAAATGTAAAACTTTGCCATTAAATAAAAGAATTAATCCAGAAGCCTGTTATTTAAAACCATCCACAAAACACTTTGTGGATTCCTTAGCAGGAAGTCGGCTTTGCAATTTCTTCAAATATCTATGCTCCTATGCAGCCAGAAATGGAGACATCTCCATTGCAAAAAGTGCCTTGAGGGAAGACACTTGGTCTATGCACAGTAATGAGTCACAAATGCACATTTATTGAAACGGAATTGTTTTAGAGAAACATCCCAAGTTGGCAGTTGAACTGACAAACTACTTTGCTATCCCCACATTACAATGTTTCATCTTGTTGCTTGGGTTCTTTCTATTATCTCCTCCAGCATCCCTTGACAGTTATGCCTGGCAATAGTATTGATGGGCTACTCCCTATGTTGACAATGGGTGCTTTATGGACCAAGAAGTTAGCTTGGGCTAATACCAGCAACACAATTGGCAATGACTGTTGTTTATTTATTTATTTATTTATTTATTTAATCACATTTTTATACCGTCCTATCTCCCAAGGGACTCAGGGCGGTTTACAGCCTGATAAAAACACAAATATAAATACAAGATAAAACACCAATTAAAAAACTTATTGAATAAGGTCGAATATTAAAATTACGATTAAAATAATAAAACCCCGTTAAAAACCAAATTTAAAATTTAAAATTCTAGTCCAGTCCTGCGCAGATAAATAGATGTGTCTTAAGCTCGCGGCGAAAGGTTCGAAGGTCAGGAAGTTGACGGAGTCCTGGGGGAAGTTCGTTCCAGAGGGTGGGAGCCCCCACAGAGAAGGCCCTTCCCCTGGGTGTCGCCAGTCGGCACTGCCTGGCGGATGGCACCCTAAGGAGTCCCTCCCTGTGAGAGCGCACAAGTCGGTGGGAGGCAATCGGTGGCAGCAGACGGTCCCGTAGGTAACCCGGCCCTATGCCATGGAGCGCTTTGAAGATAGTTACCAAAACCTTGAAGCGCACCCGAAAGGCCACAGGTAGCCAGTGCAGTCTGCGCAGGAGAGGTGTCACATGGGAGCCACGAGGGGCTCCCTCTATCACTTGCGCAGCCGCATTCTGGACTAACTGGAACCTCAGAGTGCTCTTCAAGGGAAGCCCCATGTAGAGAGCATTGCAGTAATCCAGACGAGATGTCACGAGAGCATGAGTGACCGTACATAGGGCATCCCGGTCTAGGAAGGGGCGCAACTGGCGAACCAGGCGAACCTGGTAAAAAGCTCTCCTGGAGATGGCCGTCAAATAGTCTTCAAAAGACAGCCGTCCATCCAGGAGAAGCCCAAGTTTTGCACCCTTTCCATTGGGGCCAATGACTCGCCCCCAACAGTCAGCCGCGGCTGCAGCTGACTGTACCGGAGTGCCGGCATCCACAGCCACTCTGTCTTGGAGGGATTCAGTTTGAGCCTGTTCCTCCCCATCCAGACCCGTACAGCCTCCAGACACCGGGACAGCACTTCGATAGCTTCGTTGGGGTGGCCCAGTGTGGAGAAGTACAGCTGAGTATCATCAGCGTACAGCTGGTACCTCACACCGAAACCACTGATGATCTCACCCAGTGGCTTCATATAGATGTTGAACAGGAGGGGCGAGATAATCGACCCCTGCGGCACCCCACAAGTAGGCGCCTCGGGGTCGACCTCTGCCCTCCCGTCAACACCGTCTGCGACCGATCAGAGAGATAGGAGGAGAAACACCGATAAACGGTGCCTCCCACTCCCAATCCCTCCAACCGGTGCAGCAAGATACCATGGTCGATGGTATCAAAAGCCGCTGAGAGGTCTAATAGGACCAAGGCAGAGGAATAACCCCTATCCCTGGCCCTCCAGAGATCATCAACCAACGCGACCAAAGCCGTCTCCGTGCTGTATCCGGGCCAAAAGCCGGACTGGAACGGGTCTAGATAGACAGTTTCATCCAGGTACTGGGGTAATTGACATGCCACCACACTCTCTACAACCTTTGCCACAAAGCGAAGGTTGGAGACCGGACGATAATTACCTAAAACAGCTGGGTCCAGGGAAGGCTTATTGAGGAGAGGTCTCACCACCGCCTCTTTCAAGGCGGCCAGAAAGACCCCCTCCAACAGAGAAGCATTAGTAATCCCCTGGAGCCAGCCTCGTGTCACCTCCTGCGTGGCCAGTACCAACCAGGAGGGACACGGGTCCAGTAAACATGTGGTGGCATTCAACCTCCCCAATAACCTGTCCATGTTTGATTACTTGAGAAGGGTTTCATAGGAGCACAAAGCACAAAAGATTATTGTTCAGCAATGATTGATCCCTTTTCAGCAAGTGAAAAACTCAGGAAGATTGAGCTCCATCACAGATTTTTTAACCCGGAACCACAAACCTGCTGTCATAGTGACTGCAACAGTTTTTCTAAATGTTTGCAACATCCCTATTTTTAGCAATGGACCATTCTGGTTGCAAATAGCTTTTGTTTTCCCGCCAATAAGAGTGCATGCAGCATCGCGCTTGCGTAAGTTATTTGGTGTTTTCTGTAGTGGCGTTTAAATTTGAATTGCGATCATTTTGACCGCAGATCTTTGTTAACGTATATATTTTTCGTAATTTCGGGGCCATGTTTTCCACCAAAAAGAGTGCGATTTGGTGACCCAAACTTTGAAGAAACGGTTCTAACATGGTATGAAGAAGCAGAGAGTGATCTGAGTGAAGTGGAATCAAATTGCAATGAAAATTTTGTAATGGACGATGCGGAATCTGCTACTGCCACTGCTTCTGGCATCAATGATGATGAAGCTCCTGATGAAATGGATGACCAAATACAATCTATGTCGTGCAATAATTTATATGGCAAGAACAAATTCAAATGATCTTCTGCACCTTTTGGAAGCAATAGATCCAGAACCACTAGTCACAATATTGTAGTGCAATTACCTGGACTACGGCCAGCAGCAAGAGCGGTCAGTATGACCTCATGTCTGTAATAGCACGTCTGTGGTTAAGGGTTAAAGGAAGATTTTATACTTCTATTTCTTTTACTCTTCCTACTGCAGCTTTAAGAAGAAACCCCTTTTCTCATTATCTTTTGTCTTATTCTTGGCCAGCTTGGATTTCCCTTCCTGTTTTTCCATTGTTATTTTAGACACAAGAACAGCTTTTTCCCAAACGCCATCACTCTGCTAAACAAATATTTCCTTCAACACTGTCAAATTAGTTACTAAGCCTGCATTATTATTAATCTTCTCATTGTTCCTATCACCCATCTCCTCCCACTTACGACTGTATGACTGTAACCTTGTTGCTGGTATCCTTAAGATTTATACTGACTGTTTCCCTATGACTATCATCAAGTGTTGTACGTTATGATTCTTGACGAATGCATCTTTTCTTTTATGTACTCCGAGAGCGTATGCACCAAAACAAATTCCTTGTGTGTCCAATCATACTTTTTTTTTTTTTTACATTTATATCCCGCCCTTCTCCGAAGACTCAGGGCGGCTTACAGTGTGTAAGGCAATATTCTCATTCTATTTGTATATTTACAAAGTCAACTTATTGCCCCCCCAACAATCTGGGTCCTCATTTTACCTACCTTATAAAGGATGGAAGGCTGGGGAGAAAAAAAACACCAAATTCCTTGTGTGTCCAATCATACTTGGCCAATAAAGAATTATATTCTATTCTAATGCATCTTCAACTTTATTGGATCTTCCCTGCTCTCTCAGCCCCTGTCACTTAAGAGAAACTGAAGAGAGTAAGTCTCTCAGATGGAACTCAATTATGACTGACCCTTACATGCATTGCTTGAATTTTCTCCCATGTATATTTCTCAAGGTATATTAAGATTAAGTGCCTCAATAATTACTGTCCTTGACTGTGGCTGATGACTGAGTGTAATGGTATATGGAAATAACCTTGAGGGATAAGGGGAAGAGATGCTGCCTGGGGAATAATCAGACAAGAGGGGAAGGAGGTCACAGTTGCTTAATGGTCAGAGAAAGAAACTCAGGAAGGAACCACCCTAATTGATCAGGCTGTTAAGATTAATAGTGGGAGATCTGTACCTTCAGACTTGCAAAATTCTGTTACCATACTTTTTGGAGTATAAGATGCACTTCCGCCCCCCAAAAAAAGAGGGTGGAAATGTTGATGCATCTTATACAGTGAATATGGCCATTTTGGGCCTTTCTAACCCTGCCCTACGCATCCCGTTTTTGCCAAAAATGGAGCGTGCAGAGGGTTTGGGAGGCCTGCAGAGTGCTCCTGGGGGCTGGGGAAGGCAAAAACCGGACAAGTGAAGCAGTGGTGGAATTCAAATTTTTTGATTACCGGTTCTGTGGGTATGGCTTGGTGGGTATGGCTTGGTGGCCGTGGCAGGGAAAGGATACTGCAAAATCTCCATTCCCACCCCCTCTGGGGCCAGCCAGAGGTGGTATTTGCCTGTTCTCCGAACTACTCAAAATTTCTGCTACTAGTTCTCCAGAACCTGTCAGAACCTGCTGAATTTCACCCCTTGGCGCAAAGACCAAAAACTTTTTCTTCTTCTTTTCCTCTTCAAAATCTTGGTTGTCTTATATTCCGGTATATCTTATAGTCCAAAAATATGGATATTATAGCCTTACAATAAAGTAGACTTCACTTTTCTGGCCATGCTTCCTGTCTGATGTACGTGGAGGGCTAGCATCAATCTTGCAGCAAGAGAGATGAAAGCAGGTTGGCTTAGTTTCACGTGGAGTACTTATCTTCTAGCTCAGTCATGAAATACTACAATATTGTCTACAGTTACATGCTGATTGGGTCTGTAGGGCATTCCTATGCATAATTGGGAGTCTGTTATTTCTTGCAGAGGGAGTATCTATTGCTGGGAAATTTAAAGCAAACAAATGCAATCAAGCTAACCGCAAATTTGTTTGGTTTTTGTTTTTTCTTCAGAGTGATGCATTCACCATGCCACAAAAATGACGATTAACAACAGCATTAAGGAAATGTCTAAGTTGACTGAATCCAACTGCAGATGTGTTTTGAAACTCTTTAAAAAGGGGCCAAACTAGATGAGGTATATTCAAAATAGCTTGTTTTCCTTTTTTTAAAAAACAATCAGACTATGTTGCACACACAAAGGAATTGGGCTAAATAACCAGGGGTGCTATTCAGCAGGTTCTGACAGGTTCTAGAGAACTAGTAGCAGAAATTTTGAGTAGTTCAGAGAACCAGCAAATAGCACCTCTGGCTGGCCCCAGATTGGGGTGGGAATGGAGATTTTGCAATATCATTCCCCCAGGAGTGGGGTAGGAATGGAGATTTTGCAATATCCTTCCCCCAGGAGTGGGGAGGGAATGGAGATTTTGTAATATCCTTCCCCCAGGAGTGGAGAGCGAATGGTGATTTTGCAGTATCTTTCCCCTGCCATGCCCACCAAGCCACGCCCACAGAACTGGTAGTAAAAAAAATTGAAGCCCACCACTGTAAATATCCCTTCCCTCTCAACAATAGGGACAGTAAAACATTGTTTTTAAAGCATTTGTGAAGGATTCATTTGTGAACTTGCATTCCTCTTTCATCCCATAATTATGAAAATGAAAATCAGATACATTGAAGGCAATTGCACGCCTTCATTTGGCCCTCGTTAATGCTGATCGAAAGAGCTCAAGTACCCAATGAAAGTAGAGGAACAATTTTCCCCCCCAAATAACCATCCCTTTTTCTGTTTTCCAAACTTTCTCAGTCCATTTTAAAAAGCCCCTGAAATTAACAGCTTTTAGCTCTTTCATGCCCCCTGATATATCAAGATCCTTTGACCAGAGGTATCTTGTGGTGCCTCTCTTCCACATTTCATCAGGGTGACGAAACATGTACAGTGGCCACATGATACAAGCTCTTCCCCTTGTGTGTTTGCGTGTAATGTCATCATGCAAACGCATCATGGAGTATGATGTATGTCTTGCCTCTATCCTCTCCCTCCAGAGGACTCCATGACTATGAAAATATTTAGGCTTGTAAGTCAAATATTAGGAAAAGTGAATATTTGTAGCTCAGGGGTTGAACTGTGGGGTCCGTGGTTCTTTCTGAGTTGGGTTGTTTTCTTGCAGATGTTTCATTACCCAGCTAGTAAACATCATCAGTGCAATTTAGCTGGGTAATGAAACAGCTGCAAGAAAACAACCCAGCTCAGAAAGCACTGATAATCTCATAACAATCAACAATTGGTACTTGTCCTTTCTAGCCAATAAATAAGCAGAGGGAACTATCATTAAAAAAAAGTGACCTTGGTTATATGTCAGAATGGTCAAACAATTGGCAACTCCAAATCTCAACCAACAAATGCTCCGTCTTACACACTGGCAAAAAAAAAATCAGAACAACAAATACAAGCTGGGTGGATACGACCTCATAGACGACCCTCACTCTGTCAAGGACCTTGGAGTACTCATCTCAAATGATCTAAGCACCAGAGCTCACTGCAACAACAGTGCCAAAAAGGCATTAAGAGTTGTAAACCTAATCTTGCGAAGCTTCTTCTCTGGTAACATTGTACTGCAAGCTAGGGCATACAAAACCTTTGCTAGACCAATTCTCGAATACAGCTCATCTGCCTGGAATCTGGACATTAACCTTAAACTGTCTACTGTTGACCTCACCCTGTTCCTAAGAGGTCTGTAAGGGGCGTGCATAAGTGCACCAGCGTGCCTTCCATCCCTGTTCCCATTTATTAATACCCATTTCCTGTATTCATATCCAAGTTTATACTTTTTCCTGTTATCTCCTACATGTTTGACAAAATAAGTAAATAAGTAAATAAATAAATAAATATATGCTTACTATACTTTTCCAGTTGATCAACAATTGAACGCTTCGCTTTGACTCTCCAGTTTCAAAGAAAAGCAAAGGCCAGGCAGTATTTTGTGGATGGTTTCTTACTACACAGTAACTGGTGACATTTGATGGAAGGGGAAGCAAGGAAACCAAGGAAACCAACCTAATCCTTATTCTAAATATATCCTAAATAATGAAGCATTATTTGGCAGCACTGTGCCTATGGGAAGACAGGGATCTCCAGAGTGGCAGCACAGTGGCAGTATAGTTTTGCGGCAGTTCAAGGACTGGTAAGTAATAGTTTAACTTAGCAGTCAGGAACAGCTCATTGTGCAAGTGACAGATGAACTCAGGAGTCAGCAGGAAATGAATGACACAAGATAGAAAAATCATTATCTGCAGGAAAATAAGTGCTACTTTTATGACTAAGTGAACTCAAGCTTATCAAATATGGAGACCCCCCACCAAAAAAAGTAGAACAAGCAGCCTATATAGAAGAAAGTTGAACAGATGCAGTACTTTCATGTGATTTTTTCCCCCCCTCCTCTTGGCTCTTTGTCATTTCGAAAAGGTCAGACAGATGTATGTTTTATCTTGATATTATAGCTTCTCTGCAGTAACTATCAGGCTCACATGCTGAACGCTTAACCACTCAGAATGCTTCCTAGTTCTAATCTCCCCCAGAGACATAAATATAATGATAACATGGGTTGCCTGTTCTTAAACAGCTTGTTAAGCTTAACAATCACCCAGAGGGAATAACCCAGCATTTAAAAGGCTTCTCTCCAGCCAAGCTGTTTCTCAGGAAAAGAGAGATGAAACAACAAAGCAAAGTAGAAAAATACACCTCCACAGTGCCAGACTGTGGCCTTTGAAGGTTTATTGAAATCACAACCTCTTATATACCCCCTCTGTATTCCTTCACTCATTTCCTTTCTGATTTTTTTAAGTGGCTAAAAAGGTAAAGGTTCCCTTCGCACATACGTGCTAGTCGCTGCCGACTCTAGGGGGCGGTGCTCATCTCTGTTTCAAAGCCAAAGAGCCAGCGCTGTCCGAAGACGTCTCCGTGGTCATGCTATCAAAAATAAAAGTTATCAAAAATCTAACTTAGAATTAAGGAGAAATTTTCTGTGTGAAAACAATTAATCAGTGGAATGGCTTGCCTCCAGACGTTGTGCGTACTCCAACACTGGAGGTTTTTAAGAAGAGATTAGAGAGCCGTTTTTATGGAATGGTATAGGGTCTCCTGCTTATATAGGTGGTTGGACTAGAAGACCTCCAAGGTCCCTTCCAACTCTTTTATTCTGTATTTTGTAAATTTCAGGTGATTGGGAGATTCTACAAGGTTCCTTTATTCCTTACAAGGTTAGAGAAACTGCTTGGGATGATGCTGGTCAGTGATGTATCACCATTTTGGGTTCAAAGGCTGAGCTTTTAGTTGGCAGGTTGAGACGACATCCCCCAAAGAAGGCACAATCAGGACAAAAGGCAAGAGGATCAACCAAAATGCTAAATTACTTATGCTTCTACTATTAATTGAAGGATACAGGGATGGCCAATTTCAGGGCTAGAAGCAACACATAACTTGAGGGTGGATTCAATGTCACATGTGGATGAGACCTTAATTGTCTTAAACTAGAGTTATGATAAATTTTGGAGGCTTCCTTTGTTTCTCTATGAAGGCTAGACAATCTTGTTAGGTAATAGCCTCTCATTTAGATTATTATATTCAGCTTCTATGTTTTTAATATTTTATTGTACACCACCCAAAATCCCTCTGTGAGAGAGATGGGCAATTTCTACATTATATTAAATAAATAAAATACCATTCGTCTGACCTTGCTTGATCTGTGAAGGTGAGCATGAAAGCCTAGGGCAGTGGTGGTTAATTTTTTACATCACCGCGAGCCGGCCTGTGTGCCGGAAATTGCATGCAAAACCATCCACCTGGACCACATAGCCCCGCTGGCCTTTGTGCGTGCGGGAGTGCCAATATCCGGAAGAGCGGTGGTCCGTTGCGCATGCGCAAGCTGGCACCCGAGCTTCCGGTTTCTGGCACAGATGCACGCCTGACGAACAGCTGGCCATCACGCATTCTGTTCTGTTTCCCCCTCCCACCACTCCCCACAAAAATTAAGTCAAAGGCCTTTTCTCAGTTTATTTACACTTGGCTGGATTCCTTCTGACACAGAGATGTCTCCCCACACGCCTGCCAAAATCCCTGGAGATAACCAGAAAATTATAGATAAAACACGATTCACTCACAAACAGATTTTTCTATCCATGACACAGTTTGCCTGCGTAAATTAATAATAATAATAATAATAATAATAATAATAATAATAATAATAATAATAATAATAATAATAATAATAATAATAATAATAATAATTTAATTTGTATACCGCCCTTCTCCCGAAGGACTCAGGGCGGTGAACAGGCAAGTAAAATACAAACAGAAACATACACAATATTAAAACAACCCTTAAGAAACTTATTCAATTAGCCAGGAAATTTAAAATAACATTACACCCCATAAAATTACAGAAATTTAAAACCCATCAAAATTCAATTAAAATTTAAATTTAAAAATCAGGCCAGTCCAGCTATACGAAATAAATAGGTTTTAAGTTCACGGCGAAAGGTCCTAACATCAGGTAGTTGTCGAAGCCCAAGGGGAAGCTTGTTCCACAGGGTAGGAGTCCCCACAGAGAAGGCCCTCCCCCTGGGGGCAGCCAGTCGACACTGTTTGGCTGACGGCACCCTGAGGAGTCCCTCTCTGTGAGAACACACCAGTCACTGGAAGATAGAAGCCAGCAGTAGATGGTCCCGTAAGTAGCCCGGTCCTAAGCCATGGAGCGCTTTAAAGGTGGTAACCAATACCTTGAAGCGCACCCGGAAAACAACAGGTAGCCAGTGCAGTCTGCGCAGGATAGGTGTTACGTGGGAGCTCCGAACCACTCCCTCAATAACCCGCGCAGCCGCATTCTGGACTAGCTGAAGTCTCCGAGTGCTCTTCAAGGGGAGCCCCATGTAGAGACCATTGCAGTAGTCCAGGCGAGAGGTAACGAGAGCATGAGTGACCGTGCATAGGGCATCCCGGTCAAGGAAGGGACGCAACTGGCGGATCAGGCGAACCTGATAAAAAGCTCTCCTGGAGACGGTCGTCAAATGATCTTCAAAGGACAACCGCCCATCCAGGAGCATGCCCAAGTTGCGTACCCTCTCCATCGGGGCCAACGACTCGCCCCCGACAGACAGCTGCATCTGCAGCTGACTGTACTGGGGTGCCGGCATCCACAGCCACTCCGTCTTGGAGGGATTAAGTTTGAGCCTGTTCCTCCCCATCCAGACCCGTACGGCTTCCAAACACCAGGACAGACCTTTGACAGCTTCGCTGGGGTGGCCCGGGGTGGAAAAGTACAGCTGAGTGTCATCAGCGTACAGTTGGTATCTCACCCCAAAACCACTGATGATCTCACCCAGCGGCTTCATATAGATGTTGAACAGGAGGGGTGGGAGAATTGATCCCTGCGGCACCCCACACATGAGGCACCTCGGAGTCGATCTCTGCCCCCCTGTCAACACCGTCTGCGTCCGGTCAGAGAGGTGGGAGGAGAACCACCGATAAACGGTGCCTCCCACTCCCAACCCCTCCAATCGGCGCAGCAGGATACCATGGTCGATGGTATCAAAAGCCGCTGAGAGGTCTAATAGGACAAGGGCAGAGGAATAACCCTTATCCCTGACCCTCCAAAGATCATCCACCAGCGCGACCAAAGCTGTCTCCGTACTGTATCCGGGCTGAAAGCCGGACTGGAACGGGTCTAGATAGACAGCTTCATCCAGGTACTGGGGTAGCTGACATGCCACCGCACTCTCTACAACCTTCGCCGTGAAGCGAAGATTGGAGACTGGGCGGTAATTTCCTAAAACAGCTGGGTCCAGGGAAGGCTTCTTGAGGAGAGGTCTCACCACCACCTCTTTCAAGGCAGCGGGAAAGACCCCCTCCCGCAAAGAAGCATTTGTAATCCCCCGGAGCCAGCTTCGTGTCACCTCCTGTGTGGCCAGTACCAACCAGGAGGGGCACGGATCCAGTAAACATGTGGTGGCATTCAGCCTACCCAGCAACCTGTCCATGTCCTCGGGAGTCACAGGGTCAAAACCATCCCAAATACTCTCAACAAGACAGGTCTCGGAACTCTTGCCTGGATCTACCCAATTTTGATCCAATCCGTCCCAAAGCTGAACAATTTTATCGTATAGATAACCGTTAAACTCCTCGGCACGCCCTTGTAGGGGGTACTTCTGCCCCTCCTGTTGGAGGAAAGAGCAGGTCACCCGAAACAGGGCGGCTGACGCAATGAGGGAGGGAACATAGGAACTTTTCGCATCCCTCAATGCCACTAGGTAGGTCCTGCTATAGGACCTAACTAGTGTCCGGTCAGCCTCAGAACGGCTGGATCTCCAGACACTCTCTAGGCATCTTCTCCGGTGTTTCATCTCCCTCAGCTCCTCGGAGAACCAAGGAGCTGGTTGAGACCGACGCCGGGTCAGAGGCCGCAAAGGCACAACACGGTCCAAAGCTCCAGCCGCGGCCTGTTCCCAGGCCGCGACTAGTTCTTCAGTTGTGTCGTGGGCCAGATTCTCGGGAAACGGCCCAAGCTCCGTCAGGAACCTCTCTGGGTCCATCAGGCGCCTGGGACGGAACCAACGCATTGGTTCCGTCTCCCTGCGGTGGTGGGTAGCAGTCAGAAAGTCTAGACGAAGGAGAAAATGATCTGACCATGACAAAGGTTCGACAACTAAATCATTTAAAACCAGATCATTCAACCACTGGCCAGAGATAAAAATCAAGTCTAGGGTGCCTCCCCTGACGTGGGTAGGGCCATCAATTAATTGAATCAGGTCCATGGCCATCATGGAAGCCATGAACTCCCGAGCCGCCGAGGATGCCACGCCGGTTGATGGCAGATTGAAATCCCCCATGACCAACAGTCTAGGGGTTTCAACCGCCAACCCGGCCAGAAACTCCAACAGCTCAGGCAGGGCTGTTGTCATGCAGCAAGGAGCCAGGTACGTGATCAGCAAGCCCACCTGAGTCCTACGACCCCACTTCACGTAGAGGGATTCACACCCAGCTATCTGAGGCACAGTGGTCTCCCTCGGCTCAAGACTCTCCTTAATAATAACCGCCACCCTGCCACCCCTACCCTGGGCCCTCGGCTGATGGAATGCTCGGAAACCTGGTGGGCACATCTCCACTAGGGGAACCCCCCCTTCGGTGCCCAACCAGGTTTCCATAATGCCCATAACGTCCGCGGTCCCTTCCTGAATTAGATCTGAAATCAGGGGGGCTTTATTAACCACGGACCTGGCATTACAGAACATCAGCCGAAGGCCCAAGTCCAGAGTACTCTGGCCACTCGGGTCACGGGAAAATCCTGGGGGGCCAGAGCACGCAATCGCTCATAAACAGTGAGACCGAACCCCCGAAACCTGATGTTCCCCCCGTTCCATCATATCTGCCTCTCCCACTTACCGTATTAATAGCTCAACCCTGATAAGCTGGAACGACACCCCTCCCCGCTACCTTCGGACCTATTAAGTTACCGCCGCGAACACATGATGGACTTAGCACCCTCCCTGATGGGTTTCCCACCCACCCACCCATCCACCCCCCTGACCCAAACCCGTCAATTTTCCTACCCCCCTTAAAATTCCCATTAAAACTCCCCGGTAAAAAATGATTAAAACAGTTCGTTAAAAATCTCCTAAGCCTCCTAGATTTAGCATGCCAACTCTCGGGGTTCCAAAACCCATCCTCAAGATGTGCCCTCGATAGTGTGGAGGGCCAGACCTGTGAGAGAGGGGAATCTCACAGGGCAAGAAGGTCCGCAGTTGAAAATCTTTGCATAAATAAAAAGTACAGTACAGTTAGCAGTCCATCCAAGCCGGTCAAGATGTCACTACAGCAGGACTAGGCTCCCTGGCTGGCGAGATAGACCATGGACTTCCAGGACTCCATGGGGCCGTTACTCTACCCCCAAACCCAAACGGCCACCACTTGTCCCAGGTCCAGATGAAACCAGCCATTCTCCTCCAAGCCAGTCCATTCGGCCTCGATGTTAAAAGTCAATATGGACCTTGATGTAGACAGTTGATATAGGTCAGGGACTCCATACCGGCAACTCCGGCTCTTCAGGCCTAACCTTCGTGAGGGCCTCGACCCTTCAGAATAACCCAACAGGCGAAAAGGCCGTCGCGCCGCCACGGCCGGGACTCCAAGCCGCCACCGCCGTCGCCGCCGCCATCTTGGGCAATCCTGGGCCAAACTGCAGAGGGTCTAAAAGAGGGCAAGCCTCGCCTCCAACTCCTTCTTTGACGGGCCGGACCCTCCAGATGACTCGTCCAACCCTCTGCCTCTGCCTCTCAATGACCGATCTTCTCCTCTCTCTCCTCCTCTCTGGCGTTGATGGAAAAAACCCTCAGGCATTGATAGAAAAGCCCTCAGCCCCTGGGAGTGGGGGGAGGCCGCTGCCGCCGCTGCTGCCGCCGCCAGAACCCGGAAGCCAAGCCGCGACCACCGCGGCCACCACCACAGCCGAAGGCCCAACAAGAGGCACAACAGAAGGCCGAAGGAAACGCCGAGGGAAGCGCTGAGCACCGAGGGAAAAACGTCCGGCCATTCCCTCTCCAACGTCGATGGAAAAGCCCTCAGCCCCTGGGGGAGGCCTCCGCCACTGCCGCTGCCGCCAGACCCAGAAGTCATGCAGCAGCCGCCGCGCCCGCCGCTGCCGCCCCAAGCAGGCCGAGGGAAACGCCGAGAGAGCCGCCGAGCCTACCGTATGTCCCAAGGCTCTCAACTCGGCCGGCCTCATCCCAAACGCCGCATCTGATGTTCCCCCGGCAGGGTCTGGGACCAGAAGGGCCAAAAAGCAAACCCTCCCGGTCCCAGGCCCCAGGAAAGGCCGCTAACCGCTCCGCCAAAGATCTTCACCACGCCATCTTGGCGCATGCGCAGTAATCCATTGCTTTGTCCAAGACAAACAGCCAGGAAGTTCCGCCTCCTGCTTTATAGCCCCTGTGGGTGTCACTCCGTGACTCATCATTCTTTGACTTTGTCCCAACGCCTCCTCTGCTGTGTGCGCTGGTCACGTCTGCGCAGTCTTGCATCAAGCCAGGATTGTTCTTGGGGCGTTGCCAAATCAGAAGAAGGCCCGGGGGAATCAGGCCTTGCCAGCCCCTCCTCCTCCTCCTGGGTGGGTGCCAGGGAGGGAGAGGGCCCAGGGGAAGCAGGCCTTGCCTGTTCCTCCTCCTCACTCTCTGAATCATCCTCCTCCAGGAGTCCAAGTCTGGGAACCTGGGTCACAACACATGCGCACGACGTAAACCCAGAAGTTTGGGTGCCAGCTTGTGTATGCATGATGGAATGCTGCTCTTCCAGGTTTCGCTGCTCCCCACGCACGACAGCTAGCTGACCAGTGTGTGCACAGGAACGTGGAAGAGGAGCCAGCAAGGCCGCACATTCCTCGCAGGATGGTTCTATGTGCTGCTTCCAACACACATTCCATAGGTTCGCCAACATGGGCCTAGGGTGGTAGGGTAGCCTGGAAGGTAAATACAATGCCAAAAGTAATTTTAGAAATGAAATCTCATCACTGCCATGTTGTTTGTTGGCAATAGCATAGAAGTGGTTAATAAATTGAGAAGAAGGCAATCGTAAACCTCTTCGACACTACCACTACATTTGGAGAGATGCTTTGGTTTTTCTGTGATTCCTGCATCAAAATATCAGGAAACTGGGCTGGTAATTTTCAGCCTTATAGATCAGAAAGGAGACAAAAAAGAAGTCCAGAGGATACAAGTTATCCATTTCTAGTTAGTGGACTATTAGAGTTGCATGAAATGATTTCCTAAATGCTGCCATCTAGAGGTCATCTTGTTTATTGCAAATTGGACTTCATTCTTCACAGACTTCTAGACGGATTATCAGTGTCCTGGGAGATAAACAGTCCTGTCAAGGAAATAGATAGACTTAATTATCCACCCACCACTCCCCAGCCCAGGGAGGAGATTTAAAATACAAAGCAGAGAGTGTTTGTTTGTGCTTGTTGTGCCTCGGGTGTTTTTTTCCCTTTCTCCTTCCTGAAGTCAATTTTCCCTGCAAATTGTTTTTGGTTAGGCTCCTAGTCCCATTCCACCTCCCTTTGTGCATATGATGTGTGGTGTGCTTTGTTACTTTACAATCTCCCCAGTGCACACAAGCGTGCACAACATGCACACCAAAGAGAAGTATTCCTGCTAGACAGATCTATTGATTTCCTTAGAATTGGATATGCCAATATAAAGAGAAAACACCACGTCTCTCTCCCAGTCAAAGCAACAATGGCACAGAAGAAGGGGAGTTTCCACAACAGACATGCCCAGCTAGTCATAAAGGAATAAAGGAACTGCCTCTAACAGAGCTTTGCTCATTTATGTATATGGATAGAGAGGATCATTGGTTCAAAAGAGGGGTAAAAGAATCCATCTATGCAGGGGTGGGCTCCTGGGGGCTTGGCAGGGTTCAGGCAATCCTCTAGCCAAGGATCGCCGGGGTTCGGCAAACCTCCAAATGCCACCCATGGCTGGCCATTCCCTGACCCACTCCTCCCAGGAGTCTCCATACAGCCCATTCATCATTCCAGGTAAGTGCAGGGGCCACGTGGAGGGTCTGGGAGGGCAAAAAACGAGCCTACCAGAGGTTCTGGAAGTCCAGAAATGGGCCTGTTTTTGGGCTCCAGAGGGTCTCCAGACCCTAGGGGAAGCTGTTTTTGCCCTCCTGGAGGCTCGAGAAAAGCCTCCGGAGCCTGGGGAGGGTGAAAAACAACACACACACCCATGGTGCAGGTGGCTGACTAGGCCATGCCCACCATGGCCACACCCACCTAGCAACAAGGCAGCGAACCCGTTGCTAAAGGATCTGAATCCTACCCCTGCATCTATGTTAGAATTGAGCACCCCTCCCTCAAGAGAGGGGGAGGAATAAGACACCACCTATCTCCAAGTTTACATCACAGCCCTTGCAGTAGATCCAAGAAGATTCCACAACAATCGCACCCTTATTCAAGTGATCCTGAGGGCACAAATAAACCCCCAAGTGACCCACTCAGAGAGTGCTCCAAAGGTGCTTTTTCAGGAGGCATCTGGACTTCCTTGTTTTGCTTTGAAGACATTTCTCTTTTCATCCAAGAAGCTTCTTCATCTCTGACTTGGGTGGTGGGGAATGGAAGGATTTATATTCCTTGCAGACAGCTGCTCATTTGCATTCTTTTAGAGAATTGTTGAGGCCACTTGGAGGTTTATCTGTGTCCTCAGGGTGCACATGGGTTTGGAGCCTTCTTGACTGCATGATTTTTCTGCCCTGTGTCCCTTCACTGTTGAAGACAGGTGCAGGCTGTTGGGGATGAGTCCGTGTTGTCTGCATCTCAAACTGAAATGCAAATGGTTCTTGTAGTCTGCAATTTTTCTGGAAATCCATTCATACTCCCATACTATTTTTTTGTTTGTTTACATTTATACCCCGCCCTTCTCCGAAGACTCAGGGCGGCTTACAATGTATAAGGCAATAGTCTCATTCTATTTGTATATTTTATACAAAGTAAACCTATTGCCCCCCAACAATCTGGGTCCTCATTTTACCTACCTTATAAAGGGTGGAAGGCTGAGTCAACCTTGGGCCGGGCTCGAACCTGCAGTAATTGCAGGCTTTGTGTTCTAATAACAGGCTTCTCTATTGCCTGAGCTATCCCGGCCCTATTTGAAGGGTGTTCATCCCAAAGTGCATAGCTAAAAGTCTATGGAGGTTCTCAATCAGCTGAAAATAAAATAAAACTGATTGTTATCCTCCTAACCCTTGCCAATTGTGTTCCTTATCCAAGGAAGAAGCATGGATCCTGGAGTTACACACAGAAGCATTTCAGAATTTTAGTCATTTATAATGCTCCGGCTGTTAGTATTCCCTTTCCCATAGTCACACAAGTAAAATGGTTATCCCATTCTGCAGTTACTCAGTGTCAAAATCCTAGCTTGGTACCGATCAGTTCAGCTGTAATAGAATAGCTGTTGTGAAAGACAAATGAATTAGAAATAGCTATAGAAAGGAAGGAGGGAGGGAAGGAGGGAGGGAGGGAGGGAGGGAGGAAGGAAGGAAGGAAGGAAGGAAGGAAGGAAGGAAGGAAGGAAGGAAGGAAGGAAGGAAAGTTATCACCCACCCCTTTCCTAGAAGAATGAAATATTCTAGGAAATATTAAAAAGAATATTTCCCCTAAAAGAGAAGTAGAAATCTTAAGGGACACAAAAACTCAGCCCCAGCAGAAATTTTGGTGCCAGTTTATCTACAAGACAAAAGACTGGGCCATCTTATCTAGAAGACAAAAGACCTTCAGTTCCAGGGTGATAGAATTAGCCTTCAGTCAAGATCCAAATCAGAACAAAACCATAAAGCCATAATAGGAATTGTCCAAAGCCCCTTCATTACATCACCCAGCAAGATTCAACCAAGCCTGGGACTCAAGACAACCTATAAAGTTACCCCTGCATGGCCCCATGGGAGTCTGACAACCAATCAGAATACATTTCTTTCACAGGAACAGGAAGCAAGTCCAAAGCCCAAGAGAGGGTATAAATCTCTGTCTCTCTCTCTCACCCTTGTGCTCGATTGCCCAGGACCTCAGACCATGTGGCCCTGTCCACCATTAAACCATCTTTCCAAGCAGCTTCCATGTTTCTAAGTGTCCTTCTCCCCACTTGAAACTGAACTCAGATGAACATTTCTTCCAACAGAAGGAAGAAAAGCCACCAATGGAGCAATGGGAATATTCCCTAAAAGGTCTTTCAGAAAACACAACTGATATTCATCAAACAACTGAGCATGTTTTATATGGTTTGGTAAATTCAATATCTCCATATGGTAGGCCACATTCAACATCACTCCCGCAAAACTCTAGTGCCACAATGGAACTTCTCCCTTTCCTGTATAAGATTCCATGTGCTTAACAGCTCCTACAATTCTGTACTATCCCCCAGTATGCTGTTGTTCTGGCATACCGTATTCCAGTATGCAGTACCATAACTGCCATTAATCCCTGTGCTAGAGGTTGTCAGTGCCACCAGGAATCACTAGATGGAGCACTAAAAATTGTCAAAGGTCCTCATGTGAATCTGGTGAATGGCATCTGGTTGCTATGACAACCCAAAGTGTGACCCATAAATAGAACAAGTTTACAATACTGTTCATCATTCCAGGTAAGTACGACATGCCTAAGTCAATAACAAAAGGTAGCAGGGTTTTCATATGGTCCATAGTACAACTTCACTGGTTCCTATTCAAATGGACTGATAATTATCTTAGATTAGGTTAAGCAATGTGCAATGTATATACTCAATCTACCCTCAAAGGCCTTTTATAAAAGCAATCTGTCCCTTACTAATTGGGGGATAGAAAGCAAGAGAGAAGTGTCAGAAAAAGAATGAGTGTTACTACATAACTTTTAACTCTGGCCCCACAAATACTCACTGCTGTTGTTTCAGCTTTAAGAAGCAAGAGCTGGAAGTCAGCCAAAAAGACTTATTTTCATGAGATGAGATGAATGTTGATGGTTGATCGGTGTGAACTGGACCATTCTTTCCTTTTTTTTTATTTGTTTCCTTATTACATTGATATTCCACATTTTCTCTAAGGGAGCAGAATCACTGCTTATCTTTTAAATAACCTTGTGAGATAAACAGAGCCAAAAGAAAATGACAGAAGGGAACTTGTCAGTGAGGTTTATGATGGAATGGGATTTAATCTTATTTCTCCCAGTCCCAATACATGCTAACTTGAATGTAACAATTTAGCATTTTTGTGAGATTTTATTGTAAATGTGGTACTGTTTTTCTTTAAAATGAGAACTGTAAAATTTTAATTCAAAAATATAAAAACACTGAAACAGATTGCTTTTAATTTTTTCTTCTTATTATTAAGTAAGTAGCTTCCTATACTCAGAACTGCAGTCTTTCATGGATATTCTTCATCATGGACAGTATTAGAAACAATTGTGCTTAGTAGTTTGAACCTTAATAGCAGTTAAGGTTAGGATGCATTAGTCATCTCCTTTTGGCTTACAGTTCTGGATGTTAACAAAAGTGTTATAAAGTTTTTATATTATTATTATTATTATTATTATTATATGACATTTTATATTATTCATTGCTCTGCAACTTTACTTGAGCATACTGATATTTGACATAGTTATATCTCTAAAGCAGTTTCTGGCCATAGTTAGTTTGTTGATGTTTGTTCATGAAACTTTCAAGATTCCTATAGAATCATTACTTGTCGTCTCCCAGTGGAAACAGAATAAGCAAAATCAAAAAGTGTAGTTTTTTCTTTATCAAGCTGTGAAGTATAGAGTTTAATTGCTACTTACAGTCCTTAGGGCTGACGATGAAATCTATCAGTAGGTTACTAGCGCTTTGTAAAAAAAAAAAACAGGCATTGAAGGACTGTAGAAAATATTGTTGACATTATCAAGTAGGGCAAGGGAATAAAATTCAAACTTCCTTTTCTGGAATATTTGGATGTTTAACAGAAAGACCTCTATTACACCTACTGGAAACTTACACATATTTATATTTTAAATTTACATTACACCTGTTTCACTATCCAAAGTGATATATATTAAACTCATTCATCTTTATCTAAAATACATTTATTCTTATCCTTATTTCCTTCCATGCTGCCCCTAAATTTCAGGTTCAAAGACACAAAAATTAGATTGATCCTTAGGTTGCTATGGGTTAAACATCAAAGGACCAATGTCAGTGAACTGTCTGGTGGGCTCCAGTCTTATCAACTATGGAAGGCTTTCCCACTGCCGAGATAAAATGTTCTCCACCCATCTTTGAATCAGCAGAAAATTGTACCAGCATAAAGTTTGCTATGTCGTCTGTTGATCCCTATCCTGCCTTTACTGTCTTGTCCTGAGTCACTGCTGAATGCTACTTTTTGGTTACATGATTGTACAGTATACTGTACAGGATGCGAGTAGTGAAGCAATAGGTCTTCCTTCCAGTTTTGCTACTTCCCCCCAACCCTGCCATTTAGCACAGGACAAGATGCTAATCCCACCAGTCTTGCAGCAGGAATGAGATAGGTCTCAGTACAAGCTTCTGTCTAGTTTTCTTCCTTTGCTGTTCCACATATACCCCATTCTGTCACAACCCAGACTGGCAATATATACCGTATGTATAAAGAACAGAGTGGATTTATGAATTGTGATGAATTATAGATGAATTGCAAAATGTGTATTTAGGATTTTCTTCCCATTCCTTTCTGTAACGGGCATCAGACATAGACTTCCAGTTTGCTCTGTGTAACACAACGGCTCCCAACCTTTTGGGCACCAAGGAACAGTCCCGTGGAGAGAGAGTTTTCCATGGACTGGCGGGGGCGTGGTTTCATCTGCTTCCTTCATCCTGCAGATGGGGCTTTGCTTGTTTGCACAGGCTAGTTGATGGCATGCTGCAGACCGCTGCTGGTCCACGGACTGGGGGTTGGTGTAAAAGGTAGCTCTCAACTACAAGCAGTTCCCTAATAGCCATTTGAAGTTATGAAGGACTGTCACCCCCAGAGCTACTTATGATCTGTTTTCCAAGTTAGGATGGCTGCACATGCAGTCCATGGTTACATGATCACATTTTGATTGCTTGGTAACTGGTTCACCTTTATGGCCATTTGCAGCGTCCCGTGATCACTTGATTGCAATTTGCAACTTTTTTGACAGTTTCCGACCTTTACGTCAAGATTTCTAGATGCATACAAAAAATCTATTAGGGAAAATTGATTCATTTAACAACTGCCACAAAAAATGGCAAAAAATCAGGTCCGATCACATGATGCCTTCATTTACCGCTCCAATAACTTCTGGGCTCAATTACAGTTGTAAATCGGGGACTACCTGTACTGTAGGTTAAGCAATGAGGCAAGGAGTTGGTCACATCATTTCACTGTTTCCCTTGTTCAGCCTTGCCCTAAAATCAAAAAGGGCTATAGGGTTGCAGCGTTGGCATTATTGCTGAGTGAGCACTCTTGTTCAATTGAACAATTCAGACCCATTCTTGTTTAAAAAAAATTTGTCTGCCAATTTTCCACCATTCCAGGAGGATGGAAAATGGCAGTATCTACTATATCTGTCACCATATCTATATGGGAGACAGGTGGCCATGGCTGGGAACTGTTTATATGCAGCTACAGCTGAATCGCTGGAGGATGTAAAAGGAACCCCTGCACTAAATTACTTTTGTTTCAATTTAAAAGGCCACTGTTCTAATGCTGCTGGAGCCAGCTCTTTAAGAGGCAATTGCATAACAGAAATAGGCAAGACAGGTTGAAGAGACAGTGCCCACATGCTCAATGTCTATGGAGATTCTCAGCCAGCCATGTCATGGTTCTCCCAAAGGCATTTTTTCAAGAGGCAACTGGACTTTCTTGTTTTTGTTTTGAAGGCATTTTGCTTCTCATCCAAGAAGCTTTTTCAGCTCAGAACTGAAGAAGCTTCTTAGATGAGAAATAAAATGTCTCAAAAGAAGAACAAGAACGTTCAGTTGCCTCTTGAAAAAAAACATCTTTGGGATGACCACATGCTCACATCAACCTGAAAACAATCAAGTAACCCCACTCAGATGTAGTTCACTACTTAAGGCTGAAATGTACTTACCTTTCCTAGTGGCTCACTGATGTGCACACAGCACATCTGTGCGCACACCATCACACATGCGCAAAGCCTTCTGCACATGTGCAGATGGTCAAAACTGGGATGTGATGACATCCCGGTTTGGGGTGGTGTGGCCTCACGCCACCGGCGCTACCGGCTCTCCTCTTAATATTTTTCTCCCTTTCTCCCATTCTCTTATCTTCTTCTTTCTCTCTTTCTTGTATCTTCTTTTCCACCACCTTTCTCTAACTTTTACTCTTTTAATTTTCCCCCTCAATTTTTCTCCATTTCCTCTTCTCCTCTTTATTCTGTCACTGCCAATCCCAGTGTAATCATCTATTTTTTTACTCTTTTAATTTTCCCCCTCAATCTTTTGTTCTTTTCTTTTTTCCCTTTCTTTTTAAAAATATCCTTCCCCGTCTCCATTTCTATTCTTTAACTATCAATCCCAATATAGTCATCTGTATTTTTATCCTCACTCATTTTCTTTTTCAGCATTATATTTTTGTTACTCTTGTTTCTTCATCATTTCTTCATCATTTCTTTTTTTATTTTTAAGCCACAGCTCTGCTTGTTTATTTTCCTTAAAGGATTCTCGTACCATTTGAAGCATCTGCCATAGTTCGTCATATTCATCCTCCCAACTCTCCATATTTTCAATATAAGGAGAAAGGCTTTTTAAATTTATTTATTTTATCTTATGTATAGTTCAAATTCAAGTCCAAAATATTGTCTTTCCCCCCCCTTTTTTTTTCTATTTCCAAATGCAAGCCAATTCAGATGTTTCTTTTCTAAGTTGTTCTTGTTCAAGCTTCAAAAGACTGATCTTTCCAGTCTTTTGAAGCTGTGCCACAGCTGTTTAAACAAGTTGTTCTGTCCTCCCTCGCCTCCGTCCGTGTGATGGCTTAATTAGCCAGCACTATCAGCTCTGGCAGCAGAATAGCCAGCATCTGCCAAGAGCCTCTGTTATCTTCCACGACGCTGGTGTGTCACCCAGGAACAAACATCAGCTCAATCAGTGGATTTGCCTGTTACAAAGAGACACAGCAGCTCTCACTGCCTTTTATATCCTGTGGGGTGTGGCTCCATGACTCAGCATTTCTAGGCATGCCCCACCCTTGCTTCAGTTGTTCCCTCCTCTCCTGCCTACGAAACCTAGGGTTCAACCAAGCCTGATTGCTGTCAGCTGGGTTTGCAGGCATGGCCTGGGGGGGAGGAGTCCGGGGATGGAGGCCTCGTTATCTCTTCCACCTGGCCTGTTTCTAGCTCCTGGAGATGAGCCAGGGAAGCCGGTGCTCCCGAGGTAAGTCCTGACGGCCCTTCCTCCTCACTGTCCAAGTCACTTTCTGGCAGCAGGCCCGGCTCCAAGTCACTTTCTGGCAGCAGGGCCAGCTCGGGGGGCACAGACACAACACAAGTACTCCTTCAGTCTTTCTCTTTCTTTTGGTAGCCTAAGCAATGCAATGTTATTTTTTCCCTCTCCAGTGATGTTTCTCTCCAATCCACAAATCCTGGCAACAAAATGTCACTCGTTAATCCACAAAAACAATTCCTTTGTTTTCCTCAATTAAGTCCTTTTGTTAGCAAAAGATGCTTTCTCTCAATTTTCTTCTCCTTTTAATATTTATATTTTCTTCCAAAACCAATTTTAAATCCAGATGGAACGTTATTTCTTTTAGGGCTTTTGTCTTATAAATCCTCTTTGATGTTTGTTTTCTCTCACTTTAAGTTTCCGCATGCCAATTAGCCACTAACTTCAAACCGGAAAATCTTTTCACCTTTAAAAGTTTTTCTTCTTCTTACCTGTAAGTTGGCCAATCGCTCACCCAATAACAATACTCTGTTCAAATCTCCACTCCTGCTTAATATTTTTGTGTGGCCGTCCCGACTTTGGCAGTTCCTAATGGCTGCCTTTCCTTATCGTTGGGTCAAAGGCTGGGTGCCAGTGCTGCAGGGAATTCACAACTTCCCTGTTCATGCCAGCCAGTGCCTTCTTTCTTCACTGTCCCTCCAGGACAGCTATGGTCCATTAAGGACCCTCAGAACGACTGGAATTTTGGCATTCTTTCTGGAGCCCCGGGGTTTACGTCGTCTCGTCGTGACACTGGCCATGCCTCTCCCGGGCTCTCCAAACTACCCGCCACCAGTGCTACCGGCTCTCACAAGCCGGATAGAGCTGGCAGCATTTCACCCCTGCTACTACCTATTATCTACTTCTGACTCTCATGTATAGAGATAACATAACAGATTTCATACATCTTGCAGCTACATACTATTACCTTAATTGAAAGGACAGGTAGTTCTTGACTTAGGACCACAATTAACCCAACATTTCTGTTGCTAAGTGAGACATTTTTTAAGTGAATTTTGCCCCCATTTTATGACTTTTCTTGCCAGAGTTGTTAAGTGAATCACTGCAGCTGTTACTTTAGTAACACGATAGTTAATGAAACTGACTTCCCCATTGACTTTGCTTGTCAGAAGGTCACAAAAGGGGATCACATGACCTCAGGACACTGCAATTGTCATAAATATGAACCAGTTGCCAAGCATCTGAATTTTGATCTATCAGAGTTTGTTGCAAAAATCAAATCCAGAAAGCACACATAGATAACTGATTCAGCAGGATTCATTAACTTCTTTATATACATAATAACACATGAATAAATGTACAATACCAAGAGTGGTTCTTCCAATATGGTAGAGAGGAGAGATCAGTTTCAGTTTTTGATTCAGAGAGCAGACAAGGCCAAACTTTTTTCAGTTCTCAGGACAGCACTCAGAGCTAAGCCACACCCAGACTCCAAACTGTTTCAGCTCCCATTGACTGACTTAGTTGCTATGCCTATTCATTGGCTGACCTTGTTACCATGTCTTCCCAGTCATGAATATTCTGATATGATCACGTAACCATGGGAATTCTGCAAGTGTCATGTGAAAACCAGTCATAAGTCACATTTTTCTATCATGTAAAAACCAGTCATAAGTAACTTCAAGTGGTCACTAAACAAATTTGTCAGAGTTTAGGCAGCATGACTAGTATTATGACATAAACCCAGGAGCAAAACACAGCACACAGTGCCTTTAGATAATTAACAGTGGTTTTATCTACAGCTAAATATATACAGACTTATACGTGGTTAAATACCTTATCATACAGCTACTGACACACAGAGAGCAGTGAGATACATGAAGAGAGAGAACATGAGGAGACCCCAGCTTAGTCGAAAACTACAGACCGATCTCCCTTTGCTGCGTCACCTGCAAAGTCATGGAATCTATCATCAACCAATCCATTACCTCACACTTAGAAACTAACAACCTACTCTCCAACAAACAATTTGGTTTCAGGAAAAAGTTATCATGTAACTTACAACTTCTCCACTGCAAAAACATATGGACTTCAAATCTAGATCAAGGCAAATCAATAGATGCAATCTACATAGACTTCTGCAAAGCTTTTGACTCAGTAGTACACGATAAACTTCTCCTAAAACTAACATCCTATGGCATCTCAGGACCCCTCCACAAATGGATATCTGCTTTTCTGTCTAACAGACAACAAGTGGTCAAAATTGGCAATGCTTTATCAAATCCTGTTCCTGTCAAGAGTGGCGTTCCTCAAGGCAGCGTCCTTGGACCAACACTCTTTATACTATACATTAACGATCTTTGTGACCATATCTCAAGTAATTGTGTTCTCTTTGCTGACAATGTCAAACTATTTAACACCACAGACAACACTTCTATCATTCAAAACGACCTTGACCATCTAACCGCTTGGTCTAAAAATTGGCAGCTCCAAATTTCAACCAGCAAATGCTCAGTCTTACATATAGGAAAAAAGAACCCAAAAACTAAGTACATACTAGATGGACATTACCTTACAGACGACCCCCATCCCGCTAAAGACCTTGGAATTTTCATGTCAAATGATCTAAGTGCCAAAGCCCACTGCAACTACATAGCAAAAAAAGCTCTAAGAGTTGTAAACCTAATTTTGCGTAGCTTCTTTTCCAAAAACACCACACTACTAACCAGAGCATATAAAACATTTGCTAGACCAATTCTAGAATACAGCTCGCCTGTTTGGAACCCTCACCACATCTCTGACATCAATACAATCGAACGTGTCCAGAAATATTTTACAAGAAGAGTTCTCCATTCCTCTGAAAACAATAAAATACCCTATCCCACCAGACTTGAAATCCTAGGCTTAGAAAACTTGGAACTCTGTCACCTTCGACAAGACCTAAGCTTAACTCACAGAATCATCTATTGTAATGTCCTTCCTGTTAAAGACTACTTCAGCTTTAATTGCAATAATACTAGAGCAACTAATAGATTTAAATTTAATGTCAACCGCTTTAATCTAGATTGCAGAAAATATGACTTCTGTAACAGAATCATCAGTGCTTGGAATACTTTACCTGACTCTGTGGTCTCTTCCCATAATCCTAAAAGTTTTATCCAAAAACTTTCTACTATTGACTTCACCCCATTCCTAAGAGGACCATAAGGGGCGTGCATAAGCGCACAAACGTGCCTACCGTTCCTGTCCTATTGTTTTGTTTTTCTTTTCTTCTTCCTATATATATGCTTATACCTCCTTATATTTACTCATATGTGTGTTTATATATTATATAATCTTTTTGTATGATACCTACATATATTGTTGTGACAAAATAAATAAATAAATAAATAAATAAATGAGGAGAAGGAAATGCCCTCTAATGGCTTCCCTTATATAGGCAGCTTCTGACACAGCTTCTTAAAGTGGCAGTAACCCTGCTGCCTCATTCCCATTGCATCAGCTTTTAGTTGCCTCCGCTTACAACCTTACATCAGCGTACAGCTATTAAATCTACATACCCAGACAAATTGTTGTAAGTTGAGGACTACCTGTACACAAGCACAGCTAAGGATAGTTTAAATCTGTTTCATTCATGGGCTGGGATGAGACGAAGGCATGTCATGGAAACAGAAGTGGTGCCAAGGTCTGTTTGTGTCATTACCAAGTACATGTGACAATTTATTTATTATTTATTTATTAAACCTGTATGCTACCCATCTCGCCAGAGATAAGGCCTGAGTAGCAACACCTGCTTTTAAACTCAAGCAATATTCTTTCTCATGACTTAATAGTTTACCTGGCGATAAGGGGGTTTAATGTGGGACTTCAGTGTGAAAGACAGGATTCTATTACACAATTCTATCCCTCACCATAGAGAAAGTCAAGCCCCAAAGAGCAATCAAGCAATCATTTGAACATTTAATGTATTTTATCTAATAACTTGGGCCACTTTAAGATGTGTGAACTTCAACTATCAGAATTCCCCATGCTAGCTGGGGAATTCTAGGAGTTAAAGTGCATACATCTTGAATCTTTATTTTATTTTATTTTATGTATTTATTTCATCAAGCATGTATTAGAATACAGATATAAGTATAAACATGATTATGAATACATGAAATGGATACAAATAAAAGGAACCATTAGGACAGGGACGGAAGGCACACTGGTGCACTTATGCATGCCCCTTAAAGACCTCTTAGAAATGGGGTGAGGTCAACAGTAGACAGTGTAAGGGTAAAGTTTTGAGGATTTGGGGAAGAAACCACAGAGTCAGGTAGTGCATTCCAGGCACTGACCACTTTGTTGGTGAAGTTGTATTTCCTGCAATCAAGTTTGGCACGATTTATCATAAGTTTGTATCTATTGTGTGCTCGTGTATTGTTGTGGTTGAAGCTGAAGTAGTCATTGACAGGTAGGACATTGTAGCAGATAATTTTATGTACTACTGCTTCCAAAATTTCTCCCTTCCTGAATGGCAGCCCTATTACATGAATTCCAATAAATTGTTGTGATTGTTAACAAACAATGATAAGCTTGACCTTATCCTGACCTTCCAGCGCTCTTCTCTTTTCTCTACTGAATTAATTCACCATGCTGGATGGAAAGCACTCTTTTGCTTTTCTAAAGAATTTTTTTTTATTATTCCTTTTCTTTCTATTCTTTTCAGCAATCAACTATAAAAGCTAGGCACTCTCCTCTCCTCTTCTGCCTAGCCAGACTAACCTGATTATAGAAGAGTTGAATTATGTTTACAGCAAAGATGGATCCTAGAGTAGGGAGGGAGAAACTATAGCTTTCATCTTCTTTCTGCAGAGGACTTTGGAAATTGCTAGCTGTTGAAGTCACAGTCTTACCTCAAATAGCAGGAGAAATAATCTGCAGAGAGCATAACATTCTATAAACAATTTTGAACCAATCATGGCATTTACCAGCATTTGTCTGCTCTGGACAAGCCAAGCACAACACAGCTCAAGATGAATAGTCACCACACAGTATTATGCAGCATAGTACAGATAGATCATCCTCAAGGGTTTGTATTTTAATTTGCTGCCGCCTGAAATGGATAGAGTTATAAGATGAAACAGGCACAAACACTTGCCTACACGGGCAGGCACTGATTACAAATACAATCACTAAATGTATATTTTTCTGCAACTGAAGAGGCACCTTCCACGAGACATCAGAGGCACATAGTTTGCAGAAATAAAACCAAAAATAGAAAACTCTAAAATGAGGACCATCTTTAAACAATGTCTTAAACAAATTATATAAACTGAGAGGGCTTAGTGGCTCAAGTAATTTAGTTTCTGCACTCAGCAAGAAGATGGACTCCAAAATCCTTTGTTTTATATTCTATAATATAAAATAGTAAAGGAGCCATGGAGGCTCAGGAGGTTATGTTGAGAATAGAATAGAATAGAATAGAATAGAATAGAATAGAATAGAATAGAATAGAATAGAATAGAATAAAATAGAATAGAATTCTTTATTGGCCAAGTGTGATTGGACACACAAGGAATTTGTCTTAGGTGTATATGCTCTCAGTGTACATAAAAAGGCAAGATGCATTCATCAAGAATCATAAGGTACAACATTTAATGATAGTCATAGGGTACAAATAAGCAATCAGAAAAATCAATATCAATATAAATCGTAAGGATACAAGCAACAAAGTTACAGTCATGCAGTCATAGTGGGAGGAGATAGGTGATAGGAATGGTGAGAAGACTAATAGTAATAATAATGCAGCCTTAGTGAATAGTTTGACAGTGTTGAGGGAATTATTTGTTTAGCAGAGTGATAGTGTTCGGGGAAAAACTGTTCTTGTGTCTAGTTGTCTTGATGCGCAGTGCTCTATAGCATCATTTTGAAGGTAGGAGTTGAAACAATTTATGTCCAGGATGTGAGTCAAAAGACCATTGAGCAGTCGACAGCTCAAAACCTGAGAGCTCCTGCCTACTTAGCAGTTTGGAAGCATGCAAATGCAAGTAGATAAATAGGTACCACTTTAGTAGGAAAAACAACAGGGACATGAAAGGAGCCTCCTCAATATCCCCTGGGCAATAGTGATGTCACTGGCTAATCCTTTCAACCGGAAGCACCTTGGTCAATACTTCCAAGACGAACGTAATAGCAGTAGTATACAAAATATTGACTATTTCCTGGTTTACTGGTTTCCACTATTTTGTGGCATCATTTTTCAACCTCCAAGAACTTCTTCAACTCAAGCTCTGATTTTCAGAGAAGTTAGAATGGCAAATTGTTATTTCTGAGTGACTTACAGGCAGGCAGCTGTTATTTAATTAGTGATTATAGAAGACCAGATGATTTGTGGTTTCCCCAGTAAAAGAGGATTTAAGGAGCAATTCTTAGGATACCAGATGTGAGGATTTGCAACTGAAAAGTAGAGAAGTAGGAATGAAACTAGAGTGAAGTAGGAGGAGCAACCAACCAAAGCTTTTATGTTTCAGAACAGGATTTGACAGGTTGGAGGAGTGTACAAAGAACAAAACACATTCTCTAAAATCTGAGCCGAATAAAATATGTTGACAATTTCTTCTGGAAAATAGGTGTTTTTAGCAGTTGTCTTTTACCATGAAGGCAGTACTTCATTTTGTATGAAGAGATGAAATGCCAAATTATAGTTGACGGTCATATTGCTTTGCAGCCCTCCAGAGCTGGAAAGATTTACAACTAACTAAATACCAATAGAAAATTGTACCAATAGAAAATCACCTCATTTTTGACACTTCTCCAGAATAAGTTTGAAATGTTTACATCATATATAAAGGTACAGTCAAATGTTTCTCAGAAGTTTCACTAAGTTCAATAGCTTTGCTTGCTTTGAGGTATGTTAGGGATGCAACTTAATTTTTTTTTAAAAAGTACCAATTAAAGAAAATGAGTCGATCATTGATTGAACTGAGTAAATTAAATCAGTTGGTCACTTTTTTTTTCTGGATCTGTGATGTGATTTTCAGATAAGGTTCATTCTTTTTTGTAATTTATGGTAAACTGGGACTGAAAAGAATCATAATTATTGGATACAGACATGATAGATATAGACGGATGTACATGATATAGAATAGAATAGAATAGAATTTTTATTGGCCAAGTGTGATTGGACACACAAGGAATTTGTCTTGGTGCATATGCTCTCAGTGTACATAAAAAAAAAGATACCTTCATCAAGGTACAACATTTACAACACAAATGAGGGTCATAGGGTACAATTTAACACTTAATGATACAACACTTAATGATAAGCATAGGGTAGTATACAGGTCCTCAATGGAAGGCAGGTTGGTAGCAATTATTTTTTCTGCAGTTCTAATTATCCTCTGAAGTCTGTGTCTTTCTTGTTGGGTTGCAGAACCAAACCAGACAGTTATAGAGGTGCAAATGACAGACTCAGTAATTCCTCTGTAGAACTGGATCAGCAGCTCCTTGGGCAGTTTGAGCTTACTGAGTTGGCGCAGAAAGAACATTCTTTGTTGTCCTTTCTTGATGAAGTTTTTGATGTTAGCTGTCCATTTTAGATCTTGCGATATGATAGAAATTTAAAGGTTTCTACTGTTGATACTGTGTTGTCTAGTATTGTGAGAGGTGGAAGTATGGAAGGGTTTCTCCTAAAGTCTATCACCATTTCTATAGTTTTGAGTGTGTTCAGTTCCAGATTGTTTCGGTCACACCACAAGGCTAGTCGTTCGACCTCTCGTCTATATGCGGATTCGTCATTGTCTCGAATGAGACCAATCACTGTTGTGTCATCTGCGAACTTCAGTAGTTTAGCAGATGGATCGTTGGAGATGCAGTCATTGGTATACAGAGAGAAGAGAAGTGGGGAGAGCACACAGCCTTGTGGGGGCCCTGTGCTAATTGTACAGGTATCTGATATGATCTTGCTTAGCTTCACCTGCTGCTTCCTGTTTGTTAGGAAGCTTGTGATCCACTTACAAGTCTCTTCAGGTACCTGTACCTGATTTAGCTTAGTTAGAAGAGTGTCTAGAATGATGGTATTGAATGTTGAACTAAAGTCTACAAAGAGGACCCTTGCATAGGTCTTTGGAGACTCAAGATGTTGTAGGATGTAGTGCAGAGCCATATTAACAGCATCATCTGCTGATCTATTTGCTCAGTATGCAAATTGCAAGGGGTCTAATAGTGCATCTGTGATGGTTTTCAAGTAGGAAAGCACTAGCCTTTCAAAGATTTTCATGACTACAGATGTTAAAGTAACTGGTCTGTAGTCATTCAGTTCCTTGATGGTGGGCTTCTTCTGCACTGGGATGATACTAGAGCGTTTGAAGCAAGAAGGAACATAGCACATCTCTAGTGAATATGGATGAAGATGGGGGCCAATTGGTCAGCACAGACTTTTAAGCAAGAAGGAGTTATCTTGTCTGAGCCTGGAGCTTTTCCTGGCTTTTGTCTGTGAAATAGGTCCTGCACTTCCTTTTCTGTGATCACTAGGGGTTGTGAACCCAATGGGATGGGGTCAGTTGTAGGAGGCTTGGTTGTTGTTGGTGTGTCTGAGATGGGGGTTGTGGAGATAGGTGGCTATAGTTTTCTTTCAAACCTGCAGTAAAACTCATTCAGGTTATCTGTCAGTTGTTGATTACCTTCAGCCTGGGAAGGAGTTTGCCATAGCCGGTGATATTTTTAAGAGTTTTCCACATGTTTGCTGGTTCATTTGCTGAAAACTGATTCTTTAGCTTTTCAGAGTAGCTTCTTTTTGCTGCTCTGATCGCTTTGCTAGTGCATTTCTGGCCTGATTGTACAGCATTTTTTCTATAGGCTTCCTCTTTGGAATGACATAGCTGCTTAAGTTTAGGTGTGAACCAAGGTTTGTTGTTACTGTACATTCGCAAGTTCCTTGTAGGTACACATAGGTCTTCACAGAAGCTGACATATGATGTTACAGTATCTGTGAGTTCATCCAGGTCTGCAGAGGTATCTTCAAAAATATTCCAATCAGTGCAGTCAAAGCATGCCTGTAGCTTTAATTTTGCTTCCTCCGTCCAGGTCTTCACTGATTTAATTGTTGGTTTTGTGGTTTTAAGTCTTTGCCTGTAAGCAGGTACAAGGTGAATCATGCAATGATCAGAGTGTCCTACAGCTGCTCATAGTAAAGACCGATAAGCAACTTTTAGTGTTGTGTAGCAATGGTCTAGAGTATTCTTGCCTCTGGTGGGACAATTGACATCCTGAAAGTATTTTGGTAGCTCTTTCCTTAAGTTTGCCTTGTTTAGATCTCCCAAAATAATGGCCAGTGAATCGGGGTATTTGGCTTCAGCCTCCATGAATCTATATATATATATATATAGATTCATTTTCCAGCTGAACTGTGAAGTGCCAACTGAAACTCTGAGAACTGCTACAAATCACTGATGGGAACATTTGAACTCATTTTGTTTCATGGTGTCATTGGATTTAGCAATCATATTCACCATAATTGTTGATATTCAACATGAATGATTGAGAAAACACTATGGCTTAAGTTCATCCAACATCCTAAACCATAAACCACAATAATTGAGTTCACAAATTATGTTAAGCCAAAACTCAAAGAAAGCACAACATAGAGTCGGGTTCCTAATTTTTTTATTATTTATTTATTTATTTTATTTATTAATCACATTTATATACCGCCCTATCTCCCGAAGGACTCAGGGCGGTTCACAGGCAAGTAAAAACATATAAATACAAATTAAAATAACAATTAAAAAACTTATTCTAAAAGGCCGAATTATTAAAAAGCAGTATAAATAATAAAACCCATTAAAAACCAATATCAATTTAAAATCTAATCCAGTCCTGCGCGGATGAATAAATGTGTTTTAAGCTCGCGACGGAAGGTTCGGAGGTCCGGAAGTTGACGGAGTCCTGGGGGGAGTTCGTTCCAGAGGGTGGGAGCCCCCACAGAGAAGGTCCTTCCCCTGGGTGTCGCCAGACGACACTGCCTAGCTGACGGCACCCTGAGGAGTCCCTCTCTGTGAGAGCGCACGGGTCAGTGAGAGGTATTCGATAGCAGTAGGCGGTCCCGTAAGTAACCCGGCCCTATGCCATGGAGCGCTTTAAAGGTGGTTACCAAAACCTTGAAGCGCACCCGGAAGGCCACAGGTAGCCAGTGCAATCTGCGCAGGATAGGTGTCACACGGGAGCCACGAGGGCTCCAATCACCCGCGCAGCCGCATTCTGAACTAACTGCAGCCTCCGAATGCCCTTCAAGGGGAGCCCCATGTAGAGAGCATTGCAGTAATCCAGACGAGATGTCACGAGGGCGTGAGTGACCGTGCATAGGGCATCCTGGTCTAGAAAGGGGCGCAACTGGCGCACCAGGCGAACCTGGTAGAAAGCTCTCCTGGAGACGGCCGTCAAATGATCTTCAAAAGACAGCCGTTCATCCAGGAGGATGGCCAAGTTGCGCACCCTCTCCATCAGGGCCAATGACTCGCCCCCAACAGTCAGCCGTGGACTCAGCTGACTGTACCGGGATGCCGGCATCCACAGCCACTCTGTCTTGGAGGATTGAGCTTGAGCCTGTTTCTCCCCATCCAGACCCGTCGGCTTCCAAACACTGGGACAGCACTTGATAACCGTTGGGGTGGCCGGTGTGGAAAAATACAGCTGGGTGTCATCCGCGTACAGCTGGTACCTCACACCGAAGCCACTGATGATCTCACCCAGCGGCTTCATATAGATGTTGAACAGAAGGGGCGAGAGAATCGACCCCTGCGGCACCCCACAAGTGAGGCGCCTCGGGGCCGACCTCTGCCCCCCCGTCAAAACCGTCTGCGACCGATCGGAGAGATAGGAGGAGAACCACCAATAAACGGTGCCTCCCACTCCCAATCCCTCCAACCGGCGCAGCAGGATACCATGGTCGATGGTATCGAAAGCCGCTGAGAGGTCTAATAGGACCAGGGCAGAGGAACAACCCCTATCCCTGGCCCTCCAGAGATCATCCACCAACGCGACCAAAGCCGTCTCAGTGCTGTAACCGGGCTGGAAATCGGACTGGAACGGGTCTAGATAGACAGTTTCATCCAAATGTAAGGGAAACTGATATGCCACCATACTCTCTACAACCTCTCTACAACGATAGTTATCCAAAACAGCCGGGTCCAGGGAAGGCTTCTTGAGGAGGGGTCTCACCACCGCCTCTTTCAAGGCGGCCGGGAAGACTCCCTCCACCAAAGAAGCGCTCGTAATTGCCTGGAGCCAGCCTCGTGTCACCTCCTGAGTGGCCAGCACCAACCAGGAGGGGCACGGGTCCAGTAAGCACGTGGTGGCATTCAACCTACCCAACAACCTGTCCATGTCCTCGGGAGTCAAACTCATCCCAAACAATGTCACCAAGACCACCCTCAGACGTCTCACCTGAGTCACCGCAATTTTGGTCCAAACCGTCCCGAAGCTGAACGATTTTATTGTATAGATAACCGTTAAACTCCTCAGCACGTCCCTGTAACGGGTCATCCCGCTCCCCCTGGTGAAGGAGGGAACGAGTTACCCGAATGGTAATAAGATATTGAGATAAGATAATTTGAGAAATAGACCAGTTAACAATGAAATGTACATTTGGAATAGTGGAAACTCCATCAAACATTTGGAATAGTGGAAACTCCATCAAACTAACTCACCTCCTAGTGATTACAACAACCTCATCCATGCTGCTTGTTTGTTTGTTTGTTATTGCCTCCTTCCACAGCAAAATTGTTTGCTTGCTTAATCAATTTATAGTGCCTCAATCATAATGAAATCTCAGTGGTATACAGATATTAAGATAACTTTGGATTCTTGGTGGTCTCTGAGCTTTGTAATTTTCTTGCAGACATTTCATTACCAAACTAGGTAACATCATTAGTGCTAGTAGGGAGTAGGGTGTGCTGTGTAGTACTGCTGTCATGCATTCTTTGGCTAATTCTGGGCCTTGTTGTTATTGTTAGTTGCAAAGTTGAGTCCGACCCATCGCGACCCCATGGACAACGTTCATGTCCTGTCCTCTACCATCCTCTGGAGTCCATTTAAGCTCACACCTACTGCTTCAGTGACTCCATCCAGCCACCTCATTCTCTGTCGTCCCTTTCTTCTTTTGCCCTCAATCTTTCCCAGCATTAGCCTCTTCTCCAGTGAGTCCTTCCTTCTCATTAGGTGGCCAAAGTATTTGAGTTTCATCATCAGGATCTGGCCTTCTAAAGAGCAGTCAGGGTTGCTCTCCTCTAGGACTGACTGATTTGCCTTGCAGTCCAAGGGACTCACAGTAGTCTTCTCCAGCACCATAGTTTGAAGGCCTCAATTCTTTGATGCTCAGCCTTCCTTATGGTCCAACTTTCACAGTCATACATTGCAACTGTGAAAACCATAGCCTTGACTATATTCACTTTTGTTGTCAGGGTAATGTCTCTGCTTTTTAGAATGCTGTCTAGATTTACCATAGCTTTCCTCCCAGGAGCAAGCATCTTTTAATTTCTTGGCTGCAGTCCCCAGCTGTGGTGATCTTGGAGCCCAAGAAAATAAAATCTGTCATTACCTCCATTTCATCCCCACTATTTGCCAGGAATTGAGAAGGCCAGATGCCATGATCTTAGTTTTCTTAATGTTGAATTTCAAGCCAACTTTTGCAACCCCATGGACAATACCAAAAGGCAAAAAAATGAGAACTTGGGTGGATTATATTTCAGGTGCTTTCTCAAATTACACTTTGTCCTATGACTTCTATTTCTTTTATGTGATTTTTATCACGGTTCCTCCTTTTTCCCAAAATTATCGTTTCTGTCTATTACAACCAGCCCTTCAAAATCTTTCAAAAGCAGGATTTAGTAGCTTCAAAAAAGGCCATTTAAACTTCTGGATCAGGGGTGGGTTCTACTTATCTTTACTACCAGTTTGCATCGTGCGCGCGCGTGTCCTCTCCTGCACATGTGCAGAACACTTTCGCTGACATTTGGGTCCCGCCGGTTTTACTATCAGATCTATAGAACCGGTCCAAACCAGGGGCAGCCCACCACTGTTCTGGATGTTGTCTATGTCCTGGGGTCTTCTGGTGGTCTCCTTCCCAAGTAGTAGCCAAGTCTGAGCCTCTTAGCTTTTTCAGCGTCAGCCAGGAAAGCCACAAAGATCTCTCAAAGCCAAATAAAGTAGGAAAAAAGGAAATAATTCTTCAAGGTCTCTCTTCTCTTCAAGAAAAAATAGAACTAAAACAGAAACAAACAAAAAAAGATTTTTTTTCTCAGCTGTAGTGCCTTTCAGTTGGTAATGAGGCACTGTTTATCTTTTATACTTCTCTTTTATCAGAAAACATGACTTGTTTCTTGTCATGTAATTTGCTACTACAATGGCAACTCTATTAGAAGAATTTCACTTCTCACTGCCACACCACCAGGCTGAAAATACAAGACCTTCCTATTTAAAGAAGGCAAAGTCTGAGCAGCAGAGAAAAGATGAAATTGTTCCAAATTAGAGTTCATTCTTTCCCTGAATGAAATCCAACATTATAGGCCTAAAAGAAATATAGCAAGAAAAATGGGCTTTTTAGAATTCACATCCCATCACTGAAAGTGCCAGGATTATTTTTAGCAAACATCACTGGAGCTGGAGCCATCTTATCAAAACAGGCTTATCTTTGCTCCTTAAGTGAAGGGCGTAAAGTGCTACTCATAAATTAAGACTTCAGGTTGCATGCACTTTAGCACCAATTATAATTATCTCCAAAGTGGATAGTTATGAATAGTTTCAATGACTCTTAGATATACTTTTTTATATATTCTTTGAAAAGCATAATGATGAAAGAAGCTACCTTCCATTTACATTAAAATGACATTCCATAGTCCCGGATGTCTATAGTGAAGGCTCACTCTTTTTAATGTGTGTTGTGACATATAAAAAGGATATGTAGGAGAGGAAGAGGCAGACCCAGGGGATGGAGTTAAGCAAGTCATCAGCCTAGAATCATTACATTCCATCAAATGGTTTAAATCTAACTCCTCTTGAATTCCAGTGTTGACTCTTATCTACCATCAGTTTAGTGTTGAACATTAGTTGACTGGAGTCTTGTGTAGAGACATGAGCAATAAATTTCCTTAACTGCAATTTAACATGTGGTCCAGATTTTTCACACCTGACATAGACAGGACTTCAGTTCCATGGTTGAAGTCATCATCTGCCTATTGTTTGACCAAATGGGCAGTTATGGTTGTAGTCATTCACTTTAACTCCACCAATGTGCTTCCAGGTATGATTCAATATGCTCGTAGTTACATTTAAAACTCTTCAAAGCTTGGAGCTGGGTACCTATGGGACTGTCTCTAGGTCCCATATCTAGACCTATCACCTATCCTGTTAGATCCCATCCCATTCCTTTCGCCGTGAGCTGAAAACGCACCTATTTATTCAAGCGGGACTGGCCTAAAATTTTATTGGGGTTATTTATATTTTAATGTTTTAAATTGTTTTAAATTCGGCCACCTTAATAATATGTTTGTTTTAATTTCTTTTAATATTTATATTGTGATTTTTACTTGGCTGTACACCGCCCTGAGTCCTTCGGGAGAAGGGCGGTATAAAAATTGAATAAAATAAATAAAATAAATAATGAGAAAATGCCGAGTGCAGGACCGAGATCAGAGGTGGGTTTCAGCAGTTCTGATCAGTTCTGGAGAACCGGTAATGGAAATTTTGAGTAGTTCAGAGAACTTGTAGTAAAAATTCTGACTGGCCCCACCCTCACCTATTCTCTGCCTCCCAAGTCCCAGCTGATCGGGAAGAAATTGAGATTTTACAGTATCTTCCAAGCCATGCCCACCAAGCCACACCCACAGAATCAGTAGTAAAAAAAATTTGAAACCCACCATTGACCAAGATGAAATGGTGTTTTTTTGCTGTTGCGCTCACACTCTGGAATTCACAAACACCCCTCAAAATTGTCCCAGCCCTGCGAGCCTTTTATTAAAAATGTGGGTTTGCCATCAAGCTGGGGCCCTGATATTATGGGTGAGTCCATTTTGTGGTCATGGTTGCCTTAAATATGGGACATCAGGCGTGTTCTCTGCTGCTGTTATTGTATGTTATTCATGTTGATTCAGTTTCGGTTGTTTTTATTCTGTAGCTAACTGTTAACCATCCAGAGTATCATATACGAGACAGGCAGTCATACAGATTTGTTAAATAAATCTTAACTTTTTAAAAATCTCCTGCAGTCACTGTTGTCATTGGCTTTTGTTTTGTTTTGTTTTAATCTGTGCCTCTTGGTATTCAAGTTCCTTGCAAAGTATAAAGATGCATGTTTTTATTTTTAATGACTTATTTTTCACAATTTATTCAACTTTTGATGAATGATAGATTCCAGATGTTCATCTCTAACATCTGGAACATAGATAATTAGGACACCATGAAGTTTGCAGCTGCAGGAGCCAACCACCCCACTTGTTTTTTCCCCCAAAATTCTGATTCAAACTTTTTAATTATAACACACACTATAACAAGAGGGGTCACATCCAAGGCCGATAATTTAGTTCAGGGGTCTTCAATCTTGTCAACTTTAAGACTTGTGGACTTCAATTCCCAGAGAACTTCAATTCTGGGAGTTGAAGTCCACAAGTCTTAAAGTTGACAAGGTTGGAGACCCCTGATTTAGTTCACAAGAAAGTACCCCTTTTTTTCGCAAGAAATTCCTTGTGATTATCTCCCATTTCTTATTTGATTGCCATTATTCTTGTAAGAGTTCTACCTTGTCTTCTGTACAGCAGCTCAATGTATCATATAAACTGTGCCTTCCTGCCTTGTGTTGTTTCTACACAACAGCAACCTGTCAAGCAGGTTAGGCTAACAGAGAAAGTGTGACTGCCCTAGGCTGAGAAGACTGTAAACTAAACTTGGGTTTTTCATCCCTTCTCCAACACTTTAGCAATACAGAAACCTTGGTCTCTTCCCACTTGTTTTTTCCTAAGCAGTCCTAGAGATTCTTTCTCAGATGAAAAGCCCATGGAATTCCATAAAAGTTTATTTGGGGATGGGGGGGGCTACATGATTATGGAGTACCAGCTATATGACCACTGCAGTTATTAAATTAGTAGCACAGTTTCCCGGTTGACTTTGCTTGTCAGAAGGTCGCCAAAGGGGATCACATGACTCTGGGATACTGCAACTGTCACAAATGTGAGTTGGTTGTCAAACATCCCAATGTAAATCATGTAGCCATGGGGAGGCTACCAGAATCTAAAGTGTGAACAAAGGTCATAAGTCACTTTTTTCTGTGCTGTTCTAACACTAAACAAACTGCTGTAAGTTGAGGACTACCTATATAGGATAAGTTGGGAATTGGAAAAACATCCCAGAGACAGCCCATGACAAACCTCATCTATAATGTCCATGAAGTCACTAAGTGTTCAATTCAAAGGAAACTTATTATGTGTTTGGTCGCCATGATGTAAAAAAGATGTTGAGTCTCTAGAAAGAGTACAGAGAAGAACAACAAAGGTGATTAGGGGACTGGAGGCTAAAACATATGAAGAATGGTTGCAGGAATTGGGTATGTCTAGTTTGATGAAAAGAAGGACTAGGGGAGACATGATAGCAGTGTTCCAATATTTGAGGGGCTACCACAAAGAAGGGAGTCAAGCTATTCTCCAAAGCACCTGAGGGCAGGACAAGAAGCAATAGTGGTAACTAATCAAGGAGAGAAGCAACCTAGAACTAAGGAGAAACTTTCCTCCAGAAGTTGTGAATGAATGGAAGTTTTAAAGAAGAGATTAGGTAACAATTTGTCTGAAATTGTATAGGGTTTCCTACCTGAGCAGGGGGTTGGACTAGGAAGCCTTCATGGTCCCTTCCAAGTCCGGTATCTTATTCTACTTCTATTCTATTGTAACATTAACTGCATAGTCAAGACCCTAGATTCAGGCGTCCGAGAGTTACCAAACTGTGCAAAGCCTTAGACTGCTTGGAGCTCCCCTCGTACCCCCTCCCTCTTATTTCTTTAGCATGGAAAAGATGCAAAGTTATTTTATTGAAGGCAAAATCTACAGCAATGCGGTAATTATACTTGGAACTTATTCCAAGCATTTTCAAATAGGCAAAATTCACTTTCAAAGTGTTTCCAAGGGTTTGGATAGTTAAAAAGAGTGACCATATGGAAAGCGCTTAATCAATATCCCTCCAGCTTTTTAAAAACATAACATTGAAAGAGGCGTCATTTTCAACCCTGCTAAAATATCCACAAACTGTCACTATCTCCTGTCAGCTCAGTTCCAAACTCAGTAACCTGGGATTGTGCATAATGGGCTTTTCCCCCAAATTCATATCCAAGTCAGGGGAAAAAACAAAACCATCCGAAACTTGGCATGGAATTTGCTGTCCCTATCCTGCCTCCATTGCATCTGTTCTGACTGACTGCCAAATGGCATTGCCTGAATGTGCTGGGCCATAGGTGATTTGCAAAGCAACTAGATAAATCTTCTAGTTTTGCTGCCTTCTGTCTTCAGCACATCCCTAGCAGAAAACACAAGCTAGGCAGTTTTTTTTTAAAAAAAATAAAAAATACTTCTGACTAGTCTGGCAGCATGGTTCAAATCTGCTCAAAAGCAGATTTGCAATAGCAATCCTCTCATCCACTGAAAATTCTGCAAATGTTCATGAAACTTTGGTCAAATAGAAGTAGCAACAAGCACAAGTAGCAACAAGCACAAGAAGTAGTAAAACAGCCCTACTTAGCTACCTAGGGAGTAAACCAGTGGTGGTATTCTGCTGGTTCTAACTGGTTCGGGCAAACTGGTAGTAGCAGCAGTGGGAGGCTCTGCCCACCTGCCCAGACATCATCACTCTCGCTCTGCACATGCGCGGAGGTGGTGCGTGCGAGCGAAGTGCACATTTGTGAACCAGTAGTGAAGGTTAGTGAGTACCACCGCTGGAGTAAACAACAGTTTGTGGCAGAAGAAGCCAATTATGAATAGCAATAGCTATTTATATACTATTTATGCGGTGGCTCAGGGGCTAGGACGTTGAGTTTGTCAATTGAAAGGTCGGCAGCTCGGCGGTTCAAATCCCTAGTGCTGCCGTGTAACGGGGTGAGCTCCTGTTACTTGTCTGAGCTTCTGCCAACCTAGCAGTTTCGAAAGCACATAAAAATGCAAGTGAAAAAATAGGGGCCACCTTTGGTGGGAAGGTAACAGCATTCCGTGCACCTTTGGCGTTGAGTCATGCCGGCCACATGACCACGGAGTCGTCTTCGGACAGCGCTGGCTCTTTGGCTTTGAAACGGAAATGAGCACCGCCACCTAGAGTCGGCAACGACTAGCACATATGTGCGAGGGGAACCTTTACTTTTACCTTTATTTATATACTGCCCTGTGGATCCCAGTCAGGATTGAATTCCAGGCTGTGGGCAGAGTTTGCCTGCAATACTGCCCTTAACCACTGAGCCATCAGTTGAACTACAGGGGAGCGGTGTGCTTGCATCAGCTTTAAACCCTTGCTCCTCTGGTTATTCCTGGTATGGGTGAACTGACTTCCCTATAAGGTAAGAGAAAGAAAGCATAATAGAATTTGCACACCATGAAGCTGCCATTGGATAATGTCAGAATAAGAGAGGAAACAATATTTCATTAGAAATACAGATAAAAATGACTTAAGCCTTTCTACTCATGGATAGGACATGACTTGAAGGCAAACACCGTGAAAATCAGAGGAAAATTGCCATTGTTGAGGAATGATTGTGCAAATGAAGCAGGGGTGAAATGCTTCTGGTTTGGACTAGATCGCACGATCCAATAGCAATGGGGGCGGGTAGTTCAGAGAACCGGTACCAAAAATCCCTGCCCCCTCCCCCCACGCCTCGCTGTTCCTCTTTTCTGTCTCTGAAGCTCTCGGTGGTGATATAGCTGCAAACGGCCTTAAATGACTGCCACGGCGCTTCAAAGGGCCGCACTACAGCTGATCAGTGCTGTAGGCAGCTAGTAGACCAGAGCTTCTATTTTTAAAGAAGGTAGACCAGTGCTTCCCAAAAAAAGGCAATTGGTAGATTGGTGCCTCTATTTTTAAAGAAGGTAAACTGGTGCCTCCCAAAAAAAAGGCAATTAGTAGACCGGTGCCTCTATTTTTAAAGAAGGTAGACTGGTGCACTCCCAAGTTTTGTATACTTTATTATTTTTATTATTTATTATTATTGGCCATGTCCATTCAGTCACCTGACCACCAAGCCATGCCCATCAATTAAGCCATGCCCACAGAACTGGTAAGGACAATTTTTAGATTTCACCCCTGAAATAAGGCATAGTCTATGGCAGGTGTGTCAAACTCATGGCCCATGGGCTGGATGTGTGGCCACGCGCTGGCCATGCCCATCCCCAGCAAAAGGGGGGGAGTCATGATATGTCACATGATGACAACATAATGCTGTGAGTTTGACACCCCTGGTCTATGGGAAGAGCAGCTGTGTGCTATGTCTTTAAAAGTTGCCATTGTACCAGAACAAATCAAATTGTCATGTCCAACTTTTTTTTTATTTCACTGGTGATGGTAAAATATTGCATTTGGGAGAAATCCCCATTTCTACACTTTATAAAAACAAATGACATCTGTCAGAGGTTAGAACTGCCTGTTCAGTCCATGGTGGGTTCACATACTGCAGTAAGCTCATATACTGAAAACCCTGGATGGCTGCTCCAAATAAAATGCCAATTCAATTTTATACAGTGTGACTGAATACACATATGTAACACACTAAGCTAAAAAAAACAAATTTATATACATTAGGACAATGTCTCTGAGCATTGCTCCACCCTGTTATTTCTGCTATCACATAATGGGACCCAGTATAGAATCTGGATTCCTCCAAATTATGCAGAATTACAGTCCCCATTATTTCCAGACAGCAGAGTAATTATGTATTCATGCAATTGTTTTGCAAATTTTTTTTTTCTTTTCATCAAATCATCCTCGATTCTTGGAGACTGCCTGGATGGGTCCCTGCAGTGTTCTTGGCAAGATTTTTTAGAAGGGATTTGCCATTGCTTCCTTTCTAGGGCTGAGAAAAAACTGATTGGCTTTGTACTAAAGCTGGGATAAAATTCATGGTCTCCTAGTTTCTAGCTGATGCTTTAGCTACCCTACCCAACTGGCTCTCAAATATTTATAAAATCCATAGCTTAATACAACTCTCAAACATGCTCCATACTATGAATAAAGTTGTCTGCATTTGTTAATTTTTTTATCTCTTTGCATAGTTCATCAAAACACTTTTTAATGTGAAAATCCAAATTGGCTGGAATACTGACATTCAACAATAAGGTGAAAGTCATCAGATTTAGGAAGGCTGTGCCTTTCCTTTAATTGTAATCTTTAGTTTCTTCTAATTCCCTTTAGTGTCAAACCTTCAAAGTCTTACCCTATGCATGCTTTTTTAAGTGAACTCAAAACCTAAGCATTTTCCCTCAGGAAGGATTCTTATGATTAATTCCAAAATCTTATTTCAAATCCATCTGGGCTTTTAGTCCATTTATAACTTTCCAAGATGTATTTTCTCTAAACCTATTTCTATTCAAAAAATAATGAATCTTGGTTAGCATTCACTGATAGCTGGATTAAACCTTTACAGAGTAGGTAGCATAATAATCTTCACATTCTTGCAAGAAGCACAGTTTAATGGGCTTTAGAGAAAAGGCTGAGCCAAGCATCCTCACTAACCCCTTGATCAGACAAACAGGTTGGATGCTTTCTTGGGAAGCTTTAAACCCCCATATCAGTCACTGAGCTGTCAGCTGATCTGAAGACTGGTAAACCCAAAAGCCCTGACCCCTTCAGTATGCTTGTTTGTCATTTTAAGAAGCTGCTGATAGGTACTTTGGGGGTGGGGTGTTGAACCCCCCTTCCATCAGTCAATTAGGTGTTGTTGTTTTTATGTATTGGATTCCAAAAGATCTTTTTCATTGTATCGCATTCTCCCCCAGCATTGTTCTTTCAATAAGTAGGGCATATGGGTTGGATGTTCCATACCAGGGGTCTCCAACCTTGGCAACCTTAAGCCTGGAGGACTTCAACTCCCAGAATTCCCCAGCCAGCTTAGGAGTTGAAGTCCTCCAGGCTTAAAGTTGCCAAGGTTGGAGACCCCTGTTCCATACAATATGTGGGACTTGTACTGTCTGGGTTAGAACATCTTGTAATTTTTAAGAAGCCAAGAAACAAAGACAAGGGGATAGATTTATTGAGTGAGAGTCAGAATGTTGTTTTCTTTTGTTTTTTTGATGAAGTCCATTTTGGAAAGCTGATTATTGGAGCAACCAAGGAACTGAGGTTAAAATGTATTTGGGCTGTCTTTGCTCTTCAGGGTTTCAGATGCAAATGAAAATTGTAACACTGGTCAACAGCTGCATTTGCATTACAAATTTTGTCTGTCACTTTCTCTTTGACACGAACAATAATTAGACTTTACATTTTGTTGGTTTATTGATTAGATCTGTAGGCTGCCCATCACAGTTAAAGGTGACTCTGGGTGGCTTTACGAACATTAATACTTATTTATTAAATATTTATGAAAAGATTTTGAAATAAGGATTATAGAAGAATGCAAATGGATTGCAAACTCCCTTGGAGAGAAAAAACAAGAAATCAGTTTAAGTGTTTAATTCTAAAATGCTAAAGTTATATATTATATGTACAAGTCTCCCTAACTCATTTTCCTGCCTTGAAAGTGACAAAAGAAAATTCTTAAATATATGAATATATAACTAATGATAACTGTATATTGTATATTGTAATTGAACTGTATTTCAATTACAAAGTAATCCTTGTGATTTATATTGATATTGATTGTTCCTGATTGCTTATTTGTGCCCTGTGATTATCATTAAGTGTTGTATCATTAAGTATTAAATTGTACCTATGACCATCATTTGTGTTGTAAATGTTGTACCTTGATGGAGGTATCTTTTCTTTTATGTACACTGAGAGTGTATGCACCAAGACAAATTCCTTGTGTGTCCAATCACACTTGGCCAATAAACTCTATTCTATTCTATTCTATTCTATTCTATTCTATTCTATTCTATTCTATTCTATTCTATTTTGATTAGAAATAAATGAAATGGTGTTTATGCTGTTTTGCTTGTAATAAGCTGTACTTGAAATAAACTTTGTTTTCTGAAGATTGTCTTTTGTATCACTCAGTTCTTTATTACAAAGCACAAATTATATGTGCTTTGTTGTCAAAAAGCAGGATGGAAATTTTTCTCATCACTCAATAAATTTGAGGATTCCACCCCACCCCCACCCCCATATCAGAAGCACCGAAGTGAGGATGAAAGTGCATGGTATATAATTATTTGTAGAAAAGCAAACCAACCCACGTTACATGCTTCCTATCAGACTTGACTGATCTGTTAATTTATTTAATGTAAAAACAATGAGAATAAATCCAAGCCAGCTCTATTGATTGACATAATGTCTCAAAAAGAGCAACAAACAGAAAGAGCAGAAAGAGTGATCATATGTTAACAAGAAAAAAATCATTAAAGTGTTTTTTTTTAATCAGTATCTAGATTTTCAGCTCTTTGGAAACAAGGAAAGTTCTGTCAATTATCCAGGGAATTTAAGATGTATTTTTCAAAACCTTTTTTTCCAGATCACAGGGAGCATAGGATGTCTGCGCAAACAATAGCTGTGCCACACAATGGATTAAAGCAACAATTTTGTTAACTTGTAGAGTCAGCCACAACTAAACCAATATACTACACTGTCATAATGTCAGCGTTCCAGAAAAGCCCCTACTGCAGAAAAGACTCTGAAGCAAACATCTTTCAAAGTTCTTTTACTAGCATAGGTAAACTGGCACAACTGGGGAAACTCTGAATCTGGGGATCTGGATTTTCCCTCAGTAAGACAAACTCCAAAACCACCACCCCCTTGACCCCTCTGCCGATCACATGCTCCAATCGCCAACCATCCCATCTCGAGACATCACTCCGGCCACTCCTTCTCCAGATGTAAGCTCGGCCTGACCTTGACCGGCAGGAAGAATGTTATTATGTCTAATGGCCCCTTCTACCAAATCCCCCCCTCCTACTTTCCCACACATGGGAAAGTGGCAGCGGGGAAGCCTCCGGCCTAGTATGGCTTTCCAAGCTGGCACATAATTTATTCAGTTATTTGATTTACTGCAGGGCTGTCAAACTCCCGGCTGGGCCAGATGCGTCATATGCTGGTATAGCAAAGGGGGGGGAAAGTCCCAATATGTCGTGTGACGTCATGACGATGTCAGTTTGACATCCCTGATTTACTGTATATCTGCCTTTCTTCCAAGAACTCCTGGCAATTTACATCAAGTTCTCCCTTCATTTTATCTCCACAGTTACAGTTTCAGTTTCGGTGGAAAGTAGATTGAACCGAGAGAGATAAGGGTCTTAAGTTAGCCAGTAAATATCTGTGGCTGAAAGTGGACTTAAATGGAGGTCTCCCGGTCATAGTTCAACACTATGGTTTAAAGCCTATGAATCAAATCAAGTAGTTTTATGCAGCACATTCAGTCAAAGCCAACCAAATTATCCTACAGGACAGCATGATGTATGCTTTAAGGTAGTAGGTCTCTTTATAATCTTTGAAAAATGGAACTATTTAAACCTGAGGAAGGAGATTTCTCTATGCTGTACTATAGTTTTCTTCATTCACATAACTCTTATTATTAAGTTATAGATGAACGTTAGAAATATTTTAATCAGGTGCAGATGCCATATCAGGTGTGAATTTAGAAGCCCAAAACAACTTGAATGTATTGGTGAACCATCTGACTACTGTGGGCAGAAGAGTTGTTTTATTTTATTTTTTCTAACTGACTCTCCCACAGTTGTGAGGAGAGAAAAATACTCTACTTTGCACATAGCTTTTATCATGCTTAGTGTTATAAACTGCCATATCGTCCCTATAATACTATCTCTTTTCTAAACTAAACATATCAAAGGAAAAAAAATAACAGCAGTATAATATAAGATGTTACTATTTTCCTTAGGGCCTACGTTGCTTAAATGTTAGGGAAATGTCAGAAGCAATTCTCAAATATTTCAACTAATATTGTAAAAACCTTTATATACCTGAACCCTGAGCATATCACCATTTGTTGGTAATTTGACAGAAAGGTTTTTACCATTTATATTTATGGTATTACAAGACAGAAGACAGGGTAATTTAAAATTTTTCCACTGAACTTCCTTTTTTCTGAGAGTTCTTTACCAACATATACTAAGCTCTTCTTGATGTATCCTAGTTTATGCAGGTAGTAGCAATTCTAGCAAGAACTTCTCTCTTCATCATAATTCTAGGGAAAGTAGGGAATAAGTGGTTTGGATCTTCCTACTCAAAGCCTAGAAATTACTGATGTGAAATCCATGCAACAATGCAATCCTGGAGGTAGAGAAGGTATTAATGGGAAATTCTCTTATCAAACCAAAGAAACGAAATCACTAGATGTAAAAAGAAGTTGTAAAAAAAAGAAAGAAAGAAAACCAAGGGAAAGCAGCAATAACACATATAGAATTCCAAGTCCAATCAACAGAATCAGCAGCAGCCCGCAAGGAGAAGCAGTCAACATGGGAAGACTCAAAAATGATTGACTGGCACACAATCAATCAATCCTAACCTTTGTAGGAAGGGTATATGCCACTGACCTACATACAAATGGGTGGGGCTTCTGCCACATAGTCAGGACAACCATCTTGCCTTTTTTTAAAAAAAATTCCATCCATGGACATTGCACCAGTCAGTCTGGATCATGGCTCACTGAGGAATTCTGGGTGTTGAAGTTCTGAGTGTCTTGGGATTCTACAGTATACCACCATACAAGGCATATACAAAAAGAGAAGGCCACAGAACATGAGGCAGACCCAGAAGAAGATGAAGAGACAACATCAAAGACATACTGCAGCAGCACCAACAATGGAAGTGGAGGAAGAAGAAGAAGAGGAAGTGGAAGTGGAAGAAGGAGGAGGAGAAGGAGCTGGAAGAGGAGGAAGAAGTTGTTGTTCATATATATTAAAAGTTGCTGAAGTTGGGAAACATTTCATGGGTTACGGCCTAGTTATATAAACCCCTTTTCACAAATAGATTCTGTACACACAAGAAAGAGAAAAATCATTACCAAGAAGGGAACATCAACTAGGATCCACTACAGATCACCCAGAGGTGGGCTTCAAAAATTTTAGCAAGGGGTTCTCTGCCTAGTTGCTGGGTGGGCATGGCCTTGGTGGGCGTGGCCTATTCATCCTGCACCACCACGGGGGGGGGGCGTTTTTGCTGTCCCCGGGCTCTGGAGGCTTTCCTCAAGCCTCCAAGAGGGCAAAAACAGCCTCCCCAGACTCCAGAGGCCCTTTGGAGGCTGGAAACAGGTCCATTTCTGGCCTTCCCGAATCCCCACACAGCCCATTTTTTACCTTCCCTGAGCCTCCCCACACGCCCTGCACCTACCTGCATCCAAAACGGGCTGCGTGGGGACTCCTGGGAGAGGCAGGATGGGGTGGGCAAAGCCAGCTAAGAGTGAGATTTGGGGGTTCTCCGAACTGCACAGAACCTTAGCCAGAGGTTCTCCAGAACCCCTCTGAACTCCCAACAGCCCATCCCTGAGGTCACCCATTTTCTCCAGGGATTTTTTGTCACTGTAGGAGGGTCTCTGCACATACTTAAAGAAAGAGGAAAGATCTACAAGACTGTATCTTTACTTTTCCCTGCCCCTTACAACCATAGCCTTATTTTAAACATTGGAAACTCTTCGTTTCATTTTGAGGCTGTAGTTTCATGGACAGACAGCTGGTGCATTGAAAAAAAATATACAGTCAGGGGCAGATCATCTTGGTCTCTAGCAGTTTTAGTTTATATGCTTGTATTTAATACTAGTGTAACAGAAGGCTTGCTTCATTTGCCAGCTCTTAAGAGGCCAAAGCATGCCAGTATTTTAGATCTCCCTCCAGGGTCCCCCAAAGCATGCCATCTGTAATTTATTTATTTTTTCATGATTGTCAATGACAGTGCCACCTAAATAGGCAGTCATAATACAATACTGCATCCCAGATCTCTATTAGAACTCTTTGCTGAGTCCCATCTGTAGTAGTTGACAGCAATGCTCAGCTTGCTTAAGTGGGGGTGAGGAATCTTACTCTGTCATTGCAAAGAAGAGGCCAACAGACATCCATGATTGCCAACAAATGCAAAAATGTCATAAGACTAAGATTGAGAGTTTATATTAGTTTGCATAAACAGAGATTTTCTTTCTCACTCTCTCACACACTAACAGAAGAAAATACAAATAGACCTCAAGGGGGTCATTAAGGGAATCTTGCCCAATCTTTTTTTTTTTTTTTGAAAAAAGTTTTTTCAAATTTCACCCTCTCATTGTATTGTTTATCCAATATTTTTCCCTTCCCCTCTTAAATTTTTATTATTTGCGCAATTCTATCAAAACATCTGTTCTACCCCTTTATCCTGAATGGTATTGAATCAAATCTAGTTCCCGCATTTTTGCCCCCTTTCTTGCCCCTAAACAACATACATCCATGCTTTTCCCTAATGTTATCAAAGACAGACCAGTAACAAAAAAAGATAAAAAACAAAATAGTCTCTATAAAAATCTCTCCTACATTAAGTCTCACCTTAATTTAATAATAATAATAATAATAATAATAATTTAATTTTTATACCGCCCTTCTCCCGAAGGACTCAGGGCAGTGAACAGGCAGATAAAATAATACCATATATTACAATAAAAACACTCTTTAAAAAACTTATTCAATATGGCCTAAAATTTAAAATACAATACAAAATATAAAATAAACCCCAATAAAATCCATATTTAAAAACCCTATTTAAGCCAGTCCTGCTCGGAAGAATAGATACGTCTTCAGCTCGCGGTGAAAGGTCTGGAGGTCAGGAAGTTGTCGAAGTCCTGGGGGAAGCTCATTCCAGAGGGTAGGTGCCCCCACAGAGAAGGCTCTCCCCCTGGGGGTCGCCAGCCTACACTGTTTGGCTGATGGCACCCTGAGAAGACCCTCTCAAAAAAGTCTCCCATCACTTATTATTTCATAATCCCATTCCAAATAAGAGAACGTTTAAAATAATAGACAAGATAAAAAGAGCAAAATGAAAAGGAGCAAACATATCTGATTTCTCACATAATTCCATAGTTATATTCAAATATTCTATTGGAAGTTTTATTTCAAATTATTTCAATTTCACTACATATGCTTAAAAACTGCATATTTTCTTAACTTATTAGATTCCTTATTACCCCATTCCTCCTCTTCTCAACATTTTTATAGTCCTCTAATCATTAACATAAATTTTAGTTTTATATTATTATATCATGCTTTTTGTATTCTTCTCTATCATTGCTGCATGCAGCTCTTATCTTTAATATTCCAATTCTATAAACATTTTTTATATTTCTTGCTTAAATGACAGTTGTATACTTCTTATTGTCCATTGTTTTCTACTTTATTCTTTAATGTTATGAGTCTTAAAAGTCAGCCACCTGGTTACACAAATCCTCCTTTCAAATTGTCCTGAAATCATAAAGACATTTCCCTCCTATATTTCTTCCTCTGCTTTTAGGTATCAGTCTTTAGTATTGTTTTCTGTTTTATTCTTTGATGTTATGAATCTTAAAGATCATCCATCTAGTTTCTGAGATCCTCCTTTGAAATTGTCCTGAAATCACAAAGACATTTCCCTCCTGTATTTCTTCTTCTGCCTTTAGGTGTCAGTCTTTAGTCTACAGTTACATTCCACAATTAACAAAGTATCCATTTTCAAGCCGTACCTTTTTTCTCTTTGTTTCAATTTGTTGCCTCTTTTCAGTCCTGTTTAAATAGATTCATTATAATCTTTTGAATCCAAATTTATAAAAATTAGAGGAACTGGGAGATGCTCAATTAAAATCCATTTTTAAAATCTTAATTAATTCCTCTCTTTTTTCTTCTTGCTTATAATCTTTAAGCAATCGATAAAAGCCTCCAAAATTCTCCAAAGTCATTTTTGATTAAAAGTCATATTTTTCTCTGTTTTCATTATTCAATTAGGGCTCTAGACTTGGGTTCCAAGCCAACTTTTATCAGGTTTTAGGTATCATTAGTTATTTCCTGCCGTTTTCATTTCCTGTTTAAATTAGCCACTATTTTTCAATTTTTCTTTAAATGCTTATTGGCAAAATTGCTCCTAGTGCCTCTTCGTGAGCTGGTAGTAACTGACCCGGCTTCAATATCTTGTTCAGTACTTATGCTTTATCCTCCTGCCTGTTCTTGTGGCCGTCCCGACTTCAGGCAGCTGGTGATGGCTGCGGTCCTCCTCGCTGGGTGGAGGAAAAAGGGCCAGAGCTACAGGGAATTTGCAGCTTCCCTGTCCACTCCAGCGGCTCCCTCATTCTTTGCTGTCCCTACAGGGCAGCTGTGGTCCAAAGACCCCCATCCTGGAGCTCTCAGGGTTCATGTCCGTTCCGTCGCAACACTGGCCATGCCTCCGGAGTCATGCCCAATCTTATGACCTTTTTGTTGAGGTTGTTAAGCAAATCACTGCAGTTGTTAAGTGAATGACATGGCTGTTGAGTGAATCCAGCTTCCCCCCACACCCATTTACCCAGGGCGGTTCACAGCCAAATAAAACCACAATGAATAAATACAGAATAAAATCAATAATTAAAAAACTTATTAAATATGGCCCCCAATTAAAATACATTTAAAACAATAAAACCCACTTTAAAATTTAAAACTGAATAATAAAACTTCTAAAAATTCTATGCCAGTCCTGCGCGAATAAATAAATATGTCTTCAGCTCGCGGCGGAAGGTCTGAAGGTCAGGAAGTTGATGAAGTCCTGGGGGAAGTTCATTCCACAGGGTGGGAGCCCCCACAGAGAAGGCCTTTCCCCTGGGGGCCGCCAGCCGACATTGCTTGGCTGACAGCACCCTGAGGAGTCTTTCTCTGTGAGAGCGCACGGGTCGGTGGGAGGCAAACGGTGGCAGTAGGTGGTCCCGTAAGTAACCCGGTCCTAAGCCATGGAGCGCTTTAAAGGTGGTAACCAACACCTTGAAGTGCACCCGAAAGACCACAGGCAGCCAGTGCAGCTTGCGCAGGAGTGGTGTTACATGGGAGCCATGAGTGGCTCCCTCTATCACCCGCGCAGCTGCATTCTGAACCAACTGGAGCCTTCGGGTGCTCTTCAAGGGGAGCCCCATGTAGAGAGCATTGATTTTGCTTGTTGGAAGCCGGCTGGGAAAATTGAGGATGGTGATTGTGTGACCCTGGGATGCTACAATCATTACAGATAAGTGTGAAAAGTGGTCATAAGACACCATTTCAGTGCCATTGTAGTTTCAAATACCCGCTAAATGAATGGTTGTAAGTCAAAGTTTTGGGGGGCTGTCAAGACCCCTACAATCAGTGCTACTGAACTGTGGTTTTACTTTACTGTATTTAAAGCAATTCTTTGCCATGCTCTCCCATTAATGATTCTAGGCTGCTCCGTATACAAAAACAAAATCTTGTTTTAAAGTAGGTAAATGAAAATGTTCTAAGCCCTCTCCTAAGCTATTACAAGGTTTCAGTGTCAACTGCATGTTGTTTTTTTCTCCAAAGTATAGACCCACAAGGTAAAAAACCAAATTACAGGTCGTTCTTGACTTACAACAGTTTGTTTAGTGAATGTTAAGATACTACAGCATTGAAAAAGTGACTTATGACCGTTTTTCACACTTACGACTGTAAATCAATACAAATCTAATAAAAAGTTTGTACCTATGGGATTCTGTTAGGCCTCCAATTCCTTTTTCAACTTTAACAAGAAGCTTACGGGTGATATCATCAAGAGTTCTCTACGAAAGTTTAAAGGCTTTGGGATTTATATTTTTATGGCAAGCTGCAGTCAAAGAGCCTGTTATAATTTTGAGCCCCTGGCAGCCAACATCAATCCTGACAAAGTCTTTTTCACAGGCACAATTGTTCTTCAGGCCAATTTGAATGTCACCACAGTCCATGTAGGTAGTAGTTTCAGAAATTTTATGTAAATTATTTTCAGCATTTGCATTTTGTCCTTTAAAATCCTGCAGATTGCCAAAAGGTACAAATAAGGACTCCACTTCCTTTTAATCACAACAAGAATGCTGGTGAGCTACATCTCTATATTATACAGATATTCACCTTACAACTTAGAATAACAGAGTTGGAAGGGACATTGGAGGTCTTTTAGTCCAACCCCCTGCTTAGGCAGGAAACCCTATACCACTTCAGAGAAATGGTTATCCAACATCTTCTTAAAAACTTCCAGTGTTGAAGCATTCACAATTTCTGGAGGCAAGTTGTTCCACTGATCAATTGTTCTAACTGTCAGGAAATGTCTCCTTAGTTCTAAGTTGCTTCTCTCCTTGATCAGTTTCTACCCATTGCTTCTTGTCCTACCCTCAGGTGCTTTGGAGAATAGCTTCACTCCCTCTTCTTTGTGGCAGCCCCTGAGATATTGGAACACTGCTATCATATCTCCCCTAGTCCTTCTTTTCAACTAGACAAACCCAGTTCCTGCAACCGTTCTTCCTATACTTTAGCCTCCAGTCCAGTCCCCTAGACCAAGGCCAATCTTACAATCGTAGCCAGTCTTGGCTAATCTCAAACCTGTGCAGACTCAAGGGCTGTAGTTTGACAAGAGAAGGTGAAGGCATAACAACACATGTCCATGTTTTAGACAAGAAAAATATATTTGTTTGCTTGTTTGTGTTTTTCCTCATATTTCTATACCGGTCATCTCCCTTAACTAATTCTGGGTGGTTTACGATAAAACATGCCTCCATAAAGTTGATGAGAAATAAGCTTGATTTACAAAATACTTTTGCTATGCCATTAACATTGCTTCCCTTTCATTTATTTTCAGAACACAAACAGGGGGAATACAATAATGTAAAACACTTGCAGAGAATACACAATGAGATTAGGCTATTCAACAATTCTTTTGGTGTTCACTTTTATATAATCTGCATCTCGAAGGCAATGGGAGAAGGCCAGAACAATAGCCAAGACATTGAAATTACTGTTATCAGAAGGAGAATCTCAATTCTTCTACACAATTATTCCTTTGAAATGTACTCATCGCTTAGTCTCTTCATCTGAACTGTGTTATGTCGGCTGCCAAGGACAATGGCTTTGATTTAGTTCCTTGTTGGTCCTGAAAAACATCTTTCATTGTCAGTCAAACCCTTCAAACATGCTTCTCTTCAATTCACCGAAGCAGCTGTTACCTTTCCTCAAGTTATTTTATTTTATTTTAAACATTATTATCTTTATAGCAGCTTACCTAATTTAGTTTTCAACAAGAAAGACCATCTTGGTGACATTACCAATTGAGAAACTGCACTCATAGAAACTACTTGATAACTGAATGTTGCCAATAACATGAATCCCTAAAAGGGAAATCTCACGTCGTAGTCCATCAAAGATTGTTTTGATGTTAATTTCTGAATGAAGGTAAATTTCTCCTTCATCCCGACTGGAAAAGAAATACGGATTTTCTGGTTACAATATGGTGGATGCTTTTTTTTAAAAAAAAACAACTATGCCCGTTGTTTGATACATCCTTCCAATGCACCAAATTGTTTCTTTAATGCCATAGAATAGAGAAGAGATCTAGCAACTCTGGTGTAGTAGGAGTGTCCAGCCTTGATAACTTTAAGATTTGTGGACTTCTACTACTGTGTTTCCCCGAAAATACAATCTACCCTGAAAGTAAGTCCTAGCTTGATTTTTACATGTGTGCCCAATATAACCCCAATCCCCAAAATAAGCCCTAATAAAGACCCCACCCACTCCAGGGTGCATGGGTAAAAATTAAGCAAGGATAGGGATGGGGGTGGAGTGGAGCTGCCCTACTACTTACCTTCGGACAGTGGCAGCCAGGCCTCACATACCCCGACACCTGCCTTGTCAGCTCATTTCTTCTAAAGCCAGCAAGGCTGCCAAGACTTTCCTGAAAGCCTCTGCAGCCAATAACAGAGCTCCGGATCGATCAGGAAAGCCTTGCCATCCTTGCCAGCTGCAGAAAAAGTTCCTGAAGGCCTCTGACAATGAAAAGGAGGCCAGGGGAGAAGCGTACAAGTGAGGTGAGTCAGTGGATGACATCCCTTTCCCGAAAATAAGAGTTGGTGCCTTTTTTGGTGGTAAAAAATATATGACAGGGTGTTATTTTTGGTGAAACACAGTAGCATGCTGGCTAGGAATTCTGGGAGAAAGAGTCCACATGTCTTCAATTTGCCAAGGTTGGACATTCCTGGTGTAGTGATTAAGGCAACAGGCTAGAAACCAAAGTCCTAGTCCCACTTCAGGCACAAAGCTAGCTGACCTCTCAGACCTAGAAAGCAAACAGTGGCAAAACAATTCTGAAATCTTGACAAGAAAAAAAAATGCAGGAACTTGTCCAGGAAGCTCCAGAATTAAATGCTGGAACAAACATATAAGAACAGGGGTCTTTCTGTTTATTTCTCTCTCTCTCTCTGTCTTTCTCTCTCTTCATTTTTGTTTTGCCTACTTTTCTTTTACTTTGACCAATGTACTGTTTTTGATGTTTGCTGATATAGAAACATCAAGCTAAATTTTGCTTGATAAACTGAGAGGTGTATTTGCTCTAATGCAAATGTAGGGATTAACTGAGTCACTTTTTCTCAGCTTTAACAACTTTGCTTGGACTTCAACTCCCAGAATTCCCTAGCCAAGTTCCCCCCCTGCAGTGTGTGTGTGTGTGTGTGTGTAAAGGGAGAGGTAAAGAACAGAGAGACTGTTCTAAATCCATCCCTACTTACACCCCTGGATTCAGATATTCTACCTAACCTGCCATGTACTACATCTGAAGGTTTCCTTATCATAGCAAGTGAAGGATGGAGCATATTCATTTATTTGATGTTTTTAAAGAAAAAGAACCACTTTCCTGTGACAAAAGCATCCCAAAAATACAGAAGGGAAAGTTTAAAGTGAGCTGAGGTTAACCAAGGTTGCAATGAACCAAAAACAAGAGGACTGCTTCAGATACCTTCAAATAAAAGAGAAATGGAACAGAATACCAATTATTCAATGGAGATGGCAAAGAATACCACATGACCAGTAAACAGTAAAAATACTCAGCTTCTATTCTGGCATCAGATTTGTTTATGAAAAGCATTTATTAATTAAATTTGTATTTCCCTGATAAGAAGAAATGAGTTCTACCAGACAATGGTGAAAAATAGCTGGAAGGAATAGAATTTCACACTCAGCTTAACAGAAACTCAGAAAACTTTAACCTGTGGAATATAGAAGCCGTTTTCCAGGTCCTGCTAAGATATCATGAAAAATAAATCAAAGTTGTATTTTTTATCTTCCAAGAATGCAGCAACTGCAGCAGTGCTCATAAGCTCCAAGAGCCAAACTGGGGTTTAAAGTTCAGAACAACTGAGTAACATCAGTTATGGTGGAATCAGTTTAGTTTTATGTTATTTATTTATGAAACAAATTTATATGGCTGCTCAACTCATACACAGATGACTCCGGGCAGCTTAATATTAGAAGGGCCTCTGGTGGCTCAGACTGCTAAGACAGTCTGTTATTAACAGCAGCTGCTTGCAATTACTGCAGGTTCAAGCCCCACCAGGCCCAAGGTTGACTCAGCCTTCCATCCTTTATAAGGTAGGTAAAATGAGGACCCAGATTGTTGGGGGCAATAAGTTGACTTTGTATATAATATACAAATGGATGAAGACTATTGCTAACATAGTGTAAGCTGCCCTGAGTCTGCGGAGAAAGGAGGGATATAAATGCAAATAAAATCAAAAAATCAAAAAAATCCACCATATAAAAACTCAATCTCATGGTGGCAACAGCAACACAATCAAATCAACTCTTGATTAGACTGATCTCCATTCATGGTCCCCAAGTGCATTAGTAAATTCACATCTTCAGGGCCTTTTGGAAAAGCAACAAGGTGGGGGCCAACTACTGGTATACCTCCAAAGGAATGATGTTCCTTAGAGAAGGGACCAACACCAAGAAGGCTCTTTTTTGTGGTCCCACCAGAGGTACATCGCTAATAGATGGGACTTGCAATATACTGTCCTGTCCTGCTGGGCTGGGTGGATGTAGTGGGGGAGAGATGGTCCTTCGAGTAGTTGCCCAGAGAGGTAATAGACTCCCCTTTATTAGATTTTATTACATTCCCAAAAAGGCATTAAGAGTTGAAAACCTAATCTTGCGTAGCTTCTTCTCTGGTAATATTGTACTAGAGCATACAAAACATTTGCTAGACCAATTCTCGAATACACTCATCTATCTGGAACCCGCATATCGGACATTAATACAATACACCAAGTCCAGAGATATTTCACAAAAAGAGTTCTCCACTCCTCTGCTCGCAACAGAATACCTTATGCCACCAGGCTTGAAATTTTGGGCTTAGGCAACTTAGAACTATGCCGCCTTCAGTCTGACCTAAGCGTAGTACACAAAATTATCTGCTACAATGTCCTACCTGTCAATGACTACTTCAGCTTCAACCACAATAATACATGAGCACAAAATAGATACAAACTTAAGGGGCGTGCATAAGAGCACAAAAGTGCCTACCGTTCCTGTCCTATTGTTCCCTTCATTATATCAAATTAACATAGTTGCTGCATACTTTTACTTATATATATATATATATATTTTCTTTCATGATGTGTTGTTTTTATTTATGATGATGTTTGTGTATACTGTTATGACAAAATAAAAAAATAAAAAAACCACTCCAAACTCGATTGCAGAAAATACAATACAGTGGTCAATGTCTGGAATGCACTACCTGACTCTGTGGTTTCATCCCCAAACCCCCATAATCTTAACCTTAGACTGTCTACTGAGGACCTCACCCCATTCCTAAGAGAGGGGTGTGCATAAGCACACCAACGTGCCTACCATCCCTGTCCTACTGTCCCCATTTATTTGTATCAATTTCATGTATTCATAACCCTTTTCTAATTATAACCGTTATCTTATACATGCTTGAGAAAATAAATAAATAAATAAATTTTAAAAAAAATGTGTTTCAAGCAGAGACATGCTTTAATATGGATTCCTTTATTGAGTCAGAGGTTGAACTCTGTAATCAAAATGGCCTCTTCCAAATGTGATTATTCTTAAAAAAAGGAGAAACTTATTAAGACACAGCAAATAAAGTTACAGTCAATTAAAAATAGGGACCTACAAAAATTACAGAGCCAAAGAACAAATGGATAGCTGACCTCTCTTCCATTACATCAGCACTCAATGACTGACTATAAATTAACAGCTCCGTTTTGTACATGTGTGCTGAAAAGTAATTCCCATAAACTTTCATCAGATTGCTTTCTAGAGAAGTGTGAACAAAATTGTGATTTAGGTCTAGCAGAAGGACAGATTTGGGTAGGCAGCCTGGCCCACACTTTCCTTTTATGTCAGACTTTTCAAAATTGGATATAGTTCTGAACTAATTAAATGCAAATAAGGACTCCATAGACAAAACTCCAAAGAATTTCTATAGACAGCTTTACTTGAATGTATGTTAATATTGTAAAAAAGATTTTTAACAATTGCTTGTTTGGTTTACCAGACTGAATAGTTGAGATTTTTCTCTTCATATTACAGGTTCATTGGTGGTACATTTCAGTGCTAATTTTAAATTGTAAGATTATTGCCATTATGTTAATGGCAATTCGTCTGTTAAAAAGGGCTTTTATAACAGCTTTGCCTTATGTCATTGTCATTTACTAGTTTATATTCTGTACAAATGGTTTTGCAATGTTTTAAAGTTCCTTGCTAAAAAGCAAAACATAAACAAAGCAGTGATAACATTATCAAAAGAATAAACAAAGTTTTCATTACTTTAGAACTGTGTTTTCTTTTTCTTTCTTTTTTCTTTTTTCTTTTTTCTTTTTAATACCAAGATCAGAGACAGCAGCCTAGACTGCTTTTGGAAATCCTTTTATCAAAGCTTTTAAATATGTTTAAACTATTTAATCAGATATATTTCCAACATGGGTTGCTGAAAGTGTGTGTATGTGATAAAAATGTGTCAGGTCAGCCTGACATTTCATTCAAACACACACTTTTTATTACATTTTGTCTGATGATTTGATCAGTCCCTTTCATGAAATTTTGTGGTGCTGAATCATAGGACTTTATGAGGTGACAAATGGAAAGTTAACATTTCTGTTGCTTTATTAAGAGCTTCCATGAAGGTTCTCAGAAAAGATTTCTCAAAGTTTAGCTCTGGAACTTTTCATGCTAGCACCCACTGTTTGTCCACAACAAGCAGTTTCTAACTTCTTTGTTTTGTAATGGTCTTGCCTTGGTCTGCTTGTCTCCATCTTGTGGTAGAACATTGTCTGAATATGTGTGAGAAGAAGGACCAATTGAGTTTCAAGACAAAAAACAGAATCTTTAAACCTCAAACTAGATTTCATTTCAAGAAGAATTAAGAATGAATTTTCGAGAGGAAGGAAGCTTCCTAACCAAGTCTTCATAAAGCTCCATCAACTGATAGAATTCATTTTGTAAATCAAGCACGTTTAGAGGATAGAAGGAATAGTAGATGGAAGAAGTGAGCAGACTCTACCATAAATAGCAGCTTAGTTTTAATAAAATTAATATTAATATGCACAGTCAGCTCATAAACTATTTCCATCACTCATAATCTATAACTTTCATTTTTTAAATTATCAAGATTCCTACATTTCTCCTCACCTCCACTCACAGAAAATCAGATATGATCCTTTAAATAAATATGTATCTTTTGTATGCCACTTGCAAGGATTCAAAGATACCCTGTGATATATTGAATATTGTAGTTCAGGGATGAGCAAATTATTTTGGTCTTTGTATCCTGCCTGTGATCTTATTTGCACAATTTTCCTAGGCTTTTATTCACCACACGAGGCTTCAATTATAATTCTCTCCATTGTCGCCCCATCAGCTGAGAAAGGATTTTTCTCTTTCTGGAGGAAGTGGAAGATTTATACTTTTCTGGAGGAAGTGGAAGCTTTGGATTGATGGTTTGTTTTACACTTTTTTTTTATTTATTTAGAAAAATTTTATTGGTTTTAAAAACAAACAAAAACAATGGACATTGCTCTACATCTCTGGTTTCTAACATTTGCATCAAGTTCAAGTTACTATATCATATATTCCTCAGTCTATATACAAAATTACATATCTCCTAATTCCTTATATATCAAGTATATACTATGTTACTACTATCCCTACAACTATATACATATTTAATAAACCTATTATACCCTCACAAATACAATATATGTTGTGTTCTGTCTCCTTCCCCACTTTGGAGCAACGAGCTGGCCTTCAGCCAGTGGATTCATGGCTCTTATCAGTTCTGGCAGAGAAATCGCAGCTGTCTGCCAAAGTTCCAACAAATGATTCGCAGAGTAAGACTTTCAGCTCTCTTTGAAACGATTCAGCTAATTTTGGCTTCCCGTGAAATGAGAGCAGTCCCAAAGCTCCTTATATATCCTGTGAAGCCCCACCCTTCCCTTTGATGATGCCGCCTCTCTAATCTTCTGAAGCACGGGTCGATCCAAGCTTGATTATTATTATTGTCAGCTGGGTCTGAAGGCGTAGCTGGGGGAAGGGAGGAATCAGGGGATGATGGCCTCATTACGTGCTGTGAATGAAATATTAAAAGCTGTGATGTTGATGATCATTACAACAACCCCTTAATCTCTTCCCACCACCAACTCCCATTTCAGCCTTGTAAGCATGGAGAACAGAGGTTGGTTTCAGCAGGTTCTGACCAGTTCTGGAGAGAACCGGTAGCGGAAGTTTTGAGTAGTTCGGAGAACTGGTAGTAAAAATTCTGACTGGCCCCACCCCCATCTATTCTCTGCCTCCCAAGTCCCAGCTGATCGGGAGGAAATGGGGATTTTGCAGTAACCTTCCTCTGGATTGGGGAGGGAAAGGGGATTTTACAGTATCCTTTTTCTGGAGTAGAATGGGAATGGAAATTTTACAGTATCCTTCCCCTGCCATGTCCACTAAGCCATGCCCACCAAACCATACCATGCCCACCAAGCCACACCGACAGAAACGGTAGTAAAAATTTTTGAAACCCACCACTGATGGGGAACATGGGGCCTTACATATAAGTCGACAACTGAGTTTGTGGCAGAAATGAGATTTAAACAAGAGCTTCCTTATTTGTATCTCTCTCTTTCACAAAATTCTATATTAAATTGACTTTGAGACTGACTGCAGAGATTAAATTATTTGACATGCTACAATGTCAGCTCATCAGAAAATATCAGAAGAGAAAGAATTTGGGTGGGTTAAAGTTGCAGAGCATAAACCACTGGCTACTGGCAGAGTCTACCTGTCACAGGGACATCTATTGCACACATAAAATTTCGAAGAGATTTTTTTAAAAGCCAAATAGTGCAAATATTAAAAAACTGAACATTCATAATGATAAAAAGCCAGGCATATCATACTTGTAAGTAATTGTGAAAACAAGAAACATTTCTATTAAAACAAGGAGTGATACTGTAATATTTAGCAAATAAGCATCAAGTCCTGGAGTATTAGAAGTCAAAAGGACATATAAAATGTTCTACAGGTGGCATTTGCCACCAGCAAGACTGGCTAAGATGTTTCCCAATACCTCATCAACGTGTTGGAAATGCAAACAGCAAAAGGAAACATACTACCACATGTGGTGGATGTGCCCCAAAACAAAACAGTATTGGAGTAAGATTAGATTATAATTAGAAGAGATAACTAAACAACATATTGATATGAAACGGGAAACATTTTTATTAGGAATACTCCCAGGTTCTTATGAAAACAAACGCAATATTTAATTATCCATATTATCACAGCAGCAAGAATAATATATACACAGAATTGGAAAAACAATAACATACCGACCAAAGATAATTTGATCAGAAAACTCTTGGAATGTGCAGAAATGGATAAACTTACAAAGGAGATACAAGAAAAAGAGGAAACAGAATATTATATAGTGTGGGAGAAATGGTACAAATGGCTAGAAGAGAGAGATAAAAGGCAAGGAAATATCAAATAAGGAAGCTATAGGAGTAAAAATGTAACAACAAATAAGAGGAAACAGAAAAAAATGTAGTTTGTAGAAATGAAATTCTGTACACTGTTATTTATATGTATATATGTAAATAAATTAATATTAGACTTGTATGTGTAAAGGATACACTGAAATAAGGGAGAAAAAATGGACAAGTAAGAAATGTTTAACCATTGCAAAATTGTTGGAAAGAAACTCTTGTTTAAAGATTCTTTTTTCTTTTTTGAAAAATGTTTAATAAAAATTATTTTTTTAAAAAAAGAAAGGACATTATCTTTCAATGATAAATAGTGTAAAATACAAGATAATATTACTTAAGGGATTCCATGGATCAAGCCGTGCCAGATATTTACTATCTATATAGATTTCCAATTTTTAATTAAAAGCTGAAAGAAAGAAAAGAGAAAGAAAGAAAAAAAGATTATATTCTGTAACAGCATTCTTGGCAAAGATATTTCAGGAGACAAATTCAGCCTGTTCAATGCTTCTCAAGGGATGTAAATTAAATATACACTGAAGTAGGCAATTCTGTAAGAGCAATGGAGCCTTTTCAGTTTCAATTAAGCATCATTCTCTAAGATCCAGGCTTTTTCCTGTAAACTCTTTAAAAGGAGGGACGTAGGGATTCCACAAAGACAAATAATACCGCATTTAGAATAATCAGTATCACCCTAGCTCTGCCAGAATTTTAAGATGGCACGCCGCACGATGGCTCGGTGGTAAAGATGCTGGGCTTGTCAGCTAGAAAGACAACAGCCCAGGTTTGAGACACAAGCATCACGTGACAGGGTGAACGCCAGAGGTGGAATTCACTTACCTTCCCTACCAGTTCGCAAATGTGAGAGCTTGCGCCACCTCTGTGCATGCACACAACCTCCTGCGCATGCGCAGTGCTCGCGCATTACATCCGGGTGGGTGGGCGGAGCCTCCCACAGTTGCCGGTACCAGTTCGTCCGATCCGGAGAGAACCGGCTGAATCCCACCACTGGTGAGCATCCATCTTCACCTAGTTCCTGTCCACCTAGCAGTTCAAAAGCATGCAAATGTGACTAGATAAGTAGGCATCACTTCAGTGGAGAGAGAGAAAAAGTGTTCCATGATGTCATGCTGGCCACATGACTGAGAAAACATCTTCAGACAGCATTGGCTCATGGCCTTGAAATAGATACGGGTGCTGCCCCCTATAGTCTGCAACGACTATCAGAGAAACATCCTTTGGGACTCTTTCCTTTTCATGATTATATTGGCTAGAATTTTGGGAGTAGCAAATCTCACACATCTGGAATATTTCAAGCTCTTCTATCCTGCTATGCTCCAAAATATTGGGACTACAATTCTCTTCTCTTTCACAATCTTTCACAATATCTAAGGTTTGTAATTTCTTTATATTTGGACAGTGCCAAACTACAAAATATACTGGGAGGAACAGAATTTGAGATTCATTGTACATTGGGGCACTCATTCTGATTAAACAGTATACTTCTTCAAATTCAGGGAAGGAGATAATGTTTATAATGCATATTGAAATAAGAGCCAGTCTGGTCTAGTGGTTAAGGTACCAGGCCAGAAACCAGGAGGCCATGAGTTCTAATCCCATTTTAAGCATGAAATCCAGCTGGATGATTTTGGGCGTATCACTCTCTCTCAATCCAACTCGCTTCACAAGGTTGTTGTTATGAGGAAAATAGAAAGGAGTATCAGATATGTTAGCCTATATGTTGTTTATTTTAAATATATATATAAAGAGAGGGTTTTAAATAAATAAATAAGAAATTGTGCTATTAAATGTGGTTGGTAGAGGGCTTTGAGCTGATATGCAGCTGGGAAGTAGCTGTTATCTTCACCTACACTTTCACAAAAGATTTTCAGAAGCATGAAAAACACCTCATGGGCTTCTGCCCATTATGAAATCTTTCAAATGAACCTGCTATACTGAAGAAAACTTGGTTTAAGACATTGTATGGATTCTTCACCACTGCACTGAAGTGCAATCCATCCATTTTAGGGCTACAAATTCTAAGTTTCAAAAATCTAGAGGTCTATTAGATGACAGCAATAAGGCAGGTGTTATCTAAATTGCTTCTAGCTAATGATCATCTGAATTTTTTGCAACCCAGATCTATTCATCCTTGAACTAGCAGATAAAATCTTCTATGCTTGTTGCCAGTTTCCCTTGACTCTGTTCCAGTGACTTGACAGCCCCTGATATAATGAATGACAAAAGGGCCTTTTCCCACAACTGCTATCCATCTATAATTGAGCTGGCAGAAAACTAAACATTTTTGTCCTCATTGCCAAGTTGTTCCTGCCTCTAGTCATTGTGAATCACCTGATTTCTCTCCAAGGTAACAGGTGACAACTCAAAGTGCCCCTTTAATTAACCAATCAATCAAATGTATATGCCAATAAATAGAATCAGAAGAAGGGGAAATGCTAGTGTGAAAGAAGTACAGCTGAAGAAAATTTAAGTCTGACTCAGTCCTTGGGAACAAAAGAAAAAGTGGTGGGGGGAGAGAGAAATGTTGCCAGAGCATGCTTGGGCCATGATTTAGTGTAATTGGAGCATTGCCTTGAAGGTCTTGTTGCTACCAAACAAGTTCAGGGCACCTAAGCTGGACCATGAGAAGCTCTTCTCACAATGTACTTAATAGGTCCCCTGGATTGTTCTGTTTATTATATTTTTACTTAATGGCCCATTGGTGACTGCTTCCTTTTCCTCATTTCTGGGTTGCTAGAGATTTTTTTAAATCAGTTTAAAGGATGGTCTCTGCACCATCCTTTAAAATGTTTGAAGAAACAGGCACCCATGAAGAGTCCTACTCTAAAGGAGGCATTTTAAAGTCACTCAATCAGTAAATCATGGAGGGTATTTGGTACAGGCTTTTGTAATGTATCTTTAAATGTTTTGGCGGGAAAAAAGCACGTTGCTGATTGGTTGAAGCCTCCAGCTAAACTGTATTTAAAGAGAGGTTTTTCCCAGCCCGAGTTGCTGGGTTCACCATATAGTAAAGAGCTGTTGTCACTATCCTGGTCTCCTGCCTCGTTATTGCCCGAATCTAACACTGGCGACGAAGGTGGGATCTCGAGGCTAAGAGCGCCAGGAAAAGAGCTGAACTCACCAGGAAGACGCGAACCCAGCAAAACAAGGGCGGAAAGCAGCGATGTCCGGCTACACACCACCAGCGCCATTCGACCCAGCTAAGGAGAAATGGGGGTCATACATGGCTCGCTTCGAGTGTTTCCTCGAAGCAAACGAACTTCAAGGAGTTTCCGACAACAGGAAACGAGCCTATTTCCTGAGCCACTGTGGTCCAGAAGTTTTCGACACCGCAGAATCCCTGGCTGAGCCAACGCCGGTACAGTCGGTACCGTGGCAAACTCTGCAGACTCTGCTGAAAGCACATTTTGCACCGATGCCATCCAAGTATGTGCAACGGTTTTTATTTATTTTATTTATTTATTCAAATTTATATACCGCCCTATCTCCCGAAGGACTCAGGGCGGTGTACAGGCATTTAAAAGACATATAAATACAATATAAAACAATTAAAAAACTGATTCTAAAAAGCCCGTAAATTTAGAATTAAAATATCAAATAAAACCCAATTTAAAACCAATAATTTAAAATCTAGCTCAGCCCTGCACAATTAAATAAATACGTTTTAAGCCCGCGGCGGAAGGTCCGGAGGTCCGAGAGCTGACGAAGTCCGGGGGGTAGTTCATTCCAGAGGGTGGGGGCCCCCACCGAGAAGGCCCTTCCCCTGGGTGTCGCCAGACGACATTGCCGCGCCGACGGCACCCTGAGGAGACCCTCTCTGTGAGAGCGCACGGGTCGGTGAGAGATATTCGGTAGCAGTAGGCGGTCCCGTAAGTAACCCGGCCCAATGCCATGGAGCGCTTTAATTCGGTTTGAATTCGGGGAGCGCAGACAGCAAGAAGGCGAGTCCATCAGTGCATACATGGCCGCCCTAAGAAAAGCCTCAAAACATTGCGAGTATCGAGACTTGGACGAGGCATTGCTGGAGCAACTCATCCGCGGGGTCAGGGACATCCGTTTGCGGAGGCGGCTACTGTCTAAAAGCAACCTAACGCTAGCAAATGCCTTGGACGAAGCCAGGGCGCACGAGATGTCCACCCAAGCGGCGGAAACCCTACAAAAGCAGGTCACACCAACGGCTGGTGCGAAATCAACCCCGGTCCACAATGAAGAGGTCCAGGCCGAATCGGACGGTGAGGAGGAAGAAGGAGTTTTCCACACGGGAGGCGGAGAAAGGCGACCGGGCGACTGCGCGAGTTGCGGAGGGCAACACCAACGACAACAATGCAGATTTAAAGATGCAACTTGTCGGCGATGCGAAAGGAAGGGGCACCTAGCACAGGTCTGTCGGGCTCCCCAACCTTCCCGCCAAAAATTCAAACCGGCCAATCAGAGCGCGGGGACGGCGGAGCGGCCCGCGAGTGGTCAGTTTAAAAAAGGCGCGAAATTGAATCAAACTGTCGTGAGAGTGGGTCACGCATCAACACGCCTAGAAAAGAAAATCTTCACAAAAGCAAAGATTGAGGGGGTGCCGTGCCGATTGGAAGTGGACACTGGCTCATCGATCACGATCATGTCCTGGGACAACCTCGTGAGAGCCTTACCCGCCATCGCAAAGCGCAAGCTGCAACCACAAAGACTAAAAGTACAGGACTACCAGGGGAATCGCATCCCTGTTCGAGGGGTAACGTCCGTCCACGTCGAGTATGGACACTACAAGAAAACTCTGCCCATCACCATCGTCAATGGGACCCTGCCAAGCTTGTTGGGACTGGACTGGTTCCGAGCATTGGGCATGGGAGTGACCGGAATCTTCAGAAACGAAGTCGACCTCAAAGACGCACTCACGAAGGAGTTTGGGGACGTTTTCAAAGACTGCCTGGGCAAGTACAAGGGGACGCCTATATCCTTTAACTTAGACCCCAAGTTGCCCTATCCGCCTAAAGGCTAGGAGGGTCCCGTCACCTAAAGCCCAGGATTGACCGGAACTGGACAAACTAGTAAACCAGGGAATTCTAGTGCCAGTTGACCATGCTAAGTGGGAGACCCCTATAGTCACCCCAGTCAAACCGGACGGATCGGTCCGGATTTGCGCTGACTACAAGGCTACGCTTAACAAAGCGTTGCAAAAGAGTGTTTACCCCGTTCCGGTGGTACAGCACTTACTGCACTCAATGGGGCAAGGGCAAGTTTTTGCCAAGCTAGACCTGGCCCAAGCCTATCAACAGCTGCCTGTAGACAGCAGCACAGCCAAGCGCAGACAATTGTGACTCACAGAGGGCTTTTAAGTGTACCCGATTACAGTTTGGGGTTAGTGTGGCTCCAGGGTTATTTCAGAACCTGATGGAGCGGCTATTGCAGGGCCTACCAGGGGTGGTACCATACTTTGACGATGTACTGGTATCCGCTGAAAACCTAGAGGAATTAGGGGCGAGGCTGCGAAAAGTTTTGGGCATTTTCCGGTCTGCGGTCTCACGGTTAAACTAAACAAATGCCAGATCGGGGTTGAGTCTGTGGAATTCCTGGGCTACGGATAGACAGGGAAGGATTCACCCACTGAGAGCAAGGTACGGGCCATCAGGAAGGCCCCGGTTCCAAAGAACAAAACGGAGTTACAGGCATTCTTGGGTCTGGTCAACTTCTACGCAGTATTCTTAAGGAATAAGGCAACAGTAGCAGAGCCGCTGCATAAATTATTAGCTAAGACGGCTGCATGGTCTTGGGGAAAGGCGGAAGCTAGAGCATTCGAAGGGGTAAAGAATCTCCTAACGAGTGATAGCCTTCTTATCCAATACAATGGCACGCTGTCATTAGTGTTAAGCTGCGATGCATCTCCCTATGGGGTGGGGGCTGTGCTCAGCCACAGGTTACCTAATGGCACAGAAGCCCCTATTGCATACTACTCCCAAACCATGTCATCAACTGAAAGGAATTATAGCCAGCTTGATAAGGAAGCCTTGGCTATAGTCGCAGGGGTAAAGAAATTCCATGAGTATGTATTTGGTCGTGATTTTGAAATCATCCAAAGAGGTGGCTCGGGCTTCGTATAAGGACATTACAATACGAACTGTACTTGGTTGGGTACAAAGAGGGTGGCCCGCTGCGCCGGGCGAGCGTTTTAAAGAGTTTGTAAAAAAACGGGGGGAACTTTCGGCTCAAGGGGGGTGCCTGCTATGGGGGGATCGAGTGGTGATCCCAGAGAGATTGAGAAAAAGGGTGTTGGATCTCCTTCACGAAGGTCACCCAGGGATCGTGAGGATGAAGGGTCTGGCGAGAAGCTATGTGTGGTGGCCCTTAATGGACTCAGAAATTGCTGAGAGGGTAGGGAAATGCCAGGCCTGCCAGGAGTCCAGACCGCTACCCCCAACGGCCCCGATTCGGGAATGGGAGAGACCCCAAGGGCCCTGGTCGAGGATCCACATCGATTTTGCCGGCCCCTTCCACGGCCAAACCTTTCTGGTGGTAGTTGATGCCTACTCCAAATGGCTGGAAATCATTCTCATGAGATCCATGACAGCCGAGGCTGTGATCTCAGTCCTACGGCACCTATTTGTAACCCATGGGTTGCCCGACACGTTAGTCTCCGATAACGGCCCGCAATTCACGGCAACCCAGTTTGAGGGGTACTTGGCAGAAGAGGGCATCCGGCATGTCCTCTCGGCGCCTTTCCACCCTGCGACGAATGGCCTTGCAGAACGTTCCGTTCGGAGCGCAAAAGAGGCATTGTCCAGGATCAGGCCAGGCGACTGGCAAACAAAAATTGATACCTTCCTGGCCGTCCAACACAGAATCCCCTGTGTCACAACTGGCAGAAGCCCAGCAGAGTTATTAATGGGTCGGAAGCTCAGGTGCCCACTAGACCGTTTAAACCCGAACTACACACCAGACGGTTACAAGGGGGCACTCGGTAAAACAAGAGGGATGGCAATAGGCGACCTAGTGTGGGCACACAACTATAGCGAAGGCCCGACCTGGTTAGCAGGAAAAATCCTAGAAATAACAGGTCCCAAATCATATTTAGTGGAGATAAAGGATGGCCGGGTATGGAAGCGCCACATAGACCAAATAAGAAAACGCATAACCGAACAATCCGAATTAGACGAAACAGGCCCTGACTATACAATGTTTGAATCCACAGCTGACTCAAACCCGGGGCAAACGCGGGACTTATCTGACTTCCAGGAGGTCCAGCGACGCCAACAGGTTCCGTCAAAAAACAGCAGGGACGACTCTGCAAATAATCCAGGGCCGGATGGCCTAGAGGAGGAGCTGAGAGGAACAGGCAGTCCCTCCGGTCAGCTCGACTCACTCCCAGAGAATGAATTGCGCAGGTCCGAAAGAGTCAGGAGACGCCCAGTCTACTTGCGTGATTACGTTGAAAAATAATATGTAAATTTCATGTAAATAATGGTAAAGTGTTTTCTGGGAGGGAAGGAGTGTAATGTATCTTTAAATGTTTTGGCGGGAAAAAAGCACGTTGCTGATTGGTTGAAGCCTCCGGCTAAACTGTATTTAAAGAGAGGTTTTTCCCAGCCCGAGTTGCTGGGTTCACCATATAGTAAAGAGCTGTTGTCACTATCCTGGTCTCCTGCCTCGTTATTGCCCGAATCTAACAGCTTTCATGGTCAGTATTAGTTGGGTAGTATTATGGTATAGAATTCAGTGACCATGATCTAGATCAGTGGCCCCCCAACCTTTTGGGCACCAGAGATCGGTTGTGTGAAGAAAGGTTTTTCCGTGGACCGGAGGGGACATGGTTTTGTATGCTGCCTGCATCCCATGGATGGGGCTTCACTTGTTTGCACAGACTGGTTGCTGGCATCCCACAGACCGGTGCCATTCACGGATCAGGGATTGGAGACCCCTGATCTAGAAAACACATTTCCTGACATTTCACTGGCAATTCTGAATTCCCTGAAGATGGGTTCCAGCATGAGTCCAAAAACTCGGAAGACAAACCTCTGATCCCGGTGACCAATAGCAATAGCAATTAGACTTATCTACCGCTTCACAGTGCTTTACAGCCCTCTGTAAGTGGTTTACAGAGTCAGCATATTGCCCCCAACAATCTGGGTCCTTATTTTACTGACCTCGGAAGGTTGGAGGCAGGGGTGAAATCTAAAAATTTTCCCTAGCGGTTCTGTGGGCGTGGCTTAATTGGTGGGCGTGGCTTGGTGGTCAGATGACTGAGTGGGCATGGCCAATAACAATAAATAATAAAAATAATAAACAAAGTATAAAAAACAATAAAAGATATCAAAAACCAACTTTCACACTTTACACACACACAACACAACACAACACAACACAACTGACTCACACACAATGTAAAAGCAGCTGCACTTCACACTTCACACTTCACACAGCCACAAAAAGCTCAAAAACCAACTTTCACACTTTACACACACACAACTCACACACACTCACAAAATGCCATATACAGCTTTCTGAGATTTTGTGTGTTTGTGTAGTTAGAGTGAAACACTACAGAAACACCCCAAATCTCAGAAAGCTGCACAAATATTTTATTTTATTATTTTATTTTATTTTATTGTGGACTTCAAATCTTAGAGTTCCACAGCCAGCAAAGCAGGAATGCAAGCTTTTTTTTTTCTTCAGTAGCTGAAGAAAACATGTCGTTGCCAGCCCAAAAGAGCAGTAATTATAGGTAAGTGAGGAGGGGGAATTGGCTGGGCTTGGATGGGGGCTCTTGTAAGTGGGGGCTGTTAAAAAGTGAGTTTAAAAACCTGTGAGGATCAGGAAACTCCTCTGGGATCGCCAGAGGAGGCTTTTAAAACCTCCGGTTTTTTTCTTTTTTTTTTTCCCCCTTCGGCTGAAGGGTTTTTTTTAAAAAAAAACTTTTAAAGTGTTCTGATGATCTCCGCTCAGCCCCGTGATCATCAGAGGGTTGTTTTTTTTACTTTTCAAGGCATGTTTCAGCTGAAGAAAAACTTTTAAAAGTAAAAAAAAAACCCGCTGCAGATGGTGCGGCTCAGCAGAGGCGGGGGGGGCGGGGCCAGGGATTTTTGCTACTGGTCCTCCAAACCAGCAGCTGCCATCGCTACCTAATCAGGGGAGCTTATGCGAACCGGGAGCATTTCACCCCTGGTTGGAGGGCTTAGTCAACCTTGAGCCTGGTGTGATTTGAACTGCCAAATTGCAGTCAGCCAGCAGTCAGCAGAAGTAGCCTGCAGTACTGTATTGTAACCACTGTGCCACCCAGCTCAATCCAGTTTGGATCCTATAATTGAGGCAATTTAGCATGGACTGCCTGGGCTTCTACCTTTATAGCCAGGTGAGCGGATTGGTTTCCAATTGGTGAAGGATGGTCTCTGATTGGTTCTTTCTGATCTTGATTGGAAGTTTTGGTGGTCCTGGTTCCATATTGGTCAATTGTTCCATTTGTTTGCCCTGGGTTCTGATTGGTTAGACTGCAGCTGAGCCCTGACTGGGTCTTGCTACAGCAAACTTTTTGATTTTCCAGGAGGCAGGTGATTCTTGGTTCTGCTTTGAGACAGGATTTTGGTCTGGAGCAGGGAAGGTAACTGTTTGTTAACTTTTCTTCTTTCTTCTTGAAGCTATTAGGATATTTGTGTTTTTTTTGTCTGTTTTGCTAGGCAAATTGAGAAAATATTCCTTATTTTTGGATGGGGAAAACAAAAAAAGGGAGGAAAATAAGAATTAGATTTTTATTTGCCTTTCAGATTGGGGAGGCATATAAACCAGGAAACAAGGTAAAAGTGTCAGTCCTCCCAGGTAACCCAGACAGGAAACACAGGTAGATGAACCAATTCTGCTTTATTAAAAGGCTACATTAACAGGATTTTGCAAATCTGAATGAACAAACTTCCTGCTGCCATCTATAACTGCTTGATCCATTAAGATGGGTATTTCATAGGTTTTTTTTCCCTCTCTGACTGTTAAACCCTTGTGATCTCTGTCTTCTCTTGTCTGATTGTTTCCTAGGCACCATCTCTTCCCCCTTGTTCAACAAGGGCATTTATACAGTCCATTACAAGAAGCTTTTTACTGTCAATCAATCTTTGAGGAGGCAGGGTGGAGCAAGCATTTTATTGAAAATAAACTGAGTAGGATGTTGTTGATAAGGAAGGATTGGGATTTTCATTTTTCATGTTATTTTTGGAGTGAGAAGAAAAGCCAAGAGTTAAACCAAAGGAGGAAATTAAATGAGGTGGGTGGGAGGTGGGTGGGAGATTGTATACTGTATTTTTTATATTTGTTTCAAAAGGGTGGGAGGCAAAAAAGGCAGGAATTCAGATGCTAGAAGAAGTGTTTTAAAGTAGATAAATTGATTGTATGTCTAAGTGGTAAAGAAGTAGGTGGAAATTTTATTTTATTTTTTATTTTATTTTATGGGGAAGAGGAACCTGGCAACAGGGGAGAATACTAGTTTTATTTTTTTAATATTTTCTTGTTGTTTACCACATGATTGAAATTTTAATGCACATTCCCAAGAACTGTTTTTTTTAAAAATGAGAACTAAGTGCAGAATTTCATTGGCTTTTTCCATAGTTAAAGATAGACATCTTGAAAGATGGGTCTACTTTTCCTGGGATTAGTCTTTTGATTAAAGCTTTGCTAATGATTCTTAGTACTGCAATATTTCTTTTCCTATTTACATCCACAAAGATTCTCAATGCTTAATAAGTAAAAGATAACCTTGTACTTCTAAGCTATAATAAAATCATTGCTAGATTGTTGGATTTGAATGAACCTATTCTGGATTTTGCAGCATCAAAGACTACAAGATTTAAGCTATGATCCATGTTAGGCTACATCCCAGGTATTCAGAACACCAGGTTTAATCAGAATTCCATATATTGTAAACTGGCCCAGAATACCTCATACATCTTCTCTACAATTACCTTGACAATGCAGTCACAAGTCTTCCACTGACCAATAATGCTCTGAAAGTTGTTTTGCTTCTAAAAAGTAGGCTATACTTCTTCGGAGAAATTTACTGCTCTCGGATAACTAATCCAATCATCTTGCGTATTCAATAGCAAGGTTGTTCACAGCAGTGTAGTGATTTTAGTTTGGGTAAGGAATTGCCATCTTTGTTAATTGATACAAGAAAATGCAATGCAACTTTTATTCATGATCACAAAAGTAGGGGCTACAATGTTGATTTGAAATTTGTTTCCGGAAGGCTTTACATAGCCTCCTTCTCCATCTTTAACCAGTCCCATAGGATGTCTGGATTACTCACTCATAACCAAGAAGAGTGTATCCTTCACTAGTAAGTAATTCTGCTTAAAGGATAAGCTTTCAGGATATAGTCTGCTTTCAAAATTGCTTTGGTTTGAAAAATGGGGCACTTTTCATGGGAAAAGAACAAGCAAGTCTAAGTAAGACTGACTTACTTAAGAATGCTTTTAAAATGTATATGAAACATAACATGATCTGTAGGCCATGTGTCCAGTTAAAAACTTGGGTCTGTATTTGGTAAATTCAAGGCAGTTTAAATTCATTCATATTATGTTTCAAAAAGTAATCTATTGGATTCAAGCTACATTAAGCTACATTTGAATTTTGCAAAATCTATGAAGATTCTCAGTCATCCAGGTCATGGGTTGAAAACATTTCACTTCTCATCCAAGAAGTTTCTTCAGTTCTGAAGAATTTTCTCCTTGGATGAAACGCAAGTAAAAAAAACAAGAAAGTCCAGTTGCCTTTTGAAAAGCACCTTTGGGATTTGCAAAATCTGGGTTTTTTTTCAAGGTTGAAATCTCAAAATGGTTTGAAAAGTCTCTCCCTCCCTCCCTCCCTCTTCATTTTGAACTTGGCTGTTCCTGGCTTTGATCCTTAGACCTATCTTCTTATCAAACACTCAAAGGAAACTGAGAATTTACAGCTTGCAAAGAAAAAGAAAAACACAGGAATGTTATTGCTTGTAAAGGAAAAAATAGCACTAATACATTTTTATTCTTAAGGAATTATGATCTCCAATATCTCCATAAATGGACTTAACTCAGCCTGCTATAGAAACAACTTCTTTACAGTTCTCAAAGCTAATTGTTCCTCTTCATTTCAAACTGACAAGATATTTGATGCATCATGTTATTGTGCTAAACTTTATAAGCCGAATTCCAAGAGGATAACTGAGTTGGGATGAATTCGCTGAATGTTTTACAAGCCTCACAAATCAAAAAAGACATTAAAAAAATCTTTACAAATCATCTTGTGCTTTTTAAGATAAACATCTTTACAGTGTCACCCCTCTCCAGATGTGATGCTTGAACAAAAAATAGCAATACATAGGGAAGCTGGGATTGTATGTGCTAGAATTCCTTCCATGTCTGCAGGAAGTCTGCAGAAGTTATCATATTTGTTTAAATAAGGGCAGAAAAGTAAGTGCAACCTAAAATTCTTGTCCATTTGAATGGTTGATTCGGTTAAAGAAATAGTAACAGTGCATATAGCCATCGGGGGCACATTCTATATGTATTAAGCTAGAACAGGTTTATGCAAATACTGTGGTATGATTTTTGCCACTTTGAGATTAATTTCTGGGGAAATATATTCCCAGATGGCTTGGAATCCACACTTTGGAAAGCAACACGTACCATAGGATGGAAGTAAATACGTAAATGTGGGTTTTTTTAATCTGTATTATGTGACAGAGAAACAGTTTTAAAGAAACCTGTGAATCTGACTGAAACGTAATTTCTTGCAATTAATTCTCAATTGCTTCCTTATGAAAGGCTATTGGTTACTCTCCCTGCATTCTGCTTGTACACTTATAAATGCAGTCAATTGCAACTACAATTGAGCCCAAAATTTATGTTTTTAAGTGAGACATTTGTTAAGTAAGTTTTGCCCCATTTTATGACCACAGTTGTTAAGTGAATCACTGCAGTTGTTTAGTTAATGAAATGGTTGTTAAGTAAATTTGGCTTTCCTATTGATTTTACTGGTCAGAAGGTCATAGAAGGGGATCACATGACCTTGAGACACAGCAATGGTCATAAATATGAATCAGTTGCCAAACATCACAATTAATTAATTGAACAATTAATCAGTGGAACAACTTGCCTGCAGAAGTTGTAAATGCTTCAACACTGGAAATTTTTAAGAAAATGTTGGATAATCATTTGTTTGAAATAGTGTAGGGTTTCCTGCCCGGGCAAGGGGTTGGACTAGAAGACCTCCAAAGTCCCTTCCAACTCTGTTGTTGTTGTTGTTGTTGTTGTTGTTGTTGTTAGCTGAATTTTGATCACATAATTAAGGGGATGCTGTGAAAAATGGTCATGAGTCACTTTTTCTGTGCCATTGTAACTTTGAACAGTCACTAAACAAACTGTTATAAATCAAGGACTACCTGTATTATTATCAGAGTGTGCACAGCTTTACTACGTGAGACAATCCAGGAGCAATAACAGCAAGCAGAGGTTTGTAAGAAATAGTGGTTTTTATCTACAAAAGAATATATACTATACGTACACATACTATAGGCAGGAGTGAAACAACCAGTAAATTACAGCAGGGAAGAACACATGGTGAGAGAGAGACACCCTAACAGGGCCTCTTCTTATTATACAGGCTGTTAAAGGGATAACAGCCAAAAAAACTTACTGACCCATTCCCATCATTACATCAGTGCATCATTGCATTATTGTAGCAGTTGGTCAGCTCTTAAATCACTACCCTGACAATTACATTGGATTCCTGAATTCTTAATGGAGTTCAGTGCAGTACAGGCTGAATGGAACTTTCAAGCAACACCCGTTTTCTCAGTTTTCAAACAAAATGTAAATTCCAAATGTACGTAACTCAAATATTTCCACAACTCAAATCAACCAACAGCTTTCAGAAGAACTAGAAAACGGAGAAGACTTTCCATGAAACCTTGTCTTTATATTCAGTTAACGTTAAGGTTAGCAGTGGGATCTTGTTCCTTGATCCTTGCTTAGAGAGTTTACTCACCTGGTATTGCATAGCTGTACAGCAGAAGCACTTCTGTCTATCACCAAGGAGACAGATTAAATAGAAGAAAGTATTGGAGGGCAGCAAAGGGCAGAGAAAAGCAACAAGACTAGAAATAGTTTTTAAATGGAATTTTTCAGTAGATCTAAATGAGTTTTAACAGTATTTCAAGCAAAGCTGAAAAAATAAGCTAGGGAGGCAAATTGCCGCCTAAGGTATTGATCTTTTTAAATAATAAACCTTTCTTCAATTTCTCCCCATTCTTAAATTTGATGGAACTTCTTCAATTCTATATAATATTTTTCTCTTGAAAAGTAGGTTGCATCAACACGTATATATAAGCACAGAACGAGGCACTCATAAACTCAGCTAAGCAAAGCTATGCTTGCCTTGAATAATAAGGGAAGCTGTTAATATTTTTTTTGTAAACTACTTTTATAGGACTTCCCACTTGCCTAAATTAAGGTACTAGTAAAGATCTTCTTAATCTGGTTCATTCCAGAAATGTTCTGTTTTCTCCAGACCTTATTTCTGATTGTGTAGTTGTTTCTCAGTATTCTTCTTACCCAATTATAGTCTGTTATCTATATAAATTCTGTTAATTATTTTATGGCAGAGTGTCGTGTCCCACTCCTCCGCTGACGGCCGGGTCAGGGAAATCCGAATCAGGCTTGCCTCTGCAGCTCTGCCCAAAGTCCTAGCAAAGTCCTCAGAGCAGGCAGGAGACTAGTAAGTGACTTCAGCAAGATAAGTTCGACTTTGCCTGACTCAGAGACTGCCAGAAAGCAGATCCTTTATATAGGCCATGGGGTGTGGCTCCATGACTCAGCACTCATTAAGGCCTGCCCCTCCCTTCCTTCTGTTGCCTCCGCCTATCCAATCTTCTGATGCGAGGGTCACTCCAATCAGCTGTTGGAAGTAAACTTTCCTCAGGCTCACATGCTGTGGAGGAGGGGGAGGGGTCTAGCTGCTCCGTTTGCCTGGGCATGGAGCCAGGGCTGGGGCCGGGAGGTGCCCCCTCCTCTGCAGCTTGTCTGGGCATGGAGCCAGGACTGGGAGGCATACATTCCTCCGTGTTCGGGAGCAGATAAGCAGACCCCGGCTGCGGTGAGAGCGGACAAGACACAACACAGAGCAATCTACTGTATCCCATCCATAAGGATAAGAAATTCAGCACAAGATGTACTAGGACTACATATCTGTGTTGCTCACTTTTACCCTATTTCCTTCCTGTTGATTCCACTGAATTCATGGTTACTTGAACTGTGATGGTGCAGTGGTTAGAATGCAGTATTGCAAGCTAATTCTGCCAGGAATTTGATTGACGGCCTTCTGTCCTTCCAAGATTGGTAAAATATGGACCCAGATTATTAAGGGCAATATGCTGACATTGTAAACTGCTCAGAGGGTGCTGTAAAGTACTATGAAACAGTATATAAGTATAACTTCTATTGCTAAGTGATATTGCTTGTAAAAAAAAGTGTGCAAAAGTGTTGGATTTTGGAATATCAGTCATCTTGTCTTAACAATAATTCCAAAAGTTGAAAGATGTTATCATTTGGTATGTAACATGTAATAGAAGGATTAATTCAGACAAATTAAGATGTCAAACAATGGTCTCTCGAGAACAATAGTTCAGACATTACAAAAAAAAAAATTCTCGCCTCTTTTTATCCTGAGAATTGGTGTTATCCCCAAATATCAGCTTTTCCTTTCCTTTATTGAAAAAAATCACCTTCTCTACATACAGAGGAAAGTTTTGCTTCTATTCTCTAAGCATGGAAAGAGAAGCAAGAGAAAATAGATGTCTAATTTCAACATAGCCATGATGGTCCAGTGGTTAGAATGCAGTACTGCAGGCTGACTCTACCCACCATCAGGAGTTTGATCCTAACCAACTCAAGGTTGACTCAGCCTTCCATCCTTCCAAGGTTGGTAAAATGAGGAGCCACATTGCTGGGGGCAATACGCTGATACTGTAAACCACGCTGAGTGATGTAAAGCACTATGGAGTGATATCTACAGTAAGTCTAAATACTAGTGCTGTAGTGAAAGCAAATAGCTTTGACATCCGGGATTCTGTTATTAAGAAAAGAAATAATAAAAGTGTTCAAACCATGTGTGTCACAAGTGGAATATTAAACAGAGAGAGCTCCAGAGAGATAGGTAGGAGAGGAAACCATGAGGTTTTTTAAACTCTCTCTTCAAAAAATAAGCACTAAGGATTATTTGGGTGGGGGGTCTTATTCTTTTTCCATGTATGGGAGGCCCGTGTCTTCTGCTTGCTTGCAGCAGGGCAGGCCATGTGGCACACCAGTGGCGCCATCACAAGGCAGAGGGGGGATGGAGCTGCCCCACGTACTCCACATCAGCTTACCTCAGGGCCCCTGTAGCCAGGCCACCCATGCCCCAACACTTGCCTCATCTTGTGGCCATGGCATCAGCAACCCCATCCAGAAGGACCCCGTGTGACCACTGGCCCACTTTTTCTACTTGTTCACAACCGCAATGGAGCAGGAGGGGGAGAAACGCATTGGTGCCATGGCCATGAGGCAAGGCGGGTGGAACTGCCCCCACATGCCCCACACTGGCTTACTTCAGGGCATCCATGCCCCGACACCTGCCTCATCTTGTGGCCGTTGCACGAGCACACACCAGTCAGTCTCCTGCTCCATTGCAGCAATGAGCAAGCAGAAGAAGTGGGCTCCTGCTGCACGTGGCCACCATCGCAAGGCAGGTGTCAAGGTGTGGATGTCCTGGCTGCAGGGGCCTTAAGGGAAGCCAGGGCAGGGCATGTGGGCAGCTCCACCACCACCACCACCACCCCTTGCCTCATGTCCACAGCACTGCAAGCAACCAGATGGAATAGGATGGGCGGGCAGCTGCACAGGGTCTTCAGTAGGTCTTATTCTGAGGGTAGGGCTTATATTAGGCGCACACATTAAAAAAGCATGCTAGGGCTTATTTTGGGGATATTTTCGGTGTACGCATTCTGTGAAATGTCCATTAATATTTTATGCACATTGCACTTTACTGGAAAAGTGTAATCTACCTTGAAGGAGATTAGATTACAATTCCCTAACCTCCCTTCTCCCGTGAAAAATGCCACTGAATGGATTTATGGTCCACAGCTCCATGTCTGCAGCCATTGGCGCAATCTAAGTTTTAAAAGGTATGTTTCTTGTGTGGAAAAAAGTTTGCCTTTTCCAGTTTCAAGCAAATACAACTGAAGATTGGGGAAGGCTATTATAGGACCAAAAGAAAAGAGGAAGGATTTTTTTTTTTTAAAGGGATATGAGATTTTTTTGGTAATGTTTTAAAAGCTGTATTATGCCATTGTTTTGTGTCTTGTCTTCAGGGAGTCTTTTAGCCCTGCACATGTAAGACAGACTGAAGCTATAATTTCCACCATGTAAGTGCTCCGTGGGTTCATCTGACCTTTTGAAAATCTGTTCTTTTCTTCACAGCCATTTCCCTTCATGACAGTTGATTATTTTTTTTCTGAGGTCCCATTTCGTGGTCCAGGGCCGCCCATTCACTGCGGGAGTCATTTGTATCAGCAAGAAGGAAAGAAAAAGGAGGGGAGGACTTCTGTTTGGGGTGGGGGGAGTCAGACAAGCAGCACAGGCATTGAGGATGTTGATGATGCATCATCTCCATGGAAGGAATGATGGCACAAATTCAAGAAAATCATTATTAGTCAGGAAGAATGAAGAACCAACTCATGTACTTAAAGGATTTGTTTTTCTTTCGTCGTCTATGGCTTTGACTACTGATGAAATAACAGGTGTTAAATGCTAATTTTAAACCTTTTGTTTGCACAGAGAGTAATTCTCCTGGGGTGGCTAGAAGAGATATGAACAAGGGGTATCGGAACAGAAAAGGCAGGAGGAGATGTCTAAGAGAAACATTTAAAGGATCACTCATGAAAGAGGGATCTTGGAGTCCTAGTGGACCATCACTTAAATATGAGCCTGCAGCAGTGGTGGGATTCAGCCAGTTCGCACCACTTCGGTAGAACCGGTTGTTGACTTTCTGAGCAGTTTGGCAAGCTGGTTGTTGGAAGAAATCATGAGGGCTGAGAACCGGTTGTTAAATTACTTGAATCCCACCACTGGCCTGCGGTGTGCTGCAGCTGCTAAAAAAGCCAAAGCAGTCCCAGGCTGCATTAACAGAGGGATAGAATCAAGGTCATGTGAAATGCTAATGTCACTTTATGCCTTGGTAAGATCACATTTGAAATATTGCACCCAGTTTTGGTTGCCACGATGTAAAAAAGATGTAGAGACTCTAGGAAGAATGCAGGGAAGAGCAACAAAGATAATTAGGGGACTGGAAGCTAAAACATATGAAGAACGGTTGCAGGAACTCGGTATGTCTAATTTAATGAAAAGAAGGACTAGGATAGACATGATAGCCTTGTTCCAATATCTCAGGGGATGCCACAAAGAAGAGGGAGTCAAACTATTCTCCAAAGCCCCTGAAGGCAGGACAAGAAGCAATGGATGGAAACTAATTAAGGAGACAAGCAACCTAGAACTAAGAAAAATATTTTAACAGCAAGAACAGCTTGCCTTCAGAAGTTATGGGTGCCCTATCACTGGAAATTTTCAAGAAGAAAATGGACAAACATTTGTCTGAAATGATATATGGTTTCCTGCTTGAGCAGGGGTTTGGATTAGAAGACCTCCAAGGTCCCTTCCAACTCTGTTTATTCTAGGCTCTGTAAATAGATACCTATTAAGTAACTGTACCTGTTTTATTTTATCACATTGTCAAATCCTTTGGTAGATATTGGTAGACTGGAGCCTCCAAAGTCCAATGTGAAGACAAATAGTAATTGTGATGTATAGCATAGGAATTATATCTTAATCTGAATTATGTATATATTTTAGGGGTTTGTTCTCTTCTTGCATATTTGATGGGAATACAATGTACTCAGGATCTGTTACAGTAAGTGACTTGGTGCCTGGGACATCAAAATGCCCATGCACTTTTCTCTTGGTACTTACTTGGCTCTCTGCCCAACCATAATTTTTTTTAAAGGATCTTTTTCAATTATATCAAACGAGGAGCTGGCATGCTATTATGCCAAATAGACATTTCCAGCATCATTTATTTTCTCTCGGCCTCAGACACTTTTTAAAAAGATAAAAATGATGGACTCCTGCAACCGAGTACTCTATTTGGGAGCATCCAGGAAAAAGAAAAATGGTAAAAAGATCCAATGTCAGCTGGGAGCAACTTCACCAGTTTGCCTTCTCATCAATGGGTATTTTGTGACTGTCTGCACCACCAGGCCAGCCATGATGACAATTTTATTTGAGAAGAAACAATATGGACTTAAATCCAAATTACTCTCTGGCCTGTTGTGAATGTAATTTACTTTCCAGTGCCTGCCAGATTTTAGATATAACTACAAGAACTGCCCACAGTCACCTTGTAGGATAGGCATAAACATTAAATAAATAAATAGCCACAAAATACATCCCCATGAGGGAGAGATTCCTCTGGTAACAGGGAACAGCACCTGTAGAGACACCTACATCTATAGTGAACATCTACCAGTACCTCACTTTGTTGGAGACAAAAAAAAAGGTCTGTTCCTTTAAACTGGGGATGTCCAAATTTGGCAACTTTAAGACTAGTGGACTTCAACTCCCAGAACTCCTCAGCTAGCCAAGTTCACAAATCCTAAAGTGCCAGGTTTGGAGATCCCTGTTTTAAACCAAAGGCAGTAGCCTCTAGACGAGGGGTGTCAAAGTGGCGGTCCACAAGCCGGATGCATCATGTGCAGACCAGAGATGGTATTCAGCAGGTTCTGACCAGTTCTGGAGAACCAGTAGCGGAAATTTTGAGCAGTTCGGAGAACCGGTAAATGCCACCTCTGACTGGCCCCGCCCCCAACTATTCTCTGCCTCCCGAGTCTCAATTGATCGGGAGGAAATGGGGATTTTGCAGTAACCTTCCCCTGGAGTGGGGTGGGAATGGAGATTTTACAGTAAACTTCCCCTGCCATGCCCACCAAGCCACACCCACCAAGCCATGCCACGCCCACAGAACCGATAGTAAAAAAAATTGAATCCCACCACTGGTGCAGACCACACCCACCCTGGCTCTGTGAAGGGAAAAAAAACATTGAAATATGTCACGTAATGGCAATGTGACACTGCAAGTTTGATACCTGTGTTCTAGACAGAGACATGGAAATAGTGAGGTTTAGTCTCAGGAGCCTCCAATTCAGTGGAATCTCCTAGAAAGCTGGATGAAACCCAAGGAAGTGAAGAAGAGAAAACATATTTTTCATAAAGCTTTATATATGCAGAAATGGATAGCATGCTTCAGGCTTGTGTTGTGCTAAATCTAATGATTTTTTTTAAATCATATCTCTGTAGAACATAAGAAATGGACCTTTCTGTTTACAGCCTACATTCCACATTTCAAGCTGGGTTCCAGAAAATACAATATTTTCTGTAGAATCTTTTTATAATTGGCAATCTACACTTGGAGCTCTACATCTCAACTCTTTTCAAAGTTTTCTTCTTCTTTTTCCTTTTTGTTAGCTAAATTACCAGCTGGTTTTCCCATAAGCTGGGCAGCTCTGAAATTTACCTCCTTCAGTACTCAACATTTGCATTTTAATTTTTGATGTTTTTTTGTTGTTGTTGTTTACATTTATACCCCACCCTTCTCCGAAGACTCAGGGCGGCTTACAATGTATAAGGCAATAGTCTCATTCTATTTGTATATTTTTTACAAAGTCAACTTATTGCCCCCCCAACAATCTGGGTCCTCATTTTACCTACCTTATAAAGGGTGGAAGGCTGAGTCAACCTTGGGCCGGGCTCGAACCTGCAGTAATTGCAGGCTTTGTGTTCTAATAACAGGCTTCTCTATTGCCTGAGCTATCCCGGCCCCCATGTTGATGTGGGTGTTACAATTTTGATGTTTTTGATGTTGAGGGGGTGTTACAATTTAACTTTAAAACATGTAAACATTTGACTTCATCTCTCATCTATCTCTTTAAGAAAGGAAAAGAAGGGCTGAACCTTTAAACAAACGCATTTACATTATATTATACTTATTTTATTTATGCACTTTATTTATATAGCCAACATCTCAATAACAGCACTGGGTGGTGAATAATAATAAAAATAGAAGAAATATAGGTACAAAATTAAAATTTCAGCAGCCGAGATATCTAACAATCATCCACAGTGTGTGGATTCCTGCATGGTGTGTCTAGGACATGATATTACAGGTAATCCTCATTTAGTGACTGCCTTGGACAGTTATGACAGTGATGAAAAAGTAATTTTACAATGGGTCCTCATATTTACAACCGTCATAGGTCTGTAAAACAAAGGAAAGCTGAAGTAACATCATAAACTCAGTTGCATTTTAATTTAGCGGCCACTTCACTGAACAACTGGATATCGATCCCAATTGTGGTTGCTAAATGAGGACTATCTGGATTGTTGTTGTTGTTATTACCTTATAATCACTAGATAGACAAAATAGCAGAAAGAGCCAAGATGAGAATATCTAAAAACTAAAAAAAAGGCCCACTTCGACGCATGTTAGCTGTCAAAAGTCTAAGGTTAAAAGGGAATTGCTTATTGATATTGTTAAGCACGCTGAAAGAAAAATATATTTTACTCAAGCTAGATGATGTTCTTGCAAATCTACATCATTTACTCATTTTTAAACCTTTTTCTTGTTTTAGGCAGAGGAAAAACAAACCCTCATTAATCTGGCACTGAGCTATAGTCAACATCAACACTGTTGTTTTCCAGGTAATTTATATAATTAAAAATAATAAGAATATCTTAAATAAAGCACTCACTGCAAAAGGAAACATGGAATGATTTTCTGCGTTAACTAAAACATTTTCAGCCTTAAACCTCTAGCTTACAAATATCTACCGCTGATTGGAAATGTTGTTGAAAGCTTCTGAGATAGTAATGATTCATGATGCTTCTGGCATGCTGGGATATGAAAAGTAGGGAGGAGGATTTTTAAAAATCCAGATAGTAGCTGTGCACTGCACAATTGAAGTCCCGTCTATTTTTATGTCCTTTGCTGATATCTTGCTTTTCTGAGACTTTCTGTGGATGCCACTGCCTCATTCTAACTCAACTAAACAGAGAGAGGAAGTAGAGATGCATAAATGCCCTTTTGAGGAAAATATCTCATTTGTATGGAGAAGTCCTTTAACTTGTCTCAAAATCTCTTTAACAAGGATTCCCCCCGCCCACCTGCCTCACCAACCACAACTTTTGGGGGTTGAACCAAAAGTTACTGCAATTGTCCAATGTTCCATGATGTTTTTGATGGAACTGAGTATATATATTTATTGTGTTTTAGATTTATTTACTTTGTGTAATCTCTCCTTCTTCCAGCATTTGGACTGAATCCCAATAATCAAAGGGCTAGCCACTGACATAGTTCTTAGTAAGTCTTCACCGTAAATCTTCACAAGACTTTAGTAAGTCTTGACAGGCTCATAGTTACAATGTTGTTGGAAAGTTTAGTTGATTCTGCAAACTTCTTGTGAGAACAGATTGCATTTCCTGGACAATTATCAAAACAGACAAACAAAATCCTGTTTAATTAAACTATCTTTAATCAAACCATCTGTACTCAGTAAAAAAAAAACCCTCTAAATGTCCTTTCAGACATTATTACATTATTCCATATTGAGATAAAGTAGAGACTGAATTATAATATCTAATGCTGAATCAACATGTGGACGTTTCTGGCACATGTGTAGAGAAGAGAAACATCTGGACACATAATTTTACAAATGCACTAAGATCAGGAAGGAGCCTGCTAGCAAATGTGGTTACCCCCCCACATTTAACCTCTCCCCCTTTTTTTTTTAATAACATGGACTATGCAGAAAGGAGTTTATTGATGTGTTTACACATTTGTTCTTTTCTTTTGTAAGTGAACTTAAGTTATAATTGGTACTGCAAACCCAAGAAGGAAGCACCCTTTATACAATTAGCATCTTTATTACTAGTAGTTGGAAGCCTAATTAATTCAACACTTATCATTAACAAATGATAAGAACGGGAAAAAAGATGAAAAAGTATGCCTAATAAAGAGACTAGACTACTAATTAATAGGCATAGAATGTTAGTTAATTACTATATATTTACTTTAAACAAATTTCTTTTCAAAGTTCAACAATACAGATGATGTGCTTTCACCCCTAAAGGTAGCCTTACCCAACACAGTTCCCTTTCTATGTGTTTAGATGCCACACTGGGGAAAATCTACTTTTAACATCTTTACATTTTAACATCTTTACATACCTTGATGAAGGTATCTTTTCTTTTATGTACAATGAGAGCATATGCACCAAGACAAATTCCTTGTGTGTCCAATCACACTTGGCCAATAAAAAATTCTATTCTATTCTATTCTATTCTATTCTATTCTATTCTATTCTATTCTATTCTATTCTATTCTATTCTGTTCTATTCTATTCTAATAATCTGGTTTTTGCAGAGCAATCAAAAACAAAGCGCTTTGTTCATGGGCCCACACCATTTTCTTAGTGTGCCAGGCAGTTATATTGGCTCTTTGAAATATTGACAATGAACTACAGCAAAAACATTACACGGTTCATTATGAAACAAGCCAAGCGTTGTATGGGAATTGATTTGTGATTGACTGACTGATCACAAAATGTGAGAGGAGGTGACCAGGTCTAGCTCCTAGAAGCACTGGTACAGGAAATTGAACAAGATGTGTTGCAAAGACATGACCAACTCATACATTTGCTTTATTTATTTATTTATTTATCAAACTTATATACCGCACCATCTCCCGTAGGACTCAGGGCGGTTCACAGGCATATTAAAACAATATAAAACAATATAATAAATAAATATTTAAAACCCAGATTAAAACTAAATATTATCAAAGCCTGATCACTAAAACAGTAAGAACCAATAAAACCCCCATTAAAATTTGGTTAAAACATTTTGTTCTTAGGCTAGTCCCGCACGCTGAAATAATAGAGTCTTCAGTTCACGTCTGAAGGTCCGGAGGTCAGGGAGTTGTCGTAATCCTGGAGGAAGCTCATTCCACAGGGCTGGTGCCGCCACAGAGAAGGCCCTCCCCCTGGGGGTCGCCAACCTACATTGTTTGGTCGACGGCACCCTGAGGAGGGCCACTCTGTGGGAGCGCACAGGTCGTTGGGAGGCAATCGGTGGCAGAAGGCGGTCTCGAAGGTAGCAGATTAATGACTACATCCCTTTCAAAATATAAATGACAATCCAACTTGAATATGACTTTAACCAAGTCATATGAGCACTATTGTATATTATACCTGTGAACATCGAAGAGAATGAAAGACAATTCTTAACACTTTCATTTTAAACATCATGACTGCCTTCATTTTTTGTGCAGAAAATAAAGCCGGGATTTATCCATTCATGAATCAATCCCTGCTTTATCATGAATCTGTTAAATGATAATATTAACTTGAAATATTAACCTATACTTGAATACTGCTCACCTGCCTGGAACCCTTGTGTACTCTTATGTATCCCAGAAAATCCTTTGAAGACAAAGTTGCTCTTATTTGTTTAAAGCTGGATATTACGCAGGGATATCATTTCAGATTGTGAAATGATTCTGAGGTTATCTGGATTATACTGTAATATGCTCTACATTTGGCTGCCTTTGAAGAGCACTAAAAAGATGCAGCTTAGTCCAGAATGCAGCACCAGGGATAATTATTGGTATTTTTCATTGTACCTTCTTAACACCACTGCTAACTGTACTAGCTCCCAGTCAGCTTCTGTGTACAATTCAAGGTACTGGTTATTACCTATAAAGCCCTGCATAGCATAGGTCAGATTACTTCCAGGATTGGCTTTTGCCTATTATTTCTGTTTGAACCACCAGATCTAACAGATAAGGGCATGCCCCATGTCACTTGATATTACTTGATATTAGACACCAGAGTCTCCTCCTTAGGATCAGTACCTGCCCTATGAAATTGCATCCCCCTGGAGCAGTGTTTCTCAACCCTGGAAACTTTAAAATGTGGGAATTTCAACTCCCAGAATTCCCCAACCAGTTCAACTTGTCAGATAGAAACTCTTAAGATTGACTATTTGCCTGGAATAGTTAGGGTCTCCTGCTTGAGCAGGGAATTGAACTAGAAGACCTTCAAGGTCCCTTCCAAGTCTGTTGTCTATGGAAATTCTCGGTCATCCAGGTTATGGCTGTCCCAAATTTTTTCAAGAAGTCACTGGACTTTCTTTGCTTTTACTTGAAGACATTTTGCTTCTTACCCAAGAAGTTTCTTCAGTTCTGAATGAATGGTAGAGAATGGAAGGATGTAAATCCTTGCAGTCATCTGGTCATTAGCACTCTTTATGGGAGTCATTGAGGCCACTTGGAGGTTTAACTGTGCCCTCAGGGTCACCTAAATAGTGTAAATGGGCGCAGAAATCTTCCTGGAAATATTGAAAGGACTGTGTTGTAAACAGGAGATAGGTGGTGTCATATCCCTCTCCCTCTGTTGAAAGAGGGCTGTTCAGTTTTAATGTAGATGGCCTCTTTGACTCTTCTTTCAAACCAGTTGGCCCTCTCTGTCCAGAATGTGGACTTTTCTGTCTTCAAAGGAGTGGCCTTTGTCTTTCCAGCTCTGTTATACTGTTAACTGTTACTGACTCTGTTTGGTATGAGAATGAGGGAAGAGGTAACATCAAGCTTTCAAGATTCTCTAATTATAGCCATATTGGTATATACAATAATATGTATTTCTTGTGGCAGTAAGGTGATTTCCTATTTTCCTGAGCACCTGTGTGAATAAAAATCATGTATCTCTATACCATATGCATACGGATAAAGAAGTTCTGATTTTGCATTAGCGGAATCAAAACCCAAAAACTCAAAAGAGTGTTTGGACATTGTGTGCCTTTTTCAAAAGGGAACAAATAGGAGGAATAATTGTATTTCATTTATAAAGTACACATATGGATCCACTATATGTCCTCAGAACTAGTTTCAACCTTAATATGCTTTTTCCCTGCCCTGTATAATATACATGATTGATTCATTGATTGATTGACTTATTTAATTAATTAATTAATTAATTTTTATGTTTCACATTTCTTAAACACCAATCTTCCTCAGAGTTCTCTATTTGGGCAGTAATGTATCCTTTTAATACATCGGTTGGGTCTTGATTGTTTTGTTACACTTAAGAGTAACAATATTTATACGAAGCTCCAGAAATAAACTGGAAATATTTTTCATCTTTTTGTTTTAATGGGGTACCAATATTTTTTTTTGTTCATTTTTGTGTGTGCTGTCCCCTACTTTCTCCCTCTTACTTCTGATCTAAAGGCTATGTAGCGGTTTAAATCTTAATAAACAGATATGAAACTTGCAGGCAAGAGGCGTTGCTATATCAACAGTTTCTTAAGTGTGTTTGTTTTCATCCCAAAATAAGTTGTACAATAATATATATTTTTTTTCATAATGCAAAACTGGTTAAGTTATCTTAGTGACCTTCAAGAATTAATTGCAACTGTTCTGGGCCAGTTACCTAGCATAACAATGTCAACATGTCTTTGATTTAGGAAGGACAGTTCCTATGACAACTGATGAATGTAGATAGAGAAAAAAAAGGATCTGGAGAACTCAAAAGATGGAAGATATATGAGTTCTAAAAAGATACAGGTGGATAGGCTTTATTTAATACTATTCCATTTCTATCAGCTTTCTTCAACACAATAGATTAATTTCCTAGTACAGTATTTTTGGCAATAATAAAATCTGTAACATACTATATCTGAAGGGCACCAGATTGAGGAATCATGGCCTATTTTGAAATTTTTAATTAAAATTTTAATTTAATTTCTGCATATTACTAGTAGTAGCAGCACTAAGCTATTTAGCATGTGCTTATACGTGATAGAATAGAATAGAATTTTTTTATTGGGCAAGTGTGATTGGACACACAAGGAATTTGTCTTGGTGCATATGCTTTCAATATACATGAAAGAAAAGATACGTTCATCAAAGTACAACATTTACAACACAATTGATGGTCAATATATCAATATAAATCATAAGGATTGCCAGCAACAAGTTATAGTCATACAGTCATAAATGGAAAGAGATTGGTGATGGGAACTATGAGAAGATTAATAGTAGTGCAGATTCAGTAAATAGTTTGATAGTGTTGATGGAATTATTTGTTTAGCAGAGTGATAGCCTTTGGGAAAAAACTGTTCTTGTGTCTATTGTTCTGGTGTGCAGTGCTCTATAGCGTCGTTTTGAGGGTAGGAGTTGAAACAGTTTATGTCCAGGATGCGAGGGATCTGTAAATATTTTCACGGCCCTCTTCTTGATTCGTGCAGTATACAGGTCCTCAATGGAAGGCAGGTTGGTAGCAATTATTTTTTCTGCAGTTCTAATTATCCTCTGAAATCTGTGTTTTTCTTGTTGGGTTGCAGAACCGAACCAGACAGTTATAGAGGTGCAAATGACAGACTCAATAATTCCTCTGTCATTTGCACCTCTATAACTGCCTGGTTGATGGTACCGCACTTCTGAATGTTCTCCAAAGGTGGTGGTAGGGTTAATTTTTAAAGAAGGATTTAAAAATACAAATTTTTACTTTACATTTTGAGTTTAATGTTCGTGTTTAATTGTTTTGGCATTTTAGAATAATAAAATAAAGAATAATAAAGCTGTTTATTTTAAAATGAATGGTTTAAAAAGTAGTTGGATTGAGGATTCAATTTTTTTTTGTTAAACTACACACTACATAGATAGACATGTGAAATGATGTGTGAGATAAAATTTAAAAGTCTAAAAAGTGTTTGAACCTGAAATAGGCAACAGTATCTGAAGCTGGTAATTGAGACCAGGTTGAATTTGAGTTAATATCTGTGTGAACCAGCCATTAAAGTAAAAACTTACTGGATTCTATTAACAAGGGAATAATTATAACATATCATAAGATTTTTTTTGTCTTATCCATCATTTTTAATACAGAGATTTATCATGCATTAAGAAAAGCAAGATAAGGCAGACAAAAGCAGGCAATTAATAGTATTAATATCTTATTTTTATCACTCCCTAAAAAGCCATGTGATCAAAATCAGTATAATAAAATAGTAAATGACTACCTAAAATAAAATAATAAAGTTACTGAGGGGAAAAGAAGGAAAAATAACAAAAGCTTCAAACATATAAAGTTCCAGAGCTTCAGACACTTGGCAACTGACTCATATGTATGACAGTTATAGTGTCCTGGAGTCATGTGATCCTCTTTTGTGACCTTCTGACAAGCAAGGTCAATGGGGAATAATTAGCCCATGTGGTTCTTTCAAAATTGGTGTTCCAATTTTGCTTTCCATGTTTTTCCAATAGCTGAGGTTTGTTGATTGGTTTATGTAAATTGGCTGGAAGAAATCATAACTTCCTCTCATAGGCATCTGCAGGTACCCAGGACGAAAAAATGACAACACATACATAAATGACATTACAATGAAAGTGCTGCCATTTGGTACATGTGTCCTGACATCAGACATAAATATGCAAGTTGCAGAGCTTGTATTAAGAAGTTAGGGTACATATTTTGTCACTTAACCCTCCTCTAGACCAGTGGTGGGATTCAAATTTCTTTACTACTGGTTCTGTGGGTGTGGCTTGGTTGGCATGGCAGGGGAAGGATACTGTAAAATCTCCACTCCCACCCCACTCCAGGGGAAGGTTACTGCAAAATCCGCATTTCTTCTTGATCAGCTGGGACCTGGGAGGCAGAGAATAGATGGGGCGGGGCCAGTCAGAGGTGATATTTACGGGTTCTCTGCGCTACTCAAAATTTCTGCTACTGGTTCTTCAGAACTGGTCAGAACTTGCTGAATAGCACCTCTGCTGTAGACATCTACAGCAAATAGTCCAGCAAATACACTAGTGGTTATTTTTCACATGAAAACAGAACCTTTGCATCAACAAAGATAAAGATAATTTCTTCTCCCTCTCTCAAAATACCAATACTAAAATTATCTAAAAGAGCTGAGAGAATACTGGATTACCAGTAATTTGGATATCTCATAAAAAGAACGAGAAGAAAGTCATGGAAGACACATTTATTCAAGAATCATGGTCTTCAAGGTTTCATTTATCTCTAGGTTGGGACCATCATGCTTCCAAACTCCAGAACAATAATGAGAGAAAACTATGCTTCCATCTCCTGCTTGTGAGTGTTCTAAACCAATCTGGGTCACTATAAAAATAAAATGCTGGACTAAAACTAATTCTTAACCAGATTGATTTGGTCTATTCTGTTAGGTCTCAACATTCACTCAGCCAATCAAGGTTGATTCAGTCTTCCATCCCTCTGAGGTCAGTAAAATAAAATGCAGATTGTTGGGAGCAATATGCAAATAAAGCTTCAGCATTGTAAATTGCCCAGAGAGTGCTGTAAAACACTTTGGGGCAGGGGTGAAATCTACTTACCTTCCTTACCGGCTTGGATGTTCACACGCCACACATCACATGCACACGCAGATATGCTGCACATGTGCAGAAGGTAAAAAACACATTACTTCCTGGTTAAAACCAGGAAGTAATGATACCCAGGCAGTTGGTGTCACCAGCGGATTGGTGATCACTACTGGATCGCTGAACCACCAGCCATGATCGCTACCGGATCACAAGATCCGGTCAGAACTGGGAGCATTTCACCCCTGCTTTGGGGTGGTATATAAGCCTAAACGGTATGTTGCTATTCCTACATTCTTAAGGTAGATTTTGTGCAATAACACAAAATATTACTGTTACAGATGACAGAAGTTTCTTATATCCGTAATGTTTATGAACTGCATTACTGATTCCATGAATTCTGAAAGTCAAAAGGAGGATAGATTGATATTATACTATAAGTTTGGTTTTGACTTTTAGTAGCTCTTCAGATTTCCATCAATGCATCCATTACTGCTATATAGGTAGCCCTCAACTTACAACCATTCATTTAGTGCCCATCTGAAAGTAGAAAGTAACCTATCACTGATTTTCAAACTTATGACTGTTACAGCATCCCCATGGTCATGTGATCAAAATGAGGATGCTTGGCAACAGGTCCATACTTAGAACAGTTGCAGTGTCCCAGGGTCGTGCGATCACCTTTTGCAACCTTCTGACAAGCAAAATCAATGGGGAAGCCAGATTCACTTTACAACCATGTGATCCACTTAACAACTGCAGTGATTCACTTAACAACTGGGGCAAGGAAGGTTGCACAATGGGGCAAAACTCACTTAGCAACTGTCTCGCTTAGCAACAGAAAGGTTGGGCTCAATTGTGTCATAGGTCAAGGACTACCTATAAAATGGGTCCATCCACCTTATTGTTGGTCATCCTTTTTTCTTCTAACATTTCCCAACATTATGGACTTCTCAATTGATGGAAGAAGAGTTCTCCAAAATTATTTTCAGTTATTCAGTGATTTTATTGCCCGTGCTGCAACCAGCTGCTCAAAATTCATAACGGAATGCCATAATTACTATGAAAACATTTTGCACAACAGGTCTCAGTGGAAAAACCATGTAAAACAACATTACCATAACTCAAACCCTGACAGAACAGAATGGCCTGAAAAGTTCTTCAGTGGACATATTTAGTATCTATATTTGATACAGAACATTTGCAGAATGTTCTCCATCCTTATTCACACATTAGTTGAACTTTCATAATAAACACAGAGAGGATAGCTGTGATTAAAAAAATTTCTGCATAAGGAACCTCTGCCAAGTCCTCATGTTCAAATATAAGGTTTGGTGGCCTGGTATCTACTATGCAGAGGACCATCTTATGTTCAAATATATCCTTTCTTTCAAAGTACACAACTTTTTCGAGGTCTAGGTTGTGTTTGGCCTCTGAGTAGCATACCATGGTTCCATTATGAAAAATAGACAAGTATAAAGAGTGAGAAGATTAAGGGGTAGAGGAACTGAAGTTGGTTTTATATGAACTTTATGTAACTTATAGGATTTCTCTCCCTGAAGCTGTTGTTTCCAACAAGTATTCAACCAATTTTCCATGCCACTACTTTTAGAATTATAATTTAATACAATCTTTGGAAAAGTTCTGAGCACTACATCTCAGAGTTTTTGGGATCACATAGGACCTCAGGATTTCTGATGTGTTATTTGACAATCCAGTCCATGTCTGGTTGAAAAGATTAGGAATCATAAGCCTTCAATCTATTTGGCTTTTATAAATCTGTAAAACATCTGGCTCTATCCAGCAGATCCTGAGATAAAATACCGTGATTCCCTAGCTCAGGGGTGTCAAACTTGTGTCGTCATGTCATCACATGACGTGATGTATCGCAACTTTTTTCCCCTTCACTAAATAGAAGTGGGCATGCCAGCACATGATGCATCCGGCCCACAGGCTGCGAGTTTGACACCCCTGCCCTAGGTGATGGTGTTTTTAAGTGGTGAAGTACATCTATGTTAGATTTTTGTTCCCAATGGGTGGGAATTTTTATGACTGATTTTGTTCTTTTTCTTGTTTCCATGTATCATTTATACTTGTGGTTTTCATCCTATTATGTAAGAAGCCTATAATTATTCTACGTGAACAATACGGTCTCAAAATCGACAAATGGATTAACAAATAAGAAATAGTTTTTTGAAGCAGCACATCTTACCTGTAACTCAATTTCTGGAGAACAGGTAAATGGATGGTCTGGTCAAAAACTGCCCCATTGTTTGTTTAAAATGCTTTTGCATTTTATTTAAATGCTTTGTAAATGTGCATCTATTTCTTGAAAGCAACATGTGGAAATTGTATACAAGTCTGCGTTCTTTTCTGGGGAGGGGGGATGAAACTAAGAAGCATTTCATACGATCAGGTGAAGAACTTCCTCAAATATCCTGGCTGGGTACCAGATTTTGCTTTTTCAAATAGATTTTTAACTATTGATTAAAGGTTATAAGGAAATATTCTCCGTTTTCAGTTTAGAATGGTGTCAGCCCAGACACTAACAGACAGTTAACTCAGAGCTGATGTTATTCAAGTTTCTTTGTTTACACATTTACACATGGAATAAACAGTTCCTAGGTGTAATGGAAAAGCAGCATTAAAGCATTAAAGCCATATCTTTTAAATGAATCTCCATAGGAGTCAAAAACAAGAGTTACAATTCATTGAGCATCTATTTTGTCTTGTAAATATTACTTTCCTGCAGAATATCCGCTCATCATTTTGTAGCAGGGTATGGCTTTATCTTACCCAACACAGCTACTTTATTAGCAGTGATACATATTTAGAGTGTTGCTAAGGTATCCAATCACTTCACACTGTGTGCTTTATAAACATCAGGAGAATGAAGACAACAGATTGCTTGGCAAAATATCTCTCTGGAAAAGATAAGCAGAGAGAAAGCGACGGCAGTCCAACACAATTTGTAAGCTGAAACATCAGTGTTATTCAGATCAAAAAGGTGTGATTTTAACAATCTCCCTGAACTTCAAAGCAATGTCCATATTTAGCTTAGAACCAGGTCCATCATAACAGGTTATTTTCCCTTTATTCATACATATACAATCTAATATTCAGTACTTTATACTATGTCATATTTTAAAAAAAATAAACGTGGACACATGGTACCCAAAGGCAAGACATTACTCTTATATTTTTGGGCTTTCTACTCCATTCTCATTTTTAAATGTAGCATATATATATTTGTTTTCTGAGGTTTTTGCGGGTGTTTGTATGTAGGTCTTTGGTTATTTGGGTTTTCTCCCGCGTAAAATTGGAAGTGTCTTGGGGACGTTTCGACGAAGTCTCATTTGTCATCTTCAGGCTTCAGCTTCGTGCTTCTGGGAGCAATGTGTGATTGGAGGGATTGGGAGTGGGAGGCACCGTTTATCGGTGGTTCTCCTCCTATCTCTCCGACCGGTCGCAGTCGGTGTTGACAGGGGGGCAGAGGTCGGCCCCGAGGCGCCTCACTTGTGGGGTGCCGCAGGGGTCGATCCTCTCGCCCCTTCTGTTTAACATCTACATGAAGCCGCTGGGTAAGATCATCAGTGGTTTCGGTGTGAGGTACCAGCTGTATGCGGATGACACCCAGCTGTACTTTTCCACACCGGACCACCCCAACGAAGCTATCGAAGTGCTGTCCCGGTGTCTGGAGGCCGTACGGGTCTGGATGGGGAGAAACAGGCTCAAGCTCAATCCCTCCAAGACAGAGTGGCTGTGGATGCCGGCATCCCGGTACAGTCAGCTAAATCCGCGGCTGACCATCGGTGGCGAGTCATTGGCCCCGATGGAGAGGGTGCGCAACTTAGGCGTCCTCCTGGATGAACGGCTGTCTCTAGAAGATCATTTGACGGCCGTCTCCAGGAGAGCGTTCTACCAGGTTCGCCTGGTGCGCCAGTTGCGCCCCTTTCTGGACCGGGATGCCCTATGCACGGTCACTCACACACTCGTGACGTCTCGCCTGGATTACTGCAATGCTCTCTACATGGGGCTCCCCTTGAAGGGCATCCGGAGACTACAGTTAGTCCAGAATGCGGCTGCGCGGGTGATAGATGGAGCCCCTCGTGGCTCCTGCATAACACCCATCCTGCGCAGACTGCACTGGCTACCTGTGGCCTTCCGGGTGCGCTTCAAGGTTTTGGTGACCACCTTTAAAGCGCTCCATGGCATAGGGCCGGGTTATTTACGGGACCGCCTACTGCTACCGAATACCTCTCACCGACCCGTGCGCTCTCATAGAGAAGGACTCCTCAGGGTGCCGTCAGCGAGGCAATGTCGTCTGGCGACGCCCAGGGGAAGGGCCTTCTCTGTGGGGGCTCCCACCCTCTGGAACGATCTACCCCCCGGACTTCGTCAGCTTCCGGACCTTCGGACCTTCCGCCGCGAGCTTAAAACATACTTATTTAATTGTGCAGGACTGAGTTAGATTTTAAATTTATGGGTTTTAAATTGGGTTTTATTCCTATATTTTTAATTATTGGGCTTTTAGAATAAGTTTTTTTATTGTTTTTATATTGTATTTATGTGTTTTTTAAGTGCCTGTAAACCGCCCTGAGTCCTTCGGGAGATAGGGCAGTATATAAATATGATCAAATAAATAAATAAATAAATAAAGACAGAAGCAACCTAAAACTAAGGACAAACTTCCTGACAGTGTGAACCTATATAGGTTTCAATCATAATTTCACATATAAAATAGCCATTCATGTAATACAATCTGCATATTGTTCAAAACAATCATTAGAAAACGGCCTTCCCAGCCTCCGGAGGCCCTCTGGAGGCCAGAAACAGGCCCATTTCCTGAACTTCCAGTCGGCCCATTTTTTGCCCTCCCTGAGCCTCCCCGCGTGCCCTGCACTTACCGGCATCCAAAACAGGCCGCATGGGGACTCCTGTGAGGGGAGGGGCAGGATGGGCAGGGCCAGCCAGGAGTGGGATTTGGGGGTTCTCCGAACTGCACAGAATCTTACCTAGAGGTTTTCCTGAACCTCTGCGAACCCCCAGCACCCACCCCTGAGTATGTGTCACCCACAAATAAACCAATTATGAAAATTAAAACATGAAAATTTTGAGACTCAGCTTATCCCTGGATAGGTTTATCTCTGAGTATATAGCCCAGTATTTTGTTTGTGTCCTCAGCCTGGAGAAAGTCCTTAGGTCTTAAATGATAGCAGACAGGCCCTTTCCCAGTTAGGGTTATCAGACATCAGGTGAAAGAAGGACACCTCCTCCTTTTCAGCCTCATGTCCTTCATCTGGCAAGTATAGCCTTAAAATCAGATACATCGTTCAGCTTTTTGAGTGTCTTATTGTGTTTTGGGTGTCAACTCTGAAGAGAAGGAGTGACGTTTCCAAGCAACCGGACAGCACTTTCATTGGACCATGTAACCGAGTGCTTGGGAAAGGTGGGGAAACTTCTACTTTGAATTAGAAGAAAACCACAGGAAGCTTTAAAGTCAGTTTTTACCAGTCTGTGCCAATATAATATAATCAATAAAACTGTTCTTTGAGGAATCCACCTGCCTCAGAGTTCTGTTTGCAATGGATGTATTACTTGGAACCCTGACATGGGGGCTTTTGGAGGATAGGAACAGTTATCCCAACAAATGTCACTGAAGCGTGGGGTCAACCATCTGTTGGGGAAAGGGATGTTCCAAATGGCAGGCACTGTCAAAAAGTAGGCATGCCTCCTAGCTCCAAAGCTGGGAACTTGAGTGTGCTCTCCCTATTCAAATATGTAGGATAGGCAGGAACCCTTGAGAAAAGCTGGTCCCACAACTAACCAGTGCTAAATCAAGCAGGGCTTTATAGAAGATAACTAGCATCCTGAATTGCCACCAGAAGTCTACAGGAAGGCAGTACAGCTTACACTACAATAGAGTTTAACAGAACATGGCAGACTGAAGATGAAAGATGAAAGAATGGCAGGAAAAAAGATGGCTGCCAACAGTGTTCCAGAACTGACAGATCTTCTATTCTTTTTTTTTTGCTTAACACCAATAGGCCTCTTTTTTATAACCCAGCAATCTGGAATATTATTATTGATTAACCATATGTGTAATTCACATGGTATATGTCACCTAAAGGATCTTCCAGGACTTAATATCTTTCTAGTTAGTCTGTAAAAATAAAGCATCATTTGTAACGACATAGGACTCATAGATTAAGTGAATTCCACCCTTTAAAAACAAGCATGTGTGCACGCCTGCACACACACGTACACAATCTAATATTAGGCATGGTGTGTTAAAAAGTAAACTCTCCACATGTAGGGCAAGTGGTTTCTATAGAAACTAATGCTTTACTTGCAGTAAATTCTACTTCAGAGTTGCTATAGTAATATATCAAAAGAGTTAAAAGAAACATATAAGAGAACTTAATTTCACATCACTGCTCTCTATTTTTATTGTATCTCTTATGCCGGGAGAGTTCAAGTATGGAAGAGATTTTTCTCAGAACTAGAACAGTCTGAAAAGAATTTCTCACTGCCAAGAATCACACATTTTCAAGTATCTGTTCAGTTAAGTGAAATGACTCACTCAAAATCAAAACCAATTGAATGTTACATGCAATGCATTTAAGTCACAAGTTTGGACTGGCTAAAAAAACATTTATTCACTACCTGGTTGTGCTGTGTGATTGACCAACCCTCCTGTTGGACGAGCACAGAACTTGGGAATCAGGAATGAAGTACATAGCTAAAGTATCCTGGTAGTTCCAGTCCATGGGAGATGTGGCAATCTCTTCCAGGAAAAAAGTAATGTCTATTTGGTGGCAATCTTTTCTTTTGACTCAGCAAGCCCATCCTAGGGTCCTGGAAGTTGGATTGTTATTTGTTGTTATAGATGCTAGATCTAGTTAGATCCAGGAGTTCATGGTACCTCTACCAACTACGCCCTTTTTCTCATATGATCTCAAGACTGATACATAGAGGCAAACACACTTTGGACTTTCCTTTTGTTTCAGAGCAATTGTAATATGAGCTGGATGTGGAAGTACTTTGTCATGGTTAAATCATGTAGTGATCTAAATACAACTGATTACTACCAGGTCCTTCATAGGGCCAAATTTTTGTGAATGGTAAACCCTGGGATCTAGAAAGCTTTCTGGAGAAGCTTTCTTAGGATCAGGCAGATGAATCCATTGAGGTCTTGGTATACTATTGGCATCATGAGTGACCCAAGCCTTTGACCATATCATCCCTTCTCTCCCTACAGTGGCTCATGCCCTTGTCATTCACTTAGACTATTGCAGTGTACTCTACATGGAGCTGCTTGAAGTTCCTTCAAAGGCTGAAGTTGGTTCAAATTGGAAAGTCACTTTTATTGATCAGCATTCACAAGTGCTTTGGGCTCTTCATTGTTTATTAATAGATTTACCAACAGGTACAATTTACAATGCTGGTGCTACACCAATGTTTTCATTAGTTCAGGGTCTTTTTATTTGTGTATTTTATTGTACATTGTATCATGTGCATTTTATCTTATCTGCCACCAAGAGTTCTTTGGGGTTTTGTGGTCTACAAATATGATAAATAAAGCAACTAAGCAAACCTGTGACATGATAGGTGTGTTTCAATATCTCAGGAGAGGGAGTCAACCTATTCTCCAAAGCACCTAAAGCAGGGGTGCTATTCAGCAGGTTCTAACAGGTTCTGGAGAACCGGTAGCAGAAATTTGAGTATTTCAGAGATCCGGCAAATGCCACCTCTATCTGGCCCCAGAGTGGGGTGGGAATGGAGATTTTGTAATATCCTTCCCCTGGAGTGGGGTAGGAATGGAGATTTTGCAGTATCCTTCCCCTGCCACACCGACCAAGCCACACCATGCCCACCAAACCACACCCACAGAACCGGTAGTAAAAAAATTTGAATTCCACCACTGACCTGAAGGCAGCAGAAGAAACAATGAATAGAAACTAATCAAGGATAGAAGCAACCTAGAACTAGGAGAAATTTCTTGACAGTTAGAACAGTTAACTAGTGCAGGGGTCTGCAAACTTTGCTCTTTTAAGACTTGTGGACTTCAACTCCCAGAGTTCCTCAGCCAGCAAAGCTTGAAGTCCACAAGTCTTAAAAGAGCCAAGTTTGCAGACCCCTGAACTAGTGGAATGACTTGCCTTCAGAAGTTGTGAATGCTCCAACACTGGAGGTTTTTAAGAAGAGATAGGACAGCCACTTGTCTGAAATAGTGTACGGTTTCCTGCCTGAACAGGGGATTGGCCTGGAAGACTTCCAAGGCTATTCTGTTATTCTGTTAAACCAGTGACTAACATCCAAATATAATTCATTATTGTATTCCCCTACCTCCTGGATAACAACATGAACAACAAATAATATATATGAAGATAGCTCACAATGCACACCAAGATTCAAGGAAACCTGGTGGCCTCACCATTTTCAGCCTGAGCATTCCCTAGGCCACATAGCAAACCACCACCAGCCTCTTTCTTTTCCATCAATATTGCTAATCTTTACAGGGTAGGCTAGTGTATTTTCTCTGAAACAAAAGAAAAATTATACAAAAAATATGTGGGTTCATTCATGAACACAGAACATAGAGGATGGGAAAAACTGAATAACCCCTTACTGTTTGGTATATTTTTTCACCCTCCCTTTGCAGTCATTCTTGCATCATCATTTTCCTGGCACTATTTTTTTCTTAACTGTAAGCCAATTATTTCTCTGGGCTCCCAAACCAAGCTAACCTAAACCAAACAATGATTACATTTCCTGCTTAAGATGCTGTTCCTTAATCATAATTAAGGAATGGATTGGTCTCCAAACAAATATTAAGCACAATTATGACATTGCTTAATGCATCCTGTGAATGGGAGTGCATATCTGGTTTATAAGTGTGGATTAGATGGTGCATTTAGATTGCATTGGTTTTGCAATTAATAGGAAGAGATTAAGATACCTTCTGTGCAAGCCGATAATCATTTTTCGCTCTTGTTTGAAAATTGATAGTGTTTCTAATTGTGCATATAATGAAAGGTCTAGTGTAACCTATGTTGGACTTTGAAAGTTTTTTCCCTTTATGATCAAGCATATAAATTATCAGCCGAAACCATTTAGAATTCGGTTTTGAATCTTTCTCTCTCTCTGCACAGGTCTAGAATTAGACAAACCCAAGGCCCCCAATGATCCAAGAAACTTCTCCTAAGATTCTTTATCCCAGGCTGCTGCCGCTGCTTCCTCCTCCTCCTCCAGCTTATGCTAGTATATATATCAGAGAATTACGTAAATTGTAGTTCAATGCATCTGAAAACTATTAGGTTGCTTCTCAGATTTCATCCTTATCTCCACTGAGACCAAACTACTTAAATTAGTGGTTACTAATTTGGCCACACTTTGCCTTTCCCAGCGAAGTTGTGAGGATATGTAGAAGATAGATTCTACACATAGAAATAGAAATAGCATTTAGACTTATATACCACTTTATAGTGCTTTATAGCATTGTCTAAGGCTAAGCAGTTAACAGCTATATCAACATATTGCCCCCAACAATCTGGGTCCTCATTTTACTGATCTTGGACAGAGGAAGGCTGTGTCAACCTTGAGCCAGTCAAGATTGACTAATATAGAAATGCCATCTTAACATGGGGGCAGAATAAAAATAGGTAAAGGTTTCCCCTGCCCAGTTGTATTCTACTCTAGGGGACAATCCTGATCTCCGTTTCTTAGCTGAGGGAGACAGCGCTGTCCAAAGACCCTTTCTGTGGTCATGTGGCCAATATGATTATATGCCAAGGCACATGGAGCACTGTTACCTTCCCATTGAAGTGGTACCTATTTATCTACTTGTATTTGCATCCTTTTGAATTGTTAGGTGGGCAGGAGCTAGGCAAGTAACTGGAGTTCATCCTGTCACATGGCACTTGGATCTCGAACCTGGCTGTCAGCTTTCCAGCTGACAAGCTCCGCATCTTTTAACAGCTGAGCCATTACAAATGCTACCTATAAAAACACTGAGAGTAGCTGTAGCTGGAGGCATTGGGAACAAAGACCACTTCCAGTATCCCTTTTCTGCACATACGGTATGTCAGTGAATAAGCAGGCCCTTAAACATGAACAGCAAGGTCTTATATAGATTACCATTGTTTTTACATCTTGGATTATTGTAGAAAAACATTTAGATGCACATTTCTGCCAAAGGAAGAAGAATGTGTAATTCATGTAACGTTTTTTATTTAGTAATACTATAGTGTTGTTACACTGAATTACTCAGTAGGTGTAATTCATTGGAATTACAAGATGGAATCTTTGGGGATTTTATACTCAAATATGATGGAGAAAATAATTCTTTCTTAACTGATTAATCAATTAGTTATTGATTATTTTTTCATATTTAAAGAGCAATGGGCTTATTTCAGTGCAATGTGTAATTCTGTGGTAATTCTTTTATTCAATAGTCCTAAATATTATATTTTATTTACTATAAACTCTAAATGTTCAGCAAATATAGCATCAGATATAATAAAGATATATCTAAAACTGGAAAAAAGAAAGCCCGCCAGTGTGCATAGCATCTCATGGAAAACTATTTAATTACACATCCTAAATCTAAAGTGTACAATTATTAATCAGAAGTGAAAGCTCTCCCATGAAAGGAAACACTAATTAAAATCTGGTTTAAAATATCTACATTTTTAATCTGCAGCCATTGCATTTATCAAATAAGTCAACTGACATTTTCTTTTATTACTGCAAAATCAACCTGTTAAAAACAATCTATTTAACTTCATTTTTCATCAACTCATTGATAGATCAATTTGCATAGTTTATTTAGTCTCAGTGTATAGAGATAAAACTTGGTTGATGTGATCGGAGATATACAAGTATCAGAGTAAACTTATACTTGCTGCCTGGAAATAGACTTTATGTGTGGATCAGTGGTGGGATTCAAAAACTTTTACTACCAGTTCTGTGGGCATGGCTTGGTGGGCATGGCATGGGTTGGTGGGTGTGTCAGGAGAAGGTTACTGTAAAATCTCTATTCCCATTCCATTCCAGGGGAAGGATACTGTAAAATCTCCATTCCCTCCCATTCCAGGGGAAGATTACTGCAAAATCCCCATTTCCTCCTGATCAGCTGGGACTCGGGAGGCAGAGAATAGATGGGGGCGGAGCCAGTCAGTGGTGGTATTTACCAGTTCTTTGAACTACTCAAAATTTCCGCTACTGGTTCTCCAGAACTGGTCAGAACCTGCTGAATACCATCTCTGGTATGGATAGTACTCTACAACACAGAATGAAAACCATTTTGGGTGTCTTTGCTCCACTAGTTCAGATATGGCACTACATCTAAAACTGGGAAGAGTTATGAATGGAATGGACATGGCACAGAAACGAATCCCATTTTTGCTATATACAATATGCAGTCAAACCTCAGTCACAATCCTCTTCAATGCAAAATTTTACATCAGCTATGGACTCCATACAAGAAACATGCAGGCTTTCTGCTCTGGTTACAGTTTTTAAAGTATCTGCGATACAGTCTGCTGATTGTGAGTTGTATCTTGCAAGCGTTCTAGTTTGACTACTATTATTTTGGGTGAAACCTAACAAAGCATGAATCAGAATCATGGAGTTAATGTGGCCACTAAGATCACTGAATCCAACCTTTGCCTAATGCAGAAATTAAATTAAATTAAATTGCTGACTGTCAAAACTTTGCTTGAGCACATTCATGGAAGAGCCCATCACTCTTTTGAGTAATTGGTTCCTTTGTCAGCTGTTCTAATTGCTGTGACATTTTTTAAAATCTAAAATCTTGTTTCAAATGTCTGTTAGTTAACTTAAGACCATTAGGTCATGTTCGTGGGACAATAGAAACGAAGACCTAACCTTTTGAATGCCATGCTTTAAATACTAGAGAAATGTTTTGCTACCAACACTACCGTCAGCTGCCCAAGTCTTTTCTCAAGTCTAAACTTTTCAGTGTAAAACTTAACACTAAATAGGCAGCAACTGACAGGGAATGTTTGGAATTCTAATATCTCATGAGGAAATTAAATTCATATTCTCTCTTTTTTTTTTTTTTTAAAGCAGATCAAAACTATGGGAAAGTTAATTATCTTCTTGTAGCTGAAAGACAAAAATACCAGCTCACTCTCCCACACAGTTAACTCTCAGAATTTTGAATGCTACCGCAGAATGTGCTTAAGTTATAGACATCTTTTGTATAAAACAAATAAAGCCAGTTCTTTTTTTTTTAAGTTTAGAATTGTATTATTAAAAGGTTTTTTTCCCCCTCAACCAAGTGGAAATTTATAGGTAGCTTAGTTTATGTGTTACAGAAGCAAGTGCAAGAGAGAGCTTGGTAAAATAAATTATTGATTATAATAGGCTTCAGTTATGTTTTATAATGTAGCACGCAGAAAACGTTGCAGTCTATATTTAAGAGCAAGGACATTCTGATAAAGACATTTCTATTTTCATCTGGGAGGTGTGAATTGGAATTTATGTTTTAAGATGAGGTGAACAACCTTTGGACCAAATGCAGCTCAACACAGGTGTCCACGGAATATGGTAAAACATGTGCGATGATATTCACAATGGTGCAATCAAAGCTTTTCCTTTTCCTTTTTTATCAGCTTCTAGGCCTCTTTTGGGGAGGAAAGTTGGCTGAGTATATTTGGATCAGTCACTCTCTCTCAGCCCACTCTACCTCACAGGGTTGCTGTGGGGAAAATAGGAGGAGGAAGGACTATTAAAAGCAGGTTCTCTGCCTTGAGCTATTTATCATAATAAAAAAAAACATTAGGCAGGATAAGATGTCTTTAAGAATAATTGTTTCCTGGAACTGTCAAAACTGAAGTGCAGAGTGCCACTGCATCAGATTCATAAAGGTGTTTTAGAAATATTCATGAACTGTCTCAAGAAAAAATCGTAAGTATACTATTAAGCAAGTGGAGAAAACAGAGGAAGGTTTTTTTTAAAACTGATAGGGAGGACAAAAAAAAACCAAAGTGCAACCTATAATAATAGAACACAGATGGACACAAGTACCATCTTGAAGATATAATTCTTGAGGCCTTTTTTTTCTGGGCAGATAAATCTTCCATATTCAACCCCTGTGTTCTGAATCAGGAGTCTCCAACCTTGGTCTCTTTAAGACTTGTGGACTTCAACTCCCAGAATTCCTCAGCCAGCTTTGCTGGCCAAGGGACTCTGGGAGTTGAAGTCCACAAGTCTTAAAGGGACCAAGGTTGGAGACTCCTGTTCTGAATCATGTCAGAAGTTCTCATCCTCTGGGAAGCAACCTCGTCAAATGAACAGAAAGGCCCGGTTCCAAAATGGAAACACCTGGGCTAAATAGAAACGGATGTAGGATTAAGAGCAAAAAAACAAAATTTAAAGGAACCACAATAGAATAGATAGAATAAAATAGATTTTTTTATTGGCCAAGTGTGATTGGACACACAAGGAATTTGTCTTGGTGCATATGCTCTCAGTGTACATAAAAGAAAAGATACCTTCATCAAAGTACAACACTTACAACACTTAATGATAGTCATAGGCTAACAAATTTAACACTTAATGATACAACACGTAATGATAGTCATAGGCTACAAATAAGCAATCAGGAAACAATCAATAGCAGTATAAATCACAACAAAGTTACAGTCATAAGTGGAAGGAGATGGGGTGATGGGAATGATGAGAAGATTAATAGTAGTGCAGATTTATTAATATTAAACATCATGCTAATGTATACAGCTTGAAGCAGTGTTTCTCAACGTTGGCAACTTTAAATTGTTTGAACTTCAAAACCTAAAATTCCTCCCTACGTCTTTTCCCTATACCCATAATTGCTTCGTTATTTTGTAGGATATGAACAGAAATACAACTATGATCTTAACATTGACAAGGCTTCATTTTGGGTTTACAAAGGCCATCTTTTTTCTGAACCCAGCGGTCTCCTCTTTCTGTCACACTTGTCCTTGACTCCTCTATACTTTCCATTAAAAAATCATTTTATTGCAAAGAGATCGTCATCCTCCTCTGCCTCATTCTACACCGGGGTGTCAAATTCAAGGCCCACGAGCCAGATTTGGCCCGCGGAGTGCTTAGATCTGGCCCACGGGGCTGCCCCAGAAACATCAAAGGACTGGCCCGTGGTGCCTCTGCCAGCCAAAAAGGGCCATGGAGGGGCTGCATGTGGCCCCCGCATGGCCTGTTTTTGGGCTCCATGGCCTCCAGTAGCAGTCTACCGACCAAAAATGGCCCACATGAAGGCATCCTGGGGCCTCCATGCGGCCCATTTTTGGCCAGCAGAGTGCTGCTGAAACTTAGGGGACCAGGGTGAGCATGGCCAGCTTGACGTCACTTGTGTTGGGGGTGCCTATGGTGGCCCAAGTGCTCTGCCAGTGAAAATGGGCTTCCAAGCTCCATTTATGGCTGGGACAGCCTCCTGCAACCTTCTGCCAGTGAAAACAGAGCTCAGGAGAGCAGGGAGCCATGCGCTGCCCTCCTGAGCTCTGTTTTCACTGGCAGAAGGTTGCAAGAGGCTGTCTCAGCCATAAACAGAGCTCAGGAGCCTGTTTTTGCTTGCAGAGTGCTCGGGCTGCCGCAGGCGCCCCTGGCACAAATGATGTCAAGCTGGCCATGCCCACCCTAGTCCACCAAGGTCAAACAAAACCTAGATACAGCCCTCAATGAAATTGAATTTGCCACCCCTTTTCTACACTATAGTGACACCTCAAAGATGATGACTAAAAAATACCAAATACAAAGCTATCACAATGAAGGGTGTACTGACATAAACACAGCATATTCATTAGTGTGGAGTAAAAAGCAGGGTAACATATATTTTAAATCTCAATTGATAAAAAGTTTTCCATTTCATCAACATATGTAAAACAAAAAAAGCTATTGGCATATTTTTCCACCGAAATGCCAAGCAACAGATTACTTGGCTACATTATAAAATGTATTTAGCAAACATTAATCCCGGGAAGTTTTGATAATCATGATGCTAATTTGGCCAGTCAAACAAGCAAGCAAGCTTTCATTCCAGTAATTAAATCCAAGCCCATCAAATAAACACCACTGATTAACTTACACATGACTAGAGGCAAGGGCAATTCCAGCAGCAACCATCCTCCCCGACATTATTTAAAACCATAGGCCAGACAGAAACATGAAAAGGTTGGGCTATGTCTAATATTTTCTCTTCAAATTATAATAATTGACACTCTGCATTCCATTTTTCTCCCTTTTCAAATGAGATATTTAAATAGGGATACTTGCAAGCAAAGATTTTGGCATGGCAACTCTCTAAATCAAATAGATTTAATCAAAAATAGAGAAGGCGACAAGGGGATCAGCTATATTGGACTTAATTCTCACTAACAGAGATGAAATGATAGAAGGTGTTGAAGCTACAGGAACCTTGGGGGCAAGTGACCACGCAATATTGGAATTCGACATTAAGCAAATACAAGTAGTAGAACAAAGTCAAACTAGAGTCTTGGACTTTAAGAGAGCTAATTTCAATAAACTTAGAGAGAGCTTGAGAAGGATTCAATGGATGAGAATCCTCAGGGGGAAAACAACTCAAGAAGCTTGGGAAATTTTGAAAAGTGAGATTATAAAAGCACAGTCTAACACAATACCAATGAAGAAGAAAAATAGTAGATCTCAAAAGAAACCAGCATGGATGCATAAAGAACTATCTGACAAATTGAAAGACAAAAAGGACAAATATAAAAAGTGGAAAGAGGGCAAATAACTAAGGCAGAATATCAGCAAATAGCCGAGCCTGTAAAGATGAAGTGAGGAAAGCTAAGGCTCACAATGAACAAAGGCTAGCGACAAAAGTAAAAATAACAAAAAGCTTCTTCCAACATGTTAAAAACAAGAAAAAGTCAAGGAAACAATTGGCCCATTGCTGGGAGAAAGTGGCAAGAAGATGACAAGCAACAGGAGAAAGCAGATCTACTTAACTCATATTTTGCATCTGTCTTTACACAAAAGGAAAAACAATCCAACCTATCAAAAACAGCACTACAAAAAACAGATTAGAAACACAAGTTAAAATAGGGAAGAAAATGGTAAGTGAACACCTGTCTACCCTAGACGAGTTCAAATCACCAGGACCGGATGGATTACACCCCAAGGTTCTGAAGGAACTGGCAGACGGATCTCAGAACCACTGAACTATATCTTTCAAAGATCCTGGAGCACAGGGGAGCTGCCAGAGGACTGGAAAAGAGCTGATGTAGTTCCCATCTTCAAAAAAGGAAAAAAAACAGATCCAGGAAACTACAGACCTATCAGTCTGACCTCAATACCGGGGAAGATTCTGGAAAAGATAATCAAGCAACGAATCACCGAACACCTAGAAGCAAACAAAGTAATAACCAAAAGCCAACATGGGTTTGTCAAAAACAGATCATGCCAGACTAATCTTATCGCATTCTTTGACAAAATGACAAAATTAGTAGACCAGAGGAATGCTGTCGATATAATTTACTTGGACTTCAGTAAAGCATTTGATAAAGTAGACCATAACCTACTACTAGATAAAGTAGAAAAATGTGGGTTTGACAGCACCACCACCAGATGGATTCGTAACTGGCTGACCAACCGCAGTCTGAAGTCTGTGTCTTTGACCTCAATAAGGTCAAACTGCCCAAGGAGCTGCTGATCCAATTCTACAGAGGAATTATTGAGTCTGTCATTTGCACCTCTATAACTGTCTGGTTCGGTTCTGCAACCCAACAAGAAAAACACAGACTTCAGAGGATAATTAGAACTGCAGAAAAAATAATTGCTACCAACCTGCCTTCCATTGAGGACCTGTATACTGCACGAATCAAGAAGAGGGCCGTGAAAATATTTGCAGATCCCTCGCATCCTGGACATAAACTGTTTCAACTCCTACCCTCAAAACGATGCTATAGAGCACTGCACACCAGAACAACTAGACACAAGAACAGTTTTTTCCCGAAGGCCATCACTCTGCTAAACAAATAATTCCCTCAACATTGTCAGACTATTTACTGAATCTGCACTACTATTAATCGTTTCATAGTTCCCATTACCAATCTCTTTCCACTTATGACTGTATGACTATAACTTGTTGCTGGCAATCCTTATGATTTATATTGATATATTGATCATCAATTGTGTTGTAAATGTTGTACCTTGATGAACGTATCTTTTCTTTTATGTACACTGAGAGCATATGCACCAAGACAAATTCCTTGTGTGTCCAATCACACTTGGCCAATAAAAAAATTCTATTCTATTCTATTCTATTCTATTCTATTCTATTCTATTCTATTCTATTCTATTCTATTCATTTCTTGTTGGGTTGCAGAACCGAACCAGACAGTTATAGAGGTGCAAATGACAGACTCAATAATTCCTCTGTAGAACTGAATCAGCAGCTCCTTGGGCAGTTTGAGCTTACTGAGTTGGCGCAGAAAGAACATTCTTTGTTGTCCTTTTTTGATGATGTTTTTGATGTTAGCTGTCCATTTTAGATCTTGCGATATGATAGAACCTAGAAATTTAAAGGTTTCTACTGTTGATACTGTGTTGTCTAGTATTGTGAGAGGTGGAAATATGGAAGGGTTTCTCCTAAAGTCTACCACCAAGAAATTGCCACAGTTGAAAAGCTCTGCTCTCTATGGAGCTATTGGAGTAAATATCCAAAGGCAATCTCTCTGAAGTATGGGACAAAGGAATTAGTGACTGGTTCAGTGGCTGAAGAAACAAGCTTGGGAGATGAATGGAGATTACTCATCTTTTTTCTGTTTGTTGAGCAAAGAAACCAAGAACTATCTTGATCTCAAGAAACCTACAATGTATATCATCATCATCATCATTTTAGTCATTGTCTATTCACTGCAGGATGAAGGCCTCTTCCACATGTTTCCAACCAATACGGTCCTGAGCTTTCTTTTGCCATTTGGGCCCCGCAATGTTTACTGATATCGTCAACCCACTTGATAAAAAGTGTCCATGAAAGAGACTTAAAACAAGATGATCAAAGGTGGGTTTCAGCAGGTTCTGACCAGTTCTGGAGAACTGGTAGTGGAAATTTTGAGTAGTTCGGAGAACCGGTAAATACCACCTCTGACTCTGACCCCATCTTTTGTCTGCCTCCCGAGTCCCAGCTGATCGGGAGGAAATGGGGATTTTTGCAATAACCTTCCCCTGGATTGGAATGGGAATGGAGATTTTGCAGTATCCTTTCACTGCCACGCCCACCAAGCCACGCCCACAGAACCGGTATTAAAAAAATTTGAAACCCACCACTGAAGATGATGTATGTGCTTCCCTAGAAATCTGGTAAGTATAGTTGTGTGGATCACATCTGGTCCACTATGGAGAGTTTTGATGAATCTGCAGAAGCTGTTTATTTATTTTATTTATTTAAAAGATGTGTTTGGCTGCCCATTTTAAAGCACAACTCTGGTTGGTTCACAGCAATGTTCTTACAAATAAGACATCCTGCTCCTGTCTTTAGAATCAAGGTGCCACTTTTCTCTGGTGTTTCTGCATAAAGTATTTATTTATTAAATTCATTTCATTCGTTTGCCGCCCATCTCACCACAAGGTGAAAAGTATGTTATGTTCAAAATAGCAAATCTTCCCAAGGTATCTTTCAAGGCTGAAGAGATCTTTCAAGCCTGTGCCTTGACTTTCCTGTTGAAAAGTTAACCACAGGTAGGCCTTGACTTACAACCCTTCATTTAGTGTTGACCAAAGTTACAACAGCACTGAAAAAAAGTGACTTGTTACTGTTTTTCACACTTACAACTATTGCAGCATCCCCATGATCACATGATCAAAATTTGGCAACTGGTTCATCTTGATGATTTCTGTGTCCCGTGTCGTGTGATCAGCTTTTGTAACTTTCTGACAAGCAAAGTTAATGGGGAAGCCAGAGTCACTTAACACTTAAGTAACACGTGTTACTAACTTAACAACTGCAGTTTTCACTGAACAACTGTGGCAAGAAAGATCATAAAATGGGGCAAAACTCACTTAACAACTGTCTCGCTTAGCAATAGAAATTTGGGGCTCAATTGTGGTCATAAGTGGAGGACTACCCCTATTACCTTCTGGCAGCACTTCCAAAATGTTGTTTAAATCTTTTAGGGCAATGTTTCTGTAAACCTTGAGAAAATGGTAGAATCGGTTCCTGATAAAAAAAAAAATTTGCCTAAAACTTTTCTAAACAAATAATTCCCTCAACACTGTCAAACTATTACTAAATCTGCACTACTATTAATCTTCTCATCGTTCCCATCATCCATCTCCTTCCACTTATGACTGTATGACTGTAACATTGTTGCTTGTATACTTACGATTTATAATGATATTGATTGTTTCTCAATTGCTTAATTGTACCCTATCACTATCATTAAGTGTTGTACCTTAGAATTCTTTTCTTTTATGTACACTGAGACCAAGACAAATTCCTTGTGTGTCCAATCACACTTGGCCAATAAAAAATTCTATTCTATTCTATTCTATTCTATTATGACTGTATGACTGTAACTTTGTTGCTTGTATCCTTACAATTTATATTGATATTTATATTATTATATTATTATATTTATATAATTATATTGATATTGATATTGATTGTTTCCCAATTGCTTATTTGTACCCTATGACTATTATTAAGTGTTGTACCTTAGAATTCTATTCTTTTATGTACACTGAGAGTGTATGCACCAAGACAAATTCCTTGTGTGTCCAATCACACTTGGCCAATAAAAAATTCTATTCTATTCTATTTGATTTGATTTGATTCTATTCTATTCTGTTCTGGTGCCTTCCCAGCCAACAAACACCACATGACTGAAATGAATAGCAGAAAGCTAAGTTCTGCTTTCCATCTCGGATTCTTCAGTTTTTGGCACAATTCCAATGATCCAAAAATATTTATCACAAGTATGAGATGCATTAATTATCGAGAAAACAAATGAGAGGAAGAGATGCCTAGAATGTACCAGCACATTGATGAAAGCATCTGTTTCAGGTCAGTTTTGATCATTGGATGTAGTTTAGCTTCAGCAGTCAATAGAAAAGCTTATTTAAAACCCTGGATGCTTTAACAGCCGGCAACAGACAATTAATGACTTCTTCCCTCACTTCTTGGTTCTATTTATAAGCTGTATACAGGATAGCATCCTTTTGCCCCTTCCTCAGTACATTTCACGTGCCAGAGCAGTTACTCTGATAAAAATAGAAATAACCATCCCATTTCAACCCCAGGAGTTGACAAATCATAAATGAGGTCAGAACAATGTGTGTTGCCTTTGCCAACACGTCACTTTGGCAAACAAGAGCACACAGCAAGGTATTTGTATGGATGCATCAACAAGTAGGAAGCAAAGCAACATCTTGAGAGGACATTTTCCGCCTCTGAACAACACCCCTGAAATTCTACCTTAAAGCTTGCTTTATTGCACAATAGTTCAGTTGGCTAATGATGTTGACGTCCAGGTGGGGGAAAGAAACTAAAGAAAAATGGATGGCGTGCACGCATTCAGTAGAGAAGAGAAGCAATTGGTGGGGATAAATTGGTCCAGATATCACTGGTCTAATGCTACACAAGGACATGATTAGTTTTCATAACCAGTTTAAGGAACACTATGTGGAAAAGATGTAATAAATTCAAATATAGCATGAGCGTTATAGAACAAACATATCCAGATTTATCTAATAAACTAGCATCTAAAGGGATTAGAAGAAGGACCATCTTCTTTGATCCTACAAGCCAATGCAAAATATTGCAGAGAAATGTGAGTTAGAAGCACATGAAGCTGTTTTATACCTACTTGGCTTAGGGTTTGCCTGCTTTGCATTTACCACAATAACCCACAGGTCCCTCCAAGGCTTCATATAGAACTCTTTCATGAAAGAGGTTGTAGAAAAAATGTTTTTAAAAGTAAAAAAAAAAGGCTCTGAAAATCCTGTGGCTCAGCTGGGCATGGGGGGGTGGGCAGGAATTTTTGCTACTGGTTCTCCAAACCACCCACCGCCATCGCTACCGGATCGGACGATCCAGTCCGAACCGGGAGCATTTCACCCCTGCCCTGGCCTCTGGAACAATGTCCCTTCACGGACCCTTACCCTGTTCATCTTTTGTAAGAACATGAAGACTTGGTTGTGTGTCCAGGCGTGCAACCCCAGGTATGTTAAGAAGCCCATTTCCTAACTGTATTAACATCCATAATAACCATTTCACTTGGTGCCATATTTATTTATTTGGTACTGATAATAAAAGCTCTTGGTGGCACAGTGGTTAAAGTGTGGTACTGCAGGAAAACTCTGCCCACAGCCTGGAGTTTGATTGTGACTGGTTCAAAGTTGACTCAGCCTTCCATCCTTCTGAGGTTGCTAAAATGAGGACCCAGGTTGTTTGGGGGCAATGTGCTGACACTGTAAAGAGAAATAGCACTTTATCTCTCATAGATAAAGGTACCACCCGGAGAGTGTTATAAAGTACTATGGGGTGGTTTATCAGTCTAAGTGCTACTATTGCTGTTCTAATTGCTCTTCTGTTTTATGATGTACACCACTCAGAGTCTCTTGTTGAAATAGGCAGGCTATAGAAATCAAATAAATAAATAAATATAAAGAATAATCAGCAACACTATCCTATGCCACATTGCAGTTGTAAAATAAGATCAGAAATGCTATGCTGTTACACATTCCACAGAAACTCAGAGGTGTCCTCTGAGAATGAATTATGGTAGCAAAAGCCTCTTTTATAGAACAGGAAATACTTTCAGGAAATTAAAAGACAGATTTCATCATAACAATAATTCTCCACCTCACTCGGAAAAGCTACATGCTTTTATATCTGAAGCAAATGTTCTATTCACTGAGCTACAATCTTCCTTCTGCTGTTCTGGATTCAAGAAGGGGAATTACAATACAATAGATAGAGGTCTGTAGAACCCCAGTATACGCAGGGCAAATGGGGATGACATGGCATTTACAAGTACAGTCGTTTGAGTATTGCGAACAGCTTCAATGCGATCAAATTGCTGCTCCTAAAATGTGATGGTAGAGCTGATAAGATGCGGTAGTTGAAGGCACTAGGCTATCTGATGCGCCTTCAAGATGTGGGAGACCATGAATTCTACTCCTGCCATAGGCACAAAGCACCAATTAGATAACCTTGAGCCAGTCATTCTCTCTAAGCCCTAGGAAGAAGGAACAGGTAAGCCACTTCTGAAAAAGCTGCCTAGAAAACTGCACTGACTTCTTCATATAGTTGCAGTCCAAGTAAACTGACTTGAAGGCACAGAACAGAACAACCAGGTTAACTAAGAGAACTTGATTAAAGATTCTCAATCAAAGATGTAGCTAGATAAATTTCAAATGTTAACTAATTTGAACAATTACCAGAACCCATAGCCATCATAATCAATGGTCTCACTTTTAGATGTTCTAGAACAGGGATGGGGAACTATAGCCCCTTTATGACCTGTGGACTTCAACTCCCAAAATTCCTGAGCCAGCATGGTCATAAAGGGGCCCAGTAGTGGGTTTCACTTACCTTCGCTACTGGTTCGTAAGTGTGAGTGCACATGTTCTGCGCATGCGCAGAGCATTGTGATGACATCCGGGTGACATCTGGGTGGGTGGGCGGAGCCTCCCGCCACCACCACTACCGGTTCGTCCAAACTGGGGTCAACTGGTAGAAACCCACCAATTCCTCATTACTGTTCTAGACTGTAACTTATGTTACAGTTCTTAACATGGACTGTACAAGATTGTCTAACCAAGGGGAAAAATATGTGTTGGTGCTTTATATTTGGCTTTCTCACTTGATAACACATATCTGGTATTATACATTTCATCCATTTTTAAATGTGCTAAGTGCTTATGTTCTACAGATTTATGCTTGAAATGATTTTTCATTCTTGGTTTTGTTTTTTGTTTTGGTTTTTTGTAAATGAGGGATCATCTTGACCTGTAAAAAAGCAACTGAAAGCAATCTCCACATCTTGTTTTAACAGGCTCTAATCAACCTTCACAGTCTTAAACAGAAATACTTATTACTTGGATGAAGAGGAGATGATGGCGCATGGGTAGAATTTTTAATTTTCATGGTGTGTTAGAAGCCCTGCACCTGATAACAATATTCCATCTGTTCCAATAAAAAAGAGGAGATAAAGAATTCCATAAAAATGGGGAGTGACTTCAACATTTCAGGAAAATTATGACATACTAATATGTATGCAGCTGCATTTTAAAAGTACAATATTTTGTAGGTTGGCAGTCATTATGTATTTGGAAGGGTATGTTTATAAAATCTGCATTTAAGCAAAGAGACCAAAAGAATTTAGCTTTGGGAGTTAGGATTTCAGATTATGAACCTTCCTAAACTAGCATTCTCCAGGTGTACTTAACTATCATTCTCTATATGGTGATTTGGACCGTAGTCTGTACATGTGGTAAAAGGATGACAGATGGGAATAAATGTAATCGTTGTTGTTCTGTGTATATGAATTATTAGCAGTAATGTGTCCATACTCGGGGACGGAACATAAAGCTGGAGACCATCAGTTCCAACTCCTGCTCAATATATAATATAATTTAAAGGCTCCCCATAATATGGATGCCTATTTTACTTGAATGTAGCAAGTGAAGGAATTCTACAACAAGGGATTCTAAATTAGGCAACAATTGGCTCCTACAAATATTCACATTTGTCAGATAGGGAACCAAGTTTGGTTTAGCAGGCAGAAACCCAGCTTCTCTTGTTGGACTACTAAGGATGGTGCAGAATATGATTGGTTCATGTGCTCCTGCTGGGCATATGGGCTGTTGCAAATCCTTCTACCACATCAAACCATTATTGTGTTCATCAGAAGCAAACATAAGTTTGTTCCTAGCTGGGTTCTGGAGCCAGGCCATCCCACAGAGGCTACTTATAAAATAGAATAGAATAGAATTGTTTATTGGCCAAGTGTGATTGGACACACAAGGAATTTGTCTTGGTGCATATGCTCTCGGTGTACACAAAAGAAAAGATGCATTCGTCAAGAATCATAAGGTACAATACTTAATGAAAGTCATAGGGTGCAAATAAGCAATCAGGAAACAAGATCAATATCAATATAAATTATAAGGATACAAGCAACAAAGTTACAGACATACAGCCATAAGCGGAAGGAGATGGGTGATGGTAATGATGAGAAGATTAATAGTAGTGCAGATTTAGTAAATAGTTTGACAGTGTTGAGGGAATTATTGTTTAGCAGAGTGATGACGTTTGGGAAAAAACTGTCCTTGTGTCTAGTTGTTCAGGTGTGCAGTGTTCTATAGCATCGTTTTGAGGGTAGGAGTTGAAACAGTTTATGTCCAGGATGTGAGAGGTCTGTAAATATTTTCACAGCCCTCTTTTTGACTAGTGCAGTATACAGATCCTCAGTGGAAGGCAGGTTGGTAGCAATTGTTTTTCCTGCAGTTCTAATTATCCTCTGAAGTCTGTCTGTCTTGTTGGGTTGCAGAACTGGAGAATGCAACACCCCATGGACAATATCACCTGTGACCAAGGTAAGTTAATATCAATATTGCTTGCAATATGCCATCAGTAGGGCTAAGTAGAGATTCTTTAGAAGGGAGCCCAATCTTACTTCAAGCTGTGAGCTTAACCATTGGTTTGCATATTGGACTGCATGGATAACAGAGTGGGTCTACAACTTTCCAGAACAATACTAAAGGTAAAGGTTCCTCTCACACTTACGTGTTAGTTGTTGCCGACTCTAGGGGGCAGTGCTCATCTCCGTTTCAAAGCCGAAGAGCCAGTGCTGTCCGAAGACGTCTCCGTAGTCATGTGGCTGGCATGACTCAATGCCAAAGGCGCACGGAATGCTGTTACCTTCCTACCAAAGGTGGTCCCTATTTTTTCTACTTGCATTTTTACGTGCTTTCTAAACTGCTAGATTGGCAGAAGCTGGGACTAGTAACGAGAGCTCACCCCGTACACGGCAGCACTAGGGATTTGAACCGCCGAACTGCCAACTTTTCGATTGACAAGCTCAGCTGTCTTAGCACCTGAGCCACCGCGTCCTTGTCAGAACAATTACTAGGTGACAGCAAAGTATTAGGATTTCATATTTCATATTTCATATTTGCTTGCTGACTTTTAGCAGTGGTTTGGATTCTTGCAACCCAGATTTCTTTTTTAAAAAAGAAAAAAATCTGCAACCCAGATTTCTTTTTTAAAAAAGAAAAAAAATATTACTTTAATATACAAACATAAAGAAAACTAACACAAATATTTAAAACAAGGAACAGAAATAAACACAAAAAAAAAAGAAAAGAAAGAAGTGAAAACAAAAAGTACCTCTTTATCTTCCTTAAATTACAAACAATTCTGTTTTTAAATACAACATTAAACCTTAATTAGATAGGATATTACTGATCAGCCTTTCATTTCACTGATAGAAGACTATCAAAAAAGTACACAGTAAACATCAATCCAAGATTGTAAATCGAAAGTAAGTAGTATAGATATCAGATTAAGAAATTTCAGATTGCCTTTGAATGAAGGACGTTGTTTTTGATTTTAATGGAAGAAGTCAGGTTATGTGAGAGAGGATTATAATTGTGTTAGATTTTAAAAATTTAATGTATGACTGTTTGTTTATTGAACTATACCTTGTGTTTGCTCTGGGAAGTCGGGGGGTTGGAGGAGGGGAAGGAGGGGAGGGGAGGGGAAAAATGTAATTGTTGTTGTGAAACTTTTTCAATTAAAAAAAAAAGAAAGTAAGTAGTATAATTTTAGAAATATTTGTTTTCCTAAATCCCCATGCTTGACAAATCCTCAATTCATATATTGTAGTATTCAAACTGCTTACCGGTAATTTGTAGTTCAAACCACATACTCATCTTCAAACTCTATAGTTTTTCCCCAAATAATTCACAACTTATGCCTGTTAAATCAAAACTGGACAATAATAGGATATGCCCATATCATACAAGTAAATGTCCCTTCTGTCATATTACATTTCTAGTCTTTCTAATAATGTTGACAAATAACTTTTTTTAAATGTCATTGTAAATGTCTAATTAAGTTGAGGGGAAAAGCTAAATTGGCTCATCTTAAGATCATAAGAACATTATTTAATATTCTTTATGTTCCTTAAACATTAGTTTTTTAATATTCCAACTCTGTATTCCAAAGTTCTTGCAAATTATTAATATTTCCTTTTAAAATATTCTGTTGTCCATAATACTTATTAATTGCTCATTAGCAATTAGCTGATTTAAAATGGGCTTATAACTGTTTTCCCATGAGCTTTAAAACAGGTTTACACTGAAATTATTTTTTTATTTATTTATTTTGTCAACCATATATAAGATAACAAGTAAAAGTATAAACATAATTTGGATACATGAAAAGAGTAAGTAAAAAGGAATATTAGGATAGGGACAGTAGGCACTGTCTTAGGAATGGGGTGAGGTCAATCGTAAACAGTTTAAGGTTAAAGTTTGGGGGTTTGGGGATAAAACTACAGAGTCAGGTAGTGCATTCCAGGCATTGACCACTCTGTTGCTGAAGTCATATTTTCTGCAATCGAGTTTGGAGTGGTTTACCTTGAGTTTGTATCTATTATTTGCTCGTGTATTGTTGTGGTTGAAGCTGAAGTAGTCATTGACAGGTAGGACATTGTGGCAGATAATTTTATGAACTATGCTTAGGTCAAACTGAAGTCAGCATAGTTCTAAGTTGTCTAAGCCCAAAATTTGGAGTCTGGTGGCATAAAGTATTTTATTACGGGCAGAGGAACAGAGGACTCTTCTCGTAAAATATCTCTGGACTCTCTCAATTGTATTTATGTCCGATATGGAGTGCGGGTTCCAGACAGATGAGCTGTATTCAAGAATTGGTCTAGCAAATGTTTTGTATGCTCTAGTTAGTAGTACAATATTACCAGAGAAGAAGCTACGCAAGATTAGGTTAACAACTCTTAATGCCTTTTTGGCAAGGTTGTTACAGTGGGCTCTGAAACTGTAAATAAAACTCAGAATTAAACGTAGATCCCAGATATTCATGCTGGATCTACAATAGAATTTTCCTAAATGGAGACCAAGTCCCTCCCTTGTTGTCAGAAGAACCTCATACAAACTTTCTAATTGGATCCATATCATTCTTTGAACATAATAATTGAATTCCATGAAGAAGAAAAAAATTGCATGTGTATATGTATGTATCCTAAGAACATGGTGGCTCAGTGGCTAAGATGCTGAGCTTGTTGATCGAAAGGTTGGCATTTCAGTGGTTTGAATCCCTAGTGCCATGTAATGGAGTGAGCTCCATTACTTGTCCCAGCGTCTGCCAACTTAGCAGTTCGAAAGCATGTAAAAAATGCATGTAGAAAAATAGGGACCACCTTTGGTGGGAAAGTAATAGCTTTCCAGGCGCCTTTGGCATTTAGTCATGCTGGCCACATGACCACGGAGATGTCTTCGGACAGCGCTGGCTCTTCGGCTTTGAAACGGAGATGAGCACTGCCCCCTAGAGTCGGGAACAACTAGCACATATGTGCGAGGGGAACATTTACCTTTACTTTATGTGTGTATCCTACGATACAGTGGAAAGCAGGAAAGTTAGAATTCCTCATATGACAGCTGCAATTTAGATTAAAATCTAGGAGACTGTCCTTCCCATTAAAACTTTCTTAACTTTCAGTCTGCTTAAAATTAATCTGGTAGCCATAAAATACCATTTTTGCAGAGTTGGGCTGAACTCCTTAGCATTAAGTAGGGGTATTTGCATTGTCCTGCCTTTTTTTCATTCTCTCTGCGGACATTCCTCTCTTGGAGCTGCATTTATGGATCTTCCAAAAGCTCCTGATTGGCTTTTATGAGAAACAAGTTATTCCACACTAGTTGGATCTTTGATATGATTCAAGCAGCGTTCTTCTCATCTTCTTATAAATTGTACATAGCATAAGGAAGGGGAGAGAGAGAGGGAGGAAAATAAAAAATATGCTAGAAGACTGACCTTTTTATATATATCTCTTTTATCGCTCTGTGGGGAATTGTTCTTTTAATTTATAGTGTGGCAGAAGGAAGAAAAGCTATTTTCCACAGACTGAAAACCTCATTGTCAGACTTAAAATATGAAATCTACGTCCTATGAAGATTGCTGGTTATCTGGAAGCGCAAACGCTTGAAGAGATTTCATTTGCTGTGCTGAAGCAGCAAGAGAAAGGGAGGGTTGGATATGCTGAAAGAGAAATAAGGGGAGATAATTTTACAAGCTCTCTTTTGGTTGCTGCTGTCAATAAGCACTTCCCTTTCCTTCAGTTCTTCTTTTCTTAAACAAAGGCATTTGCTCGTGCATTCATGATTACCTGGGTTGACATTTGCAGTCAAATAATGCACACCATTAACCTCTGAAATAAAAGGAATTTGTTTGGAAAAACATTGGATAAAAATTATTAACATAAGCTGCTTCAATTAAAGAAGGCTTATAAATCATTGCTAAAAACTTAGTGTGACACAGTCCTACGGACTTAGATGAAAACTACACTATGTTCGGTGTACAATCCATAAGCCTTACAATCCCTTCCTTCATTTTTATTATGGTTTGCAGTCCAATAGAGTTCAAAAGTTTTGGTAGCTTCAAAATCTGGAGAATTTATTTGGTACAAATATACGATATAGGGGAGTGGTGAAACTTTTCATCACCAGAGTTATTTTACTTATTTATTTATTTATTTATCCAATTTATATGGCTTTCTGTTTCAAATAGATGACTCTGAGTGGCTAACCAAGAATAAGAACAAGATCAAAACATCATAAGAACAATAAAGAACCAGTATAAGATATATCACATCACAAATCAAGTCCAACAAGATTGCAGTGTTCGTTTGTCTGTGTGAGTGACTAATAGGTAAAATGAAAGGGGTCCACAGAGAACTGAAACTGCCACATGCCAAACCATCAGGGCATAAGTCTTCTACAGAGACCCAAAGGTGCTTTTTAAAAGAGGCAACCAGGCTTTCTTGTTTTTTCTTTGAAGACATTTCGCTTTTCACCCAAGAAGCTTCTTCAGTCCTGACTGGATGATGGGGAATGGAAGGATTTATACTCCTTGCAGACAGCTGGACATTTGCATTCAGAGCTGGGTTTCACATAATTTTACCGCTGGTTCTCTGCGCATCGAAAATGTGAGTGCATATACATGCGAGCTTCACTTGTGCGTGTGCCTTCTGTGCATGCGTGCGGCCTTCCACACATTCCTTTTGCTCACGCACGCGGCTTGCATGGATGCACACAGCTTAGAAAACGTGGCTAAATAGGACGGCATAGTGCAAGGGCGGGTGGGCAGGCCCAAAGGACCCACCTGCTGGTCGCCACTACTGGTTCACCCAAACTGGCTGAATACTACTCTGTTTGCATTCTTTCAGAGAGTCGTTGAGGCCATTTGGAGGTTTATATATGTCCTCAGAGTCACCTGAGTAGTGCACTCCATTCTACACTTTTCTACACAGACTTATTCTTATTCATGCAATATACATATATCCTTTGCTACCAAATGTACCCCAGGTTCACTGAGATGCTCTTTTAGTTGCTCCTAAGCACAATTTCTAGCAGCTCCTGCCAAGCGAGAGGGAAACTGGAGGAGTATTCAGCAAAAAGAATCAGAACACAAAATACAAGCTAAGTGGGCATGACCTTATAAATGACCCTCACTCTGTCAAGGACCTTGGAGTCCCCATATCAAATGTTCTAAGTGCCAAAGCCCACTGTAACAACATCGCCAAAAAGGTATTAAGAGTTGTAAACTTAATCTTGCGTAGCTTCTTCTCAGGTAATATTACACTACTAACCAGAGCATACAAAACATTTGCTAGGCCAATTCTCGAATACAGCTAGTCTGTCTGGAACCCACACTGCACATCAAACATTAATACAATTGAGCGCGTCCAGAAATATTTCACAAGAAGAGTCCTCCACTCCTCTACTCGCAACAAAATACCTTGAAATTCTGGGTTTAGAAAATTTAGAACTACACCGCCTTCGGTATGACCTGAGCATAGCTCAAAAAATCATTTATTTATTTATTATTTAAATAATAAATTTGCTACAATGTCTCACCTGTCAATGACTACTTCAGCTTCAACCAAGCAATACATGAGCACACAATAGATACAAACTTAAAGTGAACCGCTGCAAACTCGATTGCAGAAAATATGACTTCAGTAACAGAGTTGTTAATGCCTGGAATGCACTACCAGACTCTGTGGTCTCATCCTGAAATCCCCAAAACTTTAACTTAAGACTGTCTACTGTTGACCTCGCCCCATTCCTAAGAGGTCTGTAGGGGGCGTGCATAAGAGCACCAGCATGCCTACCATCCCTGTCCTAATGTTCCCTTTAATTGTATTCATTTTATGTATTCAATTCATGCTTATACTTATATATATTATTTAATATGTACTCGACAAAATAAATAAATAAATAAAACATCTGGAGAGACACCTTTCCACTCTTGTTGTAAGAGTTTGGTACATAGTCATCATAAGACTCTTCTACCTTAAGAAATTATCCTTGAAACAAGTTTTTTTTGAAATATTAACAGACAAAAATATTAGTATCCCGGAAAGACAATATGTGAGGAAGATCTGGAAGAAATGGGTTGATTATATGTTTTATATCTATTATAAAAGACTAGATATTTGGATCTATACTGGATTTTGACGAGGAAGGACTAAAGTTGAATAGATATTGTAATTTTCTGTATTGAAATTTTATAATGTGTTGCACTGAATTTTAAATAGAATATTCTCGAAAGATCTTACGTAAGAAAGACCTGGGGGGGGAAATTATATGGTTATAGAAGCTATAAGGGAGATATTCTCTGAATTGGATTGGATTTTTATGCTTTAGCTGGTTTTAAATACTTTAGGATTAATTTGTTCTATTGATTTATATATTTTATTACTGTTATTTTTTTATTTTTTTTTGAAGGATCTTGGTTATGTTAGGAGGAAGTCAGAGCTAGAGAGGGAAAATTGGTATAATAGTTTTGGGGAAAAATTTTCTTAGCATATGTTTGTTTTATTTTTAACTATACCTTGTGCTTGTTCCGGGAAGTCAGGGGGGAGGGGGGAGGGGATTAGTGAAGGGAGGGGGGTTGGGGGGAAAGGGGGGGATTTTTTTTTTTTATAAAACTTTTTGAATAAAAAAAGAAAAGAAAAGAAACAGATAGCCCACCCTCCTCAAAGTCGGCATGCCAAGTTTATAGAGTAGATGTAAAATATCCATAAGGAACATGGTCCATATTGTCAAGGTGGCAAATGAGATGGTATGCTTCAACCGCTGTCTGTGATACACTTGAAAAAAACAGGCAGAGTTTCAAGCACAATTTTGTGGGTGCCATTTTGTCTTTTTTTTCCCCTGAGGACACCCTTAGATAGAAGCACCACATTTCCAGGATGACCAAGTGGAATGACCAAATATTACAGGATTGCTTTGTCACACTTTGAAGGAACATTTGGTCATCTAAAATATTTATTGACCAGGATCTTTTTAGATGTGGAGGATCTAGTAACTTCCTTACATGCCGTAGGCTGTTGCACTTCCATTCAAAATACAGCTCCATTATTTGCAGTAAACAGATGGATTAAGGCCTTTTACTCAGTGCTGTTTAATTAATCAACTAAAGCATAATTACCATCATAATTTTGATGCTTTGAGTTTTCCTTAACTCTAAAAATTACAATGAGAGGAAGGTTCAGATAAATATTCTGCTTCCAAGGTATGCAGCTTCTTAAGAAGATGCTTCTCAATAATCCAGGAATCTTGAGATAATTTAAGATATTTTAAAAAGAAATCATAGATTAAGTCCCCAAAAGTCAAGCTTTACTTTTTTTAAAAATTCCCCTAAATCAGTAAATTCAAAATCTAAAAATGCACCACTACTACGTCACACTTTCTGTGGGCATCCAGTGGTCAACAAACGGACACATCAAGGTCATTCTTCTCTGCAAACTGTAGCTGAAGAGCTTATCTGCAGTGCTTGTCCTCAAAATATCTGAGAACCAATTTTCCTATTAAAGCCTAGTTGTTTCTCCATTTCCTCTGATTAACTCTATTAGTCAGAAATTGATAGGGTATATGACATTAACTTAATATGTATTCATCACCCAAATGATATGTTTAGAATAAAGCTGCAGTGAAATTATCTTTATATATGATAATATCTCAAAGATATACGATGGGCAGACTAAACTACACAGAGAACAATTATAAAAGTGTCAGCTTTTCAGAGTTGTATTCAGCCAGTTCCGGACCGGTTCAAGTGAACCAGTAACGGAAATTGCGGGTGGAAACTGCCCACCTTCCCTGTCTCTATGCTGTCCTATTTAGGCACATTTTTGAGGCTGGGCGCAGGCATGGAAGGCTGGGCTCATGCGCACACTCACATTTTTGGTGCTGGGAAAACTGGTAGCTAAATTGTGTGAATCCCACCTCTGCAGCTTTTCATCTTTTTTCATACTTAACAAAAATGGATATTCAGCTGCTATTTTGAACCTGGAAACTGACAATAGTTTTGTCTTTCCCCTAATAATTTATTGAGACAGACTTTTTTCCCCAAGTATTCCACTGAATAAAGCATCATTACAAACATCCTGGGCCCAGAGTTGGAAGGGACATTGGACATCCTCTATTCCAACCCCTGCTCAACCCCTGGAATACATTTCTCAAGTATTCCATTTTTGAGAAATGACTGTTAATTCTCCTCTTAAAAACCACCAGTGATGGAGCATCCACAATTTCTGAAGGCAAGCCATTCCATTGATTAATTGTTCTGTCAGGAAATTTCTCCTTAGTTCTAGGTTGGTTCTCTCCTTAATTTGTTTCCATCCATTGCTTCTTGACAATTGACAGTACCACTCTTAGTAGAGCCATCTTCAGTCTCTCATTGCTTTCCGGAAGTCCTCGCTGCCCTGCTGGATCCTTTCCCATCTATCTCCATCTTCTTTGTCTACAGTCTTGCAGGCCATGACTGTTCAGTCAACTATAATCCATGTATTCAGTAGGAAAATGCATTAAGGCACTTTTGGATGCATCCTGCAGAATACGGTATCATTGTTAAATACCATTGTAGTTGTTATTGTTGTTGTCGTTAATTTTACAATCCATTTTGTTGGGATTTGGTTGTGGAAAAACCAAAAGCACTAGGCTAAATTATAGAAAAGGACAGTTTGATTGTTATTCATTCAAACATTATCAAGTTGTCATCATTGTCCATAATGATGAATAAAGCTTTCTTCACCTCAAACAAGGTTTTAAGACTGTTCTGTTGAATGTGATTAACTGTCACAACTGTCCTGTGTCACCGATTGCATAAACCAATAGTGAAATCCAAATTTTTTTAGTACCGGTTCTGTGGGTGTGGCTTAGTGGGCGTGACAGGGGAACGATACTGCAAAACCTCCATTTCCACCCCACTCCAGAGGAAGGATATTGCAAAATCTCCATTCCCACCCCACTCAGGGACCAGTCAGGGGTGCTATTTGCCGGTTCTCCGAACTACTCAAAATTTCCGCTATTGGTTCTCCAGAACCTGTCAGAACCTGCTGGATTTCACTCCTGGCATAAACCCTGGGGTAGTACATGTTTCAAAAATAAACAAGAACTCATAAGAATCCATAACTCTTTGATCCAGGATTCATTAAATTAGCCTGACTTTTTTTTTAACTTGCACAAAAGCTGGAAAAAAAAAGATGAGTTATTTTAATGAACCATAAAGAATTGCTGATTTTTTCCTGCTAGTGTGAGATCTGAAGCGCATCAACATTTTCAGAAATTGAGTTATATTCTTGCTTGTTGTCATCCTCCTTGGCTACCAGCTAGCTAGATCATTCAACTTCAGCAGATGCAATTTAAGTGATTTATCTCGGAATACTTTAGAATGCAATAAAAGAGGTAAGTGGGGAGGGGTGTTACCATCCTTTTTTTAAATAGTGGATTTTCTTAAATTTAGGATATATTCTATGTGTAAATATAGTAATGGACTCAATTAATGATTAAGCCATATTTTTATTCTTAAAAAACAAAGGGGGCATTACACAATAAAAGTCCTTTACATTGAAGGCAGTTTGCGAAGTCTCTAAAACAAAAAAGGATACACGTAATCTGAAAGAAGAGATGGAGATTTCGGCAGATATTTATTTTTAGATAAAGATTTAGAAAGTTCAGGAAATGAGATTTATGGTACAATTACCATGAAACACCATTATCAGATTCTTGTGTCTGCTTAATAAAGAACTTATTTTAGAATAATGTTTCCAAGATTTAATTTGTAAGGGCAAGAGTCATTACCCAGATAGCTAAACAGCATTTTGTGATAATTTTGCCCTGTGCAAGCCGTATCTGCACAATTCTATTACGTAGGATTGATATCTTTGTCTCTTTGTATGTTTTAATGCTGAATTAGAAGAAACACAAACACTGTTTGAATTTCTCATTATCTTCCCAACCCCATTATTATAACCATCTGTTCTTTACTCTCAGCTGGATAAATCAGTACAACTGCCTTATATTCTTAAATTTAAGTATAGAAGGCAGGGAAGACAGCTGTCTTGAGACCCACCAACACAAGGGGCCAGCTGGTTCTCTCTTGGCCACCCACTCCTTACCCACACTTCCATTTAATTTGGCCTAACACTGTAGGGCTATCATAGCTGAGCTGCAGACCATTGGATGACTGCTAGATGGCAACAGTGAGTTAAGATTACAATAGAGTTCTCATTTATTTGCAAGATATACATGCAGGGATAAGCAAAGCCTAGCACAGTGAGGGCAAACCTATGGCACATGTGCCAGAAGTGGCACACAGAGCCATCTCGCTGGGCACACCAGTTATCGCCCATTGCTCTTCCGGGTTCCAGCCAGCTGGTCTTCACGCATGTGGGACCGCCAGAAACTGGGAACTGCACTTCCCAGTACATGCGCGCACTGGGAAGCTGAGCTTCTGGTTCCCAGCGTGCGCATGTGCACCAGCCAGCTGGTCTTCATGCGCACATGCATGCCAGAAACCGGAAGACCAGGTGATCGGCGTGCATGTGCATGCCAGAAACTGGAAGCTCAGCTTCCTGGCGCGTGCATGCACGCTGGGGAACTGCTCTTCTGGTTTCCAGTGCTCCCACGCATACACGCCAGAAAGCTGCTCTTCCGGTTTCCGGTGCTCCACCGTGCACACGCACTCCTGTTTCAGCACTCGGTGCCAAAAAGGTTCATCCACACTGGCCTAGCACCTTGCTAATTAAATCCTAACAGAGGTAGCCTTCGACTTATAACCATTCATTTAGTGACCATTTGATGTTATGACACTGAAAAAAGTGGCTTACAAACCAGTCATCACACTTATAATCACCACAGCATCCCTGTGGTTACATGATCAATATTTGGACACTTGGCAATCATGTTTGCAACCCACTGCAGCATCCCACGGTCACCATTTGCCACCTTCCCAGCCAGCTTCTGACAAGCAAAGTCAATGGGGAAAGCTACATTTGCTTAACATGGTGGCACAGTGGTTAGAATGCAGTATTACAGGCTGACTCTGACTCACCTCTTCAAGGTGTTGGTCATTACCTTTAAAGCGCTTCATGGCTTAGGGCCCGGGTACTTACGGGACCGCCTTCTGCTACCAAATACCTCCCACCGTCCCGTACGCTCACACAGAGAGGGGCTTCTCAGGGTGCCGTCCGCCAAGCAATGTCGGCTGGCGGCCCCCAGGGGAAGGTCCTTCTCTGTGGGGGCTCCTACCCTCTGAAACGAGCTTCCCCCTGGATTACGCCAACTGCCTGACCTTCGGACCTTCCGCCGTGAGCTTAAGACCCATTTATTTATCCGTGCGGGACTGGCTTCATGATTTTTAAATTTTATAATTTTATATTTTTAGAGAGTTTAATTTTAATAGGATATTGTTTTATATCTCAGCCCATATATAATAAGTTTTTTAATTGTTGTTTTAATTGTATACTGTTCTATTTTTATTATGGCTGTGAACCGCCTTGAGTCCTTCGGGAGAAGGGCGGTATAAAAATCTAATAATAAATTTTAAAAAAATTGCTAGGAGTTCAGTCTTGACTGGCTCAAGGTTGACTCAGCCTTTCATCCTTCCAAGGTCAGTAAAATGAGGACCCAGATTGTTGGGGGCAAAATGCTGCCTCTGTAAACCGCTTAGACAGGGCTGTAAAGCACTGTGAAGCAGTATATAAGTCTAAGTTCTAGTGCTGTTAACAATTATGTAATTCACTTAACAATTACAGTGATTTGCTTAATGACCATGGCAAAAAAAGTCGTAAAATCAGGCATGACTCACTTAACAACAGTGTTGCTTAGCAATGGAAATTCTAATCCCAATTGTGGTCATACGTTGAGGACTACCTTTGTTGCACTTAGAAGCTTAACAGAAGTAGCGGAAGGGAGGGAGGGAGGGAGGGAGGAGTCATTGGAGCTGGAGAAGCGATTACACACTCTTCAAAACATCTTATACAAATGCTTTCGTGCTGTTTGTCACTTTTGTTCCAGTCCACTGTCTGAATCTCCCTTCCTTCCTTCCAAATTTAATTTCAAGAAAAAATCAGGAAACCCCAAAATCCTTTCTAGGGTAGGACCTTTTTTTTCTCCTAAGTGCCACCATCTCCCCCTTCACCCAGCTTACCATTTCTGCTCCTAAAAACTTCCCCACCTGGAGAAATCCCATAAAAGGAGAAGCTAAGCTAAACTGCGAAAGGGACATGCCAGCTCAGTGGTTAAAGATGCTGAGCTTGTCAGTGGAAAGCTGACAGTCCAGATTCAAGACCCAAGCACTGAGGGATGGGATGGGCTCCCGTTACTTGCCCCGGTACCTTCCCACCGAGCAGTTTGAAAGCAGGCAAATGCGAGTAGATAAATAAGTACCACTTTGGTGGGAAGGTAACAGTGTTCCATGTGCATTGGTATATACCTCTATTGGACACATGACCACTGAAGTGTCTTTGCACAATGCTGGCTCCCTCGGTTAAGAGACAGGGATGAGAAATGCCCCCTAGAGTTGGAATTGACTGGACAGGGGATACTTTTACCTTTACCCTAAACTGCAGGTCCATGTTGTGGTCCACCGGCAGCCTGCGGAGCTGGCAGCGGAGTCAGACAGTGATGAGGCTGAGGAAGAACATGGGCCAGTCCTGAAGGCTGGAGAAGGAGGCAGAGATGGGGCCAGGGCCATCTGGGAGTGATGTGTGGACTCTAGAGCCTCCAGAGGCTGACAGTGGTGAAGCAAAGGAACAGGAGGAACCTGTTCCTAATGCACACATGAGAAGAGCTGCTAGAAGGCAAGAGCAGCTAAAGCAAAGAGGACGACTCAGGAGTTGGGCCAAGAGATGATTGGCCCCTCCCATAATGCTTAAAAGACCAGCAATTGCATTTGGGCTCTTTGTTGGAAAACAATGTTGATAGACTTGCTGCTTGTCTTGCTGCATTTATTTCTTGTCGGCGTCTTCTGCTTTTGAACTTTTGCCAAGAAAAGTCTTTGGCAGTTTGCCTAATTAGACCAAGGTTGCTGATAAGATTGAAGAATTGTGTTATGAAGAATTTGTTTTGATTTAGTTTGGACTATGCTGAGAATGAGTTAATTTTCAGCTGTTTTAATAAAGTCTGTTTGTTTTTGAACTGATTGCGTCTACTACTACCTACTTGGGCCTGGGTCACAACAGTCCATGTATCTGGCCAGGCAAGGAAACAATGCAACCAGAATTCCAGAAGAGAGCATTTTCCTGCTTAATCCAACCCTATCCAAGGGCAGCCTCACGGTATATAAGATCTAATTAAGCTTTGTCATCTTTTCCCCCCGAGTGAAGTCAGGTGAATGACAATGACTTGGAACAGAAGCTATCAAGGTTAGATAGGGATAGGCAATGAAAGTCAGAATATTTCATGCAAGTATAACTTATCGTCCAACTCAGTCATGGATGGGTAGCATTAAGTAACGGATAAAGGGCTCTCTCTGCTGCTTGTCATGAATTTCTTTATGAGAATTCATGTCAACGCATATGGAAATCTCTCCTTGTTTTATTTTGACAGAACCTCCGTGTTGTGAGAAGGGTAGAAAGACAGGTTCAAGTTCACCGGAAATCCTCCAGTGAGGGTTTAAATTGCCTGACCAGCCTCAGTCCCATTACAGCATCACCATTAATCTAACCAATCTTCAGATTTCTTAGTGCTTCCCGTGCTTCAGAATCCCCTGGCAAATCCATATGCATTTCTATGACCACCAAAGCAAAGACAGTTAAAAGGTACGGTTGGTTCACTATAAATAGCTGATGGGATTAGAATCCAAGCAGAGCAGAAATACTGATTTGTACTGATATGAGGCATCTACACTTTCCATGATACCTAGGGAATTATCTTGTCAATTTTACGTTTCAAACTTGTATTCCTATTGTAAAATACACTATTATTTTTATAATGCCAAAATAACGTAAGAATAGTTACTGCAATAGATATTCCTTTAGCATCCTAAGCTCTGCACTTATACCAGAATCTTATTTTATGGGAGCAACAAACATTGACAAGGAAATCTAAAAGAATAGGTAGGGATAGTTTTTCTCAATCTTATCAACTTTAAGATATGTGGTCTTCAACTCCCCGAATTCCTCAGCAAGGAATGAGTGGGGAGTACAGGTAGTCCTCGACTTACAAACACAATTAAGCCCAAAATTTCTGTTGTTCAGTGAGATAGCTGTTAAGTGAATTTTGCCTCATTTTAAAACCTTTCTTGCCACAGTTGGTAAGTGAATCACTGCGGTTGTTAGGTTAGTAACACAGTTGTTAAGTGAATCTGGCTTCCCCTTTGACTTTGCTTGTCAGAAGGTCACAAAAGGTGACCCTGGGTCATGCCACCGTCATGAATATGAATCAGTTGCGGACTTCCGGTTTTGGCTCCGCTTCGTGAAGAAGCAGCTATGATTTAGCTGCTAACTCCCTAGTCTGTAAACTGTCAGGACATCGTAAATCTGAGTCCGACAGCTTGGATTCTTTCCTTCGGGCAAAGGAGGAAAGTTGAGCAATTAGGTTTGAGGTAGAGATGCCCTAAAAAGCTTTTAAAGCTTGTGGGAAGTTCTCCTTCTATAACCTGATAAGCTCCTGGCTAGGAGAGGCATTTGCCTTTATGGCAAACAAACGAAGCGTCCAATTTCCACGACAGGAATTGCTTTAATGATGGATTGGAACGTGGACGGAGCAGAAACTGGCGTTCTAGCACCTGTTTGTAAGAAGACTGTGTGCCCCTGAGGATTTATTTGCTGCGAAGATAGGAGAGAAGAAAGCAAATGGCGGTTTTGTGGAATGTGTGTTCTGAAAACGAAAGTAGAAATGCTTACTAACGGCTAGTGTTGAAATAGAAGAAAGAAGATACACAGAAATATACTGACTAAACGGAAGATATGAGAATTTTATGATTTATATTTTTTCTTTTTCTTTGGGATTATACTGATTTAGAAGAAAGGTTTTTTGAAATTTTTCTTTTCTAAATATTTTTTCTTTTCTCTTGACCTGTTATTAAGTTATTTTTTTTTTAAAAAAATGGCTTTTAAGCAAATAGTGCTAAAAGTGTGTTGAAAAAGAAGATATATAGGAAGATACTGACTAATTGGAAGAAATGAGAATCTTATGATTTATATTTTTTCTTCTTCCTTGGGATTATAGTGATTTAGAAGATAAGTTTTTTGAAACTTTCTTTTATAATTTTTTTTTCTTTCTTTTTCTTGGTCTATGATTAAGTTATCCTTTTTTTTAAAATGGCTTTTAAGCAAATAGTGCCAAAAGTTATTAAAAACTTTGAAATTTCTTCAGATTCAAAAATTAAAAGAAGAAATCAAAAAGGAAGTAAGAAATTTTTTACAGGAGTTTTTGGAGAGTCACTTTTTAGAAATAGATCAAAAATTTGACGAAATAGAGAAAGAGATGTTGGATTTCAAGGAAGTGGTGGAAGAGCAGAAGAGGGAAATGAAAATGGTAAAGGATGCAATTGCGCAAATATTAAGTTCTTGTATTCAGATGCAGGATGATCTTGCAGAATTTAATAAAGCTAATTTAGAGCTGCAAAGGAAAATAGAAGAAATTCAAAAAGATCAAAATAATTGGAACTTAGATAATAAGATGGAAGATATAAAGGCAAAGGTAGATAGGGCAGATGAAGAAAGAGTAATATTACAATATAGATTAATGGAATATGCTATAAGGGTGAGGGGGTTGAAACAAAATAGGAAGGAAAATTTAAAGGAGATTTTCCGCAAGCCTTTGCACAGATAAAGGGTGTGGAGCCAGAAGATTTTGAGACTAATATTGAAAGAATTTATCGTGTTAATTCTTGGTGGGCAAGACAAAATAGAGTACCTAGGGATGTGGTTATTTATTTTACAACTAAAAAGGTTAGGTATGAAATTTTGCAAGCCTTTTATAAAAATAAATTTCAGATATTGGGACAAGATATAAAAATGATGAAGGAAATTCCTCCTAAAATGTTAAGAAACAGAAGAGAATTTGCTTTTTTGGTGGATGAGCTTAAGAAATATCAGATACATTTTAGATGGGAAGTCCCAATGGGTTTGTCAGTGAATTTTAGAGGTAGAAAGTATTTTCTTAATTCAGTTATGAAAGCGAGACATTTTTATATTAATGTTTTAAAGAGTGGGAATCCTTTGTTGTTAGATGCTAAGTTAACTGGTTTGGAAATGATGGAAAATAGAATGGGAGAGGGGAGGAATGTTTAAGATGTGAATAGGATGATTATGGTTAATTTTTGGAATTGATCTGTTTAGGATATAAATTATAGGATTTGTGTTATTTGCTATTTGTATGGTATAAATCTATAGGATGATATTACTCAATTGTGAAGGTTGGAAAGTGAAATTTATGAATTCAGATAATGTGGATGTAATGATTTTAATTGTTTACTGTTATATTGTGGATGTAGTCTAAATGATTATTTGCTTGATATTTGATTGATGGAGTAGTATTGGAAGATTGAATATTAAATCTTATGACAATTGAAGAAATATATAAGTGATGAAAACCTGAATTTGAGAAGCTGGATTGTAATTTAAGAAATGGATTTATGAAATCTGAAGGAATATACAAGTGGGCGGAAAAAAAAAATTTGAACTTTAGAAGATGGACTAATTTTTAAAATGGACTATAAGACTATAAGAAGAATGGACATTAAATGTTATGGCAATTGAAGAAATATATAAGTGATAAAAATTTGAGTTCGAGAAGATGGACTGTAATTTGAGAAATGGACTTATGAAATTTGAAGGAATATACAAGTGGGAAAAGAAAAAAATTGAATTTGAGAAGATGGATTAATTTTAAAAAATGGACTGTAAGAAGAAGCAATATGTGAAGTTGGTATTGTTTCTTTTCTTTTTTTTATTATTCTTTCCTATCTTTTTTATTTTTATTGTGAGGGGATCTATAGTTTTAAATTTTTTTTTAAGGTGGGAGGTTATGTATATTTTGTATACTTTAGCTTGTGATTGTTGGTTATAATACCCGGTATTTGCTCTGGGAAGTCTGGGGGGGGGAAGGGGGAGGAGGGGGGGAAGGGGGGGAAAATGAATCAACAAGTGATACATGGACTGATTATTAATGTACAGTAATTTTTGAAGATATGAAATTAAAAAATTTAAAATGATATTGGGGATGCTCGACTGCCATTTCGGGAAGAAAAGGAGAGAGGAGTAGAAGGAGGGAAGAAAGTAGATAGGAAAGTGTAGAGAAGGAGAAGGGGAATAAGAGGGTTAGATAGGGTGGAAGAAGGGAGGAGTGGAGAAGGAGGAGAGGAAGTAGTAAAGTGAAGGGGATGAAGGATAAGGGAAAGTAGTAGAGGGTAGAGAGGGAAGTTGTGTAGAAAGGAAGTGGCAGTCGGGCAGGCCTGAATTAGTAATAAATAAAAATTAATGATTAATGATGGATAATAGTTTGTACATAAATATGATGTTGAAAAATGGAAATAAAAAATTATTTTAAAAAAAAAATGAATCAGTTGCCAAGTGCCTGAATTTTGATTCTGTGATCTGGATGCAGGATGCTGCAACGGTCATAAGTGTGAGTCATATGTCTCACACTTATGTCATTCTTTTGAGTGCTATTGTAACTTCGAACAGCCTCTAAATCAGGGGTGTCAAACTGGCAACCCGCAGACTGGATGCGTCACGCACAAGCCACACCCACCCCAGCTCTATGAATGGGGAAAAGCATAGCGAAATGCCACGTGACGGCAACATGACGCCCTGAGTTTGACACCCATGCACTAAATCAGGGGTCTCCAACCTTGATCCCTTTAAGACTTGTGGACTTCAACTCCCAGAGTCCCTCAGCCAGCAAAGCTGGTTGAGTCCCTCAGCAAAGTCCCTCAGAGTCCTTCAGCAAAGCAAAGCTGGCTAACTTACTCTGGGAGTTGAAGTCCACAAGTCTTAAAGGGACCAAGGTTGGAGACCCCTGCACTAAATGAACTGTTGTAAATCAAAGATTGCCTGTAGTTTTCTCCTTACTGGCAAGTTGCTGCAGATAATCAAACCCCACACTCACTCATACTGTTGATGTTACTTAATTGGGTAATGAAACATCTACAAGGAAAAAACCAAGCTCGGATCACACCAAGGACTCCACAAATTGATATCTCTTTCAAAGAAGAAGTAAACCACCAAGAAATTAAAACTCAGTCTTTTTGGCCCACATTTAAAATTTCTTGACTTCTAATCCATTCCGCAATGAGGGCTGGAAACCAAGTTCAGAAAACAACTGAAATTGGAATGGTTTGTGTGCATGTCAACGTTTGAGAAGTGTCGGGGTGTTCAGCACAGGCACTTCTTAAGGGGTGTGCTTCTGAATTTATCTAGAGTGCTAACAGAATATGGAACAATTAAGTAGCAGCAGATCCCATTCAGAAATAAAACGCTTATAACGTTGTTGTCATGGAGGCAGAATATGAGCTTAATCCTTCTATCAGGAAATGCTACCCGACATTCACTATATCTGAACTAGAAGTCTGGTTTATTAACAAATACATAAACTAGGAAACCTACCTAAGCTTGAAAAACAAAGGGAAGCATAACAGAGAGAGCACGTAAAGAACTCATCCCTTCTTTGTTTGCCAGCAGTCAAAACAGCTCATTGGTACAAAGAAAAGTTAGAATCCCCCACAGGGGAATGATAAAAGGGGTTTCTGCCTGCGGAAGCATTGCTTGTATTTCAAGCCTGCTAGGCTTATTCAGGGGAAACTGGCAGAGTTGTTCAATGTCTTGGATTTATTCCAAAAAGGTGTCTGGGAGCTTCTGTTGGCATGAACGTAACACCTGTTTCAATGCCTTAAAAGATTTTTTTTCCAGGATCAGGTACAGTAGCAGCTGCAGTCTATGTGTCAGTGAATAAGTTATAAAATAATTTGGATGGAGATGTAGCACTTCTCAACTCCTAAGCAGTGATTTTGTAAGTTTGTGTGTTCCTCTCTTTGACCAAAAGATCCGTGCCTTATTGATAATAAAAATAATAACTTGTACAGGTAGTCCTTGACTTACAATCACAATTAAGCCCAAAATTTCGTTTGCTAAGTGAGAGCATTTGTTAAGTGAATGTTGCCCCATTTTATGACCTTTCTTGCCATTATTGTTAACTGAATCACCGCAGTTGTGTTAATCTGGCTTCCCCATTGACTTTGCTTCAGTGGTGAAATCCAAATTTTTTTACTACCAGTTCTGTGGGCGTGGCTTGTTGGGCATGGTGTGGCTTGGTGGGTGTAACAGGTGAAGGATACTGCAAAATCCCCATTCTCTCCCCACTCCTGGGGGAAGGGCATTGCAAAATCTCCATTCCCACCCCATTCCGGGGCCAGCCAGAGGTGGTATTTGCCGCTTCTCTGAACTACTCAAAATTTCCGCAACCGGTTCTCCAAACTGCTCCAAATTTCCGCTACCGGTTGTCCAGAATCTGCTGGATTTCATCTTTGCTTTGCTTGCTAGAAGGTTGCAAAAGGTGATCACATGATCCCAGGACACTGCAACTGTCATAAGTATGAACCAATTGCTAAGCATCTAGATTTTAATCATGTGACGACGGAGAGGCCGCAATGATTCTAAGTGTGAAAAAAGGTCCTCAGTCACTTTTTTCACTGCTGTTGTAACTTTGAATGGTCACCAAACAAATTGTTGTAAGTCAAGTTATATTTTGTGACTTCCAATGATTCTGGGTAGCTCCCAACAATCAAATCAAGAAATTATAATAAAATGAATCAAAAGATGGCAAGCATGACAGACCAGATGAGATTAAGCAACAGGTCTCACGTTCCGTGTCGAAGTCCTGGGTAAAGAATTAAGTTTTCATGACTCTTCTAAATAAGCCTTCAATTACAGAAGTACCCAGCTGATCTTGGATGATCTCAAAAGAAGCCAAGCAAGGTCAATTTGATTAATACTTAATTGGGAAACCACTAGGCTAGAAATTCTGGGAAAAAATCACCAATAGGCCTTTACCTTACTATTGCCCTCCAAAATGGACATAGGTATCAAGTCACCAACAGGGATGTGGTGGCTTAGTGGCTAAGACACTGAACTTGTCGATCAAAAGGTCAGCAATTCAGCGGTTCAAATCCCTAGTGACGTGTAATGGGGTGAGCTCCTGTTCCTTGTCCCAGCTTCTGCCAACCTAGCAGTTCGAAAGCATGTAAAAAATGCAAGTAGAAAAATAGGGACACCTTTGGTGGGAAGGTAACAGTGTTCCGTGCACCTTTGGTGTTGAGTCATGCTGGCCACATGACCACGGAGACGTCTTCAGACAGCGCTGGCTCTTCGGCTTTGAAATGGAGATGAGCACCGCCCCCTAGAGTTGGGAATGACTATCACATATGTGCAAGGGGAACCTTTACCTTTACCTTTACCTTTATCAAGTCATCAGGAATTAATATGGACCCTAAGGAGAGTTCATTGATCAACCCTCATTTTTCACTATATATGGTTAATCATACTATACAGTTACCATAGAGGTGAGGCATACCTGTATTTACCAGTACTCCAACATTTGAAAAAAGAGCTTGAAATCCATTTCTAATCCTTATTAAATAATTCAATACACAGAAATGTGCATTGAAATGTGCAGAAACCATGATTATGCTTATGCAGAGATAATGCTGGGCTGTTTTTGACCTTAACCAGGGAGAAGGGAGTTTCACTGATGAGGGAGGTTAGATACAGCAGGAAAGCACGGCCTGCCATTATATTACAGTAAGATCTAAATTCCCAATCCAAGTTCTCTCCAGAGGAAGAAATAGCACTGAAAAGTTATCTTGATTTAACCACTGATTGACTTAGGCCACGAGAAAGATTATTCTCTTAACAACAGCATTTTTCTCTAAAAATACCCTTCTAAGGAGTTTTGCCATTCTCAAAATTATCGTAATTTATTTCTCTGTGCAGCCTTCAATCTAATCAAACCAGTGGATTTCAGTTAAAAAAAAAACCAGCAGAGCAGCACAATCTGAAAGGTATAATGAAATGCTCATTCATGCAGCCACAGTTAATGAATGGAACAAAACACAAAAAACAGCAAGGAATTTTTTTCAAAGAACAGAAGGAAAATGAGCAGATCCACATTCCTGCTAGTGAAAGTCACAGATTAAAAAAGAGAAAGTTACTAAAGGAAACAAACAAACAAACAAACAAACAGTTTGGGGACCCCTGGTCTATGGCAACCTTCTCCAATGTGGTGGTCATCATTTGGGCCAGAAATTAAGATATTATGTTGTTGGATACAAGATGGGTGGCAAATAAATTTTATCAATCAATAAATAATGTTGCCTGAGAATTCTAGTACTGACATTCACCTCAGGCTCTTTTTAAAAAAGGCAATTGCCTTGGGGCATACCTGCTGAGATAAAGTTCTATATTTCAGAAGATCAGTTGGAATAAAGCTTTTTGTTCAAAGCACTAAAATTAATCTGTCAAAATATAAACCAAACAGTTATTCAGTAAAGTTGGGTTGTGCAAGCAGGAGTGTCTACAGGAAGTGGTATAAAAATCTCAAGATGGTGGCCACAATCCCGAGACAATGCCCTGCTCTTTTTTACATGTAGTTGTCTGATTCTGGCTGCCATGTTGACTTTCTTTGACCACCTCCTCGCACAGATCCTGCATGCATAGGAAATCGCCCAAAGAATTCAGCTCAGATATGTGACTTTCTAGAATAGAATTTAGAATAGAATTTTTTTTTATTGGTCAAGTGTGATTGGACACACAAGGAATTTGTCTTGGTGCATATGCTCCCAGTGTACATGAAAGAAAAGATACATTCGTCAAGAATCATAAGTACAACACTTAATGATAATCATAGGGTACAAATAAGCAATCAGGAAACAATCAATATCAATAAGGATACAAGCGACAAAGTTACAGTCATACAGTCATAAGTGGACGGAGATGGGTGATGGGAACGATGAAAAAATTAATAGTAGTGCAGATTTAGTCAATAGTTTGACAGTGTTGAAGGAATTATTTGATTAGCAGAGTGATGGCGTTCGGGAAGAAATTGTTCTTGTGTCTAGTTGTTCTGGTGTGTAGCGTCGTTTTGAGAGTAGGAGTTGAAACAGTTTATGTCCAGGATGTGAGGGGTCTGTAAATATTTTCAGCCCTCTTTTTGATTCGTGCAGTATACAGGTCCTCAACGGAAGGCAGGTTGGTAGCAATTGTTTCTCTACAGTTCTAATTATCCTCTGAAGTCTGTGTCTGTCTTGTTGGATTGCAGAACCAAACCAGACAGTTTTGTGTGTTTGTGTGTGATAGATAGATAGATAGATAGATAGATAGATAGATAGATAGATAGATAGATATAGATAGATAGATATAGATATAGATATAGATATAGATATAGATATAGATATAGATATAGATATAGATAGGTCTTTGGTTATTCGGGTTTTCTCCCGCGTAAAATTGGAAGTGTCACTTCCAATTTTATGCGGGAGAAAACCCGAATAACCAAAGACCTACATACAAACACCCGCGAAAACCTCAGAAAATATGTGTGTGTGTGTGTGTGTGTGTGTGTTTGTGTGTTTTCTGATATATATATTTGTTTTCTATATATATATATATACAGGCTGTGGTCTTTGTGAACAAAGCAAATGAATGATCTTCAGTTTTTCTCTCCAGTATTCTTGTCTGTAAAAAAGCATTTATTTTCACAGATCTTGAGGAGAAAACAAAATTTTATTAATTTCAGCTTAATTTTATATACATTCATTACATGCATTAATTTGAAAAAACTCAAGTGCACAATTAAGCAATAAAACACAAACATACGGAATGCTTTATATATGATGAAATATGTTCTTAATTCAGAAAAATCCTACAGTTTTTCCTCTCTAGGTGAAAAAATATGCTTTCTGTCTGCAGTTCTCTCCCCACCTCCGTTCTCACCAATATCTATAAGACGCCTCCTAGCACATGCAGTATTTTAGGCACCTACTGAAAACATCCTCTTCACTCATAATTTCTATGTGTGAATGTAATGAGTCTCTGGGTGTGATTTCTCCTCCTTTCCCCACCATTTGAATGTCTGTCTTTATATGAACTGTTTTTCATTCATATTAGTTTTATTGTTGTACTTGAATAATTTTCAGGGAGGGAGGGAGGGAGGGAGGGAGGGAGGGAGGGAGGAAGGAAGGAAGGAAGGAAGGAAGGAAGGAAGGAAGGAAGGAAGGAAAACTTTTGAACCCTTCCAGAGAAATGTGTGCTCCATCCTAAGTAACCTTTTTCACTATAAGGAAGACGCTGGAAATCACAATACTTGAATTTTAGCTCAGTCAATAGAGCTAAGAAGTTTTTTTTTTACCCAAAGCAAACATCAAAAGTATTCACGTAAATGTGCCCATACACGAGTGGACACATTTTTTCCTTTTAAGTTTTTTGTGTCTTCAAGTCAGTGTTGACTTCTGGTGACCATCTTGACCTGTCCTGTAATTTTTTTTTAGCAAGATTTCAAAAGTGGCTTGCTATCTCTTTTTCCTAGAGGGTGAGAAAGGGGGACTGGCCCAAGGTCACGCAGCTGGCTTTATGCCTAAGGTGAGACTAGAACTCAGTTTTTAGCCTGGTGCCTTCATTGCTACACTGCTGTTTTCCCTCAAAAAAGTACAGTATTGCAAAATGATAATATTCTATTAATATTGTGTATATGTCAAGAAATAATCTCTAGCTTTGATATACATTTAAGAACAGTTTCTTTGTTCATAATTCTTTTAACCTCCCCCGAGAAACAAGTTTATTCTGAAATCCATTCCATGTACCATCTTCTAATAACTTCATCTTCACCAATAAAATTTATCTAGATGCTTTTGTCTAGAAATGGGATGGTTGGCTTGGGAACAAAAAAAGACATGTTATAGTTGCAAATGAGAGCTGTAGTCTTAAATATAAAAACATCTTCAAAATAAAACATCCTGGATTTGGCAGGCCAGGGACCCATATTACCTAGAATTAAGTCCTGTCTGGAACAATTCCATATTGTTGGAAAGATGGAGAAAGATGGGAAAATCTATAAACAGCCCAAGCTCAAATCAGGATAGAGTCAGAAGAATTATATGATATATTCTAGATTATACCCCAATTTTGGTGCTGAACATGCATGGCAGTGGTTTAAAGCCATTACTATCAGCTTCCATCTTTATTTTTTTTTATTGAGTTTTATTGAATTTTAACAATTAAACAATTTTCATTTGACTCTTGTGCATGCCTGTGACCATTTACATATCATCTCATTAGTGTTCTCCTATACTCTATATAATTTTACTAAATTATATTACTAATTCTAATTAGAATTACTAATTCTTACTAATTCTACTACCTGTTATTTCCCCTTTTTTCCTATTTTCGACCCAATTATACCATTTCTCCCATATTACATAAAAATCCGAATCCATCCGTCCTTTCAGTTCAAGTGTCATTTTGTCCATCTCGGCGCAATCCAATATTTTTTCTAATTATTAACTCTTCAGAAGGTGTATTTGAGCTTCTCCAACATTGCGCAAATGCCAATCTTGTTGCCATTGTCATATGTAAAATAATATATGTTTTTTTTCATATTTTGTTTTCATCATTCCTAGAAGAAACAACTCTGGTATATATTCTATCTGGAAGCCTGTTGCTTCCTGTCTCCAACTATGTATTTTCATCCAATATTTTTTTGTTTCAGAACATAACCACCATGTATGAAAGAAGGTACCTTGCTTTTGTCCACATTTCCAACACTTGGGGTTTAAATTTGGATATATTTTTGCCAATCTGGAAGGAGCCAAATACCAACAGTAAAACATTTTATATTGATTTTCTTTCAGCTTCCAACTTTAAAGACACCTGGTTAAGCCTGGACAAATGAGTTTTAATTTTCTTCCATATCACATTTTTACCACAGAGCTAGAAGAGGAAAGAACATAGAATATAATTATGCCCTGGATGCTGTTGGACATCATCCCTTTCTCAGAGTACCTAATAAAAATCTTTAACACCAGAGTTAGACCCCTGCCCTCTAATATGGGTGACATTTTCCTGGACATCCAGCTTGGAGACAGACATTTAAATGAGTTTAGAAGGAGATATTTGATAGGAAAATGAAGGAAAATTACATTTGGCTGGGGGCTGAGCATCTGGGTCTCATCACCAAGTCCTCCTTCAAAGACTTTTATGTTTTCAGGGGCACAGCTGCTAAAGTGCTCAATCTAGCTGTAGCTCCTATATTATTATTTTATTTGCCTCTTTCTTTAAAAGCTCAATGTCATTACAAATTGGAGATGTAGTTCTGATGCTTTCTGCAGCTTTCCTGAAATGTGCATTTCTTCCACCCAATTTGCTATATTTACGAAGTGCTCTGCTTTTTTTCCTCATTAAATGATTTGGTATAAAAAGCTTTTAAAAGCTTCCTCATTATAACTTTCTTATATATTTACATACATCGGCAACAAACCATCTTGTTAACTTGAAAAATCTTACAGTAATTTTCCCAAGATGACTCATTTGAAATTGGGAGCCAATGAAGACTTATGGATATAAAACAATATTGCAATAATTATGTTACTTTCAGATGAAAGTAGTTCTGGATACTCAGGAACAAATTTTCCAGTTCTTGATATGGTGTAGTAAATTGGAAGAAAAGGATAGTTTCTTTAGGATAGATACCCATCATGCTAAGGCTCACAGTGAACAAAGGCTTGCGACAAAAGTAAAAAATAACAAAAAAAGGTTCTTCCAACATGTTAAAAACAAAAAAAAGTCAAAGAAACAATTGGCCCATTGCTGGGAGAAAGTGGCAACAGGGAGAAAGCAAAACTGCTTAACTCATTTTTTGCATCTGTCTTTACACAAAAGGAAAAAACAATCTAACCTATCAAAAACAGCACCACAAAAAACAGATTAGGAACACAAGTTAAAATAGGGAAGAAAATGGTAAGTGAACACTTGTCTACAATGACTTCAAATCACCAGGACCGGATGAATTACACCCCAAGATTCTGAAGGAACTGGAAGACGAGATCTGAGAACCATTGAACTATATCTTTCAAATATCCTGGCGCACAGGGGAACTGCCAGAGGACTGGAAAAGAGTTGATGTAGTTCCCATCTTCAAAAAAGAAAAAAAAAACAGATCCAGGAAACTACAGACCTATCAGTCTGACCTCAATACCGGGGAAGATTCTGGAAAAGATAATCAAGAAACGAATCACCGAACACCTAGAAGCAAACAAAGTAATAACCAAAAGCCAGTATGGGTTTGTCAAAAACAGATCATGCCAGACTAATCTTATTGCATTCTTTGACAAAGTGACCAAAATTAGTGGACCAGAGGACTGCTGTCGATGTAATTTACTTGGACTTTATTAAATTATTATTATTATTAATTATTAAAGCATTTAATAAAGTAGACCATAACCTGCTACTAGATAAAGTAGAAAAATGTGGGTTAGACAGCATCAGATGGATTCGTAACTGGCTGACCAACCACACTCAACGTGTAGTCCTCAATGGAACTACATCTACATGGAGGAAAGTATGCAGTAGAGTACCCCAAGGCTCAGTTTTAGGCCCAGTATTCTTCAACATCTCCATCAATGACTTGGACAAGGGGATTGGCTCAAAACATTAGGCGCTATCTAACAAAATGAAATTCAACAGTGAAAAAAGTAAGGTTCTACATTTAGGCAAAAAAACCCAAAATGCACAGGTACCGTATGTGGTACCTTGCTCAATAGTAGTAACTGTGAGAGGGATCTTGGAGTCCTAGTGGACAACCATTTAGATATGAGCCAGCAGTGTGTAGCAGCTGCCAAAAAAGTCAACATAGTTCTGGGCTGCATAAACAGAGGGATAGAATCAAGATCACATGAAGTGTTATAATGCCTTGGCAAGGCCACACTTGGAATATTGCATTCAGTTTTGGTCATCACGATGTGAAAAAGATGTTGAGACTCTAGAAAGAGTGCAGAGAAGAGCAACAAAGATGATTAGGGGACTGGAGGCTAAAACATATGAAGAACGGTTGCAGGAACTCAGTATGCCTAGTTTAATGAAAAGAAGGACTAGGGGAGACATGATAGCAGTGTTCCAATATCTCAGGGGTTGCCACAAAGAAGAGGGAGTCAAACTATTCTCCAAAGCACCTGAGGGTAGAACAAGAAGCAATGGGTGGAAACTTATCAAAGAAAGAAGCAACTTAGAACTAAGGAGAAATTTCCTGACAGTTAGAACAATTAATAAGTGGAACAACTTGGCTGCAGAAGTTGTGGATGCTCCAACACTGGAAATTTTTAAGAAAATGTTGGATAACCATTTGTCTGAAGTGGTGTAGGGTTTCCTGCCTGGGCAGGGGATTGGACTAGAAGACCTTCAAGGTCTCTTCCAACTCTGTTGTTGTTGTTGTTGTTGTTGTTGTTGTTGTTGTTATTGTTATTATTATGCATATACAACATTCAGTGTCTCTTATTCAAAAGATTAGATAACATTGATTGGAAAATATTTTTGCCTAAGATGCTGGAGAGCAGCTGCCAATTTCAATAGATAAAATGTTGGGGGCAGGAGTGATTCTACAGTTGTCCTGTAGATGTGTGAAATCTCAAAATGTTCATAATTGGTCCCATAATTCTGGGAACTGAAGTCCACACAAGTGGGACTTCTCACAACTGACGTACCCATTAAAACAGCTTGTGGCTTGCAGGACCTGTACATTCAGATTGCCAGAGAGTAACTTTATCTATGGTTCCTCAAAATGATAGAACCAGGGCTGTGAAGGTCCCAGAGAGAATTTCCATGTGCAATGATGAAGAATAACAATGCTTTTGAATCAATTGCTTGTAACTAGATGAGTCCATTGATATGGATTCCATAACAAATGATTGCCACTGCCTTCCTTGGGATTTTTTTAATTATTATTATTATTTTTTGTTCTCAGACTAGCTTGTAGCCTTGGAATTCCCTGCAGGAATACCAACCCAACCAAGTACTAATGGATCCTATTTAGTTCCAAACCCCAACAAGGTCTTCCAGCAGCTGCCAATTCTTGAGTGGCAGCATTTCAAGGAACAAATCTAATCTCTAATTTCTTTTGAGTGGACGTGATCATTAAAATGACAACAGGTCTCTTATACAGATCACCCTAAAAGAATAGGAATCAAGGAGGACATTTACATACAAATTGCATATGTATAAGATGTAGGCATAAGTTAGATAATATAAGCAAAATAGGGAAAACTGTGATCAGGAAAACTGTCAAGTATCCACAAAGAGCAATGTCAAGAATGTGATTCTCCCTTTTTTATGCTTTCTTCTTTTCATACGTAAGTCAAATTTGAAACAAAAGCACTTTGAAAAAAGAGGAGTATCATTTGACAGTCCTTTGAATTAACTAATGAAATCTATTCTTTGCAAAGTAGGACAGTCAGCACCTCTACCCCAAATCATGCATTCAGAAATGCAGTGTTATTGTGAAAAAGATCTATGGGTTTCATTGCCCTGAAAGTTCTTCATCACGCTTTCATTTAACCTGCTACTTGATGTGAAATTGTAGATATGCTTTAACATCAGTGGAAACTGTTTTCTGAAAGGCAATCTACCTATCTGCCCATTTGGGTTATGGTCCAAAATCCACCAGTGGAGCCTATTGCTGTTTGTAACTGGTGGGATAATGGAGAGCTAATTGTAGACTTTAGTGAGATTCCATTAGACAGAGCTAGCTAATCCTAAGTATCTTCTGGTATTCCTCTTTTTAAAGTTCCTAAAGACACTTAATCACAATAGTTTACAGTTGTCTAAAGTATTGAGGCTGCTCTGTGATTTATTAAACAAGCCGATATTCGTTCAAGTTTCTGTATGGGCTTGAAATATATATATATATATATATACATGGATGCTCTGGGAATCATATGAACTTGACTCCTTGAAAGCTGTGGGAACTTTTTTCAACCTCATGCAGAACTTTGCAAAGTCCAACAGCAATAATAGGCAGCAGGGAAATGGAATGGTACAGAGGAATTCAATTGTTTTTCATGGTCACATGACCTTATTGCCTAGGATCTAACTTTTCAATTGTGTCGGATTCTCCATTTCTACAATTTTCTCAGCAAGGTTTTTCAAAAGTGGTTGGCCATTGCCGCCTTCCTAGGGTTGAGCAAAGGTCATCAGACTGGCTTTGTGCCAAAGGTGAGACTAGAACTCCCAATCTCCTGGTTTTTAACCTGATGTCTTCACCAAACTGGTTCTCTAGGGCAGTGATGGAGAACCTTTTCGGCACCAAGTGCCAAAAAGGTCATACGGAAATGTCACACGCACATGCTCGCCGGGGTCACGCTCTGGAAAAGCTGAACTTCTGGGTTCTAGCATGCATGTGCGCCTGACGATCAGCTGGCTGGTGCGCATGCGCAGGCTGGTTTTCAGCACTGCCATGCGCACAAAGGGATTGCGCTCCAGAAAAGCTGAACTTCTGGGTTCTGGCGCACATGCGCAACCGACAATCAGCTGGCCGGCATGCATGCACACACCGGTTTTCAGCACGCAAAGGACAGCTGATCATCATGCACGCATGTGTGCCACAAACCCAGAAGACAAACAGGCAAGGCTGCGCATGCTGGGCAACATGGCTTTGCATGCCACTTTAGGCATGCGTGCCATAGGTTCACCATCATGGCCCTAGGGTCTAACTTAACACAAGTATAATGTCTGAAGTGGTGTTTTAAAAAGGTTAGATCCTGTTGCTCTGGCTTCTGCCCTGGGATATGTGTGATGTAGCCTCCAATCACCTATATGCAGCTACTCCAACCTTTAGCCACACAGCCCTCCTTGAAAAAAGAAACCTGTGTATGGTTTTTTGTTTTATTAATAAATAAAATTGTTTTATTTCCTCCTCCCTCCCCATTCCTTAATTTAGAAGCTACACGCTAAGCTTTTGATTTTTAAATAAAAAGCAAGGTAAAAATGCTAAACATAAAAGAAATAAATACTGGGGCTTGAAATGGTGTTTGCAGCAATTGGTGTTTGGAACACATTAGTTCTGGAAACGAGAAATCAACACAGTAATATTTAAAGGACTCTTGACTCTTCTTTGCTCATAAACAGAGGCAAAAAAAACCTTAAGTCACGGTGTGCAGTTTACAGTGAATTTTAATAAGATGATTGCAAACAAGAATTTTTAAGTGGAGTTTGATAAAATTAGGGTGTAACTTACAGGATTGTAGAACTTATTCAGTTAAGGAGGATTCCTTGACCGACAACATGGTCTTTATAATTTCATGTGTTGTTAGTACATTTATAAATGAAGCACATAATATGAAGATCCCATAAGCCTTCTATTCTTTTACTGAAAAGACATTCTCACTAGGGAGTTCTCAACAATATACATCTTTAATTATTCAAGAAACAGCAGTGGTTTTACTCAGAAAACTACTCAGGATCAGGAAGACATCTGGCAGTTGTTCTATAAACCTGATTATCAAATTGCATTACACTGAGGATAGCTCATGCGCTGTTCAGATGTATAGTCTAAAATTAAAATGGGAAACCAAGCTGCCTCATTAGCACATCATGACAAGTTCAAGGGCTCTCCAAATTGGAAAGATGTTCATGTCTTTTCACTACAGCGTAGGACATGGGTGTCAAACACACCATGTCACATTGCCATCATGTAACATTTCATGATGTTTTTCCCCTTCGCGGAGCTGGGGTGGGACGTGGCCTGCATGTGACACATCCAGCCCACAGGCCCCCAGTTTAACACTCTGGATTTTTTGGACAATCTATCAGGGGGCTTCCATTTTGATAGACTTTACCTATTTCTAATTTCAATCCAGATGCTTCTTTGATTAGTAATGTTATCTGAAGTGCTTATGGTTTAATAAGCTTCCATCTCTGTAAGTTGAGTTGTCCAAAGAAAATAATTTTATTAATAAACATTTCTTTTAACAGACCATTATCCAAACTTTTGTTGCCACGTTTTTGACAATTCTTACGTTTACAGTCATTGTACACATTACCTGTATACAAGAATATAAACAGCTGTTATTTTATTAATGGGTTTCTTTAGCCAATCCTTCCAACCACAACAGATTAAATACAACTCTACCCAATATCTTCTTTTAATCGGAAGGGCTGAAAACAAATTTTAAAAATTTAAAAATTAATTTCATGGTGGATGAGCTTCAGCCATGGAGACAAGACCCAGGCTAGAAGATCATAACACAGCTGGCACATTTTTCTTCCTATGTAATCTTGTGCATGCTCTTTCAGGAATAACAAAATAGTGCATCCCTGTAGATTCAGAAAAGAATTCTTCCAAAGCTGCTTTTCCATTTCTTCTTGTGGAAGCCAGGAAGCAGGTTTCTTGGCCAGTAAAATTCTATTCTATTCTATTCATCCAGCTGAAACCAAAATAACCACAAAAGGCAATGCTGAATGACCAGAAGTCTTTCTGAAGCCTGCTTAACAGAGGCTTTAAATTGCCAACAAAAATTAATAGATCCCTGACCCTAACTGTATCATTTCCAGCAACATCAAAATATCCAAAGTTTATACAGCAAGACTTTCTGTCAGGAGAGAAAGGGAAATACCACTTCTAAACAAGAACAGCTAAATTTGAGCATCTGCCTCCATGATAGGAAAGGAAATAAGACAAAGACAACATCCATCCTAAGGGCTTTTTCTTTCAAAGTTAGTGATGTAGCTGTGTACAAGATCTCAAGATGATCCTCCCACTGCAGTAGCTGGATAATACCTGAGTCAATATAATACAATCTTCTGGGCAGAATCTAATCCTGCGTAACTAGAGACTACAATCGTTTAATTTTCTCCTTCAGAACATCTTCTCTTGCCTATCTTCAGGACATGCATCAGAGAACAGTGTAGGTGGTAGGAAGTGCACTCCACAGCTGATACGTTACTTCTAATCCTATACCATCAATATGTTATGCTGTATTCGGTTGATGCATTAGACTGAATAAAACTAAATATTATAGATCCGTGATGGAGAACCTATGGCCTCTCTGTGGGCACGTGAGCCATCACCCCAGTTCAGTTCTGCCACGCATGTGTGCGCGCCTCCCACCGGCCAGCTGGTCTTTGGGTCTCTGCCACGCATGCATGGGAGGCGGGGCATGTGCAGGGGTGAGTGAGGGAGGCGCACACGCATGCACAGGGGGTGGGGTGCATGAATGGGGGCTGCACGCACATTGCATTTTGGGCACTCGGTCTGGAAAAGGTTAGCCATCACTGCTACAGATGTTTTAAAAAACAGTAATATAGTATAGTAATAGTAAAATAGTATACCATATAATAAAATATAGTAATATAGCTAAGCTAGTTTTCCTTGATGTAGTAGTTGCTGCGTCAGACTTCAGCGCCCATAATCTTTAACCAGCATGCCTTCTGGTTTGAGTAGACTGAATTAAACCAAGTTAAATAATCAGACACTCTATGGGAAGAAAGTGGAAATTAAACTACCAGATGTTGGTGACTCACATCTGATGGCAATTTATTTATATTTTCCCCAATTTCAGAGAGAACCTTTGAAAACCAAGTCCAGTCTAATCTGCATAGGACTCTTTATTCTTTCTCATAGAATAAAAAACAGAGTTGAACTAGATAGTTCTATCTTTAATTCTAAATTTGTCTTGATTTCTAAATGAATACTCTAAAACTTTCCAAAACTTTCCAGTGTTTGGGATATGAAAACTACAAACAAATGACGTGTTTCAGCTTCTGAGTCTATACAGTATATCATTTGCAGCTAATTGTAGCTCATGGCTGTCATTTACATTCTAAGTCTATCTAACACCTGCAATTCTTCACCACTGATCTTTCCGTAATACACTGAGTTTACATTCACCATTCAACTTTGCAAGGAACAAATCAGTTCCCCTGTTTTGCAGAGGATATATGATACAAAATTAAAATGATTATGGTTCATCTTCAGCCCTGTCAATGAATGCAAAACTGTGCTGGATCTATCTGTAAGAATTAAGGAAAACATAAGATTTCAACTTCAGGATTCAAAGGAATATAAGGTAATGTACCCCTCAAAAACAGTAAAAGAGGGATTGAATTTTTTCTTTTGGAATCCAGTCTTGACAAATGAGAAAATACAGGTGGTCCTCAACTTACGAACACAACTGAGGCCAAAATTTACTTTGCCGAGTGAAACATTTGTTAAGTGAGTTTTGCCCCATTTTATGATCTTTCTTGCCACAATTGTTAAGTGAACCACTACAGTTGCTAATTTAGTAACATGGCTGTTAAGTGAATCTGGTTTCCCCATTGAATTTGCTTGTCAGAAGGTCACAAGGGGCCGGATAGCTCAGGCTGGTAAAGCCTGTTATTAAGAACACAAAGCCTGCAATTACTGCAGGTTCAAGCCGGGCCCAAGGTTGACTCAGCCTTCCATCCTTTATAAGGTAGGTAAAATGAGGACCCAGATTGTTGGGGGGGGCAATAAGTTGACTTTGTAAAAATATACAAATAGAATGAGACTATTGCCTTATACACTGTAAGCCGCCCTGAGTCTTCGGAGAAGGGCGGGGTATAAATGTAAACAAAACAAAAACAAAAACAAAAACAAAAGGGGATCACGTGACCCTGGGATGCTGCAACTGTCATAAACATGAAGCAGCTGCCAAGCATCTAAATTTTGATTATGTGACTATGGGGATACGGAGTGTGAAAAACAATCATAAGCCCACTTTTTCAGTACCGTTGTAACACTGAATGGTCACTAAATGAACTGCTGTAAGTTGAGGACTACCTGTAGTTCAAGGAATCAATTGATAACCTTTTGCAGTCAAGTAATATGGAGAACAAATATTCTAATAAATCCTCTATATCAAGATGGGCATATATTTTCAATCCTGAACTTAATCATGGTGGTGACTGTGATGTTGGATATTGCACAACACGACAATCAACAGAAGTGGTACTTTGTAGTGTCAAAGATCATTTCCCAGACTTCAAATACAATCTTCAGGAAAAAAATCAGTTCTGATTTTCATGATGCTTCAGAAATTATCCTGTTTCCAAAGCCTTGAAAATAAGAGCATGGGACGCAAAGCTTGTCAAAAGATATGCAGACTGTACACCCAATTCATTAAGCCATTAAGCTAATAAAATGAAGACATCTGTTATGCACTATAAATAACAATGCGGTATTGGGGAATTATATGATTAGCACCACCACAATTTTTCTTTATTAGTTCAGCTTAATATTGTAAGCTGTGAAGAGGCTGCAACCAGTCTATTTAGTATAAGTTTTAAATCTGCCCAACCTAATATTCTTAGATACTTTTGAGACTGCACTTCTCATGACACGGACTGAAGGCTAGTGTAACTTTTTTAAACAAGGGTAATATACATTTTGAAGTCAGGCAATTCTTCAACAATTGAGCTGGCATGACTAATACGCAACATAGCAGATGAATATTTCTCAACCTTGGCAGCTTTAAGATGCATGGAGTTCACATCTTAAAGCTGCCAAGGTTGGGAACTACTGTAGTAGACAATTTAAAAAAGAAATGCATTTAATACTGATTTTGATAGCCTGGAAGTTGGATACTGCAACTATTAGCTTTCATCAGAATGTAACTATATAATTTGACAGCATCTGCAGAGGACATTAAAACTGGGAGAAATATTAACACCGCTGCTCTTCGAGAACTGCGCTGTAAAATAAAGTCTTTCTCCCATTATAACAACCATAAAATGTAGATTTTATGAATTTTAAAGCTGTAATGCAACCAGTATTATGTAGCCAGTGGTTGTAAATTAGGTTATGTACCTCCAGCTTAGTTTTTTTCTTCCAGGAGTTTTTTAAAATATAAAATGTTAAACTATCAATGGCTCTTCAACAACATAATGAATGGTGACAGTCACTGCAATTGGGAGTTTGATGGTGGTAGAATCTTCTGAAAGCACTAAATAAAATTCCAGATATCTCCAATTAAAACAATCAAGAAACAGGAAATGGGCATGGGTATTTCATGATAAACATAAACACTGCATGATAAACATAACATGATAAAGCAAAACAATATTGTGCCAGTTGTATGAATGGCTTAACCTGACACAAGGCAAATCCTTGTACTATATTATCTAAAACCAAGGCAAGGGGAAGGGGAAGGGAAGGGAAGGGAAGGGAAGGGAAGGGAAGGGGAGGGGGAGGGGGAGGGGAGGGGAGGGGAGGGAAGGAAAGGAAAGGAAAGGAAAGGAAAGGAAAGGAAAGGAAAGGAAAGGAAAGGAAAGGAAAGGAAAGGAAAGGAAAGCCTTCCTTTATGTCCAGACTAGGACCTGAACTAAATTGACCATTTTTTTTTAATTCTGGTCCAAAACCACAATAGCACCTGAACATTTAACAACCAGTGATAATGATGGTCTTGTCATTCTCTGACATTTATTTTTGGAAAGTAAAAGAAAAAAACCTATATAATTCTGAAAGCTTCAATGCCGTTTTAATTAGAGAATTGTAACTCTGGTTCATTTCCCCCCCCCCCTTTTTTTTTTTTTGAACTGGTGAAGAAGCAAAGTCTCCTTCAGATCTAATAGTATGAACCAGTTCCATTGGAGAATTCTTAACTGCAATTATTTCTCACAAGTTATATTTGCTTTGAAATACAGATCTAAATTGCGTCAACATGAGTGGAAGGCAAATTACAATCCTTTTTTGAATAAAGGGTCAGATTATTAATAGTAGGAGGGCTACAGTAAGAAGCATATATGCTGAAAGCCTGCTGTGAAGTTTGTGAAGATCCAAGAGCACAACACACACACATACACACACCCCCCCAAGTCCTTCAGATCCAGCTCACAGCAACACAGCGACATCTAGCGTTTCTGTGTATGGAAAGGCTACCATCTCAGGAAAAAAAAAATCAGTGCAAATGTGTCTTCATTTGAGAAACAGCCTAAAGAAAAAAATAAAGATACAGAGTTCAAATCAATTAACCCTATTAAATAAAATTAAACCGCGTAACAACTGACATAGAAAGCAACACAATAGTCAAAATAAAGTAATCAATCATTAATAACTACAACAAACACTTGCAGGAGGTAGTCATGACAGCTCTTCCAAACAGATCCAACTATATTGGTTGAGAGAATGTTCTGTAGAACATACAGTAGTCAGCAGGAAATAGGATTTGGGATTTAGGGTAGTTGTCCATGAATGATCTCCATTACTTGGAGACAACAGAAATAAATGCCATATTACTCTGACCCCAGGAACTCATAGCTTAATCCAAGGACATTCTACTAATTTGCTTTTCCACTTTACCCACTTCTCTTTCTTCTATTTCCCCTGGTTTGAAAACCCTAATCATGCAAAAGATAATCCCCAGCCTTTCCAGAAGTAATCAGAAAGGTATTATCTGGACATGCCACTCAGATGAGGGGAAAGCTAGGCAAGATCAACTATTAGCCATGATGTCTGGGAATTCTGGGAGTTGAAGTTCAGGACCTCCGAGTGGACCAGCTTGAGTAAAGGTAGATAAAATGGCAGGATGAGCCACTACAGAAGGATGACCTACTACACAAAAAAAAAAATGATGACTTGCTATGTGTGCCTAACAAAGATAACAAGCTGATTGAATCATGAATCATCGCCTTTCATATTCTCTTTTGCATTTTCACCACTAATAAAATCCTAACTGGGATGTTGTGGGAATTCTGCACGCCTCCCTTCCATTGATGTGGGGAAAGCAGAGGTGTTTGTGGGGTAAGCCTGCATTCTCAGAAAGGGCATTGATGACTTTGAGCATCGTTCACCCACGCCACTGCCTAAATTTTTCCACATTGGCTCCTGGTGTATGTGAAAAGGCCACACATCTGCTACCACAGTCGTTCCCCACGTGCAGATCGTCCATCGTCTTTGGCAAAATCCGTGTTTACTGCATTGCTCAAGGTTGACTCACCCCTCCTTCCTTGGTCGGTAAAATGAGGACCCAGATTGTTGGGGGCAATATGCTGACTCTGTAAACCGCTTAGAGAGGGGCGGTAAAAGCACCGTGAAGCGGTATCTAAGTCTATTGCTATTGTTATCTTCTATTTCACGGAACTGACAAATTCCCTATCGGAAAATCAAATGTATACTTGAAACACACAACCAGTGGCAAAAGGCACGTCATCCCACCGCGGTATGGATGGATGCGCGCCTTCGCGTAAGCATCGCTGCAAGGTAGCGCAGAGCCCGCGGGGTGAAAAACATGGCAAAAGTGGGCGAAAAGAAATACTCAAACCGAGGAAGTTGCAAGCCCCTTTCCCGCGAGAGTTGCTTTTAAGCCTCTTGCTGCCGCGATTATGTTCACGTCCGTTGCACGGCCACTTGTTACATCCCCGCCTGGCTCCCGTTGGGAAACGGCTGGAGGGCTAACAAGCCCCGCGCTGGGTTCCTTGACTTCCAAGCCCTGCAATCCAGAAAAGTGTACGCGGCCTCGGCGTGGCGGCAGGGGAGGGACGCCTGGCTGTCGGGAGTACTTGTTAAAGAGGCGGCGCGTCGGAGAGCCTGTTGCAAGCAGGGTGAGCTCCGCTGGCGCCGCGGCACGTGTGAGCGGGGAGGGTACTGCCCGCGGCCGTTGCGTGTGCGGGGCGCGTCTTCCTTTCTTCGACGGCCGCTCCGCCTGTGGGGCGTGAGAGCCGAGGCCAGGCCCCGGAGCCAGCTCCGGGCTTCCCCGGCTGCCTGAGCCTCCGTTACCATGAGCGCGCGCTCTCCGCGCCCAGGACAGCAGGCAAGGCAGGTCCCGCGGGCGGAGCCCCGCGTCGCCGCTACCCACTTCTGCGCTCTCGGCCGCGGTGCTTCTTCTGCCGGGTTCGCGCGCGATCCCTCGCCGGCTGCCCGGCTCTTTTCTTTCACCTGCTGCTCCCAAGTCCGGAGACCCGAAGCTGCTGCTGCTACTGCTGCTGCTACGGCGGCAAGTAAGTATTTCGCGGTCTGCCTTGTGCCTCTCTTTTTCTTCTTCTTCCTCCGCTCCTCTTCCCTTCCAGACAGAGCCGATCCTTTGCTACCTGTTCCGCCGAAACTTCGCCGGGCAAGTTGCTGGCGAAACTTTCTGCAGCGCCCCGAAACGAGACGCCCCCGTTTGCAGTTTCGTCTGTTCCAGAAAAGAATGAAACGGAGCGCCTTCCGGCGATTGAATGCAGATATGCCGTAATAACAGCTTCCTTGTCTGGTTCTGGAGAAGGGGAAAGATTGAAGGATTTTGATGCGCCTGGGGCTGCCCTTCTTTCTTCTTTCTCTCCCCCCCCCTCCGCACCCACCCCCAAACCTTGCACTCTTTCGCGACTTGCTTTTTTGCCAACGCCAAGTTTTCAGTGTCGGCATTGTCGACTTTTTCATCTGTTTTTGGAACCGGGAGCCGAAAGGAAAAAGGGTCTTGATCTAATTCGGATTCACGGATAGCGCGGGCTTATTGCAGTAATGGGTTTCTTTGCTCAGTGCACCATTTCTACTTAATTTGAGCCTAGAAGCTGAAAAAATCTCTGAGTCGAATGGGTGCATATGTCAGTGCATTTATTCCTGTTATTTCCGTAACGTCCAGTTCTTCTCTTCCCAGTCCCTCTTTGCTGCAATTTCATTTTTTAAATACCTTTCTCCTTCTTCATCCTTTCCATGCTTTATTGGGGGGGGGGGGAATAAACCTGGGTCTGTTGACTCCAGACTACTGTTAATTCCCACTTCCTAGTGAGGTGTCTGGAACTGTAGCTTTCATTTTGCAGGAAACCCGCCCCCCCTTCTCGTTTTCACTGCCACCTGAGACATGGCAGTTGTCCTAATGCAGAAGAACCCCATAATTAGAACATGGTTGTTTGGGCTAACTCAGAGGGTTTGGTTGCATGGAGTAGTATTTTACATTGTCTTGTATTCTGTATATAGAAAGTTCACTTTTGTGTGATCTTGGCTCTCCCAATAAATCAGAGCAGGTAAAAAATATTTGTTTTGCTAAAATATGTTTAAATAGCAGTGGAATTTATTGCATTTTCAGGTTGTGGTTTGTTCTGGACAGTTGTCAGTGCCTCTCCCAGTTTCCCCCCCCCCCCTTATACGCCTGTTCTCTCAGTTTGAACTGTGGGATAGGGATAAGTTACTTTTTCTCCATAATAACCCCTGATTAGCAGTTCTAAGAAGAAAATGCATTTATTATTACTTTCATTTATTCTAAATGAGTTTCTTTCTGCTTACTGATTTCATTAGGAATGCATTTCAATTGCTTGTCCTTTGCAGCATTTTTCTCTTTTCCCCATGGCTGTAATGCATCTGAAAACCTGTTTACTTAGAATATTATGGATTGCTTCTTTATCTCTATTTCTCTCAGCAGGGGAAACTCTGTAGGTAGAATTAATTGTGAATAGATTTGTTTTATTTGCACAATTCTGCTCTAGAAGAACAAGTTAATTTTTCAGTACTTAGGGCCTGAGGTTAATTAATGTTTTCTGTTTTAAATAGAAGACTAAGCTAAAACTAAGTATTGAATTTCTGGATTGCTTTCCCCAGAGTCCTTGGGATAAAAATTGGACAACTTAATAGCTGCAACTTAGATCATTATCCAAAATTCATGTCTTATGTTGGTGAAAATTCAATGTGCCACTGCTGTCATTTTTGCTACGGCTTCCATAACAGACTTTTATCAGTACAGAGCTAAAGTTTAACCTTATATGGGTTTTAAAGCTAGCAAATCAGAATTTGGTAAGTATGTTGAATGACAGGTATACAATATCTCTCTAGCTGGTTTTTAAGGCTTTCTATGACACAATCCCTTCTCTAGGTGTTGGATTTGACTTCTCACTATCCCTACAGAGATAGTCATTGGAGAAAGCTAGTCAAAGAAATGCTATCTTTGTTTATGCAGAGGAGATAAATCTTTTGAAATGTTGAGCTTCGATTCGCTATATTGCTATAAAGTAGATGTGGGTGTGGGGACAGAAATACTGGATCAGCGATAATGATTAATCTAGCACTTGTTTCCATTAGCCACTCAGTGCCTTCCACTCTTCTGATCACAACCGATATCCAGAGATTCTGGCCTGTGGAAGTTGTACAAGGGCATCACAACTTCCAGCTGTCAGCAGCTATGTCTTCCATAAAAATGACAATGTACTTTTAATTTCTCACGGTAATGTCTTTTTTGGAAAGGACATTCATTACGTTTGGACATGGCCACATTTTACTATAGGGGGGAATAATAAATGGCAGTTAAGCTTTCCCAGCCCTCAGAAGTCTCTCAGACTTTCATGGTTTATAGCATTTTATAGCACATTATCATTTTCATCCAAGAAACTGCTCTGCAGTTGCCTGCAACCCCAAAATGGTAGCAAGTTCTTTTCACAGGATCACTGATTACATCAGAGATGCATTGCAGAAATCAGAATTGCTGCAGAGAAAATTTGCGGGTGGGGGGGGCGGGTGGAGAGAAACAACCCAAAGTGGCATTTTAACAGTGAAGTTGCTGCTTCTGGTTCCTTTCTTTGAGAAAGGACAAAAATCTCTATTCCAATTAGCTTGACAAGGTCTTCCTGCTTCTGGCAGAGAGAGAGAACTAATCACACAGCTTCCTAAATTTGATTTTGTGAATATAGTGAGGGTGGGGCTTCCCCCCCCTTTTTTTTTTTATTACTCAGAATGAGTTCCGTTGCTTAGGAGATATATTGTTCAATTCTATGCGTACTTACTGAAAAATAAGTAATCCTCTTAGGTGCGATTTAACTTAATTTGACATATATTTGGATTTTATCCTATATATTTTTCAACTTTATGGTTTTAATAGGGTCTCTGTATGTCACCTGTTCTTTCGTGTACATAACGACAGAAAGCTGTTACAGCATGGAATGGAACGTTAGCACCATTCAGTGGTACTTTTCCCCCAAAGTCACAAATAGTTATTGAACATGAACTTTCCTTAAGTTGGCATCCTCCACTTGGGCTGGACTGTAGTTCTAGTCTCCTGGATATCAAGGCTAAAGATCCAGCCCAGGTAGAGGGTCCCAGATTAAGAGAAAGTTCCCATACATTACAGCTGGGTTTGCAAAAGATGTTTAAATGAATTACTGAACAGACATAGTTCCTGGACTTGAATAATACATGGTCTCCCAGCAAGCAAAGGGCCTGTGATTTCCCAACACAATAATTCCCCAAGAAAGTAATCAAATTTATCAGGCACAGTAAATACAGCCATTAAGTCTTAAATATAGTTTGTGAACCTGATCGATCTATATATATCATCATACTGCTCTATAAACATCTTCTGCTAGCTGCTGGACAGAGGCTGCAGAATGTGAAGCACATTTTTACTTATTTATTTCTCAGCAGGATAGCACAGAAATTGTCTATCTCTTTTCACAAAGCTCTGTCCAGTCTCAGCATTTAATATCTGCAAGCTGACCTAGAAGTTATCCCTTTTTTCTTGAAGCCTGCAATGATCTTTCCTTATCTAAGTGTTACATTCCAGAAAAGCTCCTTTTGTCAGATAGGATTCATGGGGAATCCAGAGAAACCTTCCCTTGAACAAGGTGGCAAAGATTGGAAGCTAAACGTTGGCGGGGGTTTGTTTGCCACAGATGGCCAGTTCTTCCTATGTAATTTGATCGAGAATCGTAGAGGAGAGAGGTCAGAATATCAATGTCCTGGAGCAGGGGTCTCCAACTTTGGTCCCTTTAAGACCTGTGGACTTCAACTCCCAGAGTTCCTCAGCCAGCTTTGCTGGCTGAGGGACTCTGGGAGTTGAAGTCCACAAGTCTTAAAGGGACTAAGGTTGGAGACCCTGTCCTGGAGAACTTTTGTCCATTCCCTCATGAAAACACAAGCCAGGAATGATAATATGTGGAGAGAGATCCTGGCAACTCTTCCTCCAGATGGTGTCAAGGGAAACTCCAGCCATCCTTTTTCACACATAAACACATGTCCTTCTGGCTAAATATGGATGAGTACTGCCAACCGGCATGAAAGAAATTGACCATTTCACAGTTCTGTTATTCATCAGATTAAGGGAGTAATGGCTTAGTAAATATGGTTTAGTATTAATCAAGCTAATCTAGGATAGGGACTCCAGGAAACCACACCTGGCTATGGTCTGCCAATTTCCCTTATTTTTGGTTAGTGTTTCAGAAACTTTTGTATTGACTGGCTAGCATTTCTCCATCCCCAAATGTCCATGTTCCAGAAGATTGGTTGATCTATATCAGGGGTGTCAAACTTGCGGCCTGCGAGACAGATGCCTCGTGCTGGCCCCGCCCCGCCCGGTTTAGCGAAGGAGGGGAAAGTCCCAATATGTCACGTGACGACTCTAGTTTGACACCCCTGATCTATATCATCACCTTGTTCCTGCACAAGATTGGAGTTAAATCATCAGAAGGAAGGTGGTAGAAGGCTGATTTTTGTCTCCAGTTTTGCCCCTTACTTTATTTTCAAAGTGAAGTGTACCTTGAGTACCTTGAGAAATTAAAAATGAATAAGAAGCAGTAAAACAGCTATCCAATAGTTCCTGGGTTCTGCATCTTTTTCTTGAAGGAATAAAGTCGGCTATGTGCACTATGTAGATCAAGCCATGTTGTTCACATCATATTGTAATATATCTAAAAGACAATTTTTTTAAAAAACCAGATGTACTGCTTCCTAGAAAAGATGCAGTGGATAGGAGAGCCACAAATAGAATCAAGTGGAGAAGTAATAATATCAAAATGGGGACTTTGAGCTAAACTCCTAATGATCATATTCATAGAATTTTCTTGGCAGCATTATGGATTTGCCATTTCCTCTTCCTATCTAGCCAATCCTGGCTGTCTTTGGAAAAACTGAATTAGGTTTGGATTTGTTCTGGTTGGGATCCATCAGAGTGGTAGGCTAGTTCTGGAAGTAGGAAGAACATCTGGAACATTTTGGTGGTAAAACAATGCCATATTGTTGTCAAAAAGACATGTCTGGAAAATCAGCAAAGCAATTTGCTCAACAGAGTAGAGCCTTTTCTAATCCTGAGTGGGGGCAGGAAAATAAATAAAATATTCTTCCTCAAAAGAGTTACTGCATCCAAGTACCAGATACAATAGTGAGCGTTTTCCAAATTTTGCTATTAAAACTTGGCAGCATGATCCAAAGAGAAAAATACTCCCTCAAGAGTTGGTCTGTGGACCATGGAGCAAAGCAGGCTGTGAACTATCGACAGAGAAGATGGGGGGGGAAGGGGAGGAACACGTGCATCCTCCCCCCTCCTCAGTTCTAGCAGACTCTAAAACTCTGGCCCAATATCTGTTCCCACAGCATTCATTTACTTCCTGCCATAATAGAAATATGTCTCTCATATCACCCCGTCTCTTGCTCTCTCCATTGTAAAATACCCCTCTACCTCTCTTCCACCTTGGCCAGTCCACCAGGACCAATAACCAGTTTAAGATGCTGCTTTGTAAGAAGGATGCTAACAAACTTGTCCACAAGAAGTTGGACAAAGCTGAAGAGGGTCCCAAAGACCAAATCAAGAGAAAGGTTAGAGTATAGTAAGGTCAAGAGACAATGCGGTACTATCTTCAAATATTAATTAGCTATAAATATATGTCGTTGTTCTTGCTGACCTACCTCACACCAGGAGTTCTTGATTCATTAAGTTTAAATGGCACTGGAACAGATCCTTGCTGGTTTTTGAGAGAAGAGAAAGGTCATAGCTGAACTGGAAGCAACTCTGCATGTTACAGGTTTTCCAGACTTTACTTTTTTGGATCTCTTCCACAAACTAATCTAAGTTGAATGTCAAGTGTACCTAAAAACTGACAAGTAACAGGAGATGCGTGGCAAATAGTGCCTTTATGCTGTACATGATATATAGGCATGTTGTAAGCTGCCTAGAATAGCCCCACAGTAAGATAGGAGGCAAATACATTTAACAAATAAATGGGGAATATATATTCATACATAATATATTCTCTTATATTGATAACACGAAGAATCCTGTTGGGTCAATTGCTTGGTTATTCTGCCCCATTTCCAAATGATGTTGACAAACATGGAAAAGACTGAGAATAATACTGTTTCTTGTTTCTTTTTTAACGTTTTACTAAAATTTTAAAGTACAATCAAAGTATAAAAAATGAAAATGAAAATAAGTTATAAGAAAAAAAGAAAATGAAAACAGGAAAAAAACCTATAGAGTTTTGAATTCTGCCCTTCTTTTTATTGAGTAATTGCCATCTTTTTTTGTCTCCCTCCTTAATCCTTCTAAATCCCAAATCCATAAGTCATTTTCAGCAAAAAGTTCATATATGGCTTCTGGTCTTTAAAAAAAAACCCTCTTTGCTGTTTTTGACATTACTATTGTAATGTACTTATTTAAGAAATCTATAAGCTGTCTATCAGGGTCTTTTATCTTCATAGTAAATATTTCCTCAAATTGAGCAGGTTAGGCCTGGATGAATCAATTGTGATCTGATTCCCGTTGGGAGCTTGTGCTTCAAGAGCATGGCTCTATTCAAGTTTGTGATCTGGGATTCAGTATCCCCCTGATTTAGTTTACTTGCCTTCGAGATTCAATTTTTTTTTAAAAAAAAGATCTATCCATAGGCTGTAATGGGAAAACTTCAGCATGTCTGAAGCTGCTTCATTTTTGGCAGATGAGGATAAAAGCAGCAAAAATGGTAGACCCAGCCAAAGGCTTTAAAGCTGCCAAGTTTGTTTTGAAAACTTTCAAGGGTTTTATTACAATACCATTTTAAAATATATCCCCATCAACCTTTAACAAGAAAGTTGGCAGAAATGAGAAAAAAACAATGCAACAGCTTCAAAGTTTAAGGAGTTCAAAATAGGATAATTGGACTTTGGTTATGTGTGCAAGAAAAAATGGATAGAAAGTAATAAAGGAGAGAAGCAACCTGGAATTGAGGAGAAACTTCTTAAAGTGAGGACAATTAACCAGTGGAACAGCTTGCCTTCAGAAGTTGTGGGTACTCCATCATTGGAGGTTTTTAAAGAGAGATTTTATTTTATTTATTTATTTATTTTATTAGATTTTTATACCGCCCTTCTCCCGAAGGACTCAGGGCGGTGTACAGCCAAATTATAAAACAATACAATATACAAATTAAAACAAAAACTTAAAACAAGCATGTTTCATAAATGGCCGAAATTTAAAACAATCAATTTAAAACCCTTAAAATTCATAAATAACCCCGATTAAAATTTAGTAAACTTTTAAGCCAGTCCCGCTTGAATAAATAAATGCGTTTTCAGCTCACGGCGAAAGGTCCGAAGGTCAGGCAATTGGCGCAAACCAGGGGGAAGTTCATTCCAGAGAGTAGGAGCTCCGACAGAGAAGGCCCTTCCCCTCGGGGCTGCCAGCCGACATTGCTTGGTGGACGGCACCCTGAGAAGACCCTCTCTGTGTGAGCATACGGGTCGGTGGGAGGCATAAGGTAACAGCAGGCGGTCCCGTAAGTACCCGGGCCCTAAGCCATGGAGCGCTTTAAAGGTGATAACCAAGACCTTAAAGCGCACCCGAAAGACCACAGGAAGCCAGTGCAGACTGCGCAGGAGTGGTGTTACATGGGAGCAACTGTGGCTCCCTCTATTACCCGCGCAGCTGCATTCTGAACTAACTGAAGCCTCCGGGTGCACTTCAAGGGTAGCCCTATATAGAGAGCATTGCAATAATCCAAACGAGAGGTGACAAGAGCGTGAGTGACCGTGCATAAGGCATCCCGGTCAAGGAAGGGGCACAACTGGCGGACCAAGCGTATTTGGTAAAAGGCCCTCCTGGAGACGGCCGCCAGATGATCTTCAAACGACAGCCGTCCATCCAGGAGGACACCCAAGTTGCGCACCCTTTCCATTGGGACCAATGACTCGCCCCCAACAGTCAGCTGCAATTGTAGCTGACTGTACCGGGGTGCCGGCATCCATAGCCACTCCGTCTTGGAGGGATTGAGCTTGAGTCTGTTTCTCCCCATCCAGACCCGTACGGCTTCCAAGCACCGGGACAGCACTTCGACAGCTTCGTTGGGGTGGCCCGGGGTGGAAAAGTACAGCTGCGTGTCATCAGCGAACAGATGGTAACTCACCCCAAAGCCACTGATGACCTCGCCCAGCGGCTTCATATAGATGTTGAACAGGAGAGGCGAGAGAATCGACCCCTGAGGCACCCCACAAGTAAGGCGCGTCGCAGTCGATCTCTGCCCCCCTGTCAACACCGTCTGCGACCGGTCAGAGAGATAGGAGGAGAACCACCAATAAACGGTGCCTCCCACTCCCAAACTCTCCAACCGGTGCAGCAAGATACCATGGCCGATGGTATCAAAAGCCGCTGAGAGATCTAATAGGACCAGGGCAGAGGAACAACCCCTATCCCTGGCCCTCCAGAGGTCAACCACCAACGCGACCAAAGCTGTCTCCGTACTATGTCCGGGCCGGAAGCCGGACTGGAACGGGTCTAGATAGACAGCTTCATCCAGGTACCAGGGAAGCTGCCATGCAACCACACTCTCTACTCCCTACACTTCGCCCCAAAGCGAAGGTTGGAGACTGGACGACAATTTCCCAAAATAGCTGGATCCAGGGAAGGCTTCTTGAGGAGGGGTCTCACCACCGCCTCTTTCAAGGCAATGGGAAAAACCCCTTCCAACAATGAAGCATTTATAATTGGACAGTTGCTTGTCTGAAATGGTATAGGATCTCCTGCTTGAACAGGGGGCTAGATTAGAAGACCTCCAAGGTCCCTTCCAGCAGAATTCTGATTGTGATTCTGCTTCAAGTGAAAATTCTGGATTGATTTCTTTCATTATCCATTGTTAGAGCTGTCTCTAACATCAAGGTTCAGAAGCATCAATTCTTTATCTATCTTGTTTCTTCAAACTCCAAGGCAAACTTTGCATTGACTCCTCACTGGCAGAATTGATTACATTCGATTGTGGACTTGCTGGCAGTATATAAAATTAAGAGGATATCAGAAACAGAATTGCCCAGTGAGCTGCATTGCTATAGACAAACCAAAGAGAATGCATCATTGGTAGCCTTGCCACCCAATTGTTATTTTTAGAACACGAAACATATGGAACATTGCTTATTTCAAGAATATCCATTCACTTAATTATTAAGAGTCTTAAATCAACCCAGAATTGAAATTGAACTGAGCTCCCACATGTTGAGAAGATAGGCAGGGAAATATAACACCTAGAAAGCAAAATTAAGCAAAAATTGGGCAGGGAAATATAACTTTGTATAAGCATCCAGAAAGCAAAATTTAATTGTTGTTCTCATTAAAAAAAATAGGAGTTGATAAAATTAAAACCCAAAGTAAGGTTAGCTTTGTTGTTAAAAATATTATAAATATGTTAAAAATATTAAATATGAGCCAGCAGTGTGCAGCAGCAATCAAAAAAGCCAATGCAGTCCTAGTCTGCATTAACAGAATCAACATCACATGAAGTATTAGTACCGCTTTATAAAGCCGTAGTACGACCACACTTAGAATACTGCATCCAGGTTTGGTCACTGTATTATAAAAACAATGTAGAGACTGTGGAAAGAGTGCAGAAAGGAGCAATAAAGATGATTGGGGGCTAGAGGCTGAAACATACAAAGAAATTTGCAAGAATTGGGTTTTTCTGGTCCAGTGAAAAGACGTTCTAAGGGTGACATAGCAGTGTTGCAATATTTGAGGGGGTTCCTGAAAGAAATGGAGGTCAACCTATTATCCAAAGCACCGGAAGACAAGACAAGAAAAAATGGATGGAAACTGATCAAGGAGAGAAGCAATCTAAAACTAAGGAGAAATTTCCTAACAGAACAATCAACCAATGGAACAGCTTGCCATCAGAAGTTGTGGGTGCTCCATCACTGGAGGCTTTTAAGAAGAGACTGGACAGCCACTTGTCTGGAAAGGTATAGGGTCTCTTGCTTATGCAGAGGGTTGGATTGGAAGACCTCAAAGATCCCTTCCAACTCCTGTTCATCAAGTCAGTCCCAGTAATTCTAGGGGTGACTCCTAGTTTTTTGGAAACATTTTTGGGGAACAACTTGCCACTGCCGTGCTGGCTTCAAGCCTAAGGCAGAACTAGAAATCACAGTATCCTAGTTTCTAACCAATACCTTTTTTGCTACCCCAAAGAGCTCTAATGAGCAGTGGCTTTGAACAGATGGGTAGATATCACAGAACCCATCATCTCCTTCCCCAACATTCTCCATTAAGAATGTCCAAAGGAGCAATAATATCCAAAACATTTCTGACTTCCCAAATTTCATTTATCACTTCCAAGAGAGTCCTCGTTTTGATTCATAAATCTCCTTTGGTGAAGTGATTTGTGAGTTGTGTTAGCCCTGCAAGGTAGTCCAGACAAGAAACACAATCAGAATGATGCACTTTATTCTAATGCTACATTAACAGAATCCTGCAAGACTGAAAGTATTTTACTTCCCCTTTCCTTTTACTCTCCAAAAATCTGGGGAGGGTCCCTTCTGAAAGGATTCTATGCCATTTCTACTTCAATGCTTCAATGGGATACCGGTTCTGTAGGTGTGGCAGGGGAAAGATACTGCAAAATCTCCATTCCCACCTTGCTCCAGGGGAAGGATATTGCAAAATCCCCATTCCCTCCCCACTTCTGGGGGAAGGATATTGCAAAATCTCCATTCCCACCATACTCTGGGGCCAGCCAGAGGTGGTATTTGCCGGTTGTCTGAACTACTCAAAATTTCCACTACCAGTTCTCTGAACTGCTCAAAATTTCCACTACTGGTTCTCCAAACTGCTCAAAATTTCCGCTACCGGTTCTCCAGAACCTGTCAGAACCTGCTGGATTTCACCCCTGATGGGATATCTTTTACATGCTGGTTGTCCAGTCTGCAGCTCTCCTTATCTATCCAGATGATTCCCATATACCAACACATCTTTGTTGACTAGAATCAATCTTTTAAAGCTTTGTACAGCCTTAGAGCTCTGCATCCATGCAGTTTTATTATTCAGATTAACAGAATTGGAAGGGACTTTGTAGATCATCTAGTCCAACCCCTTGCCCAAGAAGACCCTACACCATTTCTGACAGATGGCAGTCCAGTCTCTTCTTGAAAGCTTTCAGTGATGAAGTTCCCTCAACTTCTTAAGGCAAGCTGTTCCTTTGGTTGATTGGTCTCACTGTCAGAAAATTTCTCCTTATTTCCAGATTGAATCTCTCCTTGTTCAGTTTCCATCCATTATTCCTTGTCTGGCCTTCAGATGCTTTGGAAAATAGCTTGACCCCCTCCTCTCCGTGGCAGCCCCTCAAATATTGGAACATGGCTATCATGTCTCCCCTGGTCCTTCTCTTCACTAGATTAGCCATGCCCAGTTCAACAGTTGTTCTGAAATATGTCCCATATGTGCTTTTTCAAAAGGCCAGCTGGACTTTGTTTTTTTCCTTGAAGACGTTTTGCTTCTTATCCAAGAAGCTTTCAGTTCTGAAGAAGTTCAGATCAAAGAAACTTCTTGCAAGCAAAGTGAAATGTCTTCACGGAAAAACAAAGTCCGGTTCCCTTTTGAAAAAGCACCTTTGGGACAACCATGATTTGGATGACTGAGAATCTCCATAAAAATTGTCCTGAAATAGTTTTGCCATTGTCTTCTTCCATCATGTTTTTTCAACTTCCAAGATTAACTTGCAGTTCTAAGTTGGACTGACCCTGCTTAACATGAAGGATCAGCCAAGGCCAGCTTGGTCCTGTTATCTGTTATAGGTGACTCTGCCTTATAAACATACTTCAAACAACATAATTTTGTTGCATGGAAAGCAGCCCAATAGAATACAGGGAGAAAAAGTAGCTCAGATCCAAGAAACACTCTCATGAAAGTACAGATCAAGGAGGAAATACTTTAAAATGCTCATTTAGAAACTAGTGGAGATAAGAATCATATGTTTCTTTCAGGAGAAAATGCCAGCAAGATGGATCACCAGGAAAAATTGCTGTTTCACCTAGCCACCAGCCTGAAGAAATGATAGGGCCAAGGCTAATCTGCAAATCTGAAAAATTAATAAGCATCCTTCATAGAACAGGTCCCATGTTTTACTTTTCCCAATTAATGTTCGTAAGTCTGTATTTCTGTATTTGCACAGAAGAGCTACAGGAAATGTTAATAATCACACAATTTATCTTTTTAATAATCTTTGGTTACCTTAGGAATTAGTGCTTTTGCAGAGATGTGTCTTAAATTATGGAAGCAACGCTTAGTAAAATGTCGGCAGAATCACTAAATGAGATTTCTAAGGGTCAATCAGTATTCCTCTCCCTCCTCATGACAGGCAAAACAAACGATGTATCGTAATAAGATTTGCAAAATCTTATTTAAAAGTCAATTTACTGTATGTAGTTTTACTTAAAAAGGAGGATGTATACTGTTCACAGAATTTGAATAACCTTAGTGCACCACCATGATCAATTTTGTCAGGGTTCCAAGTAACACCCCAAATGAAAGAAGAGTCCGAGGCCAGAAGTTCCTCAAAGTTCCATTTTATTAGAGATGTCATATTGGCACATCTGGGAAAACCCAAATCTGAAAGCTTCCAGGTTTTCCCCACCAAGAAGAAAGTCCAAGTCCCTGGGTGGGGAAAACCTGGAAGCATCCACATGTCCACCACATGGTCCAATCAATGCACCGTCCCAACTGGAGATGCCTCCCAGTCACCCCACTCCAGGTACAGGGCAGGATGTCCTTGACTTTCCAAGAAAATAATGTTATTATGGCTAGATATCTCTCCACTCCATACAATCCCCCCCTCCCAGTTTCCCACAGCACTAAATGTGGCAGCCCTGAGGATGCAAAGTAAAAAATGGCTTCCAGGACTGAAAAATTTATTGTTTTAGGACCAATAGCACTCTGTCCTAGATTTCCCCCCATAGAATTAGTTTTCACACCCAGAAAATTGTAGAGTGGAAAACAGCACCATACCTTAACTATTGTACAGTACTACACAGTAAATTTCACCATAAGAAATTGTGTGATTGAGGGAAAGGGTTCTACAAAGAGACTTCTCCCCCAGACAGTGAACCTAGCAAGAATTAATGGGCAATATAATCATATATTATTAATGAGCCTGGATTAGTGACTTCATTTATTATAACATCAATTATGAGCTCTAAATCTAGAAACAAGATTTATTAGTGACATACCTCTTCTAGATGCTATTAGCTACTCTCCTAGCCTGGCATCTGCCTGGTACAGCCCCAGATTACATCTTCTTATAAGAGATGTTCCACCAAGAATGTAGATTTGATTCCAGCATATATTTGCTACTTTTCCAGCATTCTTCCCCTCCTCCCCCCCCCCCGCCAGATCTATTTCCATGTTCTGACAGGCTTCCCAAGACCATGAAGCAAACTCCTTGGCCTGACAAAAACCCCTTTTTAATAAGTTCCTATGAATTCCTCTCATTCACATCCAGCAAAGTCTTTCAAGGGAGAATTTATAGTCACAGACCTTATCTGGCTTGGAGGCCGATATCTTCAAAACTTGGCAAGAAATCTCTGAGAGTCACGAACCAATTAAGCGAACTAATTGTCTCCTGCAAACTCCACTTTCCTTTTCGCTCCTCTTTTATTCCCTCTGGGATGGGCCATTCATGATCCATCTGTGGCCTTACTCCCAAGTCGACCCTGGTTCTTTAGCTGTTCCCCTCATCTACCAACTCTGCGCTTACGCACACTGGGAACAGGCTCCAGCTGTTCGTCTGCCTCACTGATGTCTGACTCCGAAGGCAACTGATAACTGGCATATGGCCTCTGACCCAGAGCCCTCATCAGAGCCTTCCCCAGACTCCAGGACTGGCCCATGTTCCTCCCAAACCTCCTCACTGTTCAAATCTGCTGCCAGGTCCACTGGCCACTGGCAGGCCACAACATCCCATATCAAATATTTTATATAATTTGATCTTCAGACTCCTATATTGGAGTGGCACAGTGGATCAGTGTTTAAGACATTGGGCTTGTCAGCTAAAAAGCCTAGGTTTGAGACCCGAGTGCCACATGAAAGGGTGAGCTCCCATCGTCACCCCAGCTCCGGCTAATCTAGCAGTTCACAAGCATGCAAATGTGAGTAGATAAATAGGTACCACTTCAATGGACTTTCTGACCGCCATTCACCACCGCAGGGAGACGGAGCCGATACGTTGGTTCCGTCCCAGGCGCCTGATGGACCCGGAGGGGTTCCGGACGGAGCTTGGGCCATTTCCTGACGGTCTGGCTCACGGCTCGGCTGAGGAACTTGTTGCGGCCTGGGAACGGGCCGCGGCGGGGGCCTTAGACCATGTCGTGCCTTTGCGGCCTCTGACCCGGCGCAGGTCCCAACCGGCTCCTTGGTTCTCCGAGGAGTTGAGAGGATGAGCGCGGAGAAGACGCCTAGAGAGTTCTTGGAGGTCTAGCCGTTCGGAGGCTGATCGGACACTAGTGAAGTCCTATACTAGGGCTTACCTAGTGGCAATGAGGAAGCGGCGTAGCTCGCCTCCTCCCTCATTGCATCGGCAGATAACCGCCCAGCCGCCCTGTTTGGGTGACTCGCTCCCTCTTACATCAGGGGAGCGGATGACCCGCTGCAGGGACGTGCTGAGGAGTTTAACGGTTATCTATACGATAAAATCGTTCAGCCGGGAGGGCCTAGACCAAGATTGCAGTGACGGGTGAGACGGCTGAGGGTGGTCTTGGGGACATTTTATGGGATGAGTTTGACCCTGTCGCCCCGAGGACATGGACAGGTTGCTGGGGAGGTTGAATGCCACCACATGTTTATTGGACCTGCCTCCTGGCTGGTACTGGCCACTCAGGAGGTGACACGAGGCTGGCTCCAGGCTATTACGAGCGCTTCCTTGGTGGAGGAGTCTTCCGACCGCCTTGAAAGAGGCGGTGGTGAGACCCCTCCTCAAGAAGCCTTCCTGACCCGCTGTTTTAGGTAATTATCGTCCGGTCTCCAACCTTCCTTCGTGGCGAAGGTTGTAGAGAGTATGGTGGCATATCAGTTTCCCTTGCACCTGGATGAAACTGTCTATCTAGACCTGCTCCAGTCTGGCTTCCGGCCGGTTACAGCACTGAGACGGCTTTGGTCGCGTTGGTGGATGATCTCTGGAGGGCCAGGGATGAGGATGCTCCTCTGCCCTGGTCCTATTAGACCTCTCAGCGGCTTTTGATACCATCGACCATGGTATCCTGCTGCGCCGGTTGGAGGGATTGGGAGTGGAGGCACCGTTTATCGGTGGTTCTCCTCCTATCTCTCCGATCGGTCGCAGACGGTGTTGACAGGGGGCAGAGGTCGGCCCGAGACACCTCACTTGTGGGGTGCCGCAGGGTCGATCCTCTCGCCTTCTGTTCAACATCTATATGAAGCCGCTGGGTGAGATCATCAGTGGCTTCGTGTGAGGTACCAGCTGTACGCTGATGACACCCAGCTGTACTTTTCACACGGGCCACCCCAGCGAAGCTATCGAAGTGTTGTCCCGGTGCTTGGAAGCCGACGGGTCTGGATGGGGAGAAACAGGCTCAGGCTCAATCCCTCCAAGACAGAGTGGCTGTGGATGCGGCATCTCGGTACAGTCAGCTGAGTCTTCGCTGACTGTCGGGGCGAGTCATTGGCCCCGATGGAGCAGGTCGCAACTTGGGCGTCCTCCTGGATGAGCGGCTGTCTTTTGAAGATCACTTGACGGCCGTCTCCAGGAGAGCTTTTACCAGGTTCGCCTGGTGCGCCAGTTGCGCCTTTCTAGACCGGGATGCCCTGTGCACGGTCACTCACGCCCTCGTGACGTCTCGCCTGGATTACTGCAATGCTCTCTACATGGGGCTCCCCTTGAAGGGCATCCGGAGGCTTCAGTTAGTCCAGAATGCAGCTGCGCGGGTGATAGAGGGGGCCCCTCGTGGCTCCCGTGTGACACCTATCCTGCGCAGACTGCACTGGCTGCCTGTGGCCTTCCGGGTGCGCTTCAAGGTTTTGGTGAACATCTTCAAAGCGCTCCATGGCATAGGGCCGGGTTACTTACGGGACCGCCTACTGCTACCGGATACCTCTCACCGACCCGTGCGCTCTCACAGAGAGGGACTCCTCAGGGTGCCGTCAGCGAGACAGTGTCGTCTGGCGACACCCAGGGGAAGGGCCTTCTCTGTGGGGGCTCCCACCCTCTGGAACGAACTCCCCCCAGGACTTCGTCAACTTCCGGACCTCCGAACCTTCCGTCGCGAGCTTAAAACACATTTATTCATCTGCGCAGGACTGGATTAGTTTTTAAATTTGTGGGTTTTTAAGGGGTTTTAAAATGGGTTTTTAATGGGTTTTTAATGGGTTTTATTATTTGCTAAATTTTAATTGCGGCCAAATTGAATAAGTTTTTTAGTGGTATTTTAATAGTATTTATTTTGTAATAGTACTGTTTATTTTATCTGGCTGTAAACCGCCCTGAGTCCTTCGGGAGAAGGGCGGTATAAAAATTTAAATAAATAAATAAATAAATAAATGGTAAGCTAGCAACACTCCACAATATCCTGCTGGCCACATGACCAAAGAAATGTCTTCAGACAGCGCTGGCTCAATGGCCTTGAAAGTGAGATGAGCTCTCCCCCACCAACAAGTAGCAGAGTAAAGTCTGTGAGGACTTCTTTTACCCCTATAAATTATTTACATTTCATACTATCTGTACATCAGAGATCTACCAGATTGCAATGGCAATGCCAAAGTTCCCATATATTTCCCCAAAGTATTCAGGAACTCCAAATAAAACAGTAAAAATAGGTGGGATCTCATGAATCTTCATGATATTTACATAAGGCTTGTGAAATTTTGGTAAGCAATAATAATAAGCAGAAGGAAGATGTAGAAATTCCCTAATTGTTAGCTGTTTCCATAGTTTAATTTTTATTTCTTGTGTTGTCGCGCAAATCCCATGCAAATCATCCCCCCCCTTCCCCAATACCAAAAATTGTATGAGGTTGTTGTGGCCTGCTGGTAGCCAGTGGAGCTGGTAGCAGAGTTGGACAGTGAGGAGGTTAGAGCGGAACTTTGGCCCGTCCTGGGGGCTGGGGAAAGCTCGGACGAGGGCTCTGTGTTGGAGTCAGAGAGGGAGTTAGACAGCAGCGAGGCAGAGGAACAGCTGGAGCCCATTCCCAGTGTGTGCATGCGCAGAGCTGCCAGAAGACAAGAACAACTCAGAAAGTAGGGTCGACTCGGGAGTAAAGCCACACCTTGGAGGTGATTGGCCCCTCCCACAGGAAATAAAAGAGGAGCAAACAGGGAGTGGGCTTTTGCAGGAAACAATTCATTTGTTCCGTGACTCTGAGAGACTCTGTCCCAAGTTTGTGCTGCGGTTGGAAACAAGTTACGTGGCAGCTTACAAAACGAGATAAGGTGTACTGGGAAATATTCCTTTGAAAAACTGTTTGGACAAACCTTGCTGACTGTGAATGAACATAATTCATAGTCGTGTAAAATAAAAGAGGTTTTGCCTGGACCAATTCCTGCCTCCTGCTTGTTAAGGGAGCGTAGGTCAGAACAGAGGTACACACATGAACTGATACCTTGTTTTCCTCCTCCATTTTAGAAATTTGTAATTGGAGCCCTAAAGTGATGTGAAGTAAGCTGGTGATCAAGATGACTCTTCTCCCAGGAGAAAATTCAGACTATGACTACAGTGCCCTCAGCTGTGCTTCAGATGCCTCCTTCAACCACCCTTTCTTTGCCGAAAGAGAAACCCTGAAAGGGGTCTTCTACCAAAGAGCCAAGTGTCTTCACCCTGGCAAGGACCTCTATGAAAGTGTCCGCCCAGAAGAAAGGAAACACCATATCATCATCAACGTGGGTGGCTTTAAATACTTGCTCCCCTGGACCACCCTTGATGAGTTCCCCATGACTCGCTTGGGACAGCTGAAATTCTGCAACAATTTTGACGACATCCTCAACATTTGCGACGATTACGATGTGACTTGCAATGAGTTCTTCTTTGATCGCAACCCAGGAGCATTTAGGACCATCTTGACTTTTCTGCGGGCAGGGAAGCTCCGGCTCTTGAGGGAGATGTGCGCCCTCTCTTTCCAAGAAGAGCTGCTTTACTGGGGCATTGAGGAGGACAGCCTGGAGTGGTGCTGCAAGAGGCGATACCTCCAGAAGATGGAGGAATTTGCAGAAATGAACGAAACGGAGGACGATTTTGTGGACTGCGAAAACCCCTCTGAGGCAACAGCAGCAGAGGCAAAAGGCAGCCAGTGCATGAAAAAGTTGCAGGACATGGTGGAGAAGCCTCAGTCAGGGATCCCTGGGAAAGTGTTTGCCTATTTATCCGTCCTCTTTGTGACAATCACAGCAGTTAATCTGTCTATCAGCACCATGCCTGGGTTACGAGAAGAAGAGGAACGAGTAAGTTGTGTGTGGGGGTGGTGGAGATTATCTGAAATTATTTAATTATCTGGAATTATTCTTTTTGAGGGGAATAAAAGTATTGCTCACCCTTTTGGTCAGCTTTTTGTGCAAACCACCACTTTGGTCACAGTAACTGTGAGAGGGATCTTGGAATCCTAGTGGACAATTGATTAATTGATTAATTTTTGGCAAGCAGCCAAAAAAAAGCCTATGCAATCCTAGCTTGCATTAACAGAGGGATAGAATCAGGATCATGTGAGGTATTAATATTGCTCTATAAAGCCTTTGTAAGGCCACACCTGGAATATTGCACCCAGTTTTGATCAGCACACTATAAAAATAATGTAGAAACCCTAGAAAGAGTGCAGAGGAGAGCAACAAAGATGATTAGGGGACTGGAGGCTGAAACATGAAGAACAGTTACAAGGCATTGCTAGTCTAGTGAACTGAAGTGAAGGACCAGGGGTAACATGATAGCAGTGTTCCAATATTTGAGGGGCTGTCACGGAAAGGAGGGGGACAACCTATTTTCCAAAGCACCTAAAGGGCAGATAAGGAGCAATGGATGGAAACTGATCAAGAAGAGATTCAACCTGGAAATAAGGAGACATTTTCTGACAGAACAATCAACCAGAGGAAAAGCTTGTCATCAAAAGTTTTGGGTGCTCCATCACTGGAGGATTTTAAGAAGAGACTGGACAGCCACTTTTGAGAAATGGTATAGGGTCTCCTGCTTGAGCAAGGAGTTGGACTAGATGACTTCCAAGGCCCCTTCCAACTCTGTTATTCTGGTATAGTCCATGCTCCTACAGAGTTCTCTAGGTGTCCTTCCAGCTGATGTAGAAGAGGCCACCTTCTTTCTTCACTGTGGTTTTTGGGGAGGAGGAGGGAGGAGAGAGATACAACAGGCTGCTGTGCACTAAAGAATGGCAAAAGCTGTCCCATTCCAGTTCTTCACAACGGGGAAGAAAACAGGGAGTAGGGGCACAGCATTTTGCCTCTAGGAAGGAGAGAGGGGAAAAATTCCCAGGAAGCCACTGCTCAGTGAGAAACCAGTGACTGGCAGATACAGACCTTGGTCACGTTCTTTTGCGTGTTCTCATGCAATCCCCATGATACAGGCATAATAGGGACACAGAAATCAGCACCAGCATAGGAAGGGCCCATAGACATTTTTGAACCCCATAAAAAGTGGGGTGGAGGACTCTCTTTTCCTCTCCACTGATTCAAGCATCCTGGAGGATGTCAAATTAAGAAAGGCTTTGAGAACTTTCTGTATAAGTACTTGTTGTTGTTAGTTGCGAAGTTGTGTCCGACCCATCGCGACCCCATGGACAATATTCCTCCAGGCCTTCCTGTCCTCTGTCACCCCCGGAGACCATTTAAGCTCATGCCAACTGCTTCAATGATTCCATCCAGCCACCTCATTCTCTGTCGTCCCGTTCTTCTTTTCCCCTCAAACTTTCCCAGCATGAGGCTCTTCTCCAGTGAATCCTTCCTTCTCATTAGTTGGCCAAAGTATTTGAGTTTCATCTTCAGGATCTGGCCTTCTAAAGAGCAGTCAGGGTTGATCTCCTGTAGGACTGACTTGTTTGTTCGCCTTGCAGTTCAAGGGACTCGCAGGAGTCTTCTCCAGCACCAGAGTTCAAAGGCCTTGATTCTTTGGCGCTCAGCCTTTCTTATGGTCCAACTTTCTTATGGTCCAACTTGAGTTTTACTGTAGTGTTAAATGGAAAAAATGTTTTGGTAAATGAGGTAATATTCCTTGCATAATACCAGTGTGCGTAATTAGTCTCCACTGCTCGAGGAGATGAAACGAAAGGAGCCCTTGTAGCTGCCTCTTTCCCCCAAATCATTATAGTTGTTACGTGAATAACATGGTTGTTAAGTGAATCTGGCGACGCCATTGATTTTACTTGCCTCAAGGTCACAAAAGGTGATCACATGACCTTGGGACACAGCAATGGTCATAAGTGTAAACCAATTGCCAAGCGCCTCAAGTCTGATCACATGACCATGGGGGATGCTACAAATGTCGTAAGGGTGAAAAAGGGTCATAAGTCACTTTTTTCACTGCCGTTTTAACTTTGAATGATCACTAAATGAACTGTTGAAAGTCAAGGACTGACTGTTCCTTATTTTTCTCTCCCAGTCTTACCCGACAAGTTGCCAAATAATAGGGACACAAGAACTCACAGCAGCAAAATGGATAGCTCTACAGGTAGTTCAACAACTTATGACCACAACTGAACCCAAAATTTCTGTTGCTAAGCGAGACAGTTGGTAGGTGAATTTTGCCCAATTTTATGACCTTCTTTGCTGCAAGTTGTTAAGTGAATCGCTGCAGTTGTTCAATTAGTCACATGATTGTAAAATGAATCTGGTTTCCCCATTGATTTTGCTTGTCAGAAGGTCACAAAAGGGGACCACGTGACCCTGGGACACTGCAACCATTGTAAATATAAGTCAGTTGCCAAGTGTCTGAATTTTGGTCACATGACCATGGGGATGCTGTAAGAGTGTTAAGTGTGAAAAATAGTCATAAGTCACTTTTTTCAGTGCCGACGTAACTTCAAATAGTCACTAAATGAATTGTTGTAAGTTAAGGACTAAATGTAAATTAAATCAGTGGTCCCCAAACTTGGCAGCTTTAAGACTTGTGGACTTCAACTCTCTGGGAGTTGAAGTCCACAAGTCTTAAAGCTGCCAAGTTTGAAGACCTCTGTATTAGATGAATGAGGATAGATTTACAATACGTGCAAGCATGCATTTCTGTGTTGAGCTCACCTCTTTTCTCCTCCATTTCCCTGGGGAATGCACTTCTTTTGAATTGAGTTTTGGTTTCCACTTTTGCTTCACGTCTCTCACCTTGGCTCAGGTGTGCTGATATTAGAGGTACTTAACTACCATTCAGTTGCATGCTAGAAATCTTCACCTGAAGTCCTGGGGCTGTTTTGGAGCATTTAATAGATGAGCAAGGCCAAAGCAAAGCCAACGTGTATCCTGATGAGGAGTTCATTCAGAACTGCTTTTTTTTTTTTTAAAGGATACAGCTCATTGAATAAAACCTTAAAAACAGAATGAAGAGTTTGCTCTTATCCATCAATATCAATTGTGGATGTTAACATTTTGTCTGAAAGCATTTCCATATTTCACACTCAATATTATATACAAGAATGTTGGAAACAGTAGGGTTAGTAAACATCAACATACCAAGGTTGCTTAATGTATTATCCATTAATAAATGCTGCTGTAGGAGTTCAGGCAATGTAACATCAACAAGAATTTGGGGAAAAAAAAACCAAAGAATTTTGGATTCTTTGTAGTCACTTTCTCCTAGCTTAATCTGTCACAAAATTACTGGGATAGTAAAATGAAGGATGACCACATTGATACAGTCTTAGAGCTTATATAGTCTGATTTCTATAACTGATGCATTGTACTTTTTTTGCATGGCGTTACAATTCAGCATGTGCTCTGAAATTGATTTTGCTAATTTTGGTGCTGGATATTTGTTGCTAGACTCAGTTGTTTATTTTGTCTGTTGCACTATACAAATGTGACTGGTTTCCAGGGGAATTTTCAATGTAATTCCCAATAGATGGGGGATTGGAAATGGAAATATGGATATGCGGGAGAAAATATATAAGAATTTTAATTACACATCGTGTGGCTATTAAGCTAGTGTGTAAATTGTCTTGAAAGGATGTAGCTCAAGTGGTCTAATAAAAAAGTAAGATCTTGGGTTGGAATTATTTTCTGAGTGATTAAAACAGTCATTCCAGGGGGACCAGGAAAATATAAATGGGGGAAGCACCCAAACAATTCTACCTGAATTGGATAAAATCAGAGAAAGATGGGAGATCTGCCTTGATTGTTAGGATTCTCCATATCAGAAAACACCCTGTAGCTAAGATGTCAGGCAACATTACTGCATTTATTGGAAAGACTAGATTCTCTATCCCCATCTAATGCTATTTTAGAATGGAAAAATCACTGTAGATTCATTAAGTAAATAAGGCGGGGTGGTTTCCTTGTTTGAATTTTTGTTGTATTCTAAACTGCCTTTTGGAAGAAAAATTGTTTTAAATTCAAGATGAACTCCTTCTGGAAAACATGATGACATGAACGGCTTCTCTTACTACAGAGACAATTAGACAATTTTGTTGGTATGTAATGTTCATTGAAGAAAAGTAAGAAAGAAGAATTCTAGCAACTGCTTTGTTTTAAGAACAAGTTGCCCATGAAGAAATAATATTCATACCCTTTTACACCTCTTCTTGTAATTCCTGCCCTATATTATAGGTTGCCTGCTGACCGGAGGGAAGGGAGGCGAGTGGTCATATGTCTCTCATTTTTTGCAACAATCAAATTTGCTATCATGTTGTTTTCCATTGACCATGTAAGAAATAATTATCACTCCACTGACCTAAGTATGGCTTGGTTTGCAGTAGTTGGATAATTTTTCTTTCTTTGTGAACTGTTTCTATGACATTTGCCAAGTGACATGATGCTCATATGGTGTAACCTTCCCTCCTACTCCAGGGCGAGTGTTCTGAGATGTGCTACAACATTTTCATTGTGGAATCAGTTTGCGTCGGATGGTTTTCCTTGGAGTTCCTCTTGAGATTCATCCAGGCACCAAGCAAATTTATGTTTCTGCGGCACCCTCTGACATTAATTGATATAATTGCCATCCTGCCCTATTATATCACTTTACTACTAGACAGTGCTTCAGTGAGTAGTAACAAAAAGCCAAGCTCTGGCAACATCTACCTGGACAAGGTAGGCCTAGTGCTCCGTATACTTCGTGCCTTGAGGATTCTCTACGTCATGCGGCTTGCCAGGCATTCACTAGGTCTGCAGACTCTGGGACTCACGGCTCGAAGGTGCACACGTGAATTTGGACTGTTGCTGCTGTTCCTTTGTGTAGCCATTGCACTTTTTGCTCCCCTCTTGTATGTGATTGAAAACGAGATGGCAGACTCTCAGGAGTTCACCAGTATCCCTGCTTGCTATTGGTGGGCAGTCATCACTATGACAACAGTGGGCTATGGCGATATGGTACCCAGAAGCATCCCAGGCCAGGTGGTGGCTCTGAGCAGCATCTTGAGTGGCATCCTTCTCATGGCCTTTCCTGTCACTTCCATCTTCCACACATTTTCACGTTCATACATTGAGCTAAAGCAAGAGCAAGAGAGAATTATGTACAGGAGGGCACAGTTCTTAATGAAAACTAAATCCCAGTTAAGCAACGCCTCACAAGGGAGCGAAGTATTTCCGAATATGTCTTCAGAGACCAGAGGCAATGTCTGATAACGGAAGTTTCTACGTCTGCCTGTTGCTGGGAAGCAGGGATAGCTTTCCTCTTGGCATTTGTGTCTGGAGGCACTTGGGAAACCTATTGCACAAATAACGTGCAAAGGGCTTATAGCCATGATGACAGTGAGAACTTTTATCCATTATGCATATTCACACTTATTAGGACTTGAAATAATATTACAGCTTTTGGGCAGACTCCACGTAAGAGGAGGGACTTCTTCATAAGATTTCAAAGCCATTTGAAAGGGAAAAGAAAATGAGTATTGTTGGCCAGATGAAGAAGAATGTAGAGTTACATGCAGGCTGCAAAATATTCCATTTGTAATATACAAAATGAGCCATTTCCCTAGAAAAACGACGGTGAATGTAACAGTTTGGTCATTTGGTTAATTGAGTTTTGTTGTTCATTTCTGTCAAGATACGTAAACTTCAAGCTTTCAGAGGTCCAAATGAATTCCTTGGGTGTATAACGCCATCATTTGTAGTGGAGTGGAACAGTTTGTGTTGCACTCACAGAGAAAGTAACTTTTTGTTTTTTAAAAAAAGTAAATCGTTGGTGTTTGCTCCAGAGTGCAGCGAGATCTCTCCCATCTCATTCTCTCTTTCAGTTGCTGACATCCTTCCCTTCCTAGGCAGAACCCATTAAACAGATACAGATCATGAGAATAAATCATTTTACTGTGTTTCTCTTTTTTTTTTCCCAGGCATTATTTAAATAAGAGCAGAAAGCTGCTTGTTCCTAAGCAGCCACATGATTATTTGCAGCCTGTTTTTTTTTAATGGGAGACTTTTCTCTTTCCTTCAAGAAGGGGGAAAAATGTTTCATGGAGAGTTTGTATAACCAACTTATGAGTTCCATCATGTCTGCCACTGGAACTTAGTTTTTTATTGGCACAATTTCCTCTTGGATTGGTTGGAACTGGGGGCCTTTAAACCTTTCAGTGCCCTTCATGCTCATCAGCCTATGAATGAGTGTACTGTAGTTTCTCATTCACTGCCTCTTGGATACTGGAGTAGCCAGATATGATTTCCTGCTGTCCCCTCTAGTGCAGGGGTCTCCAACTTTGGCAACTTTAAGACTCCAGCTCTGCTGGCTGAGGAATTCTGGGAGTTGAAGTCCACAAGTCTTAAAGTTGCCAAGGTTGGAGACCCCTGCTCTAGTGTTCATAGTAAAGGAAAAATAGGAATTTGCAAAACCAGCAAATGTGCATTGAAATATTATACTTTCCTAGCTATCATCTCGTGGATGTTGGGTATTTTTTTAAAAGAAAAAATAGATAGAAGAAAAAATCAAGTCTAGCTTAGTTGCCAAAAATGTTAGCTTGTCACTGGGGAGAACTCCTTTAGAGGAACAGAAGTAATAATTACTAGAAGCATTTCATATCTATACACGGAGAGGGGAGGGGGGATGAGTACTCTGAAACTCAGTGGGTTTCCCATTAATAAGACCTAACGGCTTCTGCTGCCTGCTTTGCCTTTTCCTAGTACAATAAGCTTCAAAATAAAGAAAACATACAGAACTCTAAAAAAGCAGCTAAGGATCTTTCCTAGGTAATAACGCTTTTTCATTTGGGTGTAATGCACACCAGCATAGAGCAGCTATTTTTCCAATAATGTGAAGCAGCGATTTTCTTGGCCTGAATTAAACGTATGTGCTTGGTGAAACCTGTAGCATGACTTGGCCACAAGCAAGAAATTTTCTTCCTCTCCACACACCCAAACCCCCTCCCCTTAAAGCTGGATATGGTTCCAGTGAGAAAATCCACATGACTTCATCACATGTGCCTTTGCAATGCAGACTTTGCATTCAATAAACTATTTCTGCTCAGATAGCCTACTAGTTGATGCCCTAAGGCTGGTTTTATGCATGATGCATAAAGTAATAATATTGTGGCTTAATGTGATCTATGGAGCCAATCGTTTTGATCTACGAACCATAATTTATGCTTTGGTATTCTATGTGAATGCAGCCATCATTACTTATTGAACAAATTGGTATTGAAACGAACCATGGGACAAAGGTCTTGTGCAGTTTTGTCAAACTAGGGCAGGTAACAAATACTACCTAGATTGACAAAAGATCTAAAATTTTGCCATTTTGTTTTAAATCAGTAACTTTAGTACTGAAGAAGATGTTGCACTGTAATGGATGGATGATAAACTTTATTTTGGCGAAGATGGGAAGTTTTCTAGAGAATCTGCAATGATAAGAACAATAAGGTCAGATGGGCCTGAACCCTGAAATAAAATTGGTCTTCTGTGATGGATCACTTACAATGTACAATTCCAATAAAGTTTACAAAGTTCTTATCAACTTTGTAAAGTCAAAGACTATTAATAACATCCCTAATAACAACTTATTAACCATCCATCCAATTTTTCTATTCCTTGTTTCTTCTTAAAAACTATTCTATAATTCACATTTATTTTTGTACACAATTTTCCCTAAGTGTTATGTATTTTATAGGTCTTTCTAAAATACATATTTGGATGTAAGTGTATCTGTTTTTGAATGCACTAACAACCACAACAGAGTATGTGAAAGAAAATACAGGAAAGTAGGAGAAATGTATATATTAATTTAGAAAATACACATTTTGTTTTCCTAAAAAATATAGTCCAGACAAAACTATTCGTATTACCCAAATGAACTTGATTTCTTCTTGTGGAAGGAAAGTGCTGGTTTATATTGTGGTTTATATTTTCTGTCAGTTAGCTGGAACAAAAAAGGGGAACTCTTAATAGTGGTTTTAGCTCAGTGGTATTTACATGGAAAATCAAACCCTCAAATGGAAATGCATGCAAATATGAAAGACAAGGAACCAGACACCACATTATGATGCATAGGAACCATGATGCATATGAACAGACAATACTAATTTATAATGCATATCAGAACCAGGTGGGTTGGTCTCCCTTTCCCTGTTTGTTTACAACAGCAAGAATTTGACATATTCCGAAGTATTTCAAATGTGCACCCTGCAGGCCAGTCATCTGCCTGTTTATTCAAAATTAAATCTGGGGCTTGCAGGCACACATAGAATCGCAAGTTTAATTAGCCAACAGTCAGAATCCAGGATGAACTGAGATTAAGGCACATTTTGCACAAGGCTAGATGCCATTGTCATTTGCCAAAGAAGCAGACTTCTTTTTAGGCCAGGAATCTGGCACAAAATTGTGGAAGTTGGTATAAAATGGGGCAAGAAGGAATGTACCAGCACTTTAGCAGCTGGGGCATTCTAATGAGTCCATAATTTATCTTGGATGATTCTGTTTAGCAGGAGGTCACCATCTCCCCTCTGTTAGCTCAACAGATGGAACACCACTAGCAGTAGTTACTATTAAGGCTCATGTTAATTTGGTATGAAGTCCTGTTGATTGAAGTACCAATATTTGTCCCTTGTAAAACTGCCAGGGACTGGACTTTCTAAAATATTATTTGGCTTGTTTTGGTCTTGTACCTTGTAATTAAATTACTTGCAATTTTAAAAGATGACCATTCATCAATCTCTAATAAATTACTATTTTTTTTCTATTTTCAGAACTTCAAAGTTGGTATGCTTTGGTTTATGCTAAATTAGTACTGCATATGTCATTCAAAAATCATAACATTAGAACTGAAGCCCCATATTATCCCCACTTCCAACTGTGGAGATTTAACTTTAGCTCTAACCGGAGTTTAAACTTACTTGATTTTTAAAGTCTATTATACTGTATTAAGATTATTAAAAAGAATGATTTTTTTCCAGCTTGATGTGCCCAGTTTTTTTAAGAAATAAAAAGCACCTCTTTTTTTAAAAAAAATATCATTGGAGCCAAGATATCATCTATGAAAAAGCAATGTTATTTTAGAAGTTACAACAGCATGCCTGGAATTGCCACCTGGTAAGGTGAGGTAAGTGTGAAATGGAAACATGAATTATGTGACATCACATAAAAATCAGTTTTTATCAGTGGCAATTAAAGGCTGCTATTTTGTTTCATTATCTCGTATGCATTTGTGTCTTGCCATAGTGTGGATATTTTGAACTCAAGCTGTAGTTGATTTAATAAAAAGGATATTTGATTTTCATTTTTATTCATTGTCTTGTACTTCTGCCCCATTTTCCCTTCCGATTGCTTAGCATCACTGTTCCTCCTTGTACTACTGTGACATTATGAACCAACATAATAAAGGTTGGTGAAAAGGCAAGTAGATTGGAAGTTGGAGGGTATTAGTGACCCAGATTGTTTTTATATAAATTATATTTAGGTATGACTGGATTATTATAGAGCAAGCCAGTTCAGTATAGTGGTTAAGGCACCAGGAGAATGTGAGTTCTAGTGTCCCAGCCAGGAGTGAAACCTAAAAATTTTTGCTACTGGTTCTGTGGGTGTGGCTTGGTGGGGTGTCATGTGACTGGGTGAGTGTGGCTATGTAACCATGTGACTGGAGGATCAAAAGACAGAAACTCACTACAATGTTCTGCTGGACCAGGGTTGGACTAGATGACCTCCAGGTCCCCTCCATTATCCTCTGAAGCTGCATCTAGTGCCAGGTTTGTAGTCTTTCCTTCCTCTCCTTTTTCTTTCTTTCTTTCTTTCTTTCCTTCCTTCTTTCTTTCTCTCTCTCTCACATACACACGAACCCCCTACCCCCTTTTTTGCCTAGCAGTCATCAGCTTTTTTACCTTTTAAAAAATGCTTTTAAAAGTAAAAAAAAAACCCTCTGACATCAGGCACCTCAGCTGGGATCATCAGAGCCTTGTTTTAACCCTTTAAAAGCATGTTTTTACAACCTCTTTGGCTGAAGAGGTTGTTAAAAAATGCTTTTAAAAGTAAAGAAAAAAAGGCTCTGACGATCATGTGGCTCAGTTGGGCATGGGGGGGGCAGGGATTTTTGCTACCAGTTCTCCAAACCACCTGCCACCATTGCTACCGGATTGGCTGATCCGGTCCGAACCAGGAGCATTTCACCCCTGGTCCCACCTTAGGTAGTCATTTCTCTCAGCCATAGGAAGGAGGCAATGGCAAACCACTTCTGAAATCTTGCCAAGAGAACTGAGGGGCTGGTTCAGGCAGTCACCAGGACTGGGAGATACACACATACACACACACACAATTAGGTAGAGTAAGTAAGTGCTGACTCTTCACTATTCAACCATTGGCAAAGGATTAGCAAAGAAAAAGAGCAAAGCAGGCAATGGTGACCTTGCAACCAAAAGCCAGTCAAATCCCTGAAATCAGGAGCAGGCAGCAGGCTGATCTGTGCTATACAATCTTCTGGGTGGGTTTTGGGATTAATATATAACATCCGTGCCTCTTTGCCAATTACTATTTCAAGATTCAGTTGGTATTGTATATTTGGGGAGTGATTTTTGGAGAATGCTAAGCAAGGTTGTTCTTTCTTTTTTGTTCAACTTTATAGAATATTGGAAAGCAAGTATGTGAGGGGGCCCTGGGATTGTCTCTGTCAGCAGATTAACTCTCCAAAAATTGAATCTGGAGGGGCAGGAAAAGCAACCCCACAAAAAGTTCAAATATGGCTTGTGAAGGGGAAAAAATATCCAGGAAAAATGTTCCCCAATTCAAAAGACTCGGGATGCTGTCAGGTCATTTGTTCTGGGCTCAGCCTACTTCCTGGTTATGTGACTCTTAAGTGGAGCAATTATTAAGGGATGGAAAGAATCATGGAAACTACCCTGCAAGATTTCCCTCCCTCATTTCTGAAAATGTTTATTTTTGCATCTTTGCCACATTCCTATTTATTATATAGCCAACCAATTATAGCCCTCTAGTGGTCACCTTACTCTGGATCCCTGTTGTAAACAGGATAGGTAGTCCTCGACTTAACTTCAATTCATTTAGTGACCATTCAAAGTTAAACAGCACTGGAAAAAAAGTGACTTATGACTGGTTTTTAACACGACTGTTGCAGCATCCCCATAGTCACATGATCAAAATTCAGATGCTTGGCAATTGGTTCATATTTATGCAGGGTCCCGGGTCATGTGATCACTTTTGGGGAACTTCTGACGAGCAAAGTCAATGGGGAAGCCAGATTCACTTAACAACCATGTTACTAACTTAACAAATGCAATGATTCACTTAACAATTGTGGAAAGAAAAGTCATAAAATGGGGCAAACTCACTTAACAAATGTTTCACTTAGCAACTTAAATGTTGGGATCAATTGTGGCCGTAACTCGAGGACTACATGTAGATGTTTTTAAAGCAAAACAAAGAAAGATCAGTTTTCTTGTGAAAGAAAGCACCTTTGGGACAACCATGATCTGGATGACTGAGAATCTCCATAGACATTGGATAATGACCAGATGCAGTTTAATAAATTCTACTTTCAGATAATTTCTAATCTGCTTTGAGTTGAAGAATGGGACTTGCAGAGAGCTTGTTGGGTCAACGATATTGCCATTATTCAAACTTTGGAGTAAGAATATATTGTAACAGGGCTTTATTTAATTCTCTGTTTTTCTGAACCCTCTAATTGGATCACCTGCCTAAACTGTCATAGCTTGGCATTGTGGATAAAGCTAATATTAGGTTGAAATGAAAGCTTGCTCAATGCAATTCAAAGAACATTATGTCAAGTATTTGGTCTTCTTTAAATTGCCTCTGATTTTTATGTCTTTTATTTATACTTATGCATTCAATTTCTATAGCCACCATCTCAAACAAGATATAATCTTTTACTTATATCTGCCCAAATACAGATATAATTTGTGTGTGGTTGAGTCATAACTGCACGCTTCACTCGGTGCATATGACAGTGAAAGAAAGCTGGCATAAATTGTGGCATGAATTCTGGATACGGAATCTTGTGTGGGCAGATTTAGTTGATGTGTAAACCAAGCAATACCGAGGAGAACAATGCCTCTGTACAACTTGTACGTCCTGCTTTTAAAAAGCGCTTTTTATAGAAGCCATTCTATGGGGTTTCTCCATCAATGTCCGTTATAGAATCCATGCTCCATTAAAAGCTATACCATGTTGTTCTTCAGTTTTCTGCTACAAAACACACAGATGAATCCTAGGGTTTTTGATTCTTAGTCTAGCAACTGACTTTCACAGAAAATCCATCAATCACACAAAATTTCAACTGTTACAGTACACAAACACATTTCTTCAGTGCTACAGCAATTGGTCACTTTTATTCTTTAGATAGTTTCTCATAGACATGTCTTTCTCTGTGCAAAAAAATGTAGGATATGAGTAGTGATAACCCTTGAGATAGGCCTAGGGTATGACAGTAATTAATTGTTAAATTATTTTCTACTTCAACACTATCTTTTATTTTAGGCCATACTGTCAACATGGTCAATGGAGGTGGTGACCTAAGTGACCAAAGATCACTTCAAAGACCAGCATGGCTTAACTTGCTGCAATGATACTTCAGATGGCATCTGCTTATTCCAAAATTAAATATATATATTTAAATAAATGGGATAATTCTTGGGAGATTTTGGATTCTCATGGGAAATTATGTTTCAGCACCAAATTACCATGCATTTGGCAATCTCACAATATTTCTACTATTATTGCTTTGTTGTTTGTATATATACTGAGAATTTATGCATCAGAGCCAAATTCCTTGTGTGTCCACTTGGCCGATAAAGAATTATTGTCAATTCCAAATATAAAAGAAATGGTGCAATTATAATCAAACATATATCAACTGGCATAGCTCGTGTTCTAGATACGAAAAATCTTCTACATGCCTTAAATGGAACAATTTTAAACAAATAGGAATCCAGATAGAAATAACTGATTTGAGATGAAGAATCTTTAACTAATTTAGTTTTCAAGGGCTTTCCAAACCCTGTTAGAAATAGTGACCAAGATGCATGCAATTATTAGGTTCACTAGAGTCATCATCAACTTCAACAGAACAAATTGTTCACAAAGAAGGAAATAGAGCTGAAATGGTAAGTCAAGAAGGTCAGTTATTATATTTATTTTATTTATTTTCAGAGTCGATCAGCTGCTCAATGCAGAATGACTCTTAGCAATGTGCAGTTCCCCACATTCGTAATTCCAAAATTCCAAAATTCCCAGAGAGACCTAGGCATGCTCTTTTGGCAGTTTCTCTTTCATCCAATGGCTAGGTTCTTTTACCACACTAAGTTGTGTTAGCTTGTTTCCTTTTTGATATGGAAATACAGCCAATTTTCTCTTGGTCAACAAATCATGATTAAATCAGTGCATTATATGAATCAAGCCAGTTAGAACATACCCTATGAAATTTGAAAAAAATTTGAACTAAATTTGAAAAAAAATAAAGGAACATTGAAGTTTTGATCATATACTGTAGAATTTGCATTTCTGCTAACAATAGTAACTTACTAGATGCAAATATTGCAAATAGCCAAAGGAGCTGGTGCTCTCCAAGAATGTACATCAGTGTCAATCTGTCATCCAGAATATGGCTTTCCCAGGGATGAAATGTAAATTTTGTTACTACCGGTTCTGTGGGCATGGCTTGGTGGGGGGGTAATGTGACTGGGTAGGCGTGGCCAACTTCTTTTTTTTTTTTTACTTTTAAAAGCATTTTTTCTACAACCTCTTTGGCCAAAGAGGTTGTAAAAAATGCTTTTAAAAGCCTGTGATGATCAGGCAACTCAGTTGGGATCCCCAGAGGAAAAAAAGCTTTTAAAGGGTTCTAACGATCCTAGCTGAGCCGTGCGATCATCAGAGGCTTTTTTTTTACTTTTAAAAGCATTTTTTCGGCCGAAGAAAAAATGCTTTTAAAAGTAAAAAAACCCTCTGATGATCGCGTGGCTCAGCTGGGGCGGGAGGGGGGCAGGGATTTTTGCTACCGGTTCTCTGAACCACCCCCCACCATTGCTACCAGATCAGGCGATCCGATCCGAACCGGGAGCATTTCACCCCTGGCCTTTCCCCTTTCTCCCCTGATCTTAAGTTCCTTTATCTTCCTAGGTTACTGCTTTGGGCATTGGCTGGTAGATCTCTGAGTCAGATACAGGGGAAGCAGCTGGCTTGATCACAATGACAGAATACTGACTAAAATAACTAATAAAGTATTAGACTCTTAGATCTTTATTCACTCTTTCTAAAGGAACATTCCTGCACTATACATAAGACCTTTGAATAGTTGCGGCTGTAAATCTTGGCAGGACTTTTTTTCTCAACTCTGCTGTAGCTCTCTAGATTAAGGGTCTCCAACCTTGGCAACTTTAAGACTTGTGGACTTCAACTCCCAGAATTCCTAAGCAAAGCTGGCTGAGGAATTCTGGGAGTTGAAGTCCACAAGTCTTAAAGTTGCCAAGGTTGGAGACCCCTGATCTAGATGACACCTGCCATTTTTTCCTATTTCTTGGGGTTTTATGTACTATGCAACTTTATTTGCAGCATTCAAATTTAATGGCTGCTCTTCATGTTTACTCTTTTTGAGTTCCTTCTCTTACTATAGAATGATTGCCCTTAGCATATCAAATCTCTGTAGTGGCTATCAAAAGTTGGAAGTGTCTTCTGGCCGTGATCCTTCTAGATAAGTACTTAAGCGACATCCTTTTTCACTAATTCTTCTTAAGCATACAAATTGCAAATTTGTTTACCCAAAATAATTAACAGTATTGTGATTTAGTCTTTCATGAAATTTACCCAGAACGTTATTTTTTTCTTCCAAAATTGTCATAAACTTAGCGCACCTAACAATTCTTCACTATATAATATAATTAGAAATGCATTATTGAGGGTCTGGAGGAAATATCAATATAAATTAGATGGAAAGATTCCAATATGGGCAATCCCGAGACACATGATAGAAAATATAAATATATATCAAAAGATGGAGGTAGTTACCTATAAAGAACTCCTTTGTATGGAAAAGGGGGGATTACAATTAAAATCCAGAGAAAAGATGGGGGAAGAAGGAAAAAATTATACATGGTTTCAATATGCTGCTACCGAATACCTCTCACCGACCCGTGCGCTCTCACAGAGAGGGACTCCTCAGGGTGCCGTCGGCGCGACAGTGTCGTCTGGCGACACCCAGGGGAAGGGCCTTCTCTGTGGGGGGTCCCGCCCTCTGGGACGAACTCCCCAGGACTCCGCCAGCTTCCAGACCTCCGAACCTTCCGTCATGAGCTTAAAACACACCTATTTATCTGCGCTGGACTGGGTTAGTTTTTTAAGTTATGGGTTTTTAATGGTGATTTTATAGTTTAGGGTTTTATATCGGTCGTTTGACCGTTTTTAGTTTTAAATTGGCCGGTTAAATATTTCATTTTAAATGTATTTTAAATTTATTGTGTACCTATGTGTTTTAATAAGGCTGTACACCGCCCTGAGTCCTTCGGGAGAAGGGCGGTCTAGAAATCTAATTAATAAATAAATAAATAAATAAATAAATATGGACAATTACAAGCTAGATGGAAATTAGATCAAAAAATAGGTATTAAGCAAACTGAGGATAATTTGTTAAAACAAATGAGAGATCAAGGTCAACAGCATATTAAGAGGTTGTATAATGTATTAGTAGAAATAGACTCAGAGACTGAATTGGTTAAGGATTGTATGATTAAGTGGGCACAAAATTTTCAGCAACCAATAATGTTGGAAACTTGGGAAAGAATTTGGGTGAGGAATGTTAAATTTACACAAGCGCAAAATATGAGAGAAAATTTTTATAAGATGTTTTATAGATGGCATTTAGACCCCAAAAAGTTGTCATGTATGTATCCTAATGTACAGGCTAAATGTTGGAGATGTGATTGTGAAGATGCCACTTATTACCATATATGGTGGACTTGTAAAAAAGTTAAAGCATTTTGGATTAAAGTATGGTGGATCATGCAGAACATTCTGAAAAAGAAGATTAAGTTTACCCCACAGTTCTTTCTACTAGGAATAATTATGGATTGTACAGCTATAGAGACTAAATTGATTTTGAACTTAATAACAACCGCAAGACTTTTGATTGCTCAATATTGGAAGAAAGAAGAATTACCTACAATTGAAGAATGGACACTCAAAGTATCAAATCTGGCAGAAATGGCAAAAATTTCTGCTTACTTGAAAGACTATACACCAGAAAAATATATTTTAGAATGGAAAATGTGGATTGATTATACTCAAAATAAGTATCAGATAAAAAAATATCGAATAGGATATGAATAAATTTAGGAAATATTTTGTATTAGATATATTTCTGAAGGAGAGGAGAATTGAGAGTGTGATTATGTGTGGAGTGACTAGAGATTATAATTTAAGATTTATTTTGGATTATGATTGTTAATTTTGATACCCTGCATTTTGTTCTGGGAAGTCAGGGGGGTGGGGGGTAATGGGCCATGGTGGCTCAGGCTGTAAGATAGCCTGTTATTAAAACACAGCAGCCTGCAATTACTGCAGGCTCGAATCCCACCAGGCCCAAGGTTGACTCAACCTTCCATCCTTTATAAGGTAGGTAAAATGAGGACTCAGATTGTTGGGGGGGCAATAAGTTGACTTTGTAAATATACAAATAGAATGAGACTATTGCCTTACACACTGTAAGCCGCCCTGAGTCTTCGGAGAAGGGCGGGATATAAATGTAAATTTAAAAAAAAAAGAATTGGGGGGGGGAGTTGAGGGTAGAGGATGGAGTGATGGTTAATGTACAGGGATTATTGAAGATGTATAAATATAATTAATGTAGGGTCGGGTCTGCCCAGTTACCATTTTAGAACGGTGGGAGGGAGAAAAGAGAGAGTAGGAGGTAGGAAAGAGGAGAAGAGGGGGAGAAGAAGGAGAAGAGGAAGGAAGAGGGGTAGAAGAGGGAGAAGGAAGGTGTAGGGTGGAGGGAGGAGAGGATGTAGATAAGAGAAGGGGAGGAAGGTCTGGAAAGTAGAAGAAGGTAGAAGAGGGAAGAGAGTTAAAAGGAGGGAGTAGTGACTGGGCAAGCCCGACTAATTGTATATGACTGTACATTGGATGAGTTATTGGATATGATTGTAAAAATAAAACTTTTTTATAAAAAAAAAAACAATTCTTCACTTGAAAGATTATGATTGGGAACTATTCTAATTAATTAACTAATATTTAATTAATGATTGTCACTTAATACATATTTGTACCATCAGGTATATATAACTTTCAAGGCCCAATGAAAATTATATGTATAGAAAATTAGACATGGTAAGTACAATAGTTAGTGTACATGGTACAAACTAAGAAAGAATAAAATCACATAAGATGGTTGCTTTTCCAATAACTTCTGTGGAAAAGAGTCGCATGTTTGCATCATCTCTTGTGGTTGTTTCATTGATGCTTAAATCTTGGCCATCAAGTGAGACAAATTGATATGCAAAAAAGTTATGACAGATATTCAAATGGTAAACATATATATGATGAGGATATACTAGGCCTACAAATACATATTTGCTTTCTTGTCCTTGTATTTAAACTCATCTTGCTTATTAATAGAATAACAGAGTTGGAAGGGATCTTTGAAGTCTTCCAGTCCAACCCCCTGCTCAGGCAGGAAACCCTATTTTCAAGCAAATTGTTGTCCAATCTCTTCTTAAAATCCTTCAGTTTTGGAGCACCCACAACTTCTGGAGGCAAGTCGTTCTACTGATTAATTATTCTCATTATTGTTCCAGTTCTCCCCGGTTTGGGAGAGCCAGTAGCGGAAATGTTGATGTGAGAGCAAACCGGTTTGCTCCGACCATCAGCTGGGCCCTCCTGCCCACCCCTGTGCTATACCTACCTTTATTCCTTCATTTTTAGCCCAGCTGAAAGGCACGGCAGAGCAGATTGCCATGCCTCAGCTGTTTTGCAATTCAATGCACTTGCGTGAAGCGCAAGTTTGGCATGCGTGCGAGCGAAGCAAACCGGTGGTAACACCAGTTGGAACCCACCATTGTATTGTTCCTCCTTAGTTCTAGGTTAGTTAGTTTCCATCCATTGCTTCTTGTCCTGCCATGGGCCAGGAGCCATTCACAACTGGGCCATGGAAGCACCGGGCAAACGCACATGCACCTCCCCACTTGTGTGAGCAGTAGGTAAGTCCATGTGCGTGTGCTCCATTTGCATGAGCAGCGGGTGCACATGTCTGCCGCTCATGCAAATGGAGCTGCATGTATGTGCACACACTTGCCAGCTGTTCACGCAGAACCATCCTCCCGCCATCGGTCCGCAAAGCAGGAAAGATTCGGGAACTCTGGTTTAGGGAATAGGTTGAAAACATCTTCATTGTGGCATCCCCTTAGATATTGGAACACTGCTATCATATCACCACTTATTCCTCATGCTCTGAGCAAAATATACAGACAATAAATGTCACAAACTTCATGAGACAACATCCAATTTTTCCCCGAGTTTTTTTTTTAATGAGCCTGACTGCTGCAATCCTTATGCTTATTTTAGACTTCTCTTTTTCATCCTCCCAGGTTAGTTAAGCACAGATTCTTACTTAAAGCTCGAACCGAACAAAATATGCCTGCCAATGTCTTTCTGCCAAGAGTCCTTGACATTGCCTCCATCTTGTCTCCCCGCTCAAGTTTGAGGTAAGTTGAAATTGTCCATGAAGAAATGTTCTCCTCATTTTGACATTGACCAGGTGTAGCCTCACTGTATATAAAATCTGTTAAGCTTTACCACTCATTACCTTGGAAGGAAGTCAGTTGACTACGGTGACTTAAAATAGAAGCAACCGAGGAAGGGCAGGGATTGGCAATGAAGGCAGCAATTTTGGGGCCACTCTTGTTTTCTGCTGACCCAAATATGGATGAATAGCACTTCAGCTCAGCTGTGGAGAAAGGCTCCTTTGAGACCTTACCACCATCACTTTCACCACCACCAAATTCCATTGGCAAACTCCTGTCAGCTCTCTTCCTCTATTGATTCATTCTGTAAAGATGAAATCAAATATCTACAAGCAGCTAATAGCTTTGCTTAGCATTTTAAAACTACAAGTGGCTTACTGAGCAAAAATAAATCTCCTATTATAGATCCCAGCAGACCACATTAGCTTGTCATAGAGAAATACATCTACCCTTTTGTGACAAAGCTTAAGTGCTGTGGTGGAATTCAGCCAGCTTTGGTCGTTTTGAAGACATGGAAGAAAATCACTTCGATCCCTTATTTTGTTTTACACGTTAGGTAAAATAAGCCAGGGTTGAATTACCTCGCATTGATCAGGCTGAGGCCTCCAGCGAACTTTGATTAAATTAAACATAGACGATTTTTGAAAAGGGAAAGCCCTGGAACCATCCTTCATTCTTCCACACCAAAACTGTTGCATCTTCCAGTGGCCGTCTCCCAAATTTAACTAATAATTTTATATTCATTCCCCCCTCCCTGTCCCATGGACTACTTTCTCTGCTAAGGTAACTTAGAGTCTGGATAATAGGCTCCACTGCTCCAAGTAAACCATAATTACAAAACAAATTCTAAAAGCTATCACCTAATAATAATCAACTAGATGTCAAATGTCCATTTAAAACAAGGGTGTCAAACTCACGGCCTGCGGGCCAGATGTGTCACACACTGGCCATGCTCGCACACTGGCCATGCCCACACCCAGTTTAGCAAAGGGGAGGAAATTGCGCTAGGTCACATGATGATGCCGTGGCAACACGAGTTGGACACCCCTGATTTAAAAGAAAAAGTTTTTAGCATCTTCCTGAACCCCAAGAGCAAAGAAGCTATATGAATCTCTGGAGGAAATATGTTCCATAACATTGAGGAACATGAAAGAATTCCTACCTTTATTCCATCCTCCTTGTCTTTTCATGGATCTCATCTTCAGCAGACCCTCTTTAGATTTCCTCAGAAGTTAGACAGAATCTAGGTAAATTTCATCCCAAGTAAACCTGAATGGACCTCGTGGATTCATCCCATGTAGGGGTGCACAGAAATGCACAGCCAGCCTCTTGCCCCACTGTGAGCAAGCAGAAGAACTGGGCGTCCTGTACATGGGGGGAAAATAAGATACTCACTGAAAATAAACCCTTGTGCCTATTTTGGGACCCAAAAGAAAATAAGACCCAGTCTTATTTTTGGGGAAACACAGTGTGTGTGTGTGTCTGTGTGTGTCTGTCTGTGTGTGTATACACATACATGCACACATACACACACATCATATAGAATAGAATAGAATAGAATAGAATAGAATAGAATAGAATAGAATAGAATAGAATAGAATAGAATAGAATAGAATTTTTTATTGGCCAAGTGTGGTTGGACACACAAGGAATTTGTCTTGGTGCATATGCTCTCAGTGTACATAAAAGAAAAGATACGTTCATCAAGGTACAACATTTACAACACAATTGATGATCAATATATCAATATAAATCATAAGGATTGCCAGCAACAAGTTATAGTCATACAGTCATAAGTGGAAAGAGATTGGTGATGGGAACTATGAAACAATTAATAGTAGTGCAGATTCAGTAAGTAGTCTGACAGTGTTGAGGGAATTATTTGTTTAGCAGAGTGATGGCCTTCGGGAAAAAACTGTTCTTGTGTCTAGTTGTTCTGGTGTGCAGTGCTCTATAGCGTCGTTTTGAGGGTAGGAGTTGAAACAGTTTATGTCCAGGATGCGAGGGATCTGCAAATATTTTCACGGCCCTCTTCTCGATTCGTGCAGTATACAGGTCCTCAATGGAAGGCAGGTTGGTAGCAATTATTTTTTCTGCAGTTCTAATTATCCTCTGAAGTCTGTGTTTTTCTTGTTGGGTTGCAGAACCGAACCAGACAGTTATAGAGGTGCAAATGACAGACTCAATAATTCCTCTGTAGAATTGGATCAGCAGCTCCTTGGGCAGTTTGAGCTTACTGAGTTGGCGCAGAAAGAACATTCTTTGTTGTCCTTTTTTAATGATGTTTTTGATGTTAGCTGTCCATTTGAGATCTTGCGATATGATAGAACCCAGAAATTTGAAGGTTTCTACTGTTGATACTGTGTTGTCAAGTATTGTGAGATATATATTCTGAGGTTTTCGCGGGTGTTTGTATGTAGGTCTTTGGTTATTCGGGTTTTCTCCCGCGTAAAATTGGAAGTGTCTTGGCGATGTTTCGACGAAATCCCATTCGTTATCTTCAGGCTAGGTGTTTATAGCTTCGTGCTTCTAGGAGAAATGTGTGATCGCAGCTGTTTCTTCCTTTTGACTGCTAGTGGGGGTTTGAACTGATTGGTTGGAAGCTTGGCTGTGTTCTGATTGGGTGGAGGTGTGTTCTGATTGGTTGGGGGTTTGGCTGTGCTTTGATTAAAACCCCCAACCAATCAGAACACACCTCCACCCAAATCAGAGCACAGCCAAACCTCCAATATTCTATTCTATTCTATTCTATTCTATTCTATTCTATTCTATTCTATTCTATTCTATTCTATTCTATTCTAAAGAGCATCCCTGCTGGTTCTTGAAAAGGAGCTTGAGTTGTGTAGTTCAGTCTGTTGTTGATTGTTAAAAGCACAAGAACTGACTTGACTGACTGCTTCTGATCAATTGGCAATTCCAGGCCCTGTCCAGGTGATCCTTCCACAGGTTAAAAAGAGATTTCAATATTATTAGTGGGCTTAAGATCGCCTCTTTCTCTGGTGTTCCATTTACTTCATTTATTTTTCTACATTCAGCACAAGGCAGAACTGTCCACAGCTCTCACCATTAGGGCCAAAGTTGGAGATATCCTGATCAAGTGTAGATCAAAAAGAAACCTGAGAGACCTTGTGTTTGAGTAAGAGTGTTGTGACTGAGGCCCAAGTAGTGATTACCAAACACAATTCAGTCCTGAACAAACTTATTTTATTAAAACAGCTGAGAAAGAATTAATTAGTACAAAACAAATTCTTTATAAATAGTCATTTGGCCTTGTCACCAACCTTTGTTGTCTTTGGCAACCTGCCAAAGGCTTTTCTTGGCAAAACCCCCATGAAGTTCAAGAGACGCTGACAAGAAGCAATGGAATCAACGTTGCTTTTCCACAAAGAACCCAACGGCTTGTTGCCACTCTTTTAAGCCTTATGGGAGTGGCCAATCATCTTCTGGCCTTACCCCCGAGTCATCCTTTTTGTTTCAACTGCTCTTGTCTTCTGGCACTCTTCGCATGTGTGCACTAGGAACAGGCTGCTCCCGTTCCTCTGCATTTCTGCTGTCTACCTCTGGAGGCTCTGGAGTCTGCGCATCGCTCCCAGATTTTTTTATTTATTTATTTATTAGTCATACTTTTATACCGCACCATCTCCCGTAGGACTCAGGGCGGTTCACAGGCATATTAAAAAACAATATAATAAATAAGCATTAAAAACCCAATTAAAACTAAATATTATCATAGCCAAATCACTAAAAACGGTAAAAACCCATTAAAAAACCCTTAAAATTTAGTTAAAACATTTTATTCTTAGGCTAGTCCAGCGCGCTGAAATAATAAAGTCTTCAGTTCATGTCTGAAGGTCCAGAGGTCGGGGAGTTGTTGTAATCCCGGAGGAAGCTCGTTCCACAAGGCTGGTGCCGCCACAGAGAAGGTCCTCCCCCTGGGAGTCGCCAACCTACATTGTTTGGTTGACGGCACCCTGAGGAGGCCCACTCTGTGGGAGCGCACGGGTCGTTGGGAGGCAATCGGTGGCAGAAGGCGGTCTCGAAGGTATCCCGGTCCTAAGCCATGGAGCGCTTTAAAGATGGTAACCAAAACCTTGAATTGCACCCGGAAGGCTACCGGTAGCCAGTGTAGACCGCGCAGGAGGGTGTTATATGGGAGCAACGCGGTGCTCCCTCTATCACCTGCGCGGCTGCATTCTGGACTAACTGGAGCCTCCGGGTGCTCTTCAAGGGGAGCCCCATGTAGAGAGCATTGCAATAGCCCAGGCAGGAAGTGCCGAGGGCATGAGTGACCGTGCGTAAGGCGTCCCGGTCAAGGAAGGGGCGCAACTGGTGAATCAGGTGAACCTGATAAAATGCTCCCCTGGCAACGGCTGTCAAATGATCCTCTAAGGACAGCCGATCATCCAGGAGAACGCCTAAGTTGCGCACTCCTTCCCTGGGGGTCAGGACTTCCTCCCCCACAGTCAGCGATGGTGTAAGCTGACTGTACCGGGACGCCGGAACCCACAGCCACTCTGTCTTGGAAGGGTTGAGTCGGAGCCTGTTCCTCCCCATCCAGACCCGCACGGCCTCAAGACACCGGCCCATCACCTCAACGGCTTCGTTGGGGTGGTTCGGGGTGGAAATGTACAGCTGAGTATCATCAGCGTACAGATGATAATCCACCCCGAAACCACGGATAACCTCACCCAGCGGCTTCATATAGATGTTGAACAGGAGAGGCGAGAGAACAGACCCCTGAGGCACCCCACAAGTGAGGCGCCTTGGGGTCGACCTCTGCCCCCCTGCCAACACCGTCTGCGAACGGTCAGAGAGATAGGAGGAGAACCACCGATAAACGGTGCCTCCCACCCCCAATCCTTCCAACCGTCACAGCAGGATACCATGGTCGATGGTATCAAAAGCCGCCAAGAGATCTAATAGAACCAGAACAGAGGAACAACCCCTGTCCCGGGCTCTCCAGAGGTCATCCACCAACGCGACCAAAGCCGTCTCGGTGCTGTATCCGGGTCTGAAACCGGACTGGAACGGGTCCAGATAGACAGTTTCCTCCAGGTGCTGAGGAAGCTGATATGCCACCACACTCTCAATAACCTTCGCCAAAAAGCGAAGGTTGGAGACTGGACGGTAGTTCACTAAAACAGCCGGATCCAGGGAGGGCTTCTTGAGGAGGGGCCTTACCACCGCCTCTTTCAAAGAGGCGGGGAAAACACCCTCCAACAAAGAAGCGTTAGTAACTCCCTGGATGGCCCTGACCCCATCTTTGCCTCGGACGCAGAGCCCTCGTCCAGGCTTTCCTCTGACTCCAGACTGGCCCATGGTCCTCTCCAGCCTCCTCACTGTCTGACTCCGCTGCCAGATCTGCAGGCTGCTAGCGGACCACAACAAAGAGCAGCATAACAACAGTGTCTGAGTTCTTCTCTTTAATAAAAACTAAATAGAAATAAACAGCTCAACTTTGCTCTTATCCATTACGCTCATGTAATTTGCATTCATGAGTCAAGCTCAGAACTACAAGCACGCTTCCAAGCAAAGCTTTCTGTTGTTATCCATCATTTCTCTGTATTTATGTAAGCATCAAGATGATGGTAAATAATCATTTGAAAAGAAATTACACCCAAGAGGCCACAGGATCATCCGTTGTGCATAGTAATGAAGCTGTCCTGTATTGTGAAATCTTTAGTAGCAGGATGAAAACAATATTGCTTAGCCAGCTTTGGCTTATAGATAGCATATATTGTTGTCAGTAATGTCTGAATATGCTCACGGTCGCCCTATATTGGAGGTATTCATAAAATTAGAATAGCCTCTTGAACAAAAAACGATCAAATGACTCCTAATCGTTAAGTTCAAATGTATTCAAATAAATAATGTGAACAATTTGGGATTAATCTTCCTCCTGTCTCTTTTCTGTCATCCTAGTAAACAGATAATAAGCAACTGAATTTCCCTTCCAACTACATGATAGTCTGGTAAGGTAAAGGTAAAGGTTCCCCTCACACATATGTGCTAGTCATTCCCGACTCTAGGGGGTGGTGTTTATCTCAGTTTCAAAGCTGAAGAGCCAGCGCTGTCCAAAGACGTCTCTGTGGTCATGTGGCCGACATGACTAAATGCCAAAGGCGCACGGAACGCTGTTACCTTCCCACCAAAGATGGTCCCTATTTCTCTACTTGCATTTTTTATGTGCTTTCAAACTGCTAGGTTGGCAGAAGCTGGGACAAGTAACGGGAGCTCACCCCGTTACGCGGCACTAGGGATTTGAACCGCTGAACTGCCAACCTTTCGATCAATAAGCTCAGCGTCTTAGCCACTGAGCCACCATGTCCCTTGATAGTCTGGTAGGTATCTGCTAATTTGGTAGAAGAAGAAACAAAAGCTGTTTCTGAGTAATTTGCAGGGACAGGAACATTCACAACAGGGACACAGGTGTGTTAGAAAGGACTTTGAGTATAGACTTGTAGTGGCCATCTTGACTTTTTGACACCCACACCCATGTAGATCAGCATTGAGGATATTTATTTTCAAATTTTTAACCTATAATTTTGTAGAAATTGTGTAAAGTAGTGCAAATTAAAAATGGATTAGCATGTGAAAAGTACTTCTAATATTGCAAGCAAGTTGCTAAATTCATATTTAGATAGAAATACTCTGATGTTGATTTATAAGAGGTGTGTCTTTTCAACTTGCTTCTGCCCACTGGCTCTTCAGTTCTCATGAAGAACAAAATAAATTAGGCAAACTCGAAATCGGTCTATTCTATGCTAGTCAATAGTTACATGACAGGTAGCCCATATCTTATTGTAAATACTGGAGGCTTCTCTTACAAATTGTCCTATACTAAGCTATAGTTTGGTTAACTACCACTGGTTTAGCAGTCACAATTGACTGAGCTCACACATGTTGTAAATTGTGGTTTGGTAACCATAATGGTTGTGTTATATCAAAACGTGTCAGACCCCAAAAACCAAGAAAGAAACACTGAATTAGTTCAAGGCAGCTTCCTTTATTGTTCCTCACCTTTAACATTAAACAACTGCTTGCATCATTAAAGATCAATTCTGAGAACTTCTAGGGAGGAGCTATCTTGACCCTCTTCCTCCCAATCAAATTATCTAAATTTTGCTGTCTCTTGGTACTCTGGAATGCAACTCCTCTTTTCTGGGAAATCAGATTACATTCCACCACAACACCCAAACTATATAGTAAAATATAGTATAGTAAAATGTGTGAATCCAGTTAGACAGATTTCCAGGCGTGGAAAAAACATATCTGCAGAATTTGGTCAGTAACCAGTAACCAATGAAAGAGGAGCTAGCCATGCCGCATACTCAACAAACTGCTGCTTGATAGAATGAACAGGGAGCAGCAGATACCACATTCACAAGATTGAAATATTTGAGAGTCTTTTACAGAGAAACTCTTTCAAATAACTAGCAATACTAAAGAGAGTTGACCCATATCAACCAAAAGGGCAACTTACAAAGAGATATCCATATTTGGAAGGTGGAAATACATACTATAAAAAGAAAGTGGAAAAGGTGACTCTTATGCTTTGCAAAATTATTCAAATTTCTATGCACTTTTGCTTATTTTACATAACCGGGTTTGCTCCTGATAAGGAAGTTGCAAATAAAGCCTGGTATTGTTCAATCATTGGAATACCTAATGCTACATCCTTCACCCAGTGGAACATATTGTAATTCAGAGAAAGCATTGTGTTCCTCCATCAAGAAGACTGTTTTACTAGCTTTCAGAAAGCACTAGAGCAGTGGTTCCCAACCAGTGTGCCGCGGCACTAAGGGGTGCCGTGAGATCTTTTGAGGGTGCCGGGAACTTTTGAGCTACGGAGATTTTAAATATCTATTTCCTTATAAGGGTGCCGGGAACTTTTGAAAGGCTTTCCAAGGGTGCCTCAAACAAGAAAAGGTTGTGCCTCAAACAAGAAAAGGTTGGGAACCACTGCACTAGAGTCATTCTGCTCTGAGCTTAGATGGGAGGCAAATCTACCACATAAGGAACATAAGACTTAAGGGGCACACTGTCTGTGTGTTTCTCTTCCCTTAAGTCTTCAGTAATGGGGGGCTGTTGACATAGATAGATAGATAGATAGATAGATAGATAGATAGATAGATAGATAGATAGATAGATAGATAGATAGCAAAGAACATGTGGTGGACAAGTCAATTCCACACAAAGAATGCAACAGTGAAGGCAGTGGTAAAATTCATTTTTTTTACTATCGGTTCTGTGGGCATGGTTTGGTGGGCATGGCTTGGTGGGCAAGGCAGGGGAAGGATACTGCAAAATCTCCATTTCCACCCCACTCCAGGGAAAGGATATTGCAAAATCTCCATTCCCATCCCACTCTGGGGCTAGCCAGAGGTGGTATTTGCCGGTTCTCCAAACTACTCAAAATTTCTGCTACTGGTTCTCCAGAACCTGTCAGAACCTGCTGGATTTCACTCCTGAGTGAAAGTAACCAAAAGCCAAACTGGACAACCTGCAGAACCCATAATGTCTTTGGTTTATTTTTAGCATAACAGATTGTGTCAGCACGTCCAAATGTAGTTCCATCCACAACTTAATTATTAGCACAGATAATGAATGCAAAGTTAATTTAACAAAGAACTGGCCCCTATGAAACAACAGCCTGGCTCTATAGCAGTATTCATCAAAGCCTCATCCTTTTTAGAGATGCCCTTCAAAATATCTGGCAGATATATTATCAACCTGATGTATTAATAGGATAGGATTAATTATATATATTAATATTATATTACTAATTCTATTAATAATAGGATTATACAATTATAAAAATCATGTAGCTATAATTCTCTGATACAGAAAATGCAAGAAATTTGAGAGATACGTAATAGAATGTTGTTTTATCTCTTGGTTTGAATGGGGACTAGAGCAGGGGTGTCAAACTGGCGGCCCATAGGCCAGATGCATCATGCACAGGCCACGCCCACCCCAGTTCCAAGAATGGGAATCGCGAAACATCACATGACAGCCCTGAGTTTGATACCCGCGGGCTAGAGGCTCCTGTAGATACTTGCTTAGCATAACACAGAGGAAGTCAAGAATATAATGTTTCAATGTTAGGGTAGAAATGGAGGAACAGTTTTAAATTCTCAATTTGTCAGAAAGCTCTTGCACTAGATGACTTGGGGATCTCTAACCCTGTCATAAAATTATTGAGAACTTAAATTAACATCTTCCTTAAATGTCGATGCACGTGTAGTAAAATAAATAATTAGCCTAGCACTATTGTCTCTAAAGGGAGATTCTTAAAGACTTACAAGATATTTACATGACATAGCCTGAAGCTTGCACAGCTTCCTGAAATTTCAATCTTGTAGGCATTTTCCCCTTCTATTGTTTTCCAGCTGTCAGAGGAGCTTCAGTAACTTCTTTATTGAGTATCTTACACTGCCATCTACAGCCCCTTTAAGAGTACTTTGTACTATCTCAATTTCTTCTGCAGCTAAAGATTGCAGGTTATAAAAGTTGTAAAATCTTGCAAAATGTGTAGTCCGTACCCATGAATCTATTTAAAAGATTCTGTTTCTATATCTATTCACTCTTGCTTAGGTAGACTGTTCTAATTACAAGCAAACCCACTACTTTGCTACCTTTCTGTATAATTTGGCTGGATATTTGATACCTGTTGATACAAAAGTTATATTAGCATTTTCATCAAACAAGGATGTTTTTCCTTTCCACTTGAAAGAAAAAGGTTGAAGGGAAAATGCTTTTGAACTGCATTAATTTGATAAATAAATAAATCCAGAGTGACTTCCTTAAATCCTTACACACCACCTGTTAGCTGTATGGTACTTGAGAAGCCCAATTAAATTAAAATCAAAACATTTTTAAAATAAAATACCTGAATATTGTAAGATTATTTTAATTTCATGAAATCTTGCAAGATTGTACTGTTTGGTTGCTAAAAGCCTGAGAAAGCAGGCAAAATATTTCAGGCTGTTTAGAACAGGGGCATCAAAACTCGATTTCATTGAGGGCCGCATCAGGGTTGTGTTTGACCTTGGGGTACCGGGGTTGGAGTGGTCAGGGTGGGTGTGGTCAGCTCGGCATCCCTTGTGTCAGGGGCACCTCTGATAGCCTAAGCACTCTGCCAGTGAAAAGGGGCTCCCGAGCTCTGTTTCGTCTGTGACTGTCTCTTGCAACCCTCTTCCAGCGAAAATGAAGCTCGGGAGGATTGTCTGTGGCCCTCACAAGCTCTATTTTTGGCTGCGACAGCCTTCTGCAACCCTCTGCGAGTGAAAATAGAGCTCGGCAGGGCCACACTGGCAGAAGCACCGTAGGCCAGTCCTTCGGTGTTTCCAAGGTGGCCCCACAGGCCAGATCTAAGCACCCCGTGGTCCGGATCTGGCCCGCAGGCCTTGAGTTTGACACCCCTGGTTCAGAGGGAGTGCCAGATCAGAAGCTTAGGTTGGGCAGTGATACTTGTAAATCAGAAAGGCTTCTGAGCTCCGGAGACCATATAGCCAGCTAATCAAACAGAAGTTGGAGGCATGTGGCTATTCAGGACAGGGTAAATGTTCCCTTTGAAACTCTCATTTTATCACTTAAGCCTGATCATATGCTGATACTGGCTTGGTATCAGCAATGATGGCTGCCAATAGCTCCATAAAAATCCTTGGGAAGTGCAATTGGCCATCTTGTAATACAATCTTAGGCAAAGCTCAATGATCATTCTTGTATTTTCAGTCCGCACAGGGATATTTACCAAACCCAGATATAAAGTGAACGTACTATTTTTGCAAAAGTTTTCATCAACACGAATCCTAAAGGAGAAATATATGACATTAGATTTGCAACAGAAATTGACAATGGAAGCATCTCTCTCTCTAAGGGAGAGAATTAAAGAGAACAATAAACCCAGTAGATGACAGTAACCTCCAGAAGAAATTCTGCACTGGAATTCAGAAACGGTTTTGAAGGTTCTGCAGATGCAGCATACTGTGAGCGAGACACTGCAGAATGGGAGACAAGACAAATGATACATAAAGCTCAAAGCCAAAGTATAATCTTTTAAGACAAAGAAAAGTGTCACGGTAATTGGATATTTGTTACTATTCGGAACTGAAATAGATTCATAGGAATGTGAAGTATGCTGAGTGTTGGGAGCGAAGACCAAGACTATCACAGAATACTAAGACTTATCTTAAGAAGCTGCAGTAATTGGAAATTTGTTAAGATTGATTGATTATCTGCCATTGAGTCATTGTTAACTCTCAGCAATCCCACAGATTTTCCCCATGATGATCTATCCCTAGTGGTAATCTCATAACAATATTTCCACCTTGGTGCTGGTTGTCCTCTATTTATCTTTTCTTCCACACTTTTCAGGCACTAGAGCTATCTCCAGAGAGGTAGACCTTTGTATAAAGCATGGGTATCAAACTTGTGGCGTCATGTTACCATCACATGACATGTTGACGGTTTCCCTTCATGCTGGGGTGGGCATGGCCTGTGTGATGCATCCAGCCCACGGACTGCCAGTTTAACACCCCTGGAGAATGTATCAAGAGTAAGGATAGTTTGAACCTAGTCATTTGTGCCTTGAGTGAGAACTTTGAATTATTTTGTTCGATGATCCATCGTTTTCTTAGGATATTCTCAGGAACAAAAATAAGGATTGTTGCTGTTTTTTCAAATGTACAAAACCACCTTCAAACTCTTTTGCTAGTTCTCTTATGTCTCACACTATGTTGAATAATTTCAGCTTTGTTAGTAACTCCTTAAAAAAAGACTTCTTAAAAGACTAAAAAATTAGCCATTCAAGCCAGTCAGACTAAATAAGTGATGTCAGCTGTATTTTGACATTCTATCTTGCTCAATATGTACCAGATTTTCCCAGTGCTCCTGATTCTTTTTTCAAATCTAACATATGCTTAAAAATACTTTCTGCATGAAGACTGTGCATATGCAAATGTTCTATTCCTACATTCAGAACTTTTGAAAACACAGGTTCTCTAATTTGGAAGCACTGTTGTAAAAATTTTTGCAGCATTTACAGGTATGTAGGTAGCTAGAATGGGATCAACAGCAGAAATCCAATCTCCTTGAGTGCATCTATTGAACATCTGAATAATGGTCATTCTCCATCAATAGTTCCTCAGTTCTTTATAGAGTTTACAGAGAAATACCACAACCTTCAGTGTACTTTTGCATTGACACTGAATAAAAAGTTAAATCCTTCATGCTTTTCAAAGTCCTCTAACAGAAAATAAAGCAAAGCAAATTTATAATAAAAGATTTACTTTAGCTTTCTAGGATTTAAAGTATTTTTTTCAATTTCTGGATTCAACCAGGCTTCAATTGGTAGCTGCAATCATTACTATTTTAAATTACAATGATGAGATCAAGAATTTTAAATCAGACCTTCCTGCCCCAAAATAGATGTAGCTATCTAGCAGCTACATGCAACACTTTTTGTGAATAAAATTGCAACTAATCTGTAATAGAGAGGATTAGAAAAGCAGAGAGAATGGGACAAGGCTCTTTGCTGTCTTTACATTTATTTTGTGGTGCATTGTGAATGAGATTTGTGACTACTGGTGAACATTTTGGGAGCAAAGACCAGGGTGGATTTGATTTAAATCATAATTTTTAAAGAACAATTGTCATCTCTGTCCTGCAGCAGCTCCTCCTCCTTTGACCTGCCGTTGACTCACCGACAGTCAATACCCCTTTTGCAAGATTTTACAACTTTTATAACCTTCTGCAATCTTTAGCTGCAGAAGAAATTGAGATAGTACAAAAATATTCTTAAAGGGGCTGTAGATGGCAGTGTAAGATACTCAATAAAGAAGTTACTGAAGCTCCTCTGATAGCTGGAAAATAATAGAAGGGGAAAATGCCTACAAGACTGAAATTTCAGGAAGCTGTGCAAGCTTTGGGCTATGTCATGTAAATATCTTCTAAGTCTTGCGCATGCGCCAAGATGGCGCGTTGAAGATCTTCGGCGGTGCGGTTGGTGGCCTTTCCGGGGGTCTGGGACCGAGAGGGGCTGTTTTTGGGCCCTCTCGGTCCCGGACCCTGCCGGGAGAACATCTGAAGCGGCGTTTGGGCTGGGGCTGACCAGGACCGGAGCCTTGGAACAGCTGATAGGCTCGGCGGTCTCGGCGGCTTCGGCTTCGGCTCCGGCGGCTTCCTCCGGCGGCTTCCTCCGGCGGCTTCCTCGGCCTGTTTGGGGCGGCGTCTCCACGGCCGGCTTGGGGCAGTGGCCGCTCGGTGGGGGGCTCAGCTGCTTGGCGGCCCCTCAGCGGCTCTCTCCGAGCCTCGGAACAGCTGGTGGGCTCGGAGGCTTGGCGGCTTCAGCGGCGTCTCGATGCCTCCCACGGCCGGCCTGGGCCTGCGGTCGCTTGGCGGTGGGCTCGGCGGCCCTGTGGTGGCTCGGAGGCGGCGCGGGGCTCTGTGGTTCCCTCTGGCTCCCTCAGCGGCTCGGCGGCTCCCTCGGTGTCTCCCTTGGCCTGCTTGGGATGGTGGCCGCGGCCGTGGCGGTCGCTGTATGACCTTCGGGTCTGGCGGCGGCGGGGGCGGCCTTCCCAGGGGCTGAGACTTTTTCATCGATGCCGGAGGGGCCTGTCCTTCCTCCCTCGGCTCTTGGCGTTTTCTCGGCGTTTTCCTCTGGTGGGCCATGGCTGGGCGATGGCCGTGGTGGTTGCGCCTGGCCCTCGGCCCCCGCCGGCGGTGGCAGGGGCGGCGGACGGCCTCCCCTACTTCCAGGGGCCGAGGACTTTCTATCAACGTTTGAGAACTTTTGAGAACTTTTCTCCATCATTTGCCAGAGACGAGGAGACAGGAGAAGATCGGTCGCTGAGTGGTAGCGCAGGGGGTCGGATGTGTCATCTGGAGGGTTCGGCCCGCTGAGGGAGGAGTTGAGGCGAGGCTGGCCCTCTTTTAGACCCCCTTTTTCTGACATCAAGGCCCAGATTGACTGTAACACCAAGGCCGTACGGACTGACTTGGAGGAGAATGGCTTGTCATCTGGACCTGGGAAAGTGGGGCCGTTTGGGTTTGGGGGTAGAATAACGGCCCCACGGAATCCTGGAAGTCCATGGTCCATCTCGCCAGCCAGGAAGTCTAGTCTTGCTGCAATGACATTTTGCCATCTTGACCGGCTTGGATGGACTGCTGACTGTACTGTATTTTTATTGATGCGAAGATTTTCAACTGCGGACCTTCTTGCCCTGCGAGATTCCCCTCTCTCGCAGGTCTGGCCCTCCACACTATCGAGGGCACATCTCGAGGACGGGTTTTGGAACCCCGAGAGTTGGCATGCGAAATCTAGGAGGCTTAGGGGATTTTTAATGAATTGTTTTAATCGTTTTTTACCAGGGAGTTTTAAGGGGAATTTTAAGGGGGGGAGGGAAACTGACGGGTTTGGTTCTGGGGGGTGGATGGGCCCGTCAGGGAAGGGGCTAGGTCCACCATGTGTTCGCGGCGGTAACTTAATAGGTCCTGGGGTTATGGCGAGGGGTGTCGTTCCAGTTTGTCAGGGTCGAGCTATTACTACGGTAAGTGGGAGAGGCAGATATGACGGAAGGGGGGGGCCACATCAGGTTTCGGGGGCTCGCCCTCGCTGTTTACGAGCGATTGCGTGCTCCGGCCCCCCAGAAATTTCCCGTGACCCGAGTGGCCAGGATAATCGGGACCTGGGCCTCCGGCTGATGTTATGTAATGCCAGGTCCGCGGTTAATAAAGCCCCCCTGATTTCAGATCTTATTCAGGAAGGGACCGCGGACGTTATGGGCGTTACGGAGACCTGGTTGGGCACCGAAGGGGGGGTTCCCCTAGTGGAGATGTGCCCACCAGGCTTCCGAGCATTCCATCAGCCGAGGGCCCAGGGTAGGGGTGGAGGGGTGGCGGTTATCATCAAGGAGAGTCTGGAGCCGAGGGAGACCACTGTGCCTCAGATAGCTGGGTGTGAATCCCTCTTCGTGAAGTGGGGTCGTAGAACTCAGGTGGGCTTGTTGATCACGTACCTGGCTCCTTGCTGCGTGACTACAGCCCTGCCTGAGCTGCTGGAGTTGCTGGCTGGGTTGGCAGTTGAGACCCCAGACTGCTGGTCATGGGGATTTCAATTTGCCATCAGCGGCGTAGCATCCTCAACAGCTCAGGAGTTCATGGCTTCCATGACGCCATGGACCTGATTCAGTAAATTGATGGCCCTACCCACGTCGGGGGAGGTACCCTAGACCTGATTTTTATCTCTGGCCAGTGGTTTAATGATCTGGTTTTAAATGATTTAGTTGTGGAACCTTTGTCATGGTCAGATCATTTTCTCCTTCGTCTAGACTTTCTGACCGCTACCCACCATCGCAGGGAGACGGAACCAATGTGTTGGTCCCGCCCCAGGCGCCTGATGGACCCGGAGAGGTTCCTGACGGAGCTTGGGCGTTTCCCGAACACCTGTCCCACGACTCGACTGAAGAGCTAGTTGCGGCCTGGGAAGGGGCCGCGGCTGGAGCTTTGGACCGTGTCGTGCCTTTGCGGCCTCTGACCCGGCGTCGGTCTCAACCAGCTCCTTGGTTCTCCGAGGAGCTGAGGGAGATGAAGCGCGGAGAAGACGCCTAGAGAGTGCCTGGAGATCCAGCCGCTCTGAGGCTGACCGGACACTAGTTAGGTCCTATAGTAGGACCTACCTAGTGGCAATGAGGGCTGCGGCGCCCACGCTTCCTCCCTCATTGCGCCGGCAGATAACCGCCCGGCCGCCCTGTTTGGGTGACCGCTCGCTCCTCCAACAGGAGGGGCGGAGGACCCCTACAAGGCGTGCCGAGGAGTTTAACGGTTATCTATACGACAAAATCGCTCAGCTTCGGGACGGATTGGATCAAAATTGGGTAGATCCAGGCGAGGGTTCCGAGGCCCGTCTTGTTGAGGTGGTTTGGGATGACTTTGATCCTGTGACTCCGAGGACATGGACAGGTTGCTGGGCAGGCTGAACGCCACCACATGTTTACTGGATCCGTGCCTCCTGGTTAGTACTGGCTACTCAGGAGGTGACACGAGGCTGGCTCCAGGGATTACAAATGCTTCTCTGCGGGAGGGGTCTTTCCCGGCCTTGAAAGAGGCTGTGGTGAGACCCTCCTCAAGAAGCCTTCCTGGACCCAGCTGTTTTAGGGAACTACCGGCCAGTCTCCAATCTTCGCTACGGCGAAGGTTGTAGAGAGTGTGGTGGCATGTCAGCTACCCCAGTACCTGGATGAAGCTGTCTATCTAGACCTGCTCCAGTCCGGCTTCCGGCCCGGATACAGTACGGAGACAGCTTTGGTCGCTGGTGGATGATCTCTGGAGGGCCAGGGATAGGGTTATTCCTCTGCCCTGGTCCTATTAGACCTCTCAGCGGCTTTTGATACCATCGACCATTGTATCCTGCTGCGCCGGTTGGAGGGGTTGGGAGTGGGAGGCACCGGTTATCGGTGGTTCTCCTCCTACCTCACTGATCGGGCGCAGACGGTAGTGACAAGGGGGAGGAGGTCGACTCCAAGGTGCCTCATGTGTGGGGTGCCGCGGGGTCGATTCTCTCACCCTCCTGTTCAACATCTATATGAAGCCGCTGGGTGAGATCATCAGTGGCTTTGGGGTGAGATACCAACTGTACGCTGATGACACCCAGCTGTACTTTTCCACCCCGGGCCACCCCAGTGAAGCTGTCGAAGTGTTGTCCCGGTGTCTGGAAGCCGTACGGGTCTGGATGGGGAGGAACAGGCTCAAACTTAATCCCTCCAAGACGGAGTGGCTGTGGATGCCGGCACCTCGGTACAGTCAGCTGCAGATGCGGCTGTCTGTCGGGGGTGAATCATTGGCCCCGATGGAGAAGGTACGCAACTTGGGCGTGCTCCTGGATGGGCGGTTGTCCTTTGAAGACCATTTGGCGACCGTCTCCAGGAGAGCATTTTATCAGGTTCGCCTGATCCGCCAGTTGCGCCCCTTCCTGGACCGGGATGCCTTATGCACAGTCACTCATGCCCTTGTTACCTCTCGCCTGGACTACTGCAATGCTCTCTACATGGGGCTCCCCTTGAAGAGCACCCGGAGACTTCAGCTAGTTCAGAACGCGGCTGCGCGGGTTATTGAGGGAGCGTCTCGGAGCTCCCACATAACACCTATCCTGCGCAGACTGCACTGGCTACCTGTTGTTTTCCGGGTGCGCTTCAAGGTATTGGTTACCACCTTTAAAGCGCCCATGGCTTAGGACCGGCTCTCTACGGGCCCGCCTACTGCCGGCTTCTATCTCCCATCGTCCGGTACGCTCCCACAGAGAGGGACTCCTCAGGGTGCCGCCAGCCAAACAGTGTCGACTGGCGGCCCCCAGGGGGAGGGCCTTCTCTGTGGGAGCTCCGACCCTGTGGAACGAACTTCCCTCGGACTTGACAATTACCTGACCTTAGGACCTTTCGCGAACTTAAAACTTATTTATTTCATATGGCTGGACTAGCCTGATTTTTATTTTTATTGGATGGGTTTTAAAATTGTGTTATTTTACAGGGAGTATGTTTTTAACGTTTTGGGCATTTAAATTAGTTTTTTAAGGGTTGTTTTTAAATTATTGTGTGTATTTATATTTTATCTGCCTGTTCACCGCCCTGAGTCCTTCGGGAGAAGGGCGGTATACAAATTAAAATATTATTATTATTATTATTATTATTTAAGAATCTCCCTTGAATTTAAAGACAATAGTACAATTAAATCAGCAGTATTTGGTCCTGGGAATATTGGACAATGCATTTATACAGATATATCTTTTGTATGGTTTTATTATAGCACAATATAATTACTGGTCAAGCTACAGGAGGGAAATAAAATGTAAAACAGGGTCATTCCATCCAGCCTTCTCTTTAGTATGTATTGTATTCATTTGTTCATTATTTAAGAATTTGAAGAATCAATCCACAACTTTTTTTCCCTCTTTCATATGCCTTCCTCTTTACACAGAGAGGGTTATTTTCTCTCCCACCCCAAATATGCAAGTTGCTTTGGGTGACTTATTTGAAGCAAGAATTCTAAACTTTTTCAGGCCATAGAACATAGTTTAAAATTTTTCCTGGAACTCCTTGCACCAAAATAGCAGCTGTAGTGCATTTTTTGCAGTACAAGTGCTGCCTTTTCCTCAATAGATGGCCATGGCTATATCCAAATCAACCATTTTTCCCCACTTAATCTCTTAAATTCTTGTGGAACCTAGGACTCTGAGCAATACTTTGAAAAAAGTATTTATTTAAAGAACTAAATGAGATTTTCACAGATAATCAAATGAAGATGTAAACATATTACCTCGTTATAACAATAAATCCTTTTCCAAAAACCAAGCAAAACCAATGAATTTTCATTATTACTGCTATTAAAGAACATTAATACTGAGGAAAATCTTGGTCAACTTTGTCAGCCCATGCCATGAGTCCTCCTTTGATATCCTTAACTGAAATTAATCCTAGTTCATCATAAAGCAGTTCCTGCAATATTCTCACAGCTTTCTGGGAGTCATTTCCTAATTTACAGACAACATAAACAGGAAAAGCCACAGTGCCATCAGTCCTCTGCTTTTCTTCCTGTATCTTTTGGTTCAAAGACTTCAAACATGCTTCATCTTTTCTTTCTAGTTTATTTAAAGACACCTGGAGGGATCTGGGCAAGCGACAGATCTCCACTTCGACCTCGGGCCGTACATCCACCAGTACATGAGCAACCTGGTTGTCTAGAATCTTCTTGTATTCCTCTACAGAAATCCTCTCTTCGCTGGACAATAAGTCCAACGTCCGGCACTTATCGGTTGCCGAAGACCCACAGAAAGTTTCATAATCCTGCAGCGTCGTCAGAGACGGCCGGTCCCCACACACAGCACACTTGGGATCCCTGGGCCTGAGCTTGATGTGGCGAAAGCGCCCTTCAAGGGCATCGAAGAGCAGCATCGACCGACTGAAGGAGGTTCCCATCCCCGAGGCGATCTTCAGCACCTCCAAGGCCTGGAGGGAGCCGAGGATGCCGGGCACCACCCCCAAGACCCCACCGTCGGCGCAGTTGGTGACCGTCTCAGGAGGAGGGGGCTTGGGGAAGAGGCACCGATAGCAGGGGCCCCCCTGGAAGTTGTACACAGCCAACTGGCCCTCCAAGCGCAAGGCGCTGGCGGACACCAAGGGCTTGCCAGCCAGCACGCAGGCGTCGTTGACCAGATAGCGGGTGGGCACGTTGTCGGAGCAGTCGGCCACTATGTCGTAAGCCCGGATGAGATCCAAGGCGGTGGCGGGGCTGAGCGCCACCTCGTAAGGCTCGTACCGCCCGGCGGAATTCAGCTCTTTCAGGGCGGCGGCCGCCGAGTGGGCTTTGGAGCGGCCCAGGCGGCTCTCCCGGTGCAGCACCTGCCTGTGCAGGTTGTTCAGCTCCACCACGTCGTGGTCCACCAGCCCCAGGCGCCCCACGCCCGCAGCGGCCAGGTACTGCGCCAGCGGGCAGCCCAGCCCTCCGCAGCCCACCACCAGCACCCCGCAGGAGGAAAGCCGCAGCTGCCCCCGCACGCCCAGCTCCGGCAGCACCAACTGCCGCGAGTAGCGCTGGATATCCAGCCGGCTCAACCCGGCCCGGAGAGCGGAAGGCTCCGGCATGTCGCCTCCGTCATCCGCCGAGTGGGGAAGCCGAGCGGCCTTCTCGGCTTCCATCGCCGTAGCTTTCTTCCTCTCTGCCGGCGAGCGCGGCCGAGAGACGCTCCGCTCCTTCCGCTTCCGACTCCGAGAGAACCCGCCGTGGACACGCCCCCTCTTCCCCACGCCCCCCTCTTCCCCGCCCACTGGGCTGGCGGTGACGCGCAGGCGCGGTGGGCGGGTTGAGCCGAGCGCGCGCTCCGTCATGGCGACCGCGGCCCGCAAGTACTCGGTGCTGCTGCCCACCTACAACGAGCGCGAGAACCTTCCCCTGGTGGTCTGGCTGCTGGTGAAGAGCTTCGAGGAGAGGTGACTAGCAGCGGCCTGGGGAGAGGGGTAGCCTTTGCTAAGGGTTTCCCAAGCTCCTCGATTGATATTTCCCGGCGGTTTTCCTAACTCTTGGGCTGGATCGATTTACTTCAACTCTCCCTCCGTTTCTCTGCGGAAGGCCTTTGTGTCTGACCTCAGGTCTTCCAGGGAGCTGTTGGTTTGGGGGAGTGGGTGGGGGGCTTGGAGGCGTGGGCCTTGAATCCAAGCCCAGTACTGTTGTCATTACACTATTGCCAAAAAAAAATCGTATTAAACAATGTTACAGAGTAGAGTAGGAGATGGAATGGAATGGAATGGGAATGGGAATGAGAATGGAATTCTTTATTGGCCAAGTGTGATTGGACACACAAGGACTTTGTCTTTGGTGTATATCCTCTCAGTGTACATAAGGAGAATATAACTCATTCATTGAGAATAACAAGATATAACACCAATAAATGTGACTTTTACAAACAAATGTAATAGGATTAATGACTACGCTTGCATTTAATGGGAAACCATCGAGGATTCTTCTCCCTTTCCACTTTTAGAAATCAGCTCCGTTTTGGACCTGACTTTACAAAATAATTCTTTTTTCAGTGGGAATGAGTTCGAAATTGTAATTATAGATGATGGAAGCCCAGATGGGACACAGGAAGTTGCTGACCAGTTAATAAAGATTTATGGATCAGACAAAATTGTAAGTTATTTTTTTTCCGTCTTAGCTGCCATACTATTATTATCAAAAGTGTTTCAAATTGGTAGCGTAGAGAGAAATGGAATTCACTTTGAAATCATTTAGCTAATTGAAAATAGCTTGTCATCCCTCACCTCCAATTTTCTGATAAAACAACAACACCACCCCTGATAGGCAATGGGTTTGCTTAACTAGTGTGCTGTTCACTTAATGACCATTATATTCACTTAATAACCACTGTGTTCACTGCCACAAAAATGTTGTAAAATCAGATCAGTCACAGGATAACCTGCTTAATGACCAGGACTACTTAATGATTGTAATTCCAACTCAATTATGGTCATAAATTGAAGACTACCTATTGATTCTATATGTCATGGTTATTATTGGGACACTCTTGTTTAGAATAGGTACTTCACTTGCAGGAACTGGGAGGGGAAGACAACTAGTCCTAAATATAAGTCCACCTATATTTAAATACAGAGAGATGATTATTATAAGGTTAAGGTAAAAGTATTTCTTATACATTCTAACTTCGGAATCATATAAAATATGTGAGGAAATACTTAAGTTTAGTCTAGGTAAATTATAGCAATGTGGAGAAAATACAGACTAAAATCCATTTATGCAATGTCAAAATTTTACCTTATGAGTATAGTTGTTCTGTTTGAGGAAGAGCAAAAGAGCAATAATGAAATTTTATTGGAAATACATGATCATTAGTCAGAGCTTAGTATGATCTTTTGTGTGTGTACTTATACTTTACAGCTGTTGAGACCCAGAGCAAAGAAACTTGGATTGGGTAAGTAGTCAGTAATGAGATGATTAACAATATTGTATCAATTTATTGAGACACTTAACTTTCAGTTGACTATATTTTTATTTTTCAAAAATGAATTTAAATCAGAATCTAATTTTGCTTCTAATTGCATGCATTGCTTTTTGAGGACCAGAAAAGCAGACAGTATACACAATCATTTGGCAGTGTACAAAATTAGTTTTGTTGCTACTCAGAATTAATGATTGTGTCATGTAAGAAATGAACAGTCACAAGAAAAGTAAAGGTAAAGGTTCCCCTCGCACATACGTGCTAGTCGTTGCCGACTCTAGGGGGCAGTGCTCATCTCCGTTTCAAAGCCGAAGAGCCAGTGCTGTCCGAAGACGTCTCCGTGGTGATGTGGCCGGCATGACTCAACGCCAAAGGTGCATGGAACCCTATTACCTTCCCACCAAAGGTGGTCCCTATTTTTTCTACTTGCATTTTTACGTGCTTTCAAACTGCTAGGTTGGAAGAAGCTGGGATAAATAACGGGAGCTCACCCCGTTACATGGCAGCACTAGGGATTTGAACCGCCGAGCTGCCGATTAATTTTGTAGATATATAAACAGAAGATAGACATAATGGAATTCTTACATAGTGGAATATTTTTAAAATATTTTTATTGAGTTCATAGCTCTCCACCCCCTTCTATATGAGCTGGCTGGCTTACAACAAAAATAAAGACAGAATGTTTCATTTAAAAAAGTCTATACACAAAAACAAAATAAGAGGTCTACCATTTGTTGTAACTGGACTAGACTTGGAACTGTATGAATCTCTGATTGGAGGATGTTCCAGACGGCAGATGCTCAAGATAGAAAAGGCCCCTACCAAGCTGTTTAATCAATGGGACCCAGGTCTTTTCAGATTGTATGGGATAGGAAGAAACTATCATATTTGATACATAGAGATGAGATCATTTGACAATGTCAGAAACATTTTTATTCATGTACATGATTGTTAAAGGAGAGGGGAATCATGGCTTTTATATTGTTTACATCAGGAACTGCTTACATTCATGGAATGAAACATGCCACAGGAAACTTCATTGTTATTATGGATGCTGATCTCTCACACCATGTAAGTTTGCTCTTCTCTGTTTTTTCTTCTTAAACATTTTCTTTATTTCATTTGCCTTGATTATCTACCCTTCTGTATTTTGAAGTGCTTTAAAGATTGGCTCTTTCCTCAAGCCTTTGGAAAGGACAACTGATGGCTCTTTCTTCCTTTTTGTTCCCCTATGGGTTTATTTTTTTATTTTTATTTGTTTTTAAATGTTTTAGAATTATAAACTATCCAGAATCTCTGGGAATTAGATGGCATATAAATTTAATAAATTATTATTATGCATGGGTAATCTACAGTTAGAGTCACCATCTAAGATAGGTGGAAACTTAAAATTCAAGTCCGAACCAAGGACCCAAGAATTATTAAAGTGGCATCTAAGAATATAGGGAGGTCCAAGCAGTTGTTTTTGTTTTCAAAATTAGGGAGTTTAGGCCTAGAAAATTTAGTATTTCCAGATATCAAGGAAGTTGTTTAGGTATTACTTTGAGGACTCCAATCATAATTAATAAGGGATTTCTTGTTCCATAGGTGTTCAACTACAATCTGCAAATCCCAGTATTTTCTATTTTTTTATTGTTTTCCTCAATTGTAGCATTTATTATGTATTAGCAGTTGTTATTACATTCTAAAAAATACATTTATTTTATTAATTATTTTTGTTTTTATTGCTTTTCCTCATACCTTTTCTTTTTTTTTCCTCCTTGCAGCCCAAATTCATTCCAGAGTTTATCAAGTGAGTAACATTTTTAATATTTAAAGACAGGCCTTATAGTTTATTACCTCTTTGTGGTGTTTATTTTCAGTAGGGATGGACAATAAGATTGAATACCAGAGGAAATATACACTATGCTGTTACAAAACTGCACTGTAGAAGATAATGCAGTTGTGTTGCATAGCTTTTCAACATAATATGAGGTATTACTCCCCATTCAGAGATTTTGGCTGAACTCTTTCATGAGAGAGTTTTGGGAATTTATTTCAAAAATGTAAGGAAGATTCACAGACACTTTGGACCAGTTGAAATACTAGGAATTTTGAAAATACGTTGTTTCTTCTATTTCTTATTCGTTGTTATAGTTTACTATGTTCATGTCACTTTAATGTGTTATATAATTGATGAGGTTCTTGTAAAATGATTCACATGTAAGCTACGTGTGCGTAATTGCTTCTCTCCTCACCTACTGCATATCTTTTGTCAAATCGTACATCAATTTAACTATGCCATACATCTGATGAAGTGAATTACAGTTCATCAAAACTTTGGCCTTTCAATAAAATGGTTCATCAGAAAAGGGTGCTGCCATTCCTTTGGATTTTTGGCTACCACAGGACACCACAGCTGATGAAATAGTCAGAGGAAAAATGTGTGAATGTGTAATATCTCAATCTACACACTATTGTAATCTCTTAATTATGGAGTATGAGGTGGCATGCCATACCTGAGCTAGTCTGATAAATAGGGTCATAATAAAAATAACATTATTTACAAACATAATTCCCTAATATTCTGTGTATTTGCTTGTAGATTTCTGCTATTTATTTACTTTGTGCTCATTTACATTGCTTATCAAATATCTGGATTGCTCAAAGTGTGTCATAGTTTTATTCTCTAGCTCTAACCATACTTTGAAGATGAAAAAGTAATTTTTAGTTTGTTTTATTTTTGTATTGCACATTAACCATTTTAGTATCATTGGTGTATTTATCTGTTTCTAGATTACTACTATACTAAATATGTGAGTTTGTAATTCAGGAAAAAAAAATTCTTTTCTCTGTCCAATTATTATTTCTGTAGAAAACAGAAAGAAGGAAATTTTGATATTGTCTCTGGGACTCGATATAAAGGAAATGGAGGTGTGCATGGATGGGATCTAAAACGAAAATTGATCAGGTCAGTGTCTCATCTATAGCCCTGTACCACTAGCAAAAAGCACCTCATGAAACCATTTTCTTTCTCTGAATAGTTTCTGAGAGAGTTGCCAGACTCAGATTCTAAAAAGTTTTCTTTTAATTCTGAGAACACTGAAGAAAAAAATCTTATTCTTATTTCTATCCAGCCCAGCAACACATCTTATGTATCTTTTAATCTGATTTTATTTCATAAACATATTCTCCACATGAGATACTCTGAAACCACATTCTTAAAACATTCTTGAAAACTCAGCTCAATATTATATCCAGATTGGAGACATCTTGTCTCAAAATACTAACATACTAATTGCAGGGAATAATGATAGGAGACATTTATGTCTCCATCTCTTTTGGAAGAAACAAAACATTGAACTAGCATTGGGCCTTATATTTCAGGGATCCCGCATAGTTGTGCTTAAAAATATTTTGTTAATGTAAATTATCACTGTTACACTCTGATCCTTTAATGAAATATCTTTAAAACATGGATTAATTGTTTGTTTTAAAATTCTGATTTGCATATTGCAGCCGAGGTGCCAACTTTTTAACTCAAGTTCTATTACGGCCAGGCGCATCAGACTTAACAGGAAGCTTCAGGTAAGCCGGTTTCCAAATGGCACATAACAATTCATGGTGAGAAAATGCTTCAGGATAATGGCCAGTCTGAGATTGATAAAGAGATCTACTGAACTTGTAAAACTGTTAGATAACATCTGGGAGGCATCTGCGTATAGGTTACTGCTATTATTTATTCTTTTTTTACTACTTAGTTATTACTTGAAAATGTGTGTACCTGTAACTGAGCTGTTGTAAACATTTTCATTTTATGTGCACTAAATTTCAGATTATATAGAAAAGATGTTCTACAAAAACTGATGGAGAAATGTGTTTCAAAAGGATATGTTTTCCAAATGGAAATGATTGTCCGGGCCAGACAATTGGGTTATTCTATTGGAGAGGTATGGTAAAAATCTAAAGCATAAAGAACATACTACATTTTCATTTTTGTGCTCAAAGTTTACCTTCTGGCTATTAGAGTGAATTGATTGACAAGTAAAAACACTTGAGGATTCAGAAAAGATCACGTAGCATGAGTAGCTTACATTAAAATCTTAATTACTGATTTACCCAGTAGTTTAAACACAACTGCTAATTGGCCATAGCATCACAAAATTAATCAGATGATGAATCTGACTGTCAATGACAAATATGAGCAAATAAGAAATGCTGTTACAATGTGAACATTTCTTCTATCATTTAAAGATGTAGAGGATGAGAAAGGTATCCACTTAAATTCAAAGAAACTTAATAGCAATAGCACTTAGACTTATATACTGTATTTTTTGGAGTATAAGACACACCAGAGTATAAGACACACCTTAGTTTTTGGGGAGGAAAATAAGAAAAAAGCTGATTGAAGGGTGGATTGGCCTCCCGGAATACCCCCAATCAGCTGTTCCCAGAGGTGAATTTTAGCAACAGGTTCCTTGGTTGTGTGCCTTGCTTTTTTTGCTTTTTTCCCCCCCTGCCTCTGAAACTTAGTTTCAGAAAATCTTATTTCTGCCTCTGAAAGCCTCCAAAACAGAACTTCAGAAAAAAAGCCTCTGAAGCTCTGTTTGGGAGCGTCTTTTCTGAAGCTATTTGGGGGCTTTTTTCTGAAGCTCCGTTTGGGGCTTTTTTTCTAAGCTCTGTGAAGCTCCATTTGGGGCTTTTTTTCTGAAGCTCCGTTTCTGATGCTTTTTTCAGCCTCTGAAACCTCCATTTGAGAAGCTGGGCGAGGCTACATTTGGAGTATAAGACGCACCCAGAATTTCACCCTCTTTGGAGGGTACCGCTTCAGAGTGCTTTACAGCCCTCTCTAACTGGTTTACAGAGTCAGCATATTGCCCCCAACAATCTGGGTCCTCATTTTACCCACCTCGGAAAGATGGAAGGCTGAGTCCACCTTACGCCTGATGAGATTTGAACTCCCAAATTGCAGGCAGCCGGCAGTCAGCAGAAGTATCCTGCAGTACTGCACTCTCACCAGTGAGCCACCATGGCTCATGCCACCTTTCCAGCCATCGCTTCTACAATTAGTTGTAATACATCCTCCCTAATATTCCAGCATCAGGTTAAATGTGGTCTGATGGCTTCATTACTAGTCACAGTGAAGGTGAAAGTTATTTATGTCTTTGTTATGGTAAATCAAAAGTAGCATAATTTCTAAGGGCCCATATTTTAATTATCAAGGGCCTAGTATTGTGCCTAATAAATCTTTGTCTAATTTAACAAATTTCATACAAGTTTCAGATCACAAAAGAAGTGGGTACTGAATTTTTATTTATTAAAAATTCTTACATCATTTTTGTATTTGTTAGATTCTGCAATGTAGAGTGAAAAAACAAATAATAAAACTTACTTTTTAAAACAGCCAGATTTTTTTCCAGTTTGGGAAAGGGTAAAAAATTGTTCTGAGATGAAGTTCTTGGTTCTTTGATTTGCCCCATAACTAGCAGTGAAACACAGTTCCTTATTTACTTCTGCCCAACTGGCTGAAGTCCATCAAGATGTTTAGTATCTTGGGACTTCATCTACATATTTTAGATTATTTTGCTAGTTGTAGATTATTTTAAATTAGCAATGTCTAGGTATCGTATTTAGTGTAAAAAATTTATATCTTTCATTTCAATTTGAGATATGCCCCTGGGATTCTTGAATCTTTTAGCCATGTTTGTTCATGAATTTATGTCAATGTCTGCTGTGTGTCAACAAGATTTACAAAGCAGTCGTCATCAGAATTTCCACTGCCAAAAAGAAATATGCATAGAAATACAATACACGTTTGGCAGAAAAATTTGGGTGTAGGAATTTTTTCTCCGTTTCTGTTTGCCAGTTGATTTCTAGTGGAGTATACTTACTGAAAATTCCTAATAGGATTTTCCTGTGAATTCCAAAGGCTGAATTTGGGCTTTGCAGAATTTTAATATATTCTACACTGAATATTCAGTGTAGAATATGTTAAAATTCTGCAAAGCTATACTGAAAATAAGCTGTAGTTTAAAATATTACAAAAACAGTGTTGTCTATATTTAATGAACAGTTAGTGAATTGAAACCATGTGTAATTTCACAAAAGCATTACTTCAGATATTTGCTATAAAAAGAAAGCAATGCAAGTCAGTATCTCTTGAGAGTAAGAATGTTTTACAGTTCCTTTTGGCCCTTTGAGACATTATACGACCTTGTTCTGCAAAAATCAGAAAAAGTAATTTCCACAAGGTTATATGAATTTACCACTAACTTGGGAATCTATACTTAGATACACTAGCCGCCATAACACTAAACACATCTTTGTTCTCTTATACACATGGATATTGTATTCAGTAAGATATATATTGGGTACCTTTGAAAAGTGCAAAGTTGTTATTCTGTATTGTAGCCACAGTAATGGATTTCATTTTAACATAAGAAAGAGGCATTTCATTTCAACATTAGGAAGATACAGATACTTTAGTAGATGTAAAGTGAACCTGGTTATTTTGTCTAATTTATTTAAAAGATTAGAATTATATCACATCATAAAGCAACACTAAAACAAGCAGTACAGATTATAGTGAAACAACTATCAAAATTAAATGATTTGCAACTTGAGTAAACAAAGAGTTGTTGGCAGTGTTTGAAAGATCATAATAATTAATAATTGGAGAGAGAGAAAGACAGTCCCAAATATGGTGTTTCTTTTTAGACCTCTAGTGCATGCCAACTTCATATTCAGGCTCTGGGTAGCCTGTTTTGCAACAATGATTTTGTAAGAAATGTTCTCTGAGCATATTTGATAAATGTGAGAAAGCTACCCTTCATACTCTGCTTCAAAACATAGTCCGTTACATGTTGGTAGATAAACACTGAATCTTGAGGTGAAGTGTTCCTGTTTATCTTTTTATTGGTTGTTATAACTGAAACGATTTCATTATTTTTTCATTTAATAGGTTCCTATATCATTTGTGGATCGAGTCTACGGAGAATCCAAGCTAGGAGGCAATGAAATAGTTTCCTTTCTGAAAGGATTGTTGACTCTATTTGCCACTACATAATAAAGAGATTCAGTACTGTGCCAATATAGTTTGACTGAATAATTTATATTGGACTGTGACAGAAATTCACTATGGCTTTAGAGAACAAAATTTCAAGGTCTCTTCCATTTGAGGTTATGACCGTGCTGAAAAAAGTTACTTATGTCACACTTACGATGTCAGAGCTGTCACGTGTTCAAAATTTGGATACTTGACAACTGGCATGTATTTACAACAGTACCAGCATCCTGGGATCACATGATCAACTTTGGGATCTGCCCAACTTGCTTCTGACAAACAATGTTAATGGGGAAGCCAGATTTGTTTAACAGCCACATGATTCACTTAAGGACCAAATTGGGAATAACTCTCTTAACTGCCTCACTTAGCAGCAGGAGTTCCAGCCCCAACTTTGGTTGTAAGTCGAGGGCTACCTGTATTTGATATCTGAGAACGTAAAAGCTAAAGTTTTAACTTCATTCACCACTTTTAATTTTAAAAAAGTGTTTGCATTTTAAATGAACTGCAGGTGATTATCTGGAAATAATATATGGATTTCTGGAAAGATACATTTACATATTGCAGGTCATGAAGCAATTAACAGGACTAGTACAATGATACCTTTCTGACTGTACATTTGCATACACTACATTAGTATATTTTAGAAAATGATATTAACACATTCCAACTGCAGACTGTTTGGGGAGAAATCAAAATTTACATTCCAATCTTTAGTTATAATTATTGTGGAATATAATTTTATGCTTAAGGCACTATTTGCAATTCAAATGAATAAATAAAATATAAATCCTATTACAAATGCCAGTTTTGGGGGAAGAGGTTTTCAGTCATTTGTTTTAATATTTTTTAAATATTCTCAATTATTCAGTAAAAATTGATTGGGGAGGGAAAGTAAAAAAAGTATCTAAATGATTGAAGTACCACATCTTTCATATGCAAAAAAGATAGAATAGTGAGATTTTTTATTTTACAAAATGAAATAGACAATCTAAACCTATAAAAAGTATGCATAGTGCAAAGAAGAAAATACCTCTCTTTGACAGAAGTTAGGATCATCAATGAAATTATGACAAGTCATGATAAAATTGTGATAAAACTTTATTCATATAATGTGATCTTTAAAAATATTTCAAATGTATGTACGTGTACGTACAGATAATTATAAAATACGTTATCTAATTGGAACCATATTTTGAGGCCGTATCTTTCTAAATGCTCATTACTGGGAGACTGTGTGTGTAATAGTTTTCATACTATTTCAAATGGTTCAGATAGTTACTCTGATAAACTATGATGTCTTGTTCAGAAAGTTTGAACTTTAAATGGTAACTTTCTCATAGAAGTAAATTATGTTCTTTAAACCTCTGCTTTTTATCTCAGGTTGAACTGTCTCCCTTTTCTATTTAGTCCAGGTTGTCTTTATGTTCTCAAATTTCCTTGTACTGTTTATGCCAGTTTTTCCCTTTTGTAAAATATAGGTAATTTATTTGATAACATTAATTCTGAATAAATCAATTATGAAAGACAGGTTTTTGTCTCCTATATCTTTGTGTGATAAACCATTATGCTTAATATTGGTGTCAAAACCAAATTCATGTCATGCACAACAGCAGTAGTGTCACCAGATGGCAGCATTTTGCTTGAAGGGCCAGATCTGGTTAATAGTTGGATGGGAATCCACTATGGAACACTAAACACTAACACTGAGAGCATATGCACCAAGACAAATTCCTTGTGTGTCCAATCACACTTGGCCAATAAAAAATTCTATTCTATTCTATTCTAAAGCTGTAGGAGTGTAGAAAAATTTCTTGAAAAAAACACTTCTGTATTAGCAGAAAATTATGGTTCTCTTTGCAGAATCACAAGCAGTCAAACTCAACTGGAGGCCAGCTTTACCTTTACATAGCAAAGACTACTGTTAATAGAAATCATTGTCCATCATAAGTCAAGAGTAACATAGTGATCTCACCTATTTTATCATTTTATCTACAGTTGTAGATGAATTGACTCAAAACTATTTTTGGCCATTTCTGCTGGCACTTCTATTACAGATGGTTAGATAGTATCCAGCAACTCAAAATATGTACACTAGTATCAAGGGTCTTACATATAGACATTGCCTGGTCTTTATCAAGCTTATTAAGAGTGACTTCTTCAACAGATTATCACTATTCTGTACAGGAAGTTATTTTTTAGCATCTGCCATTGGGACTGGTAACTTGATATGATCTTACTTCAGCTTTCTCTGCTTTACAGACCTGCAAAAATTATAAATGAAGAATTGGGTTGCTTCATCCCTCTATCCTCCCAAGATCAGTAAAATGAGAACCCAGATTGTTGAGGGCAATATGCTGACTCTGTAAACTGCTTAGAGAGGGCTGTAAAGCACTGTGAACTGGTATATAAGTCTTAAGTGCTATTGCTATTGGTTATAAAGTTACTTTTTCATTCCTGTCCTAACTGCAAATGGTTGCAGTCTGAGGCAGTCACTAAATGTGGACTACTTGTTAATGGAGTACTGACGATAAGGGTGCAGGAGGCAACTTTATTTCAGACATTTGTGTATCAGTACTTTTTAGGAGATTAATAAATACACAATAAATATTTCAGGTCTTTTGAGAAATGCGTAAACTGCCTTTAATGGTGGGCATTTGATTTGACCGGAAGCTGCATTTTATTTTTTAACTAAGAAACAAAAACTTTAGAAAAGGTAGAACTGAAATGATTGCCTCTTTTTTTGGCTCCAGGAGGGTTGGTTTTGTTTTATTCTTTTTTTAAATCAAGCTTTTTGCTATTGCCTACTTTTAAAAATAGAAAAATATGCTGCTGAAAATACGGAAATTTTGCTGCTAATATTTATTGGGTAGAGCTTTAAGAGCATGTATGGATACAGCAGGTTTGGGTGGGTGGGTGGGGAGCAATGCACACCTGCCTATTACTTTCCTGATGTCTTCTCTTTCCTAGAATTAAGGCAAGATAATCCATGCGTCAGCCTTTTCAAATATTAATTTGCAGAATTCAATTATTTGAATATTAATGGAATGACATGGGATTCAGCCATGGATAAAACAATTTCAGCTCTAATCTGATTCATGAATTATGCTCAGCAGTAATATTGTGGCTTGGAGCTGACTTTGCATGCTATATGTGAACTCACTGGGTGCACCTGTTCAAAGTATTTACAGGGAAATAACTTCCGAGAATTCTCTGGTTGCTGCTGTTGTTATGTGAGGAAATTATTGCTTGTTATGGTATTGTGCAAAAGTAACTGCACTAATATAATTACAATATTATTACATAATTGATACTAATTGGTGTGTGTTCCTATTGTTTAAATAATGTAAGAAATATTGCTGTTTAGTAGTAAGATTTGATAGAACCCTTTATTTCCTATAATGCTGGTCCAGTAGAGTCAACAGATCGGTAATATAGAAAGTATATCCTGCCACTCGTTCTCTTGTTTTTAGGATTGTTGTGAGCAACTTATTCAATGACAATATTGATCGATAATTTCTTATTAAAGTCAGATCATATTGATTTCTATATATTACTGCTATTTCTAAGTGTCTGCAATCTTTCAGTAAATTGGAGTTACCATATTTTGCAGAAGTTGTAAAAGTTCATTCTCAAATATTTGCAATAAGACACTAATAATCCATCTCTGACTTTTTCTGATTTGACCTTTTTTATAGCTTCAGAAATTTCCCTTATTGTTATTAATTCATTCATAATCTTTCTTTGCTTCTCTGTAATCGTTCGTAAATTTTGTTTTTTGTAAAAATAATCGTCTATGTTTTCCAAAGAAATACAGTGTCCTTTATATAAATAATACTAATGAAACGTTTTTTGCATAACCACATTATCTGTTAATAGTGCTTCCTCTTTGAAATTTCAATATAATTTTATCTTAATTTATGCAATAATCATTTCCCTGGTTTGTTTGTGAATTCCATTTTTTTTGTTTGCACAGTTCATTTTTATTTCCATTTCTTTTACTGCTGATAGTGGTTAACATTGATAGCTGTTCCTGTAAAAGTTTAATATGTTAAGAAATGCTTCTCTGGTGATTTCTTTAGTTCTTTTTATCTCATACAAAATGCCCTATTTTCTCTTCTCTCCCCTTTTTTAAAAGTTCAGTGTTACGTTGTGTTTTCACACAACGTAACACTGCTAATAAAAGCTTTACTTGTATCCCATGCCACTCACCAATCAGTGCCTTTATTTAGATTGCTTTTTTAAAAAAAAAACTATTAATTTCTTTTTAGCCATCTTTCAGTATTGTTTACTTCTGTATCAATATTTCTTCTCATCATTCCCATCACCCATCTCCTTCCACTTATGACTGTATGACTGTAACTTTGTTGCTTGTATTCTTCCTATGACTATCAATAAGTGTTGTACCTTAGAATTCTTGATGAAGGTATTTTTTCTTTTATGTACAATTAGAGCATATGCACCAAGACAAATTCCTTGTGTGTCCAATCATACTTGGCCAATAAAAAATTCTATTCTATTCTATTATTTAATATCTAAAAGACGGGGATTTCCTTTTATAAATCAAACTCACAAATTCATGATCAGAAAGTCTTTGGAGAGAGTAGAGATGAAATTCAAATCATATCTATTCTTGAGAAGGATCAATGTCTTTCTGAAAAGTAGGTGTCTTCTCTAGAATTACCATTTGTCTGTCTCTGTTCATCCACTAACTGTAGATGGTCCATCGGATTAAAAAAAAAACACCTTTTGATAATTTCCCTGATCAATTTTAATATTTTTCTCTGACATTCAACCTAGCTGTGGGGAGATCATTGCATTCCAATCCTGCATCAAAGATCAATTTTCATATGAAAGACTTATTAAGCTGTACATAAGTCATTTATAAAATGATACTTTATCTACATAAATTCTTAATACTAGATTTTTAACCTCATGAAATTCGGCTTCCACCCCAATAAATGTATAATCTCCATGACTCCATACATGTTCTGGTTGTAGTTGGAAGTTAATATATAGGTCAACTAATGAGCTGCGGTGGCACAGTGGTTAGAGTGCAGTACTGCAAGCTACTTCTGCTGATAACCAGCTGCCAGCAGTTTGGCAGTTCGAATCTCACCAGGCACAAGGTTGACCCATCTTTCCGAGGTGCGTAAAATGAGGACCTAGATTGTTGGGGGCAATATGCTGACTCTGTAAACCGCTTAGAGGGAGCTGTAAAGCACTGTGAAGCGGTATATAAGTCTAAATACTATTGCTATTGCTATTGCTAACTCCAGTTGCTTTTTTTAGTGCTTGCTGAAATAAATTCTTCACCCTAATTTTTATAAATCAAATATTACATATTATTTTTTCTCTCATAGACATTATGTTTTGTTTTAATTTTTTTAAGTAATGATTTTTTTTCTTTTTTGGGGAGCCTTGGCTCTATTTATATTCCATATTGAACATTTGTTATCCATAGTCAAGATGAAATTTAGAAACGTCCATACCTGTAACACAATTCAGTATCATCTCTGTCAAAATTCATTTACAATTGTTGTGGTTTTTGTATATCCTGTTCTGTGAATGTCATTTGGACCTCATCCAATTATCCTTTATTTTTTTTGAAAAATTATCTCACCTGAACAGAATTCAGTCAAAATCTCAGAAGTTTAAAAGTAAAAACATTTTTTTCAATTTAGCCCAGCCCCACCACCACCACAAAAATTCCTGCTTTAATCTTTCAGTCTAAAAGAAGTATTTATTTTTCTTTTGTAGAGAGTATTTATTTTAGGATAATTCTATCTATATCAGTGGTAGTCAACCTGGTCCCTACCCCCCACTAGTGGGTATTCCAGCTTTCATGGTGGGCGGTAGGGGTTTTGTCCGATACTGAAGCACTTTCCTTTTTTTTAATTTAATTGACTTTTTAAAAAAAATTCATAGCATTATTTAAAAACGTTTTCATTAGGTTTTCATAAAATTCTCCATGACAATTTAAATTTCTGAAAATGTACAATTTGTATTGCCTGTGCATAAGTTTAATTCACGTTATGTAAGTGAAACTAAATGGTGCTATAGTGCAGTCGCAAACAAAAGAGCCTCGTCCCAGAATAGCTCATGTATCTCCCCACACACCACCCAGTTGTAACAGACAAGCAGAGCTGGTAGCCGGTGCCCCCCCAACCCAATCCATGATGCGCGAGAGGCATGCGCTGACGACTATACACGGCGCATTACTGTGGAACCAGTGAGCGGTTAGAAAATTTTACTACTAACAGAGATACAAAAGTGGGCGGTAGGTATAAAAAGGTTGACTACCCCTGATCTATATTATCAGTCTTCAATCTTGTACTGAAATGCTGTCGCAGAACTTTATTCCTTGTCTTTTTCCTCACAAAATGCACTAAGACATCCCTTGGAACATTTTATCTTGAAAATCTTGGATTTAGTCCCTGAAAATCTTGGATTTAGTCCCCAAATTTTATCAGACACTACCTCTGTGTCTTCCTCTTCCCAATCCCTCCCTCCCTCCCCGCCCCCTGTCAAACCTTATATAATTCTTTCTCTAATACTTTCATACAAGTTTTCTGGAATAGCTCTAAATTTCAGACAATTTTTCTCTCTCTAAATTTCAGTAGAGCTAAAATATCCAGCTTTCTCTTTCCAATTCTTTATCTAGAGCTTCTGTTTTTACTCTCCAAAATTTTCATGTCATCAAATTTTCTGTCTGTCTGTCTGTCTGTCTGTCTGTCTGTCTGTCTGTCTGTCTGTCTGTCTGTCTGTCTGTCTATCTATCTATCTATCTATCTATCTATCTATCTATCTATCTATCTATCTATCTATCTATCTTAGATATAGATACATAGAGTATTTTCCATCTTATCCAGTCTTCATTTTTGGGGTGGGGGGAGTGTAAATTTAGTTTCAAGTGCAATAGGGAGTTTGGTGCCTAGTTGATCAAAATTTTCTGAAGTACTTTAAATCTAATGAAATTGATTTCTCTGCAGACTATTCTAAGGACCCTCTTCCACCTTCCAGTTCTACAGCCTTACTTATTGTGCTAGATTCCAAAAGTGAAAGGGTTAAGCAGGGAGAAAAATTAAAGCCCCTCCACCTTCAAGTTTCTTCTCTTTTTTTCTGGTGCTTTTGATGATGTGATTGCTGGTACATGTCACATCTGCATTTCCATGGTTACAATTAAGAACTTAGTTACAATTAAGATAAAGTTGCCTTTATCTTTTGTTTTGTAGATTCCTCCAAGTATCTGCTGTCTTTAGTAAAAAAGAAAACAAAACAAAACAAAAAAAAAGAACACCAGGTCTGAGTTGCCTAATTCAGTTAGTTTTTCCATGAACTTTCATAGAAAAATTAATGCTTTTTTAAAAAAAAATAACATTCCCTTTTATCCGTTTTAAGCTTTCTTGTATCACTCCTGGTTAAGCTTTTTGACAAGTAGTCTGTATACTTTAAGTCTTTAAATCTTTTAATTGTGTAATCCAGAAAAAATAAGACCCACCAAGAGGAGTACTTATGGGTAGTAAAAACAAAAAATGCTCTCAGACTGTAGAATAATTATTTCCAATTGTAGCTAAGAAATGAGGCTTGGCAGATCTTGCACTTATAGGTTGCATTGCAGCTATGAATGATGGAATCTTGTGCCTCCCAGCTCTCATTTCCTATGCTAATTGTGACAAATTCTGTTCCTGGAATTTACTTTTTTTTATTATTTCATTTTGTCACAACAGTATACACAAACATTGTCATAAGTAAAAAAACATATCATGAAGAAAATATATATATATATAAGTAAAGAATATGCATTAGCTATATTAATTTGATATAATAAAGGGAACAATAGGACAGGAAGGCACTTTTGTGCTCTTATGCACGCCCCTTATAGTCCTCTTAGGAATGGGGTGAGGTCAATAGTAGACAGTTTTTGGTTGAAGATTTTGGGATTTTGAGTAGAGACTATGGAGTCAGGTAATGAGTTCCAAGCATTAACAACTCTGTTGCAGAAGTCATACATGGAGTGTCTATCCAGAGAATATTATTTCACACTCACTCCTTTATTTGAAGGGATTTTGGCATCCAGCAGTGGCTCTCTCCACTCCTTCACGATGATTAGATCACCATTAGTCCCCACCAGGTCCCATATTCTCATGTTACCTTTGAGTAATATATTGCTCCAAAAGACCTCTGAGATCAATATGATATAATTTATAATAGTTACATATTTAAATCATGTAGGACTTATTTTAACAATACAATGATTTGTAATTATGATTTACAATACTAAAATAAATAGAAATTTTTGGAGGGTGGGGGGGTTTCACTAACACATTAAAATTCCATCAAATGGCATAGAAAAAATCCACTTAGGAAGCGATGGTAACCATGAACTCTACAAATTGAGAAAGAAAATATTCAGCTTGCTACCAGGCAGCAGACCAATAGGCTTAATTACTGCAGAAATTTGTTTCTAGAAAGGACATCCAAAACGCTAAGGAAAGCCTACAAGATGAACCAGATTGTAACAATATGTTCCTCTTTGTTTATATTAGCAATAGGCATTAAGAATAGTGATGTTTCTCCTAGTAGAGATAATACTTGGACTGTAATTATAATTAGCAGATTGGATTTCTGTTTAAACTTTCCACCATAGTGCTCAAGTCAGATAATTTAAAGAAGAATACAATGAAAACAACAACAACCTCCCACACACAAAAACAACCCACTTAAAACTTGGGCCCTTTGAAGTATTTCAGTTCAAATTGCATCAAATTTGAATTGAATAGACCTTGTTCCAATTGTGAAATGGACATTTCAAAACACTGTTTTGTGCTTGAAATACTTCCATGATGTTCAGTGCTATTTGAATGGAATCGTTTTGCCCCACAACTTGTTCAAAAAAGCCATCAAAACATAAAACAATAGCATAATCTAAAAATAAAATAATACCTAATAATAAAAACATTAAAAAAGATACATTCTGAAATTCTTTTTGAAAGCAGAGGAAGAAGAGACCCATCATAATAAAAGAAATACATTTTACCGAGAACAAAAGAAGAGTTGTGTCCTTCAAAAAAGCCAATCTCTAACAGATCTTAACTTCTTGAAGGTAATTTTGATAATCCAACTCTCATTGAACTATGTGTTTATTAATTTTATGTATGATTCAATTCCCAACAACTTTGGGTGGTTCGCTAGTTAATAAAATACAGGAAAACTGATAGCCCACGTTTGAGACCTGAGCGCTGCACGTTGGGGTGAGCACCTGTTACTTGTCTCAACTCCTGAAAACCTACCAGTTCAAAAGCATGCAAATGCAAGTAAAAAAATGCTACCACTTTGGTAGGTAACAATGCACCTTGGTGTGTAAATCATGCTGGCCTCAGGGTCACGGAAAGTGTCTTCAGACAATGCTGGCTCTCTCAGCTAAGAAATGGAGCCCCCTAGAGTCAGACAATGCAGATGCGGTGGCTCAGTGGCTAAGATGCTGAGCTTGTTGATTGAAAGGTTTGCAGTTCAGTGGTTCGAATCCCTAGTGCTGCGTAACGGGGTGAGCTCCCGTTACTTGCCCCAGCTTGTGCCAACCTAGCAGTTCGAAAGCACGTAAAAAAAGCAAGTAGAAAAATAGGGGCCACCTTTGGTGGGAAGATAACGGCGTTCCGTGCGCCTTTGGCGTATAGTCATGCCGGCCACATGACTATGGAGATGTCTTCGGACAGCACTGGCTCTAGGGGGTGGAGATGAGAACTGCCCCCTAGAGTTGGGAATGACTAGCATATATGTGCAAGAGGAACCTTTACCTTTACTTAGAGTCAGACTGGACTGGACAGGGGGAAACTTTTACCTTTACAATGAGGAAAAGACGACAAAATCGACCAAAGGAGAAAAATCAGTAATGAAAGAGACATCCACATAAACTCAAGGGGGCTTTACCACTTTTGCCAAGCCTTGGTGAAGAGCCAGGTCTTCAAGACCCTTTGAAGGGGGCATAGGAGAGAAGTTGCAAACAAAATAATACAGGCATACTTTTGAGATGTTGTGGGTTCAGTTCCTGACCACGACAATGAAGTGAATATTGCAAAAATAGAGTCACACACTTTTTTTTGTTTCTCAGTGCATATAAAATTTGTGTTTATACTATACTGTCAGTGGGCAACAGCATGCCTGGAAAACAACAAGCTACATACCTTAATTAAAAATATTTTATTGCTAAAAAATGCTAATCATCTTCTGAGACTTCAGTGAATTGTAGTTTCTTTTTGCTGCTGGAAAATCTTGTAAACAAACTGCAATATCTGCAAAGAGTAATAAAGCGAAGCAGAATAAAACTTGAACATTGGGCGCTAACTAATAAAATGAAATTCAACAGTGAAAAAAGTACGGTTCTACATTTAGGCCAAAAAACCAAAATGCACAGGTACCGTATATGTGGTACCTTGCTCAATAGTAGTAACTGTGAGAGGGATCTTGGAGTCCTAGTGGACAACCATTTAGATATGAGCCAGCAGTGTGCAAAAAAGTCAACACAGTTCTAGGCTGCATAAACAGAGCAAAATCAAGATCACATGAAGTATTAATACCACTTTATAATGCCTTGGGAAGACCACACTTGGAATACTGCATCCAGTTGTGGTCACCACGATGTAAAAAAGATGTTGAAACTTTAGAAAAAGTGCAGAGAAGAGCAACAAAGATGATTAGAGGACTGGAGGCTAAAACATATAAAGAACGGTTGCTGGAACTGGATATATCTAGTCTTATGAAACGAAGGACTAGGGGAGGTGACATGATAGCAGTGTTCCGGTATCTCAGAGGCTGCCACAAAGAAGAGGGAGTCAAACTATTCTCCAAAGCACCTGAGGGTAGAACAAGAAGCAATGGGTGGAAACTAATCAAGGAGAGAAGCAAGTTAGAACTAAGGAGAAATTTCCTGAACAACTTGCCTGCAGAAGTTGTGAATGCACCAACACTGGAAATTTTTAAGAAAATGTTGGATAGCCATTTGTCTGAAATGGTGTAGGGTTTCCTGCCTCGGCAGGGGGTTGGACTAGAAGACCTCCAAGGTCCCTTCCAACTCTGTTATTATGTTATGTTATGTTATGTTATGTTATGTTATGTTATGTTATGTTATGTTATGTTGTGTTGTGTTGTGTTGTGTTATGTTAAAATGAACTATGCCTGTATATTAGCATTTGTCTTACCTCTCGCCCCCCCAAATCAAAAATCTTCCCTGTGCACAGAGGGATACACTGACAAAAAAAAGTCACGTGCAAACAGCAATAATTTTATTTTGAACAAATAATTGCATCTGAGAAGTTTGCTTCGGCAAACTTGTACCAGAGAAATTTACATATCAAAGCTGGAAAGATTTCCATCAAAGCATCGATTCTGGCAATTTACATTAATTATATAACTTAGGGGAGATGTAGCGAAAGCCTCTGTACAATTGCAAGACCAAGCTGATGGTAACAGTTAGAAATTTTTGCATTTTTGTTAATCCTTTGAAATGTGATTGATCTGGCAATTGCCTTAACATTTACCCTCCACCTGTCTACTTTAAAGCCCTGTTTTGGGTCAGATCAGGACACTTTTCCTGCAAGACCTGCATTGGCTGGTCAAAACAGGTTGCTTTATTCCTTATAGTCTGTTGTGATTCCGGGTGGTCTTCCGGGTGCAATTCAAGGTGCTGGTTACCATCTTTAAAGCGCTCCATGGCATAGGACCGGGTTATTTACGGGACCGCCTGCTGCTACCAGTGGCCTCCATCGACCAGTGCGCTCCCATAGGGATGGTCTCCTCAGGGTGCCGTCGGCCAGACAATGTCGGTTGGCGACCCCCAGGGGGAGGGCCTTCTCTGTGGGGGCTCCAGCCCTCTGGAATGAGCTACCTCCAGGGATACGCCAACTCCCTGACCTCCGGACCTTCCGACGCGAGCTGAAGACGTTTTTATTCCATCGCACAGGACTGGCCTAATAGTTTTTAATGGGGGTTTTATTGGATTTTTACAGTCTTAGCCAAATTTAAATTAGTTTTTTAAATTAGTTTTTAATTTTTGTATCTGTTGTTTTATCTCGCTGTAAACGGCCCTGAGTCCTTTGGGAGAAGGGTGGTATAGAAATTAAAATAATAAATAAATAAATAAATTCAAGTTCTAATTACATTTGAAACCATTGGCTTGTAAAACACACACATCTAGTATGAAATAGCCAAAAGAGCATGCAACAGATATCCCTTTCTTGGGTTGTGAGATGCATGAGGGCCAACAACCACCACTCTTCAGACAGTCTCTCTCTGTTAATATTAAGACCATCCCTTATGCTTTGGAGCACCGAGCACGTGCAGTTAATGGGAAGTAGTCCATAGGTTATCTGATTTTAAAATGGTTTTTACTGATAGGTAGATTTTATCATGGTATTTATTATGTGATGATTGAAATGACTGTTTTTATCATGTGATATAAATTAATATAAATTTAAGTATTAATGAAATAAATAACAACCTTCAATACTGCACCTTGTGATTCCCAGTGTCTCCAACTGTTTTATATTACACATGATTATGGAGGGGACACAACTGATATTACATTTGAAATAGACTCTACTTCAGTGGCGTCCAAGTATTTGCTCCATGCAGTTAGCATATATGAAGGAATGCACTTTATTTCAACGGAGGAACATAAAGTTTTTCAGTCCTCCTAATCCAGATAGTCTCTTTTCATTCATTCACTGGAGGGAATAACTGTCTGTCTGTCTATCTGAGAGAGAATGCATATGCATAAACTGTTATTTAAAGTACACAAATGTTTCCATGAAGGGCATCTTCACATACAACTGGTAGATCAAGCCATTTGAAACACAGCTTGATGCTTTGGCTAGCCGCTAGCCTATTGAAATTGTTTATAATTTGAATTTTATTTATAATTTGAATTTTGTAATGCAGAATGTTCTAATATACAAAGCTCTAAGCAATTTGGAAGCAGGATAGCTGAGAGATTATTATTTTTACTACATTGGTAGTCTTAGACTTGCAACCAGTTGTTTAGCAACTGCTCAAAGTTATACCACCACTGAAAAAAATGAATTAGGACTGGCTCTTGCACTTACGACTGTCACAACATCTTCAGAGTCACATGATCAAAAGTTGGACACACATGGCAACGGACATGTATTTATAATGTCAACAGATCACATGTAACCTTCCCAGCCAGCTTCTGACAAGGAAAGTCTATGGGGGAAGCTGGGTTTAATGCCCACGATTCACTTAACAACTATGGCATACAGACTACCCATATCTCTGTTGAACAGCAATAATAATATCAATAACCCTTCTTATGACAATAAGTAAATGCTGCCTGGAGATACGCACCATGAAACATTTTAAATGAATAACTTACTGTTATTTCACAGTTTACAACATCCTGGATTAAAGGGAATACATACTTGACAGTATTTGAACCATACTCAAATTTGTGTGAATTTTCAGCTGCTCTATTTGAAATGAAAATTGTACTTCAGAAGGTGATGATTCATTTAAACATTGTTGTCACTTGAGTTTGTGCCATCTGCAGCTCAGGATCTTCAAGATAGTGTCATACATATTCATACTCACACTGCACTCTATGCAGTGCACACAACAGGTTTTCTACTTAAAATATCAGCCACAAACACAACAGGAGGCTTTAGACCATTCATATCTCTGCATATCAGCTATTTCATCTCTCTAATAAAGCTGGAATTAGATAGGAGTAACATAAATGGTTCTTTTGAATGTAATAATTTTAATCTTGCAATCAAATTATATACATATCTGCATTAACAACATCATGTAATATTTAAAGTAAGGGAAAAGATAGGGGAAAATATCTGGAAATATGTAATATGAACAAAACATTGGTCAAATCGCTTTAGAAGTCTCTTCATCTCTGTTGAAAAAAACAAACCGCTCAAATGTTGACAATGTGTATCAACAATCCATTACCACAAATCAAATGTCAATTTATCTTTCCAATATTATACAATAATTCCTCAGGCCATGGTCTGTGCATAGTAAATCTGTAATTCTTGATATTTTGAAAGATTCCAAATATTAGGGAAATAGCCAAAAAGAACAGATGCATTCTTGGCATGTAACAATCAGCTTAAAGTCATATTAATAATTCGAACATGACTTTAGGTTGATTGTTCCATGTCAAAATCCTAAATAATTGTACAATCATAAAATTCAGGGCTTTTGGAATAGTTAACATTAATGAAGCACTCTGAACAATTGAAATGCAATGTATAATTAGATTATTAGTTAAAAATTACTATTGCTGGTAAAATATCCATTATTATTAGGATATTTCATGTTCAGGGAGGCATCCATGCTGTGAAGATTTCTGCAGGGGGTAATGTGCCCTCTCAATAGAGGTGCATTGCATATTCTTAGCTCATTCATTCAATCAGTAGAGACCAGGCTACCCAAAATCAGGGCAATGAATATGTTTTAACTTTTAATGCTAACTAAACTTTGATAACTGCGCAGCGGAAGCGTGCTGGGCCCATAACCAATGTTAAGGGTAATCTGGGTTCACAACCAAGGTTGTGGACTGTTGAGCAGAGTACCCTATGCATGAAAACGACTGAGACTAGTTGTATACAATAACAGTCACTTGCAGACAGACGGGGGTTTGATATTCCTTTACTTTTAAGGAAAAGGCAAAGTCCAAAAACAATCCAGGTCATACACATATAAAGTCAGTCAGTCAGGGATGTTACAAAGTCGTCTTACTTGCACAACAAACAAGGTCTTCTTTCAGTTCGGCAAAACACAGTTCAATTCACAACAGTCAGTATCTTGAGGAATCAGTAACTAGCTATGATCAAGCAACGATCATAAAGCTCAAATATACAGTTGCAGCATGTCATCAGGTTACAATGCTGTAGCATCTCTGTAGATTCTCCACAAGCCATAATTCAGTAGTCCTTTTATACATTGGCTACAGAGCTCAACCAATCAGGATGCCTGCATGATGCAGCACAGCCTTAAAGCAATATCATGCCTTTCTACAAACATACATAGTTAGTTTATATATTACCTGGCCAACTAGTTAGGCAAATAACAATTTCCTGACACTAAACTTTGATAACTGGGATTGGGAACCATGTCAATAAGCAATATGGTTGTAAAGCATGACATCATGTGACCATGCAGTATTATTGTTAGGCAAAACCCACATGGTTTTAGGTATGATGTTAAATGGCCGTCATTTGTGATTTCCTGCTGACTTCCTCATCAGCTCTGCCACAAACAATTGTTTTAAATTTTCTATAATATCATGTATTATATCTATAATATCATGTATAAGAATGCACTAGATAGGAAGCTGAATAAAATTAAAATGGTGGCCCCAATTCCCTAGATTATTGGATGCCTGCCTTGGGTGTAATTCAGGGAATAGAGGACTTAGCCATTAATAACATTTATAACTTTACAGACAGTCCTTGACTTACAGCCACAACCAAACCCAACATTTCTATTGCTAAGCAAGACAGTTAAGTGAGTTTTGCCCCATTTTATGCCCTTTCTTGCCACAGTTGTTAAGTAAATCACTGCAGTTTTAAAGTTAGCATTATGGCTTCCCCATTCACTTTGCTTGTAAGAAAGTCACAAAAAGTGACATGACCCTAAGACCTCCCAACCATAATAAATACATGCCAGTTGCCAAGCATCTGAATTTTGATCACATGACTATGGGGATGCTGTAATGATCATGTGAAAAATGGTCAGAAGTCATTTTTTTCAATGCCATTATAAGGTTGAATGATTATTAAACAAATTGTTGTGAATTGAGGACTACTTGTACATAGCTTTCATTGCATATGTGGTTCTTAATATTCCTAAGTAGAATATGATATTTTGTTGGGATGAGATTGTAAACTTACTTTCAGATATATAGGTAGACAGATACAAAACTAAACCTGATTATTATAATGCCAATAAACAGAATGAAAAGTTCTGCTGGCAGCTCTACTCTAATGTTGTGGCTAGATATATGTATTTCAGCAATTCTAGTTTGATTTGCATTTTGTGTGTGCTGCAGGATATTTGCATATAAGTCACGTCACATCTTTTGTTAGTTATAAGACCTGATGACCAAACTATGCCATTGCTATACAGATAGTCCTCAACTTATAAACATTCGTTTAGTGACCGTTTGAGTTACAATGGCACTGAAAAAAGTAACATAGAACAGTTTTTCACACTTATTACTGGTCACATGATCAAAATTTGGATGTTGGGCAACTAGTTCATATTTATGACAGTTGCAGTGTCCTGGGGCCATATGATCATCTTTTGTGATCTTCTGACAAGCAAAGTTAATGGGGAAGTCAGATTCACTTAGTAAGCTTGTTACTAACTTAACAACTGCAGTGATTCGCTTAACAACTGTGGCAGAAAAGGTCACAAAATGGGGCAAAAGCCACTTAACTGTCTCACTTAGCAACAGAAATTTGGGCTCTATTGTGATCTTAAATCGATGAATACTTGTATATGGTTGGTAATTAGTAATCTTGGTAGTTTGTAATACAAAAAGACATCTGTCTTACCAAAGATGTAATTGTTAGCATTTGCAAACAACTGCTCATATAGTAATTATTTATCCAACTTGTATTAAGAGTCATGCTGAACTTTCTACCATTTTCTATTGGAGCAGGTCAACTTCATAACAAAAAATTTCACTGTGGAAATTTTCCTCCAACTTGATACCATTCAGATAGGATGAACTATAACTTTCGCAACTTGAGTTGTCCATCCTAATTGGAAAGTATGGGTTTTGTCACTTAACACTTTTGGAAGTCCTACCTGCATTATCCATTGATCACAACTAGCAGTGTTCAGGGCCTGTGACCTGATCACTTAAAAACTGGAGAAAGTTTTATCTTCCTTCCAAGCTCAGATGATTAAACAGCGAGACAAGAAATACGCTAAGTTAATTCTAATCAGCTTTAACTATTAAACATTTTATTACATTGATTAAATACATATTGGAGTAGGCTCTTGCTTCTGAGCATTTTCAGGGCTTGTGAAATCTGTAATCCAGCCCTCATGACGAATCACTAAATGGAATGGAAAGCCACTGTTAAAAAATCTCCAGTTCAGTTTGATGGAATGTTGGGCTCCAGCAGTTACCTACTTTCACATCCTAAGCACAACACAATGGAACACTCAAGGCGTTTCTGCAGCCCTGCGTTTAAAATCGTATTTTTGCATTCCCTTGACTTAACATTGCTCAGGGCGCCATGGCTCCAAATTTGCAACTGGTCCATCCATGGCACAAGAGAGATGGGTCCAAAGCCAGGCAGCACACTGGTAATGCCCAATGAAAGAATGCCCTTCTGGAGGTCCAGAGACGTCCACTGGCCAAGGCTGGGGCACAGGGAGGCTTGCCTTGACCTGCCCTGCAGATGCCACTCACTCCATGCACGAGTGCAAGCAGTGTGATCATCAGCTTAACGGCACGAGGTGTTATGATGCTCATTCAGGTGAAGCTTGGGTCACGTGGTGTGCTCCATGCCGGGTCACGTGGAGAAGGCTCATTCTCTCTCCCCCCCTCCCTTCAGTTCCCCCTTCCCCAGTGACCTCTTCTCCTCCCCTCAGGGAAAGTTGTAGTCCCGGCTGGGGCGGCGGAGGGATAACCGCTCAGCGCTCTTCTCTCCGGCCCCAGCCGCAGGGCGCGGCGCCTCCTAGCGGAGCCGGAGCAGATCCCGCCGCCGGTTCCCCTTCTCGCGAGAATCCCCCCATACCGACGGGGTTATGTAACCCGCTCCCCTCCATCTCTCTCACTCTCTTTTTTTTTTTAAAGATCCCGCTTCCTGTCAGGACAGGATAAGAGGAGGAGGGATGACGGGAAATCAAGTTCCATTTTTGGGGTTCAGTCACCCCTTTTTCCCCCTTCACCCAGGGGGGCTCGTCCCCCTCCTCTCCGGCCGGACAATGAGTCCCATATGCTAATGAGGACCCCGCGTCACTTCCGCTCTTTCTCGGCCGCCATCTTGGCCAGGGCAGGTTCTGGGCAGGAGGGACCCGGCTGTATTGTCTGCAGGGCGCCTAGGGAGCCCCCCCTCCCCTTCCCCGCGGCCCGGCGCTCGACACCCCTCGGCCCGGTACCTCAGCCCCGCGGAGCCGCCACGTCCCCCTCCGTCCCAGCGCAGGCCGAGCCCCCCGCCTTGCCCCTCGCAACCTGCCCCCCCTCCCGCCATCCAGGCCCCTTTGTCTCCCCCGCACCGCCGGCTCCGCTCCCCGCGCCCGCCCGCCCAGCCCTGCCGACAGCCGGGAGCCGCAAGCCAGCAGCGCCGCCGCCGGGGGAGGGAGCGCCCGCCGCTGAGGAAGAGGAGGAGGGAGCGCGAAACGCAGCTAGGTAGGTGCCTGAGCGCGCGCGGGAGCCCAGCGCAACCCTTTTCCTTCCTTCCTTCCGCTCTTCTCTCTCCTCGTTGCCGCCACCGCCGTTTTTCCCTTGCCAGGCCCGGTGGCTGCTCCTGGACCCTTCTTAACACATGGTGTTAAAAAAAGGAAAAGCGTCTCTCCCGTTCTTCCCTCCGGGCGTCTGAGGCCGGCTCTCCCGGCGCCAGAGGCGGTCGGTCTCCTTGCCGGTTTTCTTGCCTCCCTTTCCTTCACCTCAAAGCCCCCCCCCCGGTCGCCCCCCACCTCTTTTTTTAAAGAGAAAAAGGGGGAGGGGAAAGGAAAAGCTCTGACCGCGTTCCGGCTCAATGCCGCCTGTGCCTCAGTTGCATCTCTCTTTTTTTTATTTCCTCCCTCCTTTTGCAGGGAGGTGGCCCAGAGATGTTGCGCCCTCGAGTGTGGCTGTGATTGCACGGTCTGCGTCGAGGAAGAAGGAGGGAATCGTTGGAGGTGGTGGCGGCCGGGCGGGCGGCCGGGAGAAGGTGGGGGGGGGGGGGGGAGAAGACCGGATTGCGAATGTTGCCATCCTCTTCGGCATGCTTGAGGCTCCCCCCCTTTTTTTTCTTCCTCTCCCAGCATGTGCGGCGGGGGTGGGGGAAGGAAGGGAGGGAGGGTGTCAGCAAGGGAGGAAAGCCCCGTTATGACTGCAGAATTGGCGCTGGAAATGTGGAACAGGCTGCGGTGCAATCAATGAAGAGCAGCCTCCTGTACGCCACCCTCCCCCCACCTTTCCATAGCTAGAGGTATCGGGTGGTGTTGGAAAAGGCGGGATTCGTGACTCAGTCGGAGTATGCAGGTCTCCGAGAGAAGCAGGCACCCTTTCTACATCTCTGCAACTCTTTGCTGCATCCATTCCGGGCAAATAGTTGTATTTAACCTATTTTTCAAACAAAGAAGAGGGTGACCAAAAAAAAGGAGGATTGCTTCTTCTTCTATCGTGGAAAAAAAAGGTCTTTTCCTCCTAGGATGCCTTGTCTATTCTTAGTTATGGCTTTGTATATCTGTGTGTTGTCTTTTTGTTTTTGTTTTTTTCCTGCAGCTCAGTTCAGTTTTGCATAGGCATATACCTAATGAGCGTGTGACTTCAGGTTAAAGCTGCGGTTGCTTGGGTTTATGACCATCGAAGGCAAAAAAAATACCAGCCCCCACCCAAAATGCACCGCAGCCAAGTCCCTGGAATGAAGAAATGAGTGTAGCAAGTCAGTAGGGGGCGCATTCTCAACATTGGGTAAGGCTGCTGCAGAGGGGGGGAGGGGCCCCAGATGCACAGATAGGAGTTGCTACACAGCGCCTTCTATAGGCCTGGGAAAATGGGCCTATCACTGCAGGCCGAGTTGCTCTTACGAGCTGACAGCAGCATAGGCAAAAGAGGTTTAGTGAGCAAGAGCAATGATTTAAAAAATCTGGCCCCCTCTTGGAAACTCATGACCAAAGGTATCATCCTGATGTGGTACCTAAAATCTGTGTCATCCTTGACCCACATTACCTATCTGAAGATTTTGCTGAAATTCAGTGAAGCTGATATTCAGTGTATCACTAAAGCTATCTGATTTAGAAAATGGAGCTATACTGGTTTCCCTAAATCGGAGGCATTAATTCAGGTGGAAGAATGTAAGGTTCAATGCACACAGAGTGCTTGTCTCTTTTGTAAACTATGATGAGGAAGAGACTGCACTTAAATTTGCTACTGGAGATAAACATATCACTTGTATGGTTGAGCCTCATCATGACAATAGAGATAATTAAGGGTTTCTATCATTGTAGTGCTTTTCAACAGACAGTGATTTTGTTTGACAGCTACATGTTGCTTAGATAACTGGGTAGCTTAGTTAGTAATATTGGTTACTGGGGTTTTTTGTGATTACTATCTGATAGAGACTAGTATTTATAGAAAATACTAAAAACTTTCAAATATGTTTTGTGACACAATTTTATTCTCTAAGTGTCAATATTTAGTAGAGGGAATATGTAAAATGAAAAACTCATGTTACATATCAGCTCATATGGAAGCAATTCTTATAAAACCGTCAAATTCAGTTTCTTCCTTCAGGAACTCAACCACCACTTCCTCCATTTGAACAGAAGTGGTCATTTAAGTACATGACTATAGTCATTTAATTGCTAAAATGAAAATTGAAATGTGCAGTTATTTTACTCACTTTTTTTTGTAAAAAAAAAAAGACCAAAAATAATGGTTTTATAGGAAATAGCAAATATTGCATTGCAACCAATCAACAACTTATAAGCAATGACATCAGAGTATCTTAAAGAAATCATAGAATTTTGGGTTCAAAGGTTCATGTTGCCTTTTCTGAGTATCACTGGTCTGTGTCATTTTGAGGGAGATTGTAGAGTTCCTTGGTAAATTAATTGTTTTAGCTGCACTTTATAGAACTAGCAGTAATCTAGTTTGTGCATAAGAGTTTATACAGGCCTGTTCAGACCACAGCCTATCTTAGAAGAAAGTAAGTTGTGTAGCTTACCAAAATGTGTGAATCAGGCCATTGATTCAGGCATATATCTTGAATCCAACTATAAATATGGAAGATTACAGAGCTGCATTAAAAAATACAATGTTGAACATCTATGTGAGGCCAAATCAACTGAAAGATATTGCTGTATTACTTATGTATGAGAGATACCTGTCCAGCTAGTAAAGTATTTCTACTACAACATATGCATATGTGTATTTTGAGTAAATAAGGTTTTGCAAGCATACATGTGTTTAAGCAAACAATGTCAAAATTCTATCAAGAAAGTTGTAAAGGAATCTGGAGTTTTCAATATTTGCTATAATAAGACTGTCTGTTAAAAACCAATACTATAAACTAACAAAGGCATTGTAAAGGAGAAATTGTCCGGCAGAGTTCTTATTCCGGGAATGAAGCTTTGTAATTATTGGGAAAGGTAGGCACAAAGAATATATTTCTCAGAGAAACATTTGGAACAGAAACAAAAGTTGTACTATATTTATATGAATTTAGGTAAGTTTTTGTTACCTCTATGATAACAAAGTCTTATCATCCCATGAACAAGGAGCTCAGAACTGATTACATGCTTTGCATATGGAGGTATTCAATTCTTAGCTTTTTCAACTGAAGGATTTCCTGTATTAATTCTCGAAATATTTCTGCCTAGAAAGCCCTGCATGTTGCAAAGGACATCAGCTAGATGGATAAGTAGCCTGATAAACTTTATTTTTCACATTTTGGTGTAGATAGACTAAACACATTCCATTGTCACGCTTAACCAGAGTTCTGGAGCAAAATTTAACTGTGTGCTGGTATACCACTGCTCCATTATTCTGACTGCAATGCAGCCAAAACAAAGTGATTAAAAAGAAATCTTGGACATTCCTTCTATGAATTTAGCAAGATGACTCCATTATAACTGTGATTATTTCCGTCTTTACAAGTCAAGAATTGATAGCAATGACTTATTTTCCAGCTCTGGTTGGTTAGAGGAAGAGTTCTTGATTTAGACATTACACTACCATGTTTCATTTCAGGAAAAATGTAATGAGCATGATCAATCAGCAATGAATCAGCTTGCAGCTTGGTTAAGTGAAGCTAAATTCTGAAAAATTGTCACTGGTAGTGGTAATCAGATATATTTCTATCTCATTCATGTTAGAGATTCAGACTCTAAATCAAGTTTGAATAAAGCACCAAATTATGCTGCAATTAACCTAGACAGATGGAAATAGAAATAATAGTAAATATTATAGTTGAACTATATAAATAGTTACCTAGTCTACCGTGCTACAAGGGCATCATAGTTGGAGTTTCTGGCAAGCTGGACAGTATCAGGAGTTGAAAATATCTGTCTGGTTCTCCTGTTTTGTATTAGTGATTCTCTGGCTTGGTAAACAAAAAGCCAAAATAAATGCTAATGTGCTCCAGTGATGTGTTTTCATTTAACAAGTACATTACAGGTAATCTTTGACCTATGACCATAATTTAGCCCAAAATGTCTGTTGCTAAGTCAGTTTTAAGTGAATTTTACCCCATTTTATAACTTTTCTTGCCAAACTTGTTAAATGAATTCTGAAGTTCTTAAGCTGGTAACATAGTTGTTAAGCTTCCTCATTGACGTTGCTTGTCAGAAGTTTGCAAAAGGTGATCACATGACCCTGGGACATGCAATTATCATATATATGAGCCAGTTGCCAAGTATCTGAATTTTGATCATGTGACCATGGGGATGCTGCAATGGTCGTAATTATGAAAAACAGTCATAAGTCACTTTTTCAATGTCATTTTAACTGAACAATCACTAAATGAACTGTTGTAAGTCAAGACCACCTGTGTAGCTGATGGAAATGTTTCTTTATGTATATTTCATGGATGGCATTACAGATATTTAAGAGAATTTAAGCATAATGAATCAATTTTTGATGTTTAAATATATTGATTACCATCTTTATTTTTCTTCAGTAGATTTAGATGTTATGTGCTCAGTTGAGGACTGATTCTCACATTCAAATGTGTCCTTATCTTCTATTTATATTAATATGCCAGTCTGCAGCAATATGTATTAAATAACTGTATTCATACTCTTGGTTGGCTAAAATGAATGTTGATGTTTATAGCTCAAAGGTACATTTTGAAGCCGTTTTATGACCATCACATTAAACTCTTTCGGTGCCAGTTTTTGTTTGAAGGCAGCACATCCCTTCATTCCAAAGAGTCTGTATGGATGCTTTCATTAGTATTGCTAAATTTATTGGTATTTATCTGCATACAGAAAATAACATGCTTGAACATGAGAAATGATAGTTGATACTAAACTATCAGTTTAAAAGTGCCTTTATAGAATCTCTTTAATGGTCTTGTATCTCCATTTTAACTATTTAAGCTGTTTTTAGGTATTAATCTAATGTTTCTTTACTGTTGTCATCACAGAGCATAAGTATTAACTAAAAAATTTTTTTGTCTGATCTGTTCACTCAGCCTGTGTGTTCTCCTGGATGTTTAATAAAAAATTGCTTAAGTTGGGAGCATGCCATTGTCTGCTCATTATTAGGGATAAGGTTTATGATGATCATTCTTTTGGATGTAATTGGAATAGAAATGCCCTGAGTTTGATTTCTACTCGCTATAACCATGTTGTTTGTATCTCTCAATTTATATTGTTTTTATTTGTTTCCTAGTATGATTTGATAGTTTATTAGTAACCTTGACTATCACTAAGCGTTGTATCTTTTTATTCTCAATGAATGTATTTTATTCTCCTTATGTATGAGAGCATATACACCAAAGACAAATTCGTTGTGTGTCCAATCACACTTGGCCCATAAAGAATTCTATCTAAACAAAGATGGATCAAACCACAACTTTCCCTTTTATGTTCAGACTTGAAAAATGATTAAACTTTGAGGATTATTCCTCACTGGAATATTGAAACAGCAATTCTGTTTGTGAATTGGTAGGGAAACTGATAAATCATGGTGTCCAAGTTGGCAAAAAAAAAATTGATTGCAGAAAGTTATATTTGAAGAATATATACCTTTTGCTTCTTAACTTTTCTGGTTGAAGTTATTTCTCTCCATCAAGCTTTAGCTTTAATTACATTGAATATTGAGATTAGTAGCCCTAAGATTGCTACTATATTTAATTAGGTAATTTCTAGTACAATTTTTATAGCTGAATGTGTTAGATTAAAATATCTTTATTTCCTTAATTCCATGCTGGTTTGAATTATGTCAGTTTTAAACTTGTGCAAGAGATACTATTGTTTTGAAAAGCTTCATTCATTCGAGTGGCTATAAAAATGAATATACGTAAAATAAACTATACTTTAAAAATTAATAAAGTATCAACATTCTTAAATGAGTGAGTGACTATAATGGGAAAATTGATCTTCAATATATTTGGTTTTATTATTTTTGAATGACGTACACAACGAAAATTACTGTGAATAGAACTGAAGAGCAAAACATTAATCTCAAAAAATAAGAAACTTGTGGCACAACCCATAAGCATTCTGGCAAGCAACCTAAAGTTGTTACGTGAACAGGAAAAAGAACATTTTTAATCACTTTTAACTCTAATAAAGTTTATATAGAATTGTAATGCAAAATATAATTGGATGTATTTATATAATATGCTGAGTTATAAATCATGGTTTGCAAACCATGGTTTTAAACAAAATCCAAGCAAACCAAATAGAAAGGAGTTCAGTGTTTTGTGTGATCATCCCTTTACTCCAAAGTTTTAAATATATGCTTAATTCTGCTATTCAAATAATTTCAAAGAATTTATCTTTGATTAGACTACCGTAAATACTGATGCTGCAGTTCTTTTCTAAATGGCTTTTCAGGTTGACAGTTTTAAGAACTGTATAAAACTATTGATTTGTTGTATCTTGTAAATGCTCAAATCATTCCATGTAAATAACTGCAGTCACAATTGCCCAAACCAACAAATCTAGCTATATTGTTGGCTAGATTTGCATATAATACTAAATTTGGATTCATGCATTACAGTAAATTGCATAATGAACAAATCATAATGGTAACTATTCCATTAGTATCATTATAAGAAAGTTGGAAGAGTAAGTGTGATAATGATTTGTCTAAGATAACTCAAAAGAATAGGATGAGCTTTATTTGCAGTTGTCAAAAACATGTTATAAGCTCATTGCATTATAATCTATAAATTTCCTAAGTGGAGTTCTTTCCACTAATTAATATTCTATGAAACCACTTTCCTCAATTGGTCTTTTTGTAGAATGTAAAATCTTACATTTTAGGCAATTTTCAGTAGTTTACAAATCAAAAATTCTTTGCTCTTTACATACGATTCAGGTATCGGATTTATTTAGCTTGGTCTACAAGTTATAGTTATTTATGGAATCTTATCTGTTTGGGATCAATATATGTACAATCATGGTTGATAGGTATTAGTCTTCATAGTGGCACTTTCTGATTGCTTGCACACACACAAGCACACACACTTGTATATATAGACAAAACAGATTGCTTACATGATGAAAATTATCTTCTATTAAGCCAAAACTTGATTAGATTTTGAAGCCTTAACATTTTCTGTTTTTATTATTGAGTAAATTGTGTTTTTATAAATTTTGCAAGCATGAATACAGCATTATAAGTCACATTTGTGTAACTATAAGGAAAAGGTTAATTCCTTTTATTTTAAGATGTTGACTACATGTCCACTAGATGGCATTTTAGCTGCTAGTGGAAAATTCCAGAACTTGCCATGAGTGAAGAATATGTGAGTCGGGAAGAAAGAGCAGTTTGCTGGGCTCCAGAACAAATGGGAGAGCTTATGTTAAAAGAATATGGTTTTTATCCTAATGTCTTTCTATAAGACATTACTTTTGATGATCATATGATCCATCAGCAATTGCATCTAACTTGAGGTGAAAAAAACCAGCCAAATATTAATATATGCATTATCTGAACAAGGGTGGGGAGGTTTATTCAGGTGCACATCAGTTAAGCCCTTAGTGAGAACAAACCTTTGTTCCTACTGTTTTTAATAGAAAGATTTCGTGATCATTAATGAAAAGTTCAATAGTTTATTCAAACTATAATTTCAAATAAATCTAAAAATCAGCGTTTAATTTGCCTCAAAGAATATTGCCTAAACCGTTAATGAGCTACCACTTAGTAATTCTGGGACATACAATGAATGATAGTGACCAAGTAACAAACATGATCAAACTGATAAATGTTTATTCACAGTTCAGAATGTGTAATCTTTTATCAGTAGATAAATTCTAAAAGCATCGACTCTAAAAGTAATTTTCAGTAAAAGCTTATATAGGAATACTACTTTTGCTACAAATATCTTAGTTTACATTCTAAATAGTTCTATATATAAGTAAAAATGCAAATTATTGTTTTACTCCTCAGACTAAGTTGTTGAAGCTTACATCTGAAAATGAGCTCAAGTGGATTATTATTTGGTGTTTGTTTTCTGATTAAAAATTGGGACTGAAAACGTGTGTATGATAGCATTGTGGCGAGAATAACTGCCGTTTCAGTTTGTCTACGGAGGTTGATTGGTTTTTTCCTGGATGATCAAATACTTAAAAGTTGCAGAACAAAATTAATGAATTTAAAAATAATGGCAATTTTGGACAACATATCTATATGTACTCTACCATAGTCATTTGAGCCTGGGATGATTTTTTTTTTGGTCACTTCTTTTGAAATAGCCTCCTGTGCAGATTTATGTACAAAAGTTGGGTGGCTTTATGATAAAAGGAAATTGAATTTGTATAATGGATAGGAAACCAACAGAAATAGCTAAAACATGGTACACCATTTGAATATTGCTATGAAGGAAAAAACATGAATGAGTATATGTATCATTAAGTTTTGAGTTTGAGTTTCTTTTAAATTGTTTATGAAATCCAGGTCAATCAGTATTTCTCTTGATCTTCTTTCTAATAATGTATCTTGCCTAAGCACTTTCTATGAGCAGCTGTGGATTCATCTATTTGAGGCTCTGTGAACCACTTTTCATGGAACTGCCGAGTTAATCTGAAACTTATTTTACCTGATGTATTTTTGTTGTGACCTTGTTGGTGAAGAAAAAAATGAACAATTCTCAAAGTATAAGAGGTTCTTTATTGGTAAAAGAATATTTTGATTTGTTCTGCTTTTAGAACTACACCCATGTAATCTTGAATAGTTATAAAAGCCATCTCTTGCAGTATAACTGAGTTACAATATATGAAAAGTGCTCTGGATACTTATCTATTTGTTTAATTTCACATTTTTTTAAAAAAACGGTGCATTGTAAATTGGACAGTTTGTATAAATAAAGATATTCTCTTTTTTTAAAATTGCATTAAAAGTTCTACTGTACTCATGGTTTTAATATCATCTGGTGTATTCTACCTAATACATCTCACAAAGATTTGCTGTATGTAGGAAGAGAATTATCTCAATTCGGGAAGGGCCAAGAAAGTTCTACTGCCTTGGACATTATATAATAGTTGAACAGACAGTGGAAAGTGGTCCCCAAAATTATTGGAACAACCTCTTGATGCTGATTATTTGCTCTAGGTTTAATTTCTGGCTTTTACAGTTAGGGCTGGAAAATTGTCAGCCAAGATTTTCAACAATTCTTTGTCAGATGTGCCTTTGATTTGACTCAATGTAAGATCGATTTTGTGTTTCTAACTATGTGTAATGAAGATCGTAAATTAATTTCATCAGTTCTTTTTGTATTCATTTTTATTTGCTTTAAGATCGTAAATCTTTTCTATGAAAGTGTAGAGTGTTGCTTTGTCTCCTCATCCCTATCATTGTTTTCAACATTGTCCTAGGGACTTCCCAGAGCCAAATAAAGTTTTTTTCAAGTTTTGGGTTACAGGAGGAAGGGAGCTATGACCAAAGCGATGCTTTTTCATCTTTTGCCCTAGGGATAATCTACATGAAGTTTTGGTCTACAGTACTGTTGATACAATTCTTTCTGTAGAAATAAACAGTTCTATGGAAGAACCAATGCAGATTGCCATGAAAAGCTTGGCATAACCAAGATTAGCAATGTATTTAATCATCAGTCTTGTTTCTATTGTTGTATCTGTTATATCTATTAAAAGGCAAGCATCTGCCTATATAGCATTTTGGATGTCTTTGTATGTATACTGGGGCCATTTGTATAGACCAGTGCCTTTCTTTTGTTTCTGCTCATTGAGCCTTATGCGGTCAATTTTTTGCATATTGAAAGGGTAAATGAGAAGAGGGGAGGTAGGGTTGTGTGATTGAACCTTGTTCTTTCCACCTTTGATCTCCTGTATTACCTATTGATTATTTACAGTGTGGGATAGACATGTGGTGGTGGAGTGAGCCTTATCTGTTATTCATGTATTTTTATTTGTAATTCCTAAATAACCTCTTTCAATTGGCTGTTTTCCCAAAAGTAACTAGAGACAGTATGCTATTAAATCCATCATGGAATTTCATGGTTATACAGGTATACTTTATTGTGTGGGATTTGAAGATTTGCTAGTATGTTAAAGATGAGCAGAAATTCACTGCTTGATGACAACCTATCAAACATTTTACGTATTGAGAAATTAGAAATTGTACTTTACTGTTTTGCCTAAAATACAGGCCAGTAATGGATGCATTTAGAGGATTGATAGCCTACCTTTTAATACCTTAGTAAATGTTCAAAACCCAGTAAAGCATCAATATGGATGAACGTGTATATTTTCCCTGTTTTGTCAGTATGGACTACTTATTTTCCAATTATCTATTTCTACTGTTATTTGATGCAATAATTACTTAAAATTAAGTATGAGAATCCTTTAACCATAATTATCTTTTTAGTTAATACTTTGCTTTGTTAAGAAGTTTTCTCCTTGACCTCAAATTATTGTCATTGTTACGAATTTGGGGGCCATTTTGTATAAAATATCCTCAGTCAATCTAAAATTCTGAAGCACCACTAGTTTGAGATATCAAGTATCTATGCTCTGTGCCTCAAATAATTAAAGACTTGTTAATGCTCAAGTGGTTAATATTTTTAGACATCTTTAGTTATGTAAAAAAGAATCATAATTTTGTTGGAAGTTATATGTTGTGGTCTACAAAGATATGCAAAGGAGCACAGTGCATGGTTAGGACCTGGGTTGAAAGTTAGCAAGCCCGCATTCAGGACCCGTGTGCTGTCATGGGGCGGGCTGAGCTCTTCCTTTGCTCTAGCTCTTGCCAGGCAAATGAAAACAGCCCCCATCTTGGTGTCCCCAGGCAATGGTGATGTCACCAGCCAATCTTTTCAACCCGGAAGCGCCTCAGTGCTTCTGATATGAGTGAAATGTGATACAAAGACACATTTCTATAAACTGGTACCCTTCATTGAAAGATATGTCATTTAATTACCTGAAGACAATTATATGGCCTAGATATATTTAAGTCTGTATCATTAATCCAATTTTTACTTTTCAGGCAATATCCAGCTGTGTAGGAGTGTGCAACAATCAGAAGATATGTTTTATTTTAACTCTGGAAAAAACATTATCCTTTGGAAACTCTGCTGAATTATTTTGGATTAATAGCAGTTCTGCAGAAATAAGCTCCAGTACATTTTGGTTTCAGCCAAAACAAAATCCAGAGAGATCCCATTATGGCCTTATTTGAATAGTTGGCCATGGTGGCACACTTCACCCCCGCTCCCTTCAGCAGTTCCTAGCATTTTTTGCCAGTCTTCCTGACATCTTTATTTATTTATTTATTTACATTTATATCCCGCCCTTCTCCGAAGACTCAGGGCGGCTTACAGTGTATAAGGCAATAGTCTCATTCTATTTGTATATTTACAAAGTCAACTTATTGCCCCCCCAACAATCTGGGTCCTCATTTTACCTACCTTATAAAGGATGGAAGGCTGAGTCAACCTTGGGCAGTAATTGCAGGCTGCTGTGTTCTAATAACAGGCTTCTTACCAGCCTGAGCTATCACGGCCCTCTCACATCTTCCCATTCCTCTCCTTGCTTTCTTTCAGCTGCTGTCAATATATTGGTCTTTGTGCCTAAATATTATTCTAACAGTCTCAGCAACAAGGATTCAGCTTTCCAGCATAGAATATCTCATCAACTGACTACCTGCCTAACTTTACCAATATTTTCCCCTCCTTCCCCATGGTTACTACCAGTATGTTTGTCTCTCTTTCCCCCCCCCCGCCCCATTTTTAACTTTACACCAAATTACTTCTGCCCAGAATAGCTACCTTTCAGCCTATGTGCAGAACAATACGGCCCTATTTCATTCTCTATATGGATTAAAACATCCATAGCAAATGTGTTTTATTCAGGTATCATCTGAAATAAGCATGGAATAGTCACACATGGAGTATTTTGTATTTATTCTTATTTTAGTTTTTAGGCCATAATTTGAATCAGTTTTTTATATAGTTCTTAACTTGTACTATGTGTATTTTTTACTGGCTGTGAACTGCCCTGAGTCCTCGGGAGAAGGGTGGTATACAAATCAATCAATCAATCAATCAATAAATCCCTATATTTGTGTTATTCTTCCAGTGAAATTATCACTTAGCAGAAATGGCCACTAAATTTTCCATCAAGTTGGTTGATGAAGGTCCCAAAGGTGCTTTTTCAGGAGGTAACTGGACTTTGTTTTTTCTTTGAAGACCTTTTGCTTCTCATCCAAGAAGCTTCTTCAGCTCTGACAGGATAGTGGGGAATGGATTTATATTCCTTGCAGACAGCTGGTCGTTTGCATTCTTTTAGAGCAGGGGTCTCCAACCTTGGTCCCTTTAAGACTTGTGGACTTGTGGACTTCAACTCCCAGAGTCCCTCAGCCAGCAAAGCTGGTTAGGGACTCTGGGAGTTGGAGTCCACAAATCTGAAAGGGACCAAGGTTGGAGACCCCTGTTTTAGAGGATGAAGGATAGTCCTATTGAGCAAGTGAAAATCTATTCCTTTAAGTTTCAAACTGGGCACAAATGCTGATTCTGTAATTAGACCTCAGGGAAAAGGGATCTCACCACATGATGTAAGGATTTGGGGGTGCTTTATGAAGTTAATTCATTTTCATTGGCTGAGGACTACAGTTGCTAGACTCAGACCATAATACAGTGGGATTATAATGATGGATGGATAGATGCAGTTTAATTTGATTTTGCATAGTAGTGTAAGTAGTATGTGATTTGGTGATTTGCTGCTGAATTTCTGCAGCATAATCTCCAGGGAGTCTGGTGCTTATTTAAAAAGATCTTGGAGCCCCTAAATACCTCTTGAGTTGCCCTCCCCCCATATATGAAGAGAAAAGAATTTCTGTAGTAACTGAAGGGATTTAAAAATCGGTTTAATAATACTTGGAAGTGACTGTTGAAAAAAACCCAGATGTTTCAAGGTTGGAATCTTGATTGTGCTTTACTGAAGTATTTTTTAGAAAAGTTGCTAGGCTAACCCTGATGTAATTACCCCCAATTGTAATTTGGAAACACAATTGAAATGTTCCTCAGCTTGATTTCTATCATTTGTGAATGGCAGTTCTACATGCTTTTATTCCTTTCTTTTAAAAAAAATCTCCTTATAAAACGTTTTCACAGTATAATGTCAATGTCTTTAAAATAAATTAGAAGGAATCATTGTGGCAAAAAATATTTTAGATGGAAATGAAGAACTTGCATCAGATGTTGCAGGCTTGACTAATATTCCAGTAGGTCTGTGTGAATAACTTCTGATTTTACTTGAATTAAAAAATCAAGAAGCACTTGATTCAATTCCACATTTAAATTTGGTGGCAACCTGATTTAATATACTTTGAAACTAAAAATTTATTATAAAAGGAGATCTCTCTTTAGGATGTAAAGGGAATCTTTAAATGTCTGAAACTATTTCAGTTTAATATTTTTATTCCATTTCATTTTTAACTGTAACAAATATATCAAAAGCTAAATAGACTCTGATAGGTTAAAACTTTCCTCACAGTATGCCATCTTTTTGTACTAGATAAAAAAACCCAGGTTTTTTAAGTGGTTGTAGGGCTTTAAAAGTCCATCTTCTGTCACTGTCCCTTTCGTATGGAATAACATTTCCTTAAAGATTAAGACTGAGGAGCAAGAAGTAGCCATTGTCAGGTTGTCGCTGTGCTGTTTTTTTGTTCATTTGTTCATGCTATGGTAAGGAAGCCGTTGGGGGTGCTTGCCTGTTTTGGCTGGAAGTGTTTGGATGGATCAGACAAGTGGAACTGGAGAGGAGTGGAGCAAAGTGAAGCAGAGGATGGCCATGTCTGCCATTTTTGGGGCCTTGTGGGTTGAGATGTTTGGCTGCATTTTCCATGCTGCCCCTGTTCGGGGCTAGTCAGACTGGATAGCTCATCAGTGATTTGGGACTGCTTTGGGTACAGGTAGTCCTTAACGACTACAGTTGAGTCCCACATTTATGTTAAGTGAGACATTTATGAAGTGAGTTTTGCCCCGTTTTATGTTTCTTGCCCCAGTTGTTAAGTGATTCAATGCAGTTGATAAGCTAGTATCCCAGTTGTTAAGTAAATCTGGCTTCCCCATCATAAATCTGAACCAATTGCCAAGCACCTGAATTTTACTCACATGATTATAGGGATGCTGCAAAGGTCGTAACTGTGAAAAATGGTGAAAAGTCATAATTTTCAGTAATAATAATAATAATAATAATAATAATAATAATAATAATAATAATAATAATATTTTTATTTATAGACCGCCCTTCTCCCAAAGGACTCAGGGCGGTGTACAGCCACAAGTAAAATACAGAAAGAAAACAACAATACAAAACTAAAAACACCCTTAAAAAACCTATTTAATTTGGCTACTTATAGATAAAAAATAATCCCACTAAAATTTACTAAAAAATTTTAAAACCCATAAATCAATTTAATAATATAAAATTTAAGCGAGTCCAGCAAGACGAAATAAGTAGGTTTTTAAGTTCGCGGAAGGTCCTAAGGTCAGGTATTTGTCTGAGTCCAGGGGGAAGCTCGTTCCATAGGGTAGGAGCCCCCACAGAGAAGGCCCTCCCCCTGGGGGCTGCCAGCCGACATTGCTTGGCTGACGGCACCCTGAGGTGCCCCTCTCTGTGAGAGTGCACCGGTCGTTGGGAGATAGATGTTGGCAGTAGACGGTCCCGTAGGTATCCCGGTCCTAAGCCATGGAGCCTTTAAAGGTAGTAACTAACACCTTGAAGCGCACCCGGAAGACAACAGGCAGCCAGTGCAGACTGCGCAGGATAGGTGTTACATGGGAGCTCCGAACGGCTCCCTCAACAACCCGCGCAGCCGCATTCTGGACTAGCTGGAGTCTACGGGTGCTCTTCAAGGGGAGCCCCATGTAGAGACCATTGCAATAGTTCAGACGAGAGGTAACGAGAGCATGAGTGACTGTGCATAGGGCATCCCGGTCCAGGAAGGGGCGCAACTGGCGGATCAGGCGAACCTGAAAGAAAGCTCTCCTGGAGACGGTTGTCAAATGGTCTTCGAAAGACAGCCGCCCATCCAGGAGCACGCCCAAGTTGCGCACCCTCTCCGTTGGGGCCAATGACTCGCCCCCAACAGACAGCCGCGGCTGCAGCTGACTGTACCCCGGTGCCGGCATCCACAGCCACTCCGTCTTGGAGGGATTAAGTTTGAGCCTGTTCCTCCCCATCCAGACCCGTATGGCCTCCAGACACCGGGACAGTACTTCGACAGCTTCGTTGGGGTGGCCTGGGGTGGAAAAGTACAGCTGCGTGTCGTCAGCGTACAGTTGGTATCTCACCCCAAAACCACTGATGATCTCACCCAGTGGCTTCATGTAGATGTTGAACAGGAGAGGCGAGAGAATCGATCCCTGCGGCACCCAACACATGAGGCGCCTCGGGGTTGATCTCTGCCCCCCTGTCAACACCGTCTGCGTCCGGTCAGAGAGGTAGGAGGAGAACCACCGATAAACGGTGCCTCCCACTCCCAACCCCTCTAACCGGCGCAGCAAGATACCATGGTCGATGGTATCAAAAGCCGCTGAGAGGTCTAATAGGACCAGGGCAGAGGAGTAACCCTTATCCCTGGCCCTCCAGAGATCATCCACCAACGCGACCAAAGCTGTCTCCGTACTGTATCCGGGCCAGAAGCCAGACTGGAACGGGTCTAGATAGACGGTTTCATCCAGGTACTGGGGTAGCTGACGTGCCACCACACTCTCTACAACCTTCGCCATGAAGCGAAGGTTGGAGACCGGACGATAATTTCCTAAAACAGCCGGGTCCAGGGAAGGCTTCTTGAGGAGAGGTCTCACCACTGCCTCTTTCAAGGCAGCGGGAAAGATCCCCTCCCGCAAAGAAGCATTAATAATCCCCTGGAGCCAGCCTCGTGTCACCTCCTGTGTGGCCAGCACCAACCAGGAGGGGCACGGGTCCAGTAAACATGTGGTGGCATTCAGTCTTCCCAGCAACCTGTCCATGTCCTCGGGAGTCACAGGGTCAAAATCATCCCAAACCACCTCAACAAGACGGGTCTCGGAACTCTCGTCTGGATCTACCCAATTTTGATCCAATCAAGTACCATTGTAACTTTGAATGACCACTAAACGAACTGTTGTAAATCAAGGATTACCTGTACTTTGTGACATTTGGGGGCTGTTTTCTAAGGAACTGGCCTGCCGAGTAGGCTGCAGAACAGATGGACCATGCTGGGTTGGCCTTGCCCTTTGGCTTGCTTTCATGCTTAATCTCCTGCTTGATCTACTGTTGGATTTGTGAATTTGGCTGTTATCTGATGCCTGATTCAGCTGTTTGGATGTGTGAAGACAGTTCTCTTTACATCTTCATACATCTTGTGCTTGCTGCTGGCCAGTGTTCCAGGACACTGCTAGACTCTGGACACATCTGTTACTGAATGCAGCAAGCAGTTGCTGTTCCCAACGCATGCATGTGCGAAAAGGTTCGCCAACACTGGTATATGTGCTTCACAACTTGTGGAAGTAAAATTGTATGCCGCAGTCACATGTTTGGTTTAATGACCACAGCACTTCACTCAAGGATGAAAGGAGAAAAGAAATAACATCTATAATGTCAACTATATTATGGAATCATTGCTAAATATTTTAGCCCAAATTCGGCACTTAGTGGGATAGATGAGTTAAATTCTATGCAATTGAACTGGTTTTTAGTTAAGTTATAATTAACCATTTCGTGGCATATTTAAAACTTCATTTATTACTATTCTGAAATTAGCAGCAGAGTATCTGTAAACTTGAAATCCTTTCCCATTGATTTATGAATATCTGAATAACTATTTTAGTATATTTATTGCATAACAATTGTGACAGTATATTGCTGTACTATTAGCAAATATTTCAGATATTAATATTGTTAATAGAATTTTATGCACTTTATAATTTTCTGTATGGACTGACTTACTCAGTGTGTCATTGGGCATCATAGAAAAGAAAGGGAAATAATGCAAAAGTAATACATATTACTACATGGGAGTAGACAATAAACTCAGCTAAAATTTGTTATATAACCACTTCTTGGTAACCAATTCTCTTCTAATGATTAGATCATTAACCCCAATGGTCACAAGATGAACATGTGACTAAGAGAAAGAAATGCTACAAAGATTATTGGTTGCTACTAGTTCTCTTATATAGCTACAACATCCAGGCATGCAAAATTTGGTTGTAAATGCATTTAGGTCAGAAAATTATTTTTTTCATTATAGTCCTATTTGCAAATAATCTCTGACTGAGTAGCTAAATGAGAAGTTGATGTAACTCCTAAAAATGAAGTTCTCTTTTTTATAGGCCAAAAGCCTGGAGAAGAGCCAAGTCTTAACCAACTTCCTGAAAGCCCAAAGGGTCAGGATATCTACTCCCCCCCCCCACTACCCCTATATCCATATATTCTTCTGAATTAGATGCAAGTATTTATGTATGTGTATTTATTATATAATAAGCACCACAAGACTCTTAATGATTTGGAGATATAAACATTGAAACAAAAATATTACTTTTCAAGTGTTTTCTGTTCCATTAAATAAGTTCTATATCAGGGGTGTGAAACTGGCTTCTTCCCCAGAGGGCTAAAGTTTGGAGCGCTTAACTTAAATAGCTGCCACAGCCACATGGTGGCCCTTGAAACATGAATAAATGAAGTAGAGGATAGTTTTATCTTAATGTCCTTTGTTAATTTTATATTTGCAGCAGTAGAATATGAGCTAGTAACTTAAAAGTTAAACTGTTAAATTCAAAGCTCTGTAAAAATAAAATGTCTCATGAACTTTGAGGCCATTTATATAATAACATAGTAAATATGATTTGTTACAGAATTTGTACTATACATACTGTTACTATCAGATACCACCTTCTTGAATCAGAACCAGCAAATCTAATTAGCCCTTGGGGTTTATAGCTCTAGTTATTATTGGGGGTTCACTGGACTTGAGTCCATTTAGATGAGGTATGACAGTTTTTGTAAGGAAAATTTTAACCTTTGGTGAAACTGTTGCATTAGTTTCAGATGGTTCTTATGCTTTATTGAAAAAAAAGATCAATACTCTTTTTCACTTTTAGAGCACTGCTTCATTAGTAAACCTATTCAGAAGTGATGCAGAAAGCAGTTTTCATGCTACAGTTTAAATTATTGTTTGGGATATTATCTGTCATTTGATAATTGAGTTTGAAAGCTTTAAATTTATGTTTAGTTTCTGAATTAAAAGCTAAATGGATTTTGATGGCTGACTAACATATTTTTCAGTTCAATTATAAAGAAATTTTGTTCATACTATATATAAATAAGAGAGTATTGCAATCCTTTAACCAATCAGTAATTGCTGAGATCCTGTAAAATACTATGCATCAGTTTTGAAACTAAAGGACTTGGGAAAGCTTAAAATTAAAAACAGATAAAACAGCCTGGTTCAATTGTTTAAATTGGAATACTTGGTTTTCAACAACATTACAGATTAAAATAATTAGATCCAATTTATCCGTCCTTTTATATCTTACACTACGTAATAAAACTGATTTGTATATTAGCTATTTATTATTTTGTAGTTCACTCATCTAGGAATATTAGGTCTGAATTAGTCCATTTGCTTTCTCAGAAAAAAGCAGGAAGAACATCATTCAAAACAGACCTTTTTCTTCTTATAGCCCCTTATGTTTGTAGAATATCTATTCCTAACTAACGTGATATGGCATGAGGCATAAATTAGCAGAAATCACTCATCACTAGTTCATGCAAGGGCTTTTTTAATTGAAGCTTATGAATGAACTTTGATTCCCATTTTTTTATATTCGTTTTGCTATTGTATGGGTGCACAGTCTGTGGCCCAGGGGCCACATGCGGCCCCTCAAGGCTTTTTGAGCAGCCCTGAGATCTCTCCTCAGTCCTCAGTTGCTGCCAACTTTTGGTAAGTAAGTAAAAGTTTGACTTAATTAGTTTTCAGAATCAATAAGGTGGGAGAGGAGGGTGGCTGGGAGGACCTAAATGTATTTTTTTAAAAAGTTGAAGCTTAAGAAAATTAGTCTTTTACTCTGGATACAGCCATTTTATGTTTTGAACACACACTTTCCTCTTGTCCTGCTCATAAGTAATCGCCCAAATATATAATCCACATGTGTTTTTTTTTTTACAAAAGAAAGAGTGTGCATCTGTATGCTGTAGCAAATTTGTAAAACTTTACATTTTTAAACCTTTTTTCTCTTTAAACTGTTAATAGTTCCTAAGAATAAGATCCTCATTATTGCCAGCTATAATATGGTTGGATTGTAGTGCTTCATAGAGGATGTTGTTCAGCTTGTATGTCTCTTTCTGATATGATAGTTAGTGAAATGCAAATACATTTAAGATGGATAAGCAGCCTTTGACTTTCTCAGTAATCTTAATTTCCACTGATGCTAGTTCTGACTGGGTGTGTCCCCAATCTTGGCTGATGGAAGGAACGTTGGACTTACCTTGAACGTTCTTTCTATGTGCGCTGCAGGAGAGTCCAAGCATGGGATTCAATTTATCTGATTGGCCAGAGACTGAGTTGGAAAATCTTTGGCCATGCCTCTTCCTCCCAGCCGAGCCTCAGTTTTTTCAACGAAGACCAGGAACTGGAGAAGACACAGTCCATCTGAAGAAATTGACCACTCCTGGACCCCGACCACAACAGACCAGGTGGGATTGGACTCTCCTGCACCGCACATAGAAGGAACATTCAAGGTAAATCCAATGTTCCTTCTCCTGTGCACTGCTTGGAGAGTCCAAGCATGGGATATACCCAAGCTAAATTGTTTTTGGGTGGGAGACAAATTGGTCCAGGGTCCCCTCGGCTGGCAGAACTCGCTGTAACATTCCTCTCTCAAACGCTGCCTCCGCAGAAATGAACTGGTGTAACTTGTAATTCTGCACGAATGGAGAAGGGGAAGGCCAAGTGGCTGCCCTGCAAATTTTCAGAATCGAGGCTTGTGTAACCCAGGCCGCTGTGGTGGCTGTACTTCAAGTAGAGTGCGCCGTGATGCAGTGTGGCACGGGACGGGCCTTTGTTTGTAGGCTAATGCAATACAAGCCTTGAGCCAACGTCCAGTGGTAGATGGTCACACCTTCCCCATAGACATGGGCTGAAATGACACAAATAAGGATTCCGTGCGTTTAATGTATCTCTTTAGAGCTCTGCGAATGTCCAAAGTATGCCAATGTTTTCTCCTCGATTGCCGGGCCAGCAGTCAGATTGGGGAGTGACTCATGCCTAATGACTGAGTCTGCCAGATGAGAAGCTCTCCTCTTCCTTCCGCTTCCCATCTTTCAGACTCAGTCGTTGACTGTTAGACCTTTTTGGCTGAGCTGCTCGAAAAAATTTTTTTTCCTTTTTTGCCATTAGTTCGCTTTTCTCCTCGATTGCCGGGCCAGCAGTCAGGATGGGGAGTGACTCATGCCTGATGACGACTGAGTCTGCCAGATGAGAAGCTCCTCCTCTTCCTTCCGCTTCCCATCTTTCAGACTCAGTTTGTGACTGTTAGACGTTTTTCCTTTAGCTGAGCTGCTTAGAGGGGTTTTTATTTTTATTTTTTATTTTTTCACCTTTGATTAGGTCTTTTTAAAACCTTGGAGGCTTCCCTAATCGGGTTGCCTCATTCCAGCGTGAAGGGCTCACGCCCGAGACCGCTGAAGCCTCTCCAGGCAGAAAGCAGAGCCCTTAATCCCAGCTGCAGGCTCTGCATTCTTAAATACTTGTAGCGCGGCAGCAGTGGCAGCTCTACCGGCAAGTAGAGCGAAGAGCGGCTTTTCGGGGGTTTTTTCTCTTCCCGATAGCCGCGCGGGTGTCTGGAGGCTTCCGATGCCCCGCTGAAAGCCACGTGGGCGTCTGGAGGCTTCCGATGCCCAGCTGAGAGCCGCGTGGGCATCTGGAGGCTTCTAACGCCCAGCTGGAACCGTGTAGGCAACGGGGGAACCCCTACGTCCAGCTGAGAGCCGCGTGGGCTCCTGGAGGCTCTGAAGCCCAGTGGAGGGCCGGAGCTGGTTTCCTTTTGCCTCTCCGGAGCGAAAACTGCCTTCGGCTCCTGCTGAGCCTCGTGAGCGGCTGGCTCCAGGCCTCGTTGGAAGAGAGGATTATTACCAGGCTGCTTCTGGACCCATTTCACCCTCGGCCTTTGCTCAGGCCTCGTGGGTGATAGGTGCTTTCCCCCGGCTGAAGGCCATCTTCGGAAAGCTGCGAGGCTAAGAATAACCTACCTGTCTGGAGGGCGAAAGGACTGAACCAGACGGACTTCTAACGGTGAGATCTTTCCAATCACACCCCAGCTGGGGCATTCAGGCTTTTGGGGTGAGAATTTTAGCCCTTTTTATTGTCAAATTTTACTATCCTGGGAGGAATAGTTAGAGCGGAAAAAGCCGCCATTTTAGATTGCCACGTGGCTGCATAGAGGCCTATTATAAATTCAAAATGGCTGGTTCTGATACTCATCTCTGTAATAAAAGGGACTCTAAGGAGTCCCCGGGACCTTCTCAAACTACAAAGAGAGCTAGATCTTCCAAGTCCCAAACCTCCAGGTCATCCAAATCATCTTCTGCAGTTGACATGGATTCTCTTAAGCGCCATAAAGCACTGGAGAAGGCTATAGAGAAGGCGGTCCGTTTATCAGCTCTCAAGGAGACACCTCCTCAGTAGTCAAACCTATTTCGGCTGTTTCAGCCCTGAGGCCCGTTCAGACTCCGGTGGCTATCACAGGGATGGAAGTCACCCCAGCCATGTCCCCAGACGAGGGGGATGCATCTCTCCCTCAGACTGGGGGGATAAATGAGAGACTGTTTGGGACTATTGCACAAACTAATCCATCACCCCCTCAGGCCCAACCCCCCATCCCTTTTCAATCTGATTCCAAAAAGGTGGTGGAAAAGGAAACTAGGGGGGTACCCGACTCTGAGCCCATCATCTCCCCTGAAATAGCCACTATGATTCAGACTGCGATCCAGAAAAGTCTAGCTACAAAATTACAGCACAGAACAGAGTCTTGGGTATCTGAATGCAATAGTGCAGTAGGAAGCCAGTCTCATTTATCTCTAGATGAGTCTCGTTCCCGGACACAGGCCTTCCCTGGTGATTCCCCTAGTCATGCTTCTTCAGAAGCAGGGGATATGAGAGATCAGGACTTGTCAGATGATGAGGATTTGACTCCAGACCAACCATCGTTTGTAGGCCTCTTTAAGCCCCAACTTTTCTGATCCCTCTTGCACAAGGCTAAGGCTACCACAGGGCTGGCTACCCCTCGTCCATTGGACCAGGTTGGTAGATCTGAGCATCCTCCTCTCCCCTTGTTTGAGGAACCTATTCTAGAATCAGAGGAGATCCCAGCCCCCAAATTATTCCAGGATGTAATACACCGCCAATGGAAAGTGCCTTCATCGGGCCCTAATCCTTCCCCCTTAGATAGGAAATTATATAATTTGGCACCCAAACTCTCTGGTTTCCTTCAGGTACCTCCTGTAGACACTCCAGTTGCGGGGTTGCTTTCTCCCACGGTCACAACGGGACCACCTGAGGCCTGAAGATAAATGGTCAGAATATTCCCTGGTCAAGGCACACCAAGCTTCTGCCTGGTCAGTTAAGTCATCCTTAGCTTCTTCCTTCTTTAACAGGGCAGCTCTCCTATGGCTTAAGCAGTTACAGGACAGATTACCCAGTTCTGATGTAAGATCACACCAGGACATAAATAAGATTGTGGCATCACTAGAGTATTCTGCAGATGCCACTATGAATGCTTCACGTTTCTCAGCTAAGGCCATAGGGGCTACTATAACTGCACACCGCCTTTTGTGGCTTCGTCAGTGGCAAGCGGATGCCAAGAATAAATGGCGCTTAGCGTCGGCACCGTTTCAGGGAGATAAGCTCTTCGGAGCTTCCCTCGAGCCTCTTCTCATTGAGACCAAGGATAAACGGAGGATCCTGCCCAGTTTATCTCGCAGAAGGGAAGCCCGCCCATCCACCTCCACATCATAGCGGCCCTTTCGGGCTTCAGATCAGGGTGCTTCAGGTAGCAGAGCACAACGCTTCTTCCATCCCAGTCAAGGTTGACCACAGAATAGGCAAGGGAACCCTGGCCAACGTGGCTCTTTCAAACGGGCATTTCGGGGCGGCAGAGGATGCCCTTTCCGTCGCTACCGTTGAAATATCAGCAGATCTTCCCATTGGGGGCTGCCTGGCCTTGTTTGCCAGCCAGTGGGAAAACACAAGTTCAGATGCCTGGGTACTGGAGACCGTCTGCATGGGTCTATCTCTGGAGTTCATCTCCACACACACACCCAACTCGATTTCTGCGATGCCCTCTCTTGGCGGATCGGTCCAAGCGCCTCCTACTGGAAGCGGCAATAAACCACTTGCTAGAAATTCGAGCAATTCAGCCGGTTCCTCAGGAACAACACAGACAGGGCTATTACTCTCGCCTGTTCATTGTCCAGAAATCCTCGGGGGGATGGAGAGCAATTCTAGATCTCAAGTCCTTGAACCGTCGGATAGTTTATCAACGGTTCAAGATGCAGTCACTTCAGACCATCTTGGAAGGTCTTCGCGAAGGGGACCTTCTAACATCGGTCGATCTGACAGAAGCCTATCTCCATGTACCCATTCATCCCGCTTACCGGAAGTTCTTGGGGTTTTGTTATTCCAACCGACACTTTCAATATCAGGCTCTGCCATTTGGTCTGGCCTCAGCTCCTCGAGTGTTCACCAAATTGATGACCGCGCTAGCGGCCCACCTTTGTACTTTACCGATAAGGATTCAGTTCTACCTGGACGATATCCTTATCCAGTCCAGATCGGAGAACCTAGCACAACAAGACCTGACTACAACTCTTCGGGTCTTGAAAAACCACGGGTTCTCCATCAACATAGCCAAGAGTCACTTGGTTCCGACCACTCACATACAACACCTGGGAGCCATAATAGATACCTCCATCAACACAGTATTTCTCTCGCAGGAGCGCCTGGACAGTTTGCGGTCACTAGCCAAGTCAGTCACATCGGGGAGACCTGTCTCCATGAGGTCACTGTCACAGCTTCTGGGGAAGATGGTTTCTTGCATAGGGATCGTGGGCACGCCTCCACTGCAGGGCTCTACAGTGGTTCCTTCTTCCCTTCCAACGGAAGTCTTAGGGAACTTCCCTTCGCAAGGTCAGTATTCCTCACAAGATACTTCTCTCCCTATGCTGGTGGGTTTCCCCAGCGATTTACAAGGGAACGGTCTTCAAGGAACCCAGTCGATTAGTCCTCACTACTGACGCCAGCCTTTAGGCTGGGGAGCTCACCTGGAGACAGAGTTTGCTGAAGGCAGGTGGACAGCGCAGGACTTAGCTCACAGCATCAATTGGTTAGAATTAAGGGCCATACATCTTGCTTTACGGGTGTTTCAGGACAAGGTTCGGGATCAAGACATTCTAGTCCAGACAGACAACATAGCCACCAAGGCCTATGTCAATCGTTTAGGGGGCACACGCTCACGTCACCTGATGCAGGAAGCAGAGTGTCTGGGTCTCTGGGCGGAAAAGAATCTAAAATCTATAAAGGCCACACACATCTCAGGGGTGACAAATATCAAGGCAGACAGGCTCAGCCGAACCACAGTGGACCAGGGGGAATGGCGTCTCAATCCGGACTTGTTCAAGGAGATATCGAGTCGGTTCGACACTCCACAGGTAGATCTATTTGCCACATAGACAAACACTCAGACAGGGACGTTTTTCAGCAGGTTTCCGGCACCGGGAACGGAAGGTGTGGACGCTCTACGCACCCAGTGGCCCCCCGGACTTTTATACACCTTCCCCCCCCGCCCCTAATAGCCAAAGTAGTCAGGAAACTGATAGAGGAACGGGCAGAAATCATCTTGATAGCGCCCCATTGGCCGCGTCGACCCTGGTTTGCAGACCTTCAGGCGTTATCGGTACAGGAAGCATGGAGAATTCCTCCTCACAGGGTAGCACTCACTCAGGGATCCACCATCCACCCTTCGGCCAGCTGGCTTCAGCTAACCGCTTGGAGGTTGTCCGGCGCCTTCTGACGGAAGCAGACATCTCGGTGTGGGTAATTTCCACCTTGCAATCAGCTCGATGGCCTTCCACGAACCGGATTTATGACTCCACGTGGTCTACTTTCACGGCCTGGTGCACCAGGAAGGGTTTGGTTCCCGCAGAAGCTCCAACTGCACGGATACTGGATTTTCTTTAAGACGGACTGGACACAGGACTGGCCCCGAATACATTACGCAGGCAAGTAGCCGCACTCTCATTGGTCTGTTTCTGCAGGGCAAGAGGCCCTCTTTCACAAGATCCGCTCATCAGGGAATTCCTACGTGCTGCCTCCAACCTTAATCCAGCACCTATTCACCGCTACCCTTCTTGGGATCTACCCAAGGTCCTCAACGCCCTCACCAAGACTCCCTTCGAGCCTTTATGAGAGGTGGGACTAAAGTTCTTATCCTATAAGGTGGCCTTTTTGGTGGCTATTACTTCGGCACGCCGGATCTCCGAGCTGGCAGCCCTCTCCACGAGGCCGGACCTTTGCATATTTCACACGGATAGGGTCATCCTCAGGCTGGACCCTACCTTCATACCCAAGGTCAACACTCCATTCCACAGAGCCCAGGAACTGATTCTTCCCAATTTCTGTCCCAATCCATCTCACGCCCTGGAACGCGCCTGGCACAAACTAGATGTCCGCAGGGCTATGCGCATATATCTGAAACGGACCTCTTCTCTCCGGAAGACGGAGGCCCTCTTCATCTCGTTCCAGCCGGCAACCTTGCGTCAGAAGGTATCCTCTCCCACTATAGGTAGATGGCTTCGGGCAGCTATAGCCGCGGCCTATACTTCCCAAGCCCTCCCCCCCTCGGCACATCACAGCACACTCAACCCGCAACGCCGCTACCTCGGCTGCCTGGGCCACGCAGACAACCTTAGAGGAAGTCTGCAGAGTGGCTACCTGGTCTTCCCCGTCCCCGTTCATCCGTCACTATAAACTGGACAGATTTGCCTCGGCCGATGCAGCATTTGGCCGTAGGGTTCTCCAAAGGGTTCTTCTCAGATCTGCCCCGTCGGATCCAGTACACCCTTCCCTATAGGGTAGCAGCTTTGGCATGTCCCCATCCTGACTGCTGGCCCGGCAATCGAGGAGAAAGGGCGTTGGCTTACCTGAACACATCTTCTATTGATTGCAGGGCCAGCAGTCAGCCCCACCCTGTTCATGGTTCTGGTCCTCCGGGTCAGAGAAAGGAAGGTACGAATAGATCAGGCTGAAGGGGTGGGCGACGATAACTATATCATTGTAGCTCAGCAGAATCAGTCTGCCATATCTCCTTCATCTGAAAGATGGGAAGCGGAAGGAAGAGGAGGAGCTTCTCATCTTGCAGACTCAGTCGTCATCGGGCATGAGTCACTCCCCATCCTGACTGCTGGCCCTGCAATCAATAGAAGATGCGTTCAGGTAAGCCAACGCCCTTTTTATTTAATTTAAATTCTTTTTGAGGCTTTCCCAATCAGTCTATCGGGCTGCCTATTTCCAGCGTGAAGGGCTCACGCCCGAAACCGCTGAAGCCGCTTTAGGCGGCAAAACAGAGCCCTCAATAATCCACACTGCAGGCTCTGCCTTTTTAACAGCGAGAACGGCTCACGCCGAAAACCGCTTGGAGCGAGGCACCAGCGGCTGCGCTACCGGCCAGTAGAGCGAAGAGCGGCTTTTTGGGCTTTCCCTCATGCCCGATAGCCGCGTGGTCGTCTGGAGGCTTCCGACGCCCAGCTGGAGCTGCGTGGGCACCTGGAGGTTCCCGACCCCCAGCTGAGAGCCGCGTGGGCGTCTGGAGGCTTCCGAAGCCCATCTGGGAGCCGCGTGGGCGTCTGGAGGCTCCCGAAGCCCAGCTGATTCCGGCATCGGCTCTTTCCGCGCTGGGGCGCAAACTGCCCTCAGCTTTCTCCTGAGCCTCATGGGCTACTGGCTGCATTCCTCATTGGAGGAGGGAATTGGAATGCTGGTTTTGGGCTGCTTCTGGGAACCATCTCACCCTCGGCCTTGCTTCAGGCCTCGTGGGTGATTGGTATTTTACCTCGACTAAGGGTCAGCTTCGGAAGGCTGCGTGGCTAAGAATTAGCCTATTTACCTGGAGAGCAGAGGGGCTGAACCAGACAAACTTCCAACGGTGAGATCCTTCCAATTACACCCCAGTTGGGGTATTCAGGTTTTTGGGGGGAGATTTATAGTTTTATTGTCAATTTCACTGGGAGGAATAGTTAGAGCGGACCTCCCGTTCAAGTGCCAAATGACCAATTGGAGCCACTGAGGGTCCAGGTGTTGTAGGGCTCCTTGGCTGAGGGAGATCCTGTGTGGTGAAATTGTCCATGGATGTGAAGTGGACAGTGACATCAGATCCGCAAACCACAGACGCCATGGACAGTGACGTGCCACCAACAACACCTCCGCTTCTTCCTCCAAGATCTTCCATATGACCCTCTGGATCAGAGGTATGGGAAGGAAGGCATACAACTGGTTGGCCGGCCACGGGCAATGAAGGGCGTTGACTCCCTCAGTGAGTTGCTGCGCCCTGACCTCTGATTGGGCAGAAGGAGCCATTGTAAGGCTCTTGCATGTAAACGAGCCCAAAGGACTCGCTGGGCAGGATGTCATTTTCCCTAATAGCTGGGAAAATAGTAATAAGGATACTAGCTCTAAGGACTTGACCTGTGCCACCATCTCCCTTATGCTGTCTCTGTGCTCCTGAGATAGAATACCTGCGGCAACTGAGTGTTGATCACCCTCCCCAAATGGGGGAGTCTGGTGGCTGGTGTCAAATGGCTTTTCTTCCAGTTCGCAGAAAAGCTGTGCTTCTGGAATGTTTGTATCATGACTTGAAGTCCAGTTCCACCTCCCTGAGGGACGATGGCTGAATTAACACATCGTCGAGATAACACTGCAGGTAGATGGACTTTACCCACAGATGTGCTGCTGCTACGTCTAGTAACTTGGTAAAGGTTCACGGGGCTGAAGAGAGGCCGAAGGGGAGCGCTCGGTATTGCCAGTGGTGGCCTGCAAATACAAATCTGAGGCATCTCCTGTGGGACAGTCTGATGGGAACATGGAGATATGCCTCTCTGAGATCTATTGACGTTAAAAGATCTCCCTGTCTGATACAACCCAGGATCGTATGAAGGGATTGCATCTTGAACCGTTTGTACTTTACATGAACATTGAGTTGTTTCAGGTTCAAAATAGCCCTTTGGCCGCCTGAACTTTTGGGAACTAGAAATAGGACTGAGTAAAATCTGAACCCTCTCTGCCCCACTGGCACTGGCTCTATGGCCTTGATGTCCAACAAATGCTGAATCTCAGCCCCCATCATAGCCTTCTTGGTGGCATCTCTGGGAACGGGGCATTGAATAAATTGTCATGGGGGGCCTGGAACAAAATTCTAGGATTAGTTCAAGATTTACTGTTTGCAAGGCCCAAGCATCTGTGGTGGTATCCCTCCACTGGTTGGCAAACATCCTTAACCAGAGCCAATGGGGATCTGTGCCTGTGAGTCACTTTGAATGGCAATAAGGCCGGCCACTGGTGCCCCATAGGATCACCTGGATTGTGGTTGACAAGTCCTATCTCGAAATCTGTCTTATGTCCTGTCCTGTCCATACTGTGAGAATTATATCTTTGGAATTGTGAGGCAGAATATCCCACTCAGAACCCCGAAAGGCTGCCTGTGGTAGAAGGGAGTAGAACTGTCCGTTCTCTTAGAAACCTGAGGCATAACCTTCTGTTTATCCTTACCCTCTACCAGGATTGGATCTAACACCTCCTCAAACAGCTGATTTCCCTTAAAAGGATCAACAGCCAATCGCCATTTGGACTTCATATCCGCCTGCCACTGGCACAGCCATAACAAGCGTCTGGAGGTGACATTGGATGCCAGAGCCCTAGAGGCAAATTTGGCCGCATTAAGAGTCGCATCAGCTGAGTACTCTGTTGCAGCTATCAATTTACTGATGTCTTGTTGTAGACGGGTATCCTCTGGAGAGGCTCTGGCCTGCATCTGTCTCAACCATAGGAGTGATGTGTAATCTAAGCTGCTGTGGCTGATCTAATTGCCCAAGCCATTGCCTGGTGAGTTTTGCGAGCAGATAACTCCGTTTTCCTATCCTCAGCTCTTAACCCTTTGGCAGTATCAGAAGGGAGACAAGCCGCCGAAGCCAAATTGGCCAAAGGGGCATCTACAGCCGGAACCTGAAGGAGTTCCTCAAGCTCCTTTTCAGCTGTATACATTTTCTTAACCATGCCACTAGGTGCAGGGACCAAAGTAGTTTGATCCCATTGCCTTTGAATAACATCAACAAAAAATTTAAGTGAAGGAATAATTTCTTGTGTTATGACCTGCTCCGTAAAGAGACTAGCATAGAGATCTTGAGACTCCATAGGATCTTCAGTAGAACTCTCCATCCGACCCATGTTAGCTATCGTTTTGGCCTTAATTAATAAGGTCTTTAAAAGATTGGGATGGAACAGACCAAAATACGTGGCTCTATCTGGGGAAACCCTTTCATCATCTAAAAATTCAAATTCCCCCAATTCTTCCTTCCAGCGAGGCCTTGCTGTGAACTGTTGGAGGGGTATAATGAGATTCCTCATGAAAACCTCTATCTTGATGCAAAAGATGATGCAGAGATTCAGGCCTTGAAGGTCCTGGATGCAAAAGAGACATTAACCCTCTCTGTGTAAGTGCATCATCTATACCTTGAGTAAAAAGTCTGCACTATGGCATAATGCAATTCTGCAGATAACCCCTGTTCTGGAGTCTCCTGAGGGCAGAGCCCTGCTGCTGTAGGTATAAACATGGCAGATGGAGCAGAATGCCTGCTGCCGGGCACAGGTAATAAGCCTAATGCAGACTGTATAGAGGCCTGATCAATCCCTTCCTGGAAGGGAACAGCATGAAATTTCTGTGACTCTTGAGACGTATTAGGAGACCTCTTAGGCTAGTCCTCCAGCACAGGTTGTGCTTGCAAACCCGGAGTTAAGACTTTAACAGGCCTGCTCTGACTCCCAGAAGGCCCTGGGGATTTGGGTGCCCCTGCCTGTTTTTGAGCCTTTGCAAAATGCTTTTGCAAGGCTTTTTGCCTCCTTTGAGCATCCTTTTCAGCTGCTGCAGATGATTTGGAATGTTTGGCCTGGGCACTGATAGTAGGCTTGCTAGAACGTAATCTAGGTTTCTTAGGCGCAGAACACCCCGCCTAATGCTGACTGGGGGAAGACTCCTGAATCACTAGTATTTGCCATCGCTGTTTTAGAGTACTAAGCTAGAAATATTCAAAGCAGCTTTGTAGATAATTTTGCTAGGAAATCCTATATTATTTACTCACTGCGCAAATCAGGCCTTCAGAAATCACGCCAAGCCGGCAACACAGTTAGTGTGAAACAAGCTGCAAGACAGCAGCAGCAGCAGCAATAGCACAGCAAGTGCTAGAAAGGCGTGAGATCGGCAATATGGCCACGAACGCCCAAACAGCACCTAGAAGCCGGCAACACGGTTTACTTGTGCTTGAGATGGCTCTTTAGCGATGTCCTGGCCTTGTAGGATGAGGCTGCTCGATGATGTTCCTGCCTGGCTGTCTGATCCGTTTCGCTGCTCCAAATTGCTGCAAACAAAATGGCCACCACCCACAACACGGCAGCTATCAGCCCGCAGATCAGTGTGCTCCTCCATGAGCCACGGCTCCCTTGTGCCAAATTTAGGAAGGAGAAACAGAAGCCTCAGTTCTCCCAGCGCTGGCCACCTATGGCTCTGCCACCTCCACTGCACCAAATTGGCCCACATGGCAATGGCCGCTTCAGTAGCGATCCGATCACTACTCCAACACAGCCCGCAGCGCTGACTCGCTCTCCTCGCTCCGTCTAGCCACTCCAAGCTGCAATGTTTTTGTTTTTTGAATATGTCCAATTCTTCCTAATTTAAAAAATAATTTGAAGAGCCAACTCAAAACAAATCTCTAGCTGAGAGTGAGTTGAAAAAACTGAGGGTTGGCTGGGAGGAGGCGTGGCCAAAGATTTTCCAACTCAGTCTCTGGCCAATCAGACGACTTGAATCCCATGCTTGGATTCTCCAAGCAGTGCACAGGAGACCTTGCAGTTCATCAATCTGGAGAATCACAGATTCTTACCAGATTTAATAGGTCAATTCTCCAGTGTGTTGAGTAGAGAATCCAAAGAATGGGTTAACTCTACCTTTCTGCCCAGAGATTGAGTCCTTTTAAACTTTGCACCGACGCCTCTCTTGACTGTGTCCCAGTTTTGACTCAGTCTGAGCCCAAGAGAGATAAGTTTTAAGAAGAGCTCCTCAGAGCAAAAGGGCAGAGTTAAATTATTTGGATTTTCAGCGGTTTTCGGCAATGACGAGGTTCTCGGGTGAGCAATACAGCTGCCGCAGCAAACAGCTGTTTAGCGCAAGACCGGCACAGATTTAGAAAAAAGTCAACTGCCATTGGAGAACAGCGTGGTTTTTGGGCAAGCAATGCAGCCACTTAAGCAATCCTCTGTGTTTTGGCGAATGGAGCGATTTGCGAGTGAACGATATTGCCACCACAGCAATAGCCGCCCCAATGACTCAGCTGGCTTCCCGTTTGATCAATACAGCCGCTGCAATGATTCGGCTGGCTTCCCGTTTGATCTGCACAGTTGCCGCAACGACTAAACTCCATCTGGCATAGCCGATAGAGCAATGTGGCTAGCTTCTTTGTTCCGCCCAGCGCCCCGCCATCTTCCGGTTCATTTTTTTAAAAATTTGAATTTATATCCCGCCCTTCTCCGAAGACTCAGGGCGGCTTACATTGTGTAAGGCAATAGTCTCATCCTATTTGTATATTTATATACAAAGTCAACTTATTGCCCCCCCCAACAATCTGGGTCCTCATTTTACCTACCTTATAAAGGATGGAAGGCTGAGTCAACCTTGGGCCTGGTGGGACTCGAGCCTGCAGTAATTGTAATTGCAGGCAGCTGTGTGTTAATAACAGGCTGCATTAGCCCTGGTGAGCCACTTCATTCAAATAGAGCCGATGTTTGGCACGCTTTTCAGTGTCAGATGCCCTGACGCCTTCCCAGCAGGGGACCAGAAAGCCTCCAGCAGGAAAAACAAAGGATGGTGGATACTGCTGCCTCAGAGAACCATGAGGTGGCTCAGGTGAGTGGGGAAGGGGGGGGGCAGTACAGCCCCATAGTAATAAATAACAAAAATGATACAAAGAAAAAAAAAACATAGCAAAAGCAGCATCTATCATCAATTTCCATTTGATAATAGAAAGTAGAGGCCAGCATACTACTGAAGGAAGATCCTGAAGTATGTTATGTGTTAGCACCATTTATTTATTTATTTATTTATTTATTTATTTATTTATTTATTTATTTATTTATTTATTTAATTTTGTCATAACAATATGCACAAGCATAACACAAAAAGATTATATAATATATAAACGTATATATAAGGAGAAACAAGGAAGTATAAGCATATATATATATATAGGGAAAGAAACAATAGGACAGGAACGGTAGGCACCTTCTTGGTGTCCATTCAGTTGTTACCTTTCGTATGAAATGTATCCGCACTACAGCACTGTACATTAAGACTCCATTTTCTTTCTATTCAACCTCTCCAGTCTAAAACCATTTCCCTTTTTAAAAAAAAAAAATAGTTCCCCCTCCCCTTGCCAGCCATTTTGCTAAATGCTAAAGCTTTATTATGTCGGTCTTCTGGTGCTTCTGTCTTACATAAATTTAAGAGGAAATGCTGAATGTCCTTTATTGGAGGCTGAGAATGAAGATGTCGGCTGTTACTTGGCCTAGTTAAATGACAAGAGAGGGAAAGAATGCTAGACCTTCTGGCTGGCTGGTTGTCTGCCCCATACCTGTGGAAAACAGCTTCCTTGCATGATCAAGCATTTTGACTGTGGCTTGAAAGGCTATCTACCCAGGTGTATACTAACTGCCTGAGCTTAGGACTTGTAGAGAGTCTCTTAGCTAAGAATGTGTGACTTATATTTTCTGTGTTTTTACGGCTACTACAATAAAAGGAGATGAGGAAAAATATTTGGACTGCTTGTTAATTATTTAAGAGATAGCGACTGAGGAATGAAAAACAGCTGGAGAGTGAACACTGAACTAATAACTAGCAAGGGAGATATGATGCTCATCTGAACTCTGAAGCAGCAAAGAATGCGTCATCATCTCCAATGCATCCACAGAGCAGGATAGCATTGCATTATATGTGAGCAGAGTTGATCAGCTCCATCCTCATTTTAACTCTTGTTAAGTCAGGTCTGGACTTTCTTGTTACTTTGGATTCTTTATGGCTTTTTGATCTTAAGGATACGGCTACAGAATGGAGGGCTACCACTTAATTACTTAACCATTGCACTTCCTGCCATATTAAAACCTCACTTGATACAGAGAATGCATGCCTCTTTGCTGGATGGAAATATATTACTGAGACTACTAATAGGACTTCTATTGAGGAAAGCCTTCCTTTGATCCAGAAAATCTTTATAATTTTGGCCATTCTCAGTGGTAGCCTCCAAATGCATCTAAATTATGCTGATTTTCTAGATGTTTTTCAACTATGATTTTATGCAAGATACTGTTACTGAAATGGTGTTGATTATCTTAATAGATGATCTCTGTCGGTAGAACTAGAGTGGACTGTGACCATAATATTTTCCTGGACCTTTCAACAACTTTCTGTACACAGCCATGATAATGTGTACAATCATGAATGTGTGGGTGGTGGCTGTAAAACCAATATAATATTAAGTAGCCAGCATTTTGGATTTCCTTGTGGAATTGGAAAAAACTTTGCCATTGTTTTACAGGTTTGTATTTTTTTGTGATGCTCCACAGAATTTTCTCATGCTATTCAGGATCTACATGAAAACTGCTGGAATGTTGGCGATTTTGAGTAGAAGATTGCTTTTTAATCAGAATATTGAGGAAGTGATTGCTGCTCTTGAATGTTGCCTAAATTCAATAATGGACTGGATATGGTAGAACAAAAATCTGTAATTTAAAAATAAATCCAGGTAGAATAGTGATGCTATTCTTAAGTAAGGAAATTAGAACACAGTTCATCCTCTTTTGAGTTGAGTTGTACTCTCCCAAAGCAGGCTTGGAGTGTTCTTTGATGCTTTGCCATGGAGGATTTGCAGTAAGCTCGCTATAGCAAGAAACATCTTCATTTAATTATGGCCACTGTATCAGCTACAATTCTTAGTGAACTAGTCAGATAGTTATCCATGTATTGATGCCCACATAGATTATTGGAATACCCTTTATGCTTGAAGACCATGTGAACATTACATGTAGTGCTATATGTAACTTCTAGGCAACTAACTGATGTAAGACACAGGAATCTTACTTACAAAGTTTAAAGGTCCTAAATAGTAAGTCCTGAGAACTCCCCATTGCCAACCTGATAGTCCATTAAAATCTTCAGGAGGCCCTTTTAAGGCTTCTCCTGTTCCTGTCTGCCTGGCACATAGGAGATTTTCTCATGTGTATAGAATACACTCCTTCATTAATGGTATTTTCTCAACAGTCTGCAAGCTCTTAGAAAATACTCATCTATTTTGTTAAACTTTTAATTATTAATTAATTTTTATATCAATTTCAGTATCAATTTAATTTGTTGCTCTGCCTTAAATAATCACTGAGTGAGAAAGTGGGGCATAAATAGTCAAATAAATACGTTACACTGCATGCAGTATCAATATCTTGGCCAAAATATGCCTGCTTAAGCACTGATAGTGGCCCTTTGGATTACAGTGGTCCTTGACTTACAACTATTTGTTTAGTGACTGTTCAAAGTTATGATGGCACTGAAAAAAGGGACTTATTTTTCATACTTACTGACCATTGTAGAATCTCCTTGATCATGTGATTAAAATTCGGGTGCTTGGCAGCTATCACGCATGACAATTGCACTGTCCTTGGGTCATGTGATCACCATTTGTAACCTTGCCATCCAGCATTCTACAAGCAAAGTCAACAGGGGAAGCCAGATTTTTTTAACAACATTAAAATTTAACATTTAACAACTGTAATGATTCGTTTAACACATGGCAAAAAAAGTCATAAAATGGAACAAAACTCAACTGCTTTGATTAGAACAGAAATTTTATGCTTAATTGCAGTCGTAACTTGAGGGCTACCTGATGTACTATGTACTGTTTCATACCTTACCAGGTAAAAAATTAATGATTTAAAAAAAATCAGATTTTTTAAATTTTAAATTGGATTTTTTAAAAATCAAATTTATTTTAATAAAATGCTTTTGGGGTAAAAATCTATCTAAAGGTAGTTTTCGACTTAAGATACATTAATCCTTTATAAGGTAGGTAAAATGAGGACCCAAATTGTTGGGGGGGCAATAAGTTGACTTTGTATATAAATATACAAATAGAATGAGACTATTGCCTTACACAATGTAAGCCGCCCTGAGTCTTCGGAGAAGGGCGGGATATAAATGTAAATAAATAAATAAATAAAATCTTCTTTCTGTATGAAATGGAGCTTGGTTACCGTATTTTTTGAAGTATTAAGACACACTCCCCCCCCCCAAAAAAAAATTGGGTGAAAATTTGGGTGTGTCTTACAACACCGATTGTAGCCCTGCCCGTCCGCCTGCCCCCACCCTTCAGCCTCCGTGTGTCTTCTGAAATGGAGCTTTCGGAGGGTGAAAAGGCAAGGTGCAGAGCAGGAGTGAAATGCTCCCAGTTCGCACTGGCTCGCCCGATTAGGTAGCGATGGCAGCTGCTGGTTCGGAGGACCAGTAGCAAAAATCCCTGCCCCCACCCACCCACCCCCGCCTCTGCTGAGCCACACCATCAGCAGAGGGTTTTTTTTTACTTTTAAAAGTTTTTCTTCAGCTGAAACATGCCTTTAAAAGTAAAAAAAAAAACCTCTGATGATCGCGGGGCTGAGCAGAGATCATCAAAACCCTTTAAAAGTTTTTTTTTTAAAAAAAACCCTCTTCAGCCGAAGGGGGGAAAAAAACAAGAAAAAAACAAGGTTTTAAAAGCCTTCTCTGGCGATCCCAGAGGAGTTTCCTGATCCTCACAGGCTTTTAAACTCACTTTTTAACAGCCCCCACTTACAAGAGCCCCCACCCATGCCCAGCCAATTCCCCCTCCTCACTTACCTATAATTACTGCTCTTTCGGGCTGGCAACGCCATGCTTTCTTCAGCTACTGAAGAAAAAAAAAGCTTGCTTTGACTTCCTGCTTTGCTGGCTGAGGAACTCTGGGATTTGAAGTCCACAATAAAATAAAATAAAATAAAATAATCAAATAAAATATTTGTGCAGCTTTCTGAGATTTGGTGTGTTTCTGTAGTGTTTCACTCTAACTACACAAACACACAAAATCTCTGAAAGCTATATGTGGCATTGTGTATGTGTGTGAGTTGTGTGGGTGTAAAGTGTGAAAGTTGGTTTCTGAGTTTTTTGTGGCTGTGTGAAGTGCAGCTGCTTTTACATTGTGTGTGAATCAGTTGTGTTGTGTTGTGTGTGTGCAAAGTGTGAAAGTTGGTTTTTGATACCTCTTATTGTTTTTGATACTTTGTTTATTATTTTTATTATTTATTGTTATTGGCCACGCCCACCTAGTCATCTGACCACCAAGCCACGCCCACCAATTAAGCCACGTCCACAAAACCGTAGGAAATTTTTGTAGATTTCACCCCTCGTGCAGAGGCCAAAATGGCAACACGGAACAGCCGCTGCCTTGTCGGACCGGTTTCATGCTTCACCTGCTGTACTCACTGGAGTGCTTTGCAATGATCAGCTACATTTTTGAAGCTGCGTATCTGCCCCAACGAGGCACATGTTCTCACAACCAGCGAACCTGTTGCTAAAGTTCACCTCTGGGAACAGCTGATTGGGGGTATTCTGGGAGACCGATCCACCTGCCAATCAGTTGCTTGTGCTGAATCAGGCTAATGGCTGGAGCTGATGAGGCTGTTTGCTAAGGACGCTAACCAGATGAATACCGATGGATGCTGGTAGGCAGAGGCAGAATTTTTTTTTTCTTATTTTCCTCCCCAAAAACTCAGTTGTGTCTTATACTCTGGAGCATCTTATATTCCGAAAAATACGGTATGTAGCATGATGCTGTATATTCTGCATGTTGGGATTGTCGGTGACTCAACAGGGTCAGGAGGAGCCGCTGCGGGACACATGACAATTGCTCTTTAAAAATTATGATTTAACAAATCACTTTTTACTAGTGATTTAAATCACGATTGGTTTAAATCAAATCCACTCTGTACCTTACGTATTGAGTGTTTTCAAACTCTTACACAATTGGAATCTATATATATAAAAGCAAAATACCACTCGCGCATCATCACAAAATCTCCAAAGCTGTAAAGCTTACAAACTTGAAATTTGCCACATATGTTCCTCTTGGCTTCTAGGTGCTCACTAAGAAAGGATTTTTTGAAATGACCATCAGAGCATTAGTATTTCCAATATTATGATTAACACGCTCTGATGCTAAGGAGTTCTACACATCTTTTCATTCGCGCGGGGCTGACTTAAATTTTATCGATTTTATATTTTATCGATTTTAAATTTTTTAATATTAATTTTAATGGAGTTTTAGTTTTATATATTTTAAAGTTTTTTAGGCCAATTATAAAATAAGTTTTTTAATTTGTATTTTAAATTGTATATTGTATTGTCTGTTTTTACTTTTGGCTGTACACCGCCCTGAGTCCTTCGGGAGAAGGGCAGTATAAAAATCTAATTAATAATAATAATAATAATAATACTCCACCTTCCCACCTGAAAAGAAATCTATTCCAAATGCAAAACACAAGCAGAAGAGAGGAGTTTCAGTTTTACTTTCACAGCAGCAAGCAGGGGATAGGATAGGGGAAGCTTCTGTGGGGCAAGGCTGTGGGAGAGAAGGGGATAGCATATGCTTCTCCCATAGCGCATTGATAAGAGACATGTCAGGTAAGACAAAAATCCTTTCTTTGGGGCAAGGCTGAGGGAGAGAAGGGGATAGGATAGGGGAGGCTTCTATATGGCAAGCTTGAGGGAGGGGGGATAGGATAGGAGACGTTTCTGTGGTGCAAGGCTGAGGGAGAGAAGAGGGATAGAGTAGGATAGGCTGTGGGGCAAGGCTGAGGGAGAGAAGGGAACAGGAGAGGCCAATCGTAACTACTCATTAATTTTCAAGTTGTAAGTGTTGATTTATTAAGCCTGATCACATAGTTTCATAGCAGAGCATGGGCATTCAGATAGTGTTTAATAAAGCATCCCATAAAATTTAAAAAACTAAATTAATGGCTAAAGACACCTTACTTCACTGAAACTAAAACTAGCTGTGCACAAGTTTCAAATAGCCTATATTTCATCTTTGAATTTGGACACTTTCTGCAGTTTGAAGGAACATTTTTTATTTTTGCATACAATTGCGTTTTATGTATTTTATTCAATTTACAGCCACCCATTGTGACTGTGGGTGACTCACAAGTAAAAATGATTTTAAAAAACAAAACAAATTAACCAAAAATATGATGCTATGCTATGATGCCATCTTTCATTTTTGTAAAAATAACTGTTCAATTTTTTGAAGTGGTTTTAAAATACATACAATATTTTTTTCTTCTTCAAAAAATATCAATGAACAAAACACATAGTAAATGTCCATCAGGGGTTTTTTGTATTATGATACATATTGGTAAATTTGTCAAAAATGGTAAATATTTTGTACTTAATGGCTGTCCTCAATTTTTATTACTACTTGAAGGCCCTGAAGGTGGGTTCTGTGGCATAGGTTGTACAGTGTACATTCAGTTCTTCGAAGGCTTAGCATCTGTACAATTTACTTCGCTGGTTGGGAAGGTGTAAGAAATTGTACTACCAATATTCTGTTATTTTGTGCTGGATTTCAGAGAAAGGAATCTAGAGGCCAAAAAATCATAGACTGAAATTCACACTTTGTCTTCTCCAAACTTGTTCAGTATTGTTCCTTTTGATTGGCAGCTACTCTTTATTATCCCAGGCACTACCACCAGAGATTCTATAATTAGGGATGTCTAGGTTAAAGTACAACTTTTCATAAAATACGTGTTCTGTCAGTGAGCATAGGGAGTACAGATGGCTTAAAGAAAAATTGCCATTTTTCCTGAAAGGGGTAGTGAATATAGTTTTGTTTTAATGAATCAAAACTAATGCTACTGGAGCTTGTTTTTTATGTGCTGCAGAGAGGTGTGAAGAGAGTTTTGAGACACAATATTTGTCTGCTTGTTGTATATTTTTGGATCTAGGAAACTTTATAAAAGTTAGCTTGTCTTTATGTAACATTTTGCTGTCTCAAGAATAATACTTCAACTTCATATTATTTTCTGTGGTTTTTCTATAAGTGGTACCTAAATATGAGCCAGTTATACTACATTGTGCTACAGACCATAAAGAAGTGACACAAATGCAAAAAATATATATGCTCTTGGATCTATCTAGTCACTTGTGTTGACTTGTTCACAGGCTATTGCCACAATTATTTTATTTGCTTAATGTTAATGTTTGCAAAATTTAGTATTTTCAGCCATAAAATACTGCTCATCTCTGTTTGTTCTTCCTTTCCATCCTTTCTTAGATACTCTATTTTCCATCCTTTCTTATTCCATTCTACTTATCTATTATCTAATTCTACGGACCCAATTATTTTATTTTTGTTTCTATATTTTCTTTTTTCTTTGTTAAAATTCTACCATAACGTTGTTTACTTTAGCTACTGTTGATAAGGATATTCCAAATTAAATAACCAACATTTTGAGCGAAAACTTTTAAAATTTTATTTTCATAATTAATACTGATTCAATATAATTTAATAAAATACAGTCATAACGTAATGTTACCCAGTTATTTTCCAATAATTTGGGTTTTTCGCCTTCATATTAGCTGTTTTTTAAGCTTTTTTATCTACAGTATAATGAAAAGAATTCATTTCAAAATATGTCTGCTGAGTTTTTCATTTGGTAAAATAGACCTTATTTCTAGTGTTCCCACGTTCTGTTGGATCATTCTCTTTTTTGCTAACAAAAGCAATATTATGCACAGTCCTTTTGATGGCAGACCAATGTTTCATTCTGATTCATTCCTGCAGGCATTAATGCTACTTCCTACCAGAAGTCCTAAGATTAAGAAACTACAGAAAAGGAAGTTGCATGAATAGAAAGGCTCCAGGAATTCATTGCCTTCAACAGCTACAAAGGGGTAGGTGTCTGATTCTTTATACATCTGGGTCTGAATTCAGGTTCTTATTGAGATAGATACTTGATAAGGTAGAGATCGGTGATCTAGGAGGATGATTTCCAAAAGAAAATTGTGAGTATTGTTGATTCTGTGATCCATGAACTGAAACCTGGTACATTTTGCACATTATCAAATGAACATCTTTGTAGTATAATTACATATTGATTTTACTCACAGTATCACTCATTTCCCTGTCTCCACTTCCAGTATTAACTGGTCACTGAGCCACTGAAATATTTCTTACAGAAATGTGAAAAAGAAAAATCCCCTTTGCTGTCCCTTTTAAAGGGAAAAAGTGGTCAACATTACAAAGGTAAACAGTGATACCATTCCTTCTCCCATTTTGTCATCTTTAATTTTTTTGCCATAATCATTTGAGGCTTTGTAGTTCTAACTATTTTAAATATTTTTTTGTTTAGTGATACAGTATATGAGATTTAACTAAACCCTTCTTTGCCTGATCTTTCCCTTTGCAGAGCAGAGAAATCAGTTTTTTGCACATTGAGAGCAATATAATCATGCCAGCAATGGGAAAGAGTATGGCAAAGAAAAGACTACCTACAGAAATTGCTTGCAACACTGGGGGTGGGGGTGTGGGGAGAGAAAACACATACTGACTGCAATGACATTCACATAACTCAAGAAATGTTGCAAGGATCATAAATGGCCATAAGCTTATTTTTTCAGTATCACACTTTGAAATGAATGGTTGGTAAATGAAGACGATCTGTATTTGGAGCAGTATTCAAAATATTTATGGATATTTGAATATTTGGAGCAATATTCAAATATTTATGTGCTATGGTTTTAGAGAAACCGATTCATTCTTGTCAAAAGAGATGATGTGGAGAGGCAATCCTTCTCACTCTATTATTAGGATAATAATACATGCAGCAGTTGAGCCCTAGCTATATTTCACTAAAGAATGAGAGAAGCATACAGCTGGAAAAAGATTTCAGAAAAATTAAAATTCTGTAATGAAAAAAAATCCTAGAAAATAGATAGGTATCTGGCTCATGAAAAAGTTATTTTTTTTAATTTGAATTTATATCCCGCCCTTCTCCGAAGACTCAGGGCGGCTTACATTGTGTTAAGCAATAGTCTCATCCATTTGTATATTATATACAAAGTCAACTTTTATTGCCCCCAACAATCTGGGTCCTCATTTTACCTACCTTATAAAGGATGGAAGGCTGAGCCAACCTTGGGCCTGGTGGGACTTGCAGTAATTGCAAGCAGCTGTGTTAATAACAGACTGCATTAGTCTGTTGAGCCACCAGAGGCCCTAATAAAGAAATCCATAATTTAGTCATCTGAAATATATACTAAGAGATACACTGTCACTATAGATTTGTACTGATTTATGCCTCTGAAATATTTTCAAAATGATCTGTACCAGGGTGGGTTATTTCTGAAGCTTTGAACTGGGTCTCCAAATCAAATTGGTTAATCTCTGGATACCCTTAACTTCATATATATATCTATAGAGAGAGAAACATAGAGGTAGATAAATACACATATATATAGGCATAAGATGAACATTATGAAACAGTTTAGTCAATTTTTTTTGAAAATGACATAATTTTTGTTCTTTTATTCCATAATTTTGTACAGTTTATATTTTAATATCAAATTACTACCTAAATGTATGTATTTAATTGTTAATTAAAAGAAATGAATTAAAATCATCTGGCTTTTCATAGTACATGTAAATAAGTCATTGTGATTTTGCATCATTTTGGATGAACCTCATTGTTATTAAGTTGATTGTGCTGAGTATAATTACAGGTCTAGTAATCAGATAAATGTTGATAGTTGATACTGAAGTTTATATTATTATTAACCACTGAGGATATTGTTAAACTGTAAAGTTACATTAAAACATATTATGTAAAATATTGGGAGGTAATAAGACTAATAAAAGTTAATACATTAAAGTGTTTAGGGTTTTAAGCAGAAAAGCACTATATTGTACTTTAAAGAAGAATGGTTCCAATAACTTTTTGAGGCATTTATTTTATTTACATTTATTTATTTATAGACTTATTTAAATAAACACTGTCATTTATATGTGAGTATTTTACTTTATTTTAGTTTATCTTAGATGGTAGTACTGTGTTTCTCCAAAAATAAGATTGGGTCTTATTTTCTCTTAGGCCCCAAAATATGCACTAAGGCTTATTTTTGGAGATGTCTTATTCCCCCCTTCCCATGTACAGGAGGCCCACTTCTGCTTACTTGCAGCAGGGCAGGAGGCCATGCGGTGTTCCAATGCCACCCCCGCGAGGCAGGTGGTAGAGCTGCCCATGTGCCCCACACTGGCTTATCAAAGCCAGGCTACCCATGCCACAACACTTGCCTCACCTTGTGGCGGTGTCAGCTCTAGCAGCCCCATCCAGGAGGACCCCGCGTGGCCACAGCTACAGCCGTGAGGTGAGGAATGGATCTGTCCCACACACCGCACACTGGCTTACTTCAGGGCTTCTGCAGCCAGGCCATCCATGCCCCAATACATGCCTCGCCTTGCAGCCACAGCACCAGCACACTGTTTGGCCTCCTGCTCCATTGCAGCCACAAGCAAGCTGTTCTATCCCCCCACCTCACCTAAGAAAACACACGCGCTGAAGGACGTCTGCCAGCAATTTATTTACAAGTTGACCTGGTTTCCTTTGGCAGAGGAAAGTTTTGGCAGCTACTCTACAAGTGCCTGCCAAGTTTCTTATCAGGAGACAGCGTGTTTGCAGTTCGTTGCCGGGGCAACCAGGAATCTAAAGAGTGGTCAAGAGTTACTCACGAAAATCCAAGCCTTAAATCCAAAAACTGTCTGAAACTCACACAATGCAGTTTGTGTCCGTCACGGGCTACAGAGCAACTCCACTTGCTTTTATCCCCTGTGGGGTGTGGCTCAGTGACTCAGCACTCTCTGGGCCTGCCACACCTCTTCCTTTGCTGCGCACGCCTCTCTCTCTGATGCTGTCTGGGATCAATCCAGGATTGATCCTCCTCACCCTCTGTTGGTGGGGGCTCCGACACGCCTCCCTCCTGGCCTTCAGCTGCACCTGAGGCGTTGCCAGAAAGGAGGGATCTGGAGAGGGAGGCCTTGTTGGCTCCTCCCCCTCACTCTCAGAGTCATCTTCCTCCAGGAGGCCAGGCTCGGGAGCCGGAGTCACAACACAAACAGAAGAAGTGGGCCGGCAGCCACCTGGGCTTTTGCTGCACATGGCTGCTGGTGCTGCCACCACGAGGCAAGTGTTGAGGCATGGATGGCCTGAGGTAAACCACTGTAGGACACGTTGGGCAGTTGTTGTGACCCAGACTCGAGCAGGTAGCAACAAACGCAGTCCTTAATGAAAATAAACTTTATTCAAGCAGCTGGGAATTGACCCATTCCAGCGTTGTGAAACTCAAAAGAAAGCAAAGGCTTCTCACACAAAACACTCTGTCATTATTTCCAACCTGGTCCAATTTAGATAATTGCCAAAGTCCTTTGCAGATAAGCGTCTCAAGCAGAGAATGGAGAGCTGCCAAGGTCTTATCGGAGAAACATCTGGAGCAGAGAATGGGATGAGCGCAGCTCCCAACGTTGTTTTACAGCAAACTGAAACACCGATGCCGGTCTTCTTTTAAATCTTATTGGAGGGGCCAGTTACCTCTTGGCCCTACTCCTGAGGTGACCTCTCTGCTTGAGCTGCTCCTGCCTCTTGGCAGCTCTTCTCATTCGGGCATTAGGGACAGGCTCTCCCAGTTCCTCCTCTTCCTCGCTACTCTCGGCCTCTGGAGTCCGCACCTCACTCTCTAACTACTCTCAGGCCCTGGAGGCTCTGGAGTCCACACCCCATTTCTCGATGGCCCTGGCCTCGCCTCTGCCTCATCACCGTCCGATTCCACTACCAACACCGTAGGCTGCTGACAGACCACAACAGCAGCTACACTCCCCCTTTGCCTTGTTTTGGGGTCACGGCAACCAGACGAAATGGGCATGCAGCCTTAAGTAGGGCTTGTTTTGGTGGTAGGGCTTATATTAGGTGCACATGTACAAAACATGCTAGGACTTATTTTCAGGATAGGTCTTATTTTCATGGAAACTGTTCATTTCAATAACAAGAAAAATATCAAGTTGTAGGTGGGAATAATAAGGGAACTGGTGAGGACATGAGCATTTTAATGCTTCTGAGATTTTCCATAATTGCTGTTCAGGTATACTTTTATGTTATACCATGAAAATACGGCCTACTAGAAACTAGTTTGATTTTTACACGTGCACCCAATATAAGCCCTCCCCCCCTCCCCCAATTAAGACCCTGCCCACTCCAGAGTGCACAAGTAAAAATTAACCTAGGGTGGGGATGGGGGTGGTGGTGAAGCTGCCATACTACTTGCCTTTGGACAGTTGCAGCCAGGCCTCGCACACCTCGGCCCAGTTGTTCTTCTCTGCACTCTTTCTAGAGTCTCAACATCTCAACATCTTTTTTATATCGTGGTAACCAAAACCGGATTCAGTATTCCAAGTGTTGTCTTACTAAGTCATTGTAAAATGGTATTAAATGGTATTATTGTGATCTTGATTCTGTTAATGCAGCCTAGAACTGTGTTGGCTTTTTTGGCAGCTGCAGCGTGCTGCTGGCTCATATTTAAGTAATTGTCCACTAGGACTCCAAGATCCCTCTTTACTTTTGCAGTCAATTTTTTTCTGCTTCATCTGTATTTTTATCTTTATTATTTATTTATTTACTTATTCATTCAATTCCTATACCTGCCCATCACAGGAAATGACTCTGGGTAGCTTACAATTCAAATGTTACGTTCAAAAACTGCCATGTGTTGACTATATGAAGAATGATATGAAAATACGATCCGTTACTAAGAATCACATTTTCTAATAGTAAAATTGGGTAATATGGTAAAAGAGTAGTGCAGTTGCTATATCTGAGGGTATAGACATTTTAGAGTGATCTTTAAATTTCAATTATAAATTAAGAACATGAAGTTAAAATGCAGAATCTTTGAAACATTGTAATCATGATTTTATTTATTTATTTGTGAATTACATAAACTAAGATAGGACTGTTTATGAAGAATCTGCAATTGATTTCAATTTTGAAAGTTTCAGTAGTTGCTGCTCGGTTAGAATTTCTTAGGTATAACTTATAAAAAAGGAGAATATTGTTTAATGATTCTAAAGTGTTCTAAAGATAGACATCCAGTGGAGACACTCTCTGATACTTTCCTCTGAAGAAACCAAGGGGTGTTGCATGCACTTTTGAGTGTCTCCCAATAAGCAATATTTATCTAATATATTTTATTTCTATACTGGTCTCTTAAACCAGATCAGGGTAGCATCCTGCTTTTGTAGAGGAGATAGAAACTTATTGGGATAAAGATTGGTAAATTATACAGTTCTCAGTTTTTAAATTTAACTTAGCATTTAATGATCACCGATATTCATTGCAAATACTTTAATTGTAAAATTCCACTTTTGTTATGAGTTTGGCTTATGATTTATGAAATTCCATGTGAAAGATCATTCTCATTGCAGAAGTATATCAGATCCAATCTAGGCATCATGATCTCTGTTTTTGTATTTATGTTTTTATATTTAAAGGCAATCAGCCTCCAGTTTCATTTTTTCAAAGCAAAATGTAATGAACAACCTGTTTTCTTTTGATTTGTGAAACTACAGAAAACAGAAGAATGCAATGTGTATAATAAAAAAAATAAAGGATCAAAAGTGATATCAAATGTTTCTTGTTACTTTGAGTTAAACTACTTTGAATAAAACATTTTCATTAAATTAGTTTCTCATTTTCCTTCTCTTAGAAACTATGTTCCAGCTTCCTGTCAACAATCTTGGCAGTTTAAGAAAAGCCCGGAAAACTGTGAAAAAGATACTAAGTGACATCGGTTTAGAATACTGTAAAGAACATATAGAAGTAAGTACAATTTTGTAGGGAGCATTAGTTAAACTTTAATGTTGGTAATATAGTCAGTTGAAAAGTAGGGGGATGTTTTTTAGAAGTTTGTTAGAATCTGAATGATTGTAGCCCTCACCACCATTATTTCACTGAACTAGGATTTATAATTTTTACTTGACCTTAATTGCTAACCAAACCCTATAGCAGTGATGGCTAACCTTTTTGGCACTGAGTGCCGAAACTGGAGTGCATGTGCGCCAGAGCCTGGAAGACAGCAGCTGGCCTGTGTGCATATATGCGGCAGCCAGCTGCTCTTCTGCATTCTGGCGTTCTTTGCACAAAGACCAGCTGGCTGGTGTGCGCCGGAACCTAGAAAGAGACAGCGCACTTGCGACAGTGCACGTGCCCACAGAGAGGGCTCTGTGTGCCACCTCTGGCACGCGTGCCATAGGTTCGCGTTGCTGCCCTATAACATTCTGAGTGGCTGTGAGGGATGGATGTTTCTTGATGCTTTGATTGAACAGGAACTTGGGTCTTCTGTTCCTTTTCCTGATTAAAAAGACATGCGGCGTCATTTGCAGGTAGTCCTCAACTTACAACCATTTGTTTAGTGACTGTTTGAAGCCATAGTGGCGCTGAAAAAAATGACTTATAATGGACCTCACAGTCAGGCCATCCCTACAGTTACATGATCAGAATTTGGATGCTTAACGACTAATGGTTCAGTCATAATGAAGAAGCTTCTTGGATGAGAAGCGAAACGTCTTCAAAGAAAAACAAGGAAGTCCAGTTGCCTCTTGGAAAAAAAGCAACTTTGGGACTTTCAAAAAAATATTTTGGATAAACGTGAATAGACCTACAAAGTTTTAATATAAATATTTGGTGTTATATTTTTAATTCAGACTATGTTTGGTAAATACTATATAAATTTTAGACAATTATTAACCACTGTAACAGAAGAGCAGTGTACACTATTCTTGTCAGAGCGTACCTTAAACATCTTCTCTGCTTGCATTGAAAATCCATTTGTTGCCTACTAGCGTGAGGTTCTGTAGAATTCTTTTTCAAAAGTATGTGAATCATGCTTTCCTTGCATTTACGCTAACAAGTTGAAGATTATAGTTACATTACAATTACATGACTGAATGGAATTTTTTTCCATAAAACTAACAACACAGATTTAAGTAACTGAAATATAAATATGGACAACATGTATTTATACAAGTTTCAGGAGTGCAGCATGATTGATGACAGAGCAAATGCTTCAACGGATATATCTTTCAAAAACTGAGCACATAAAAGAGACAGTAGTCTAATGCTGATTGTATATAGGACAGAAAATGAACTTCATGTGAAACATTCCTCTGATTTTTTTTTTAACTTGATATACTGTATATTAGTCACTTTTTCTTCTGCTTTGTTAGTTTTATGCAGAGAAGATACAGGGATTTCTTCGTTGCAAAATGGAAAAACAAATGTTGGAGGTGCTTTAGCTTTCTCTGTTCAATAGCTTTATTCTGCTATGCATGCTCCAAAAGAGTAGCACAAACATCTGTCCTGCTCATATCCCCTTTTACTCCTTTGGGTTTAGTACTACAGGTAGTTCTCGACTTATGGCCACAATTGAGCCCCAAATTTTTGTTATTAAATTGGTCATCTGTTAAATGAGTCATGCCCCATTTTATGACCTTTCTTGCCACAAGTGTTAAGTGAATCATTGTAGTTGATAATTTAGTAATATGTTTGTTAAGTGAATCTGGCTTCCCAATGATTTTGCTTGTCAAAAGGTTGCAAAAGGTGATTACATGACCTTGGGACACAGCAACAGTCATAAGTGTGGTCATAAATGGCCAAGCATCTGAATTTTGATCAATGGTCATAGGGATGCTACAAAGGTAATAGTTGTGAGAAACGGTCATAAGTCACTTTTTTCAGTGCTGTTGTAACTTTGAACGGTCACTAAATGAACTGTTCTAATTTAAGGACTACCTGTACAGCATTTCTGTACGTTTGCTACTTAGCCTAGATTTAGAAATGTGTTTTCCCTTTCTGGTATGAAAAAAAAAAATCTCAGATATTAATGTTGTAACAAAATAAAGGATCTTGTAGTGCAGAAAATAATCCGTTTTTGCAAATGCAGTAGTCCTTGATTTATTAGTTGAACAACAGATTAAAGTTAAGACAGCACTGCACAAAGTGATGCACAGTTGCGATTGTTGCAGAGGTCCTGCATGATCAAATAGGGCTCTTGGTAATATCAGCATGTATTTATGACCTTTGCAGCATCCTGGGGTTCCGTGATTGTCATCTTCAACCTTTGCTTCCAACAAGCAAGTCAATGGGGCCAGATTAATGACTACGCAATTAGTTTAATCGCTGCAACAAAAAGTCATAAAATCTGGTGGAACTCACCTAACTGCATCACTTAGCTACAGAAGTTTAGATCCTAATTTTGACTGTAAGTCAAGGATTATCTTTAAAGAACTTTCAGAGTATACTGGAAAGGGGAAGCAATAAACCAACTGAAATAAATCCAGTTTCATTTCAGAAGGATTTTTAAGTGTGGTTCTTTCATTGAAGATTGAATCCTGCATTTCTTTAATAAAATTAGTTCATTATCTTGTATTCTCTTGGATTTGGTCCCTGAGTACTGTTTTGCTTTTGGATTATGAACTTAGATATGAAATTAATAACTAGTCAAATATTAATAGTATGTTATTTCTATTTATGGGTTTTTTTTGCCATTTTCTCCATCTTTGCAGGATTTTAAGCAGTTTGAACCCAATGACTTCTATTTGAAAAACACTACATGGGAAGATGTTGGATTGTGGGACCCTTCGCTTACAAAAAATCAGGTTAGTACATTAATGGGTGAAAGATACCTGATCTGAATCCATTAATTTTTTTTTAAAAAAACTTGATAGTGGATGTTTGTTGTTTTATAATCTAAAATTAATTTATACTTTCATAAACTTGAGTCCATGAAACTCAGTGTTCAATAATTTGAATCTGTTTTGTGGAAGAACTGAGAATGCATTAACAAACTGTAGTTACAGCCTTTGCTTCCCATCCAGAAGTTGTCCTTTCACAGAAACAACTGAAAATGTGAAAGTCTGAACACACATAACAAAAATTGGTTTTAGTAATTCTAAAAGATTTGACTGCCGAATTTGGAAACTGAAACGATAGTTTGGCATTCTAAACTATAATTACTGCAAACAATTTAAAGTTTAATGTTTTAATTGTCTTATTTAGTTGATCTGTGTGAGTGTATATACAAAAATGCTATGATTTGAAAGCTTTTATCAATTTGTAATCTGATATTCTTTTGAGTTCCTACTGAAAACTATTATCTTGTATCATGAATTTGTATGTCTCTTGCCTCTTCTGGAGAACTGTGATTTGTTAATTTCTGTTAAATAGTAGCTTGATTTTATATGGTTAAGATAATCTAGTTACCTCGTTTGTTACCTAAGCAGTCTGTTACCTCTCTTCAAACATAATCAAATATAAATATGTTTCTTTGTAGACTTATCAGGATGAATACTAAAAATGAACTTAATTATCAATGTCAATAAAATAAACTGAGTAGTACATAGGACAATATAAGAGGGTTGAAGCTTGCTTGCCTTTTTGGAACATCATGAACTTAGAACTGTTTTGAAACATTTTGAAGTCTATTTCAGTTATAAAATATAAAGTACTCACATGCTTTATATTTTACATGTTAAAGTTTGAAATGCATGCATGTAGTTAATGTATAGTAAATGGTTTTCATTCAGTAGATTCTAGTACTGATATACATATTTGTAAGTTAAACGTAACATGTTCAGACCTTGAGTTATGGACTTGTTAAGCCAAAATTTGGTCTGTTTCTGAACAGTCAATAAGCTTGTTAAGAGACTCCTTTTGCTTACATATAACCATTTACTCTGTGTATTATACTAAAAAAGAATTGCTGATGGATAGAGAACCAAACTTCTAAAAATGCTTTTTATTATATGTTTTGATGTGTAATTCCATGAAGTACTAGAACTGTGAATTCATTTTTTTAAAATGATAATATCCGCTACATTGTTTCAGCATTATCATGAGAAGCTATGAAGAACTGTGAATTATTTATTTGTTTATCTCATAATAATCATTATCTGCCCTAATCCCAAAAGACTGGGAGGCATATAATATCAAACCATTTACCCTAGCCTGAATTTTGCCAGTATAAGGAAAAACTTCTAAATGGATAACGGCTCTACTAATTTAATAATGCTTAGCAGGAGATATTTAAAGTATATTAAATGAAATTTTTATGATACTAACTTTTTTTTTCTTTTTCTTTTTTTTAAAGGACTATCGGACAAAACCATTTTGCTGCAGTGCATGTCCATTTTCCTCAAAGTTCTTTTCTGCTTACAAAAGTCATTTCCGGAATGTTCATAGCGAAGACTTCGAAAACAGGATTCTTCTCAATTGCCCCTACTGTACTTTCAATGCAGACAAAAAGACTTTGGAAACGCACATTAAAATATTTCATGCTCCCAATGCCAACACACCAAGTGGAGGCATCAGCACTTTTAAAGATAAAAACAAGCATGATAGCCTTAAACCTAAGCAGGCTGACAGTATAGAACAAGCTGTTTATTACTGTAAGAAGTGCACTTACCGAGATCCTCTCTACGAAATAGTTAGAAAGCACATTTACAGGGAACATTTTCAGCATGTTGCTGCACCTTATATAGCAAAAGCAAGCGAAAAATCGCTCAATGGAGCTGTATCCTTGAGTTCTGGTTCCCGAGAAGAGAGTATGATTCACTGCAAACGATGCCTTTTTATGCCGAAATCGTATGAAGCTTTAGTACAGCATGTTATTGAAGACCATGAGCGTATAGGATATCAGGTGACAGCAATGATAGGGCACACTAATGTGGTAGTCCCAAGATCCAAACCGTTGATGTTGATTGCTCCAAAACCCCAGGATAAAAAGCCTATGGGACTTCCTCAGAGATTGGGACCCCTGTCTCCTGGAAATGTTCGTTCTCTTCCATCACAGCAAATGATAAATCGACTAAATATACCAAAGCCTACATTGAATTCAGGAGTTAATATGATGTCCAGTGTTCACTTACAGCAGAATAACTATGGAGTGAAATCTGTACCACCAAGTTACGTTAGTCATACAGGACGGCTAAGTTTAACTGGTAGCTCCCCAGTGTCTCTATCCCAGCAATCCCTGAAACAGTATCCTCCCAGTGGAAATGGGAGGCCGTACCCTCTTGGAGGAGAACCAAGACCACAGACCTCTGCAAGGTACTCTCTTCAAGCGGCCAACTCATCTGCACTTTCATCCGGTGCATTGAAATCAACACCATTAGCTCAGTCTCAGGCAGCATCCAGAGGATTAGCCCAGTCCACACCCAAACCCCTTGGAACAAATGCTACGGCTGCCGCGTCTGCTTCGGTTAATACTTCATCAACGCAGAAATGGAAAATTTGTACAATCTGCAATGAGCTGTTTCCAGAAAACGTGTACAGTGTTCATTTTGAGAAAGAACACAAAGCTGAAAAGGTGCCTGCGGTTGCTAACTACATAATGAAAATACACAATTTTACTAGTAAATGTTTATACTGTAATCGCTACTTGCCCACTGATACATTGCTTAATCACATGTTAATTCATGGCCTATCCTGTCCCTACTGTCGCTCAACTTTTAATGATGTTGAAAAGATGGCTGCTCACATGCGAATGGTTCATATTGATGAAGAAATGGGACCTAAAACAGATTCCACTTTAACCTTTGATTTGACATTACAGCAGGGTAGTCACACCAATATACACTTACTCGTAACTACCTACAATTTGAGAGATGCCCCTGCTGAATCTGTTGCTTATCACGCTCAAAATACTCCTCCAGTTCCTCCAAAACCACAGCCAAAAATTCAAGAGAAGACAGACTTACCTGTCAAAAGTTCGCCTCAAGCAGCAGTTCCATACAAGAAAGATGTGGGAAAAACTCTTTGCCCTTTGTGTTTTTCCATCCTCAAAGGACCCATCTCTGATGCACTGGCGCATCATTTAAGGGAGAGACATCAAGTTATTCAAACAGTTCATCCAGTAGAGAAAAAGCTCACATATAAATGTATTCATTGCCTTGGAGTGTACACTAGTAACATGACTGCCTCAACTATAACTCTACACCTTGTCCACTGTAGAGGTGTGGGGAAGACACAAAATGGTCAAGACAAATCTAATATTCCCTCTCGGATAAATCAGTCTCCAGGTACAGGACCTGTGAAACGTACTTACGAACACATGGAATTTTCTCTTTTGAAGAAAAGAAAAATAGATGACGATGATTCGCCCTCAGTTTTTGAGGAAAAGCCTGAAGAACCTGTAGTACTTGCTTTGGATCCGAAAGGTCATGAAGATGATTCGTATGAAGCCCGAAAAACATTTCTCACCAAGTATTTCAATAAACAACCGTATCCCGGTCGAAGAGAAATTGAAAAGTTAGCAGCCAGTCTTTGGCTATGGAAATCTGATATTGCTTCACACTTTAGTAACAAAAGGAAGAAATGTATTCGAGATTGTGAAAAGTTTAAAATGGGTGTTTTACTAGGATTCAACATGAAAGAATTAAATAAAGTGAAACATGAAATGGATTTTGATGATGAATGGCTGTTTGAAAACCACGATGAAGAGAATTCTAGAGTCAATGCTAGTAAAACAGTTGATAAAAAAATAAATTTAGGTAAAGATAATGAAAGTTCTTCAGACAGTTACGAAAATATAGAAGATGAATTCAATGAAAGCAATAGTCCTTTTGTAGAAGTTGTTTCTGATCACAAAACATCTATAATTAGTATAAATGAAAACACAGATGAAAACATATCTAAAGAGGCACCCTTGGAAGCCGTGTTGGAGCCTCCAGAAAAAACAGACCAAAAAGAGAATGGAGGAGATTCAAAAATCCAGGAAAGTTGCTCTGCAGCGGAACCAGGAAAGCAGGTGGCTAATGGCTCAGACAGTGAAGGTGATCAAGAAGATCAGGATGATGTTATTGAATGGAAAGATGCAGCATCAGCCTCTGAAAGTGGACCTGGTTCTCAACAGGCATCTGACTTTGAAGATAATACATCTGAAGTGAAGCCTGAAACTTGGACTGATGAATCATCCCAAAGTGAAGATGCTAATAGTAAACCAGGTGCAGAAACTAAATGTGTTGTCTCTGAGAGTGATGGAGACCATTCAAAATGGAAGAATAGTTCCTATGGAAAAGTAGGTGAGTTTTGGTCTAAGGACCAGTCACAATGGAAAAATGCAACAGAAATTAATGAGAAGTTGTCAAACCCACAGATGGAGTGGCAAAATAGCACAATTGACAGTGAGGATGGAGACCAGTTTGACAACGTGACTGATGGGGTTACAGAATCAATGCATAGCAGCCTAACAGGGGTAGAGCTGAGTAGCCAGCAAGCATAAAAGTTGGTCAACTCCGTGGCCTCAGTATCTCCCACTTGACAACTGTCTAAATACTTTCATTTACAATGAATGCTAAAGTTCATTATAACTGGTACTGCCTTTTGAGTGCAAGGTCATCTGGCTAGTGGCTACAAAGCCACCATTTCTAGTACTTATTTCGAAGTATGCTGTTGGCAAATCTCACTTGAGAGTATGTGCTGTGATGAGCACAGTAACTTAATGTGAAAACTGATATGCTGGTGGCTCCCAGTTCACTGAAGAAAAGGTTTATTTTATCAGCATTTTCAACATTTATTTCACTGTATATGTTCCGCTGTATGTCTTTTTAAACATTACTTTTTCCACATGGTAGTTATAGGGCCAACATAAGAGCTACCAGTTCAATGTGTATAGTAGACTCTGGGAAAATTGTTTTTTCATGTATCATTCTGAATAGTTGAAATGTATATTTGTACAGTCTTTTAGACCTACTCAAGTGATGCTTATGCTATTGTTCTTGTGTATCCATCATAGATTTGGTTCTTTTCCCTTTTTTTTAGTGTTGCCCTGCTGTGTAATAAATGCTGTATCTAGTTTACCTAGCAAAAAGCTTGAAACTGCTATAGTATGAATTTTGACAGACTTAGTTTTTGCACATAACCTTGTACAATCTCAAAGAGGCCAGCAACATAAAATATATCTGGACTCTTATTGTATTATAGAATTTTCTTGTTCTTGAATATCCTTGACATTACAACTGATGACTATGTATTTCAGAGACATTTTCTGAAATCTTTTAAGCTAAAATCACATGCAAGAAACAAGTTTGCAGCTACTAATTTTGACACCTTTTAGATCTGTATAAAACTGTACTGTGTTAAAAGCAGCATACGGAAATGAGTGCTGCATTTTTTTGGATATTTAGTTTTATCTTTAGTTAACACCTCATGGTGTTATTCATTTATACCATCTAATATATGACACATTGTTGTAGTATGGATAATTTTGTGATCTTTATTTCCCCTTTGTATTCATTTAAACATCTAAATAAATTGCTGTATTGTGCTTAATGTAAATATTTGCTTTATTACAAATTCTGAATTACCTGTTTCCCAAGTCATTGTGATGGCTTTTGTTGAAAGAAAACAAAATTCAGATGCTAGAGTTTATGCCTTGAGAAAATGAAGTTATCTACAGAAGTTCTGTATTAACAAACATAAGCTATCTATGTGCAAGCTAGTCTTAATATATAATCTACTGAACCAAACAGATGTATTAAAATTACAGTACTGTATATGGATTTGCAGATGCTGCATAATACATCCAAACATTTTAACATTGTTGTTTTCAATGGCAGTTTAAATATGTGCTTAACATTCCTACTGAAATATTTAAAAGTACTGTCATTTTTTTTGTAAGTTGACAGTCCTTAAGATTTGCTCCTTGTAGTAAATCAATGAATGGATTTTATTGTGTCTCATACGCATTGTTTGCAGATACACTATTTGAGTTTTCACACAATCAATGTATAGTATTGAAGGGTGGCGAGTTGGGGCAAATCAACAAGTTTTAACAGTACTATCAATGTGTATTTTTGCCGTAATCAGGTTTCTACTGTAGCAGAGTTAATTGTAGAGCATTTTTATAAGATCTTTTTTAAAAAATAATTTGTTTAGTTCTTAAAACGTTTTCCTTTTTTCATAAGATTTTGCTTATATTTAAATGCCTAGTTTTATTACATTGTGGTGCAGTCTGCTGGAGTCAAGGATTTATTTATTGTATGTTCTAGCAGAGGAAAAAAATTGCTAAATCTGTAGTGGGATAAACTTGACAATATTTACATTAATTTCCAGTTAAAAAATACTTACGAAAAATACGTTAAAACTTAAAAATTCCATGAATGCTGTAACTTTACATTTGAATTATTGCAGAAAAAAATTACACATCAATGGTAAAGTAGCAACCTGCACCTTATAGTTTCTGGGAGATTATAAATTGGGATATCAAATGACCACAAAATCCATCAATTGTCATCCAAGTTGACAATCTGCTATTTATGTTTGGCATGTTGAAAGTATGTTATGGATACTATATCCAAATATCTGTCATGAAGGCTCTGGCCCATTATAAAACAAGTTTAGCTGCACCTATTCACCCCTGGTTATAGAGCAACACTTACCCAAATGCTCATTTCCCCCCCTCCCCCCACAGAAAGGTTTAGTAAGCAGAATTCCAGAGCTGCAGAAGTTTTCTAACACAAATTAGAAAACTGAAAGGAAGCATTGGCAGAAGATAATGGCAAATCATGTATGTATAGTTGCTTAGAAAACAACATCGCTTGTCCATGAAATTCCAAGATATATTAAAGATTGGCTTGAAGGAGACTACTTTTACAGCCTCCCATATTTTTCTTTCTAAGAATACATAGGGAAGTGAAACCACCTTGTCACCAGGAGTTGAGTTCAGCTCTAGGTAATCTTTAAGTTGTGTTCATTTTCTATCCACTGTGTTCTGATTTGAACAAGGATTTCCTTATCTTCTGAATAGTTACTTCTTGCCTACCTATCCTGCTGTGTTTCATTTATAGTTCCTCTCTTTATGCACAAATATTCCCAGGTCATTTTGTTTCCAGCAAATATATTCATTGATATGCCTGAGCGCCAGATTGCTGATAATTCTTGTGGATTTAAATAGACTGCAATGATCTTAGAATTCCTGTTTGTCCAGCTTCAGACAATGAAACATTTTAATTTTTAAACATAACTAACAGTTGTGTCCTTAGGGCTATGACCAAAAATCAAACCATTTTGGAGTTAATAGTTCATAACAATTGTATATATTTTAGTTGCAGACATCATAAGAAGTGTAAATAGAAAAGACTCTTAATTTTTATAGTATTTTGTTTTGTTTTCAAGTCAGTGTTGATTCCTGGTGACTGCTTGGACAAGTCCTTGTAGTGTTCTGAACATTTTTCAGAAATAGCTGGTCACTGCCTTCTTCCTAGGTCTGAGAGAGACCAAATTTTACCTGTCTGATTTTGTTCGTAAGGCATAATTAGAATTCCTGGTTTCTAGACAATATATTGCCCTTAACTAGTACACTAAACTGATTTTGATACTGCACGCTATATTAATGGTGCAGTGTCTCCATCCACCAAATACACTTAAGAACTTTTTTCTACCATTCAGTAATACATTTGAATATCTCTGCCACTTTGGTGGGATTTGCTTTTTTTCTTTTGAATACAAATACTACATAATTATGTAGGCTAGTTTTGAAATGGGATTTTTGTTCTGAAGTGGCTGAGACAACAGATTTTAACAATTACAAAGTGATAAAGCAGTTTCTAGCATGTCTTCACAAATATTTTTTTCTTTCCATTTTAAATCTGATTTTCGTGATTTTTTACTTATGTAAACATACCTCAAGTATCATACCCAAAAGAAATAAAAAGATTTAATTCCCCCATAGTTGGACTAGAACACAATATGTTGGAAATAGCAAAGTTTTCTTTCCCATGATAAATTTTGCCTTAATACAAATGTAAAATAAGGTGGGAAGGAGAATATCCAAATAGTTTATTTGATTATAATGCAATAAGCATAAATACAAAACTAATGGCTCTGATACTTGCTACCAATACATTTGATAGGAAAATAATCTTCCGTTCTATAAAGTTCAGGCAAGTTATAACTCTTCTGTGCATCTGGAGTATATGTCTGAAACAAAAACAAAAAATAAGTTAAGTTGGACACCAGAGAATTAAAATATTTAATTAAATTGCTTTTAACAACCTCTCTCTCTCTCTCTCTCTCTCTCTCTCTCTCTCTCTCTCTCTCTCTCTCTGTGTGTGTGTGTGTGTGTGTGTGTGTGTGTGTGTGTATATATACACACACACACACACACAAAATCGGTTTTTGAATATCTAAATGGAAGTAAGGGTATTTAAAAATATTTTAAGTGGCTAAATTATATTCAGAAGTTAAACATTCAATTATATTAGGACATTTAAATGAAACTTTTGCTTTTGGCTTTCAGTGAGCTTTTCTGAATGAAGGTTATAAATTCAGGAGTAAGGCCGTATTTAATGAAACCAACAAAATTGAACCAATCCCTTCTCTCCAAAAATGTAAGGGGAGAAAACCCCATATTCATTATTACTGTAGTTTGGGGCAAAGACAATGCTGACTCTTTTATTTTAAGTTTAAGCTTTGTTTATTTATGTGGCAAAGATTTCTTCATTATTTCTAACAAGTTAAGTTTAAAATCCTTGCTTTTCTCTGCTGCGGATTGCACTATAGAGGTTCTGAATGCCAAAAAAGGAGCAAAATTAGCTCTTGAGAATTGTGTAAAACAAACTTTTGATGCACAATACAGAAATAAAAGGGACTCCTTAATCAAGAGAGAGATGCTATGCCAGATGCCTGTGTGGAAAGTTCATCCCCTCATGTTTTTTCCCCCACCTCTGTCTTAGGCCCCAGAAATTGGATGAATTGAACCTGCACAGAAATTCAATTTTGTTGTAAAGTTCACTTGCTTTGTGCTCACTTGTGACTTATATGGTGGATTTCCGGATATATTGAGCTACATATACCCAAGCAAATTCATTACAGAATAAATGGAATGGTTATACAGAATACAACAGGTGTAGTGTCAAAAGCAGTACTTTATACAGTGATTTTTTAAAATCTCTGTTATGTATATGAGTAAGATCTAGAGGGATTATATAAATTCTATAATCAAAAATATCTTCCTAAAGAATAATTGCTGCCTTCATTCATTGCTTTTGTCAGTAACCATCCATTTCCAAGCGCTCAGCATGTAGATCTTTTGGGAGACATAACTGCTAGCATAAATCTTATTCTTGACCTTATAGGTAGTCCTCAATTTATAAAAGTTTGTTTAGTGACTTCAAAGTTACAATGCCACTGAAAAAAGTGACATAACTTTTTCATCCCTTTTGCAACCTTCCGACAAGCAAAGTTAATGGGGAAGTCAGATTCACTGAACAACCATGTCACTAACTTTATTGCAATGATTTGTTTAACTGTCAAAGGTCGTAAAATGGGGCAAATTTCACTTAACATCTGTCTCCCTTAGCAACAGAAATGTTGGTCTCAGTCATAACTTGAGGACTACTTATATTCTGCTTTAGGTTCAATGCACAGGTTTCACAATGATTCCAATTGGGAAACTGCATTTAAAGCATTTTTTAAAAAATCCCTATCTTTAATTTGATACAATGAAGTTATACTGACAGACCAAGATGTCAAAGGGAAAATCCTCAACTGCGGCTCCCATAACATGTAAGAAAGAAGATCTGAATGACAAATGGAAGATGTGTATTTATGTACAAAGGACATGGAGATGCTCGGGATACCCAACCCATTCTTAATTAATGCTTTGCTTCTGTGCTTTTAAAGCACCTATATTTTGCTGATTTACTTTGTAAAAACAAATCGCCTGAGAAAGCAGTCTGCCTTGTATTTTTGTGAGGTAAAACTTGGTATTTTGCTATTTTTTCCCTCTAAAGTACCTCTGGGTTATTAAAGAAATAGAACTTAACATTAAAAATGTTGATGGGATACTTCTGCATTGTAGATCATGCAGATGCAGAAGTTGGAGCATGCAACCAAAGCATCTCCATACCGCTCAACTAGATTAGCATGGACTGCAACAGTGCAATGAAGGGATAGGGAGGGGGAACATAGATGGGGGTTTGTGGCCAAAACAAATACTTTCCTGTGGGAACCAAGGACATTCCAGCAAATGACTGGTTGAGAGGAGGAGTCCGGTCACCATGCAACCAGCCAGCACTTTGGTTGGACAATGTGACTAGTTTGAGGAGAGGGGAAACTTACACCAGTTTGTGCCAATATGACATCTCCAACAAAATTGTTCTTTGAGGAACTTGCCTGCCTCGGAGTTCTGCTTTCTATGGAGTTATTATTTGGAACCCTGATAAGAAGTAGGGAAAGAGCAGCAACCTACTGCTATCGTCGGTCAGCATGAACTGGAAGTAGTGTCTCTGAAAATAAGAAATCTATGCCTCTAAGGCAGTTTCCCAACCTTGGCAAGTTTTAGGATGTGTGAACTTCGATTCCCAAAATTCTCCAGCTAGCGGGAGTCGAAGTCCAAATACCTTTAAAAGTTGACAAGGTTGAGAAATACTGCTTCAAGGGGCTTTCCTGTTTTCACTTATGTAGGTAAATACCGGAGTACATGAGGTTCTTCCTTGGCGGGGTGGGTGGTCAGCAGAAGGAAAATAGAAAACACTGGCTACTTATCAAAATAGTTGCAAAATCCCAATGCTTTACTTAAGCAGTTACTTCTTTTGCAACTGAAGCAGCACTGCAGTGTATCTTCACCTCTCCAGCCTGGGCTAAAAATGACACTGCATGATACTTCCCTGCAGACTGATACTGTTTGAAGCTGTTGCCAAGGAGCACGAGGGAGCATTCTACCTCTCAGGTTTTCAACCTGCATCTCCTCAGCAACCATAACATGGCAGAAACAAGTTCCCATAGGTGACAACTGACAAGTGGTGTTCTACGCAAATACTCCTGAAGCATTTCTTACTCCTCGCTTTTTCTACACTAGCATTTCCTCTCTCTCAATGAAAAATAAGCAGCTACAAGATGGATGGTGGGCTCTCATACTTTCATCTCTGGCAGCAGGCTGATCGTGTGGAAAAAGCCAGCCATTCTGAGCCCTACTAAGTGTGGTGAAGAATTTGCCCCAGGTGGTGTGTGGAGGAGGGGCCATCTGCCTCCTGGTTGAGTAAAGGAAAATCCTGTTGTGTTGCTTTGCGCAGCTCAAGTAACTACACACCAAAACAAAGTGGCTGGAAACCACCTAGGACAGTGATGGCTAACCTTTCCCAGACCAAGTGCCCAAAGCATGTGTGTGCACGCGAATGCGCACACGAACCCCCAAAATACAATGCATGCACGGGCCCCATGCATGCACCTCCCCGTGCATGCACACCCCCCTCTCCCTCCAAAAAAGCACCCTCTACCTTCACATGCTTCACTTCTCCCTTATGAGACCAGACCGTCCACTGGAATATTGCAAGAATCAATAGGCAGCCCTAAAGATTAAGCCTTTCGCTTCTCAGAAAAGGAGCCTTTCTCCTTTTCTGAGAGATAAGCAATACTGGCTAAGAAAAGAGAAATACATTCACATGCTTTTGCTCAGTCTTGGTGCTAAATTACTCTAGTACATCCACATTTGTATACCCAGACTCTTGAAAGCAATTTCAATAGAAGAAGTTAACTTGGCACAAGATTTCCAGCTGAGTAACAAGGGAGCTGTTAACTAGCGTGGACAATCCTGATCTACTTAGAAGCAACCTCTTGTAATCAGCTACGGTAACAATATGAAACAGGCAGTGAGCAGTGTGCACAAATGTACACTGATCATGCAAGGCCCAAGAACGTTTTACAGATAGCAGATACAACAAACAGTAACTACTAGTTTTTATATCTGTTAGGGATAGTAGATGAGAGCAGGCTTTCTAAGCATGTAAGTTTGGGACACCAGATATTTCAGCTAAGGATGGGAAGTGAAAAATCCCCTCTTAAATTCCCTGTTTACTCTGTCTCTTAGCAATACTTAACACAAAACACATACAAATAAAACTTTAGCAAGAGAAGCGTTCCATATTTTTAATATTAAATATGCATTCATAAAATGTATCTCACAGGTACAAAACAAGATGCAAAAAGAACTGATAACCAGATTTCCTAACATAGAAAGCATGTTTAACATTTGCTAAGGAATGAGGATTTCCCTAATGATGGCTGCAAATATTTTTTTTAGAGAGCAGCAGGCAATAGGAACCTCCATCATTTTCACTGATAGGAAAAAAAATGCCCATGCAAAGAAATAGGGAGCCACGGAGAACCCTAACAATGGTTGGATCATACAATCCCAGTTATCATATCCATTAAGAAGCATCCTTCAAAATGTTATTGCATGTCACTTATGGCATGGATGTGCAGCTTTTTCTATGCTGGGCTGCAGATGGTTTCTGAGTAATGTGCCAAGAGGCATTCTCCCAAAAACAGTTAATGTGACCAGGACAAAAACAAAGTATGCTTTCATTTTATATGAATGGCAATTGAGATATGAACAGCTAGTAAGAGGAGTCTCTTGTCATGCATTTATTAATTTCTCTTCTAACCAATTAAAATTACAATTTGATTCCAACTTTTTCAAGATTGTAAGGTTTTCTAGGAGCCATATGCTGCCAAGAGGCACAGATGATACATCTCTCTTGTCTACTACCCAAAGCTAAATTTGAATCTGAAAAAAAATAGAAGAAGCTGAAATCTCAAGAAATAATCTGGGCCAAAAGATACTACTATATTCTCTGATTTTTTAATTAAATTACAAAACATAGAACTAGATTGGTGTGGTAAACCTACATGATGATAAACGCAACTCACTTTTTAAATCTATATTTGTGACACCCTTACTATGTCTACTATCACTCTGAATTTTGTACAAGGAGAAGTTGGCTCTTGCTTCTACATAGAATGTGCAGCTTCAACACCAAATAAGATGTGAGGTTGTTGGCTGAAAACTATATATCAATTTTTTTAGAAAAACCCAATGAGGCTGCTTCAATAAAAACATTTAAAAGGTATTTGAGACATCCAAACCTGGTTCACGCTTCTGAAGCAATAAGTGATTCTTCCACCTTGATGGCCAAAAATCAGGAGTCTGGCAGTACCTTTTCTAACTAGCCAATTCTATTACAAAGCATGAGTTTTCCTGAACTGCAGTTTCCTTCATCAGATACAACCAGCCATCAAACTTTTTGGAGGAAGTAATAAAAGAATGCAGAACAAATCCCCAAGCCCATTCAACTCTGGGACAGCTTTGCCCTCTCTCTCTCTCTCTCTCTCTCTCTGTGGAATTGGCACTGCAACCGAGGGGGAAGGGCATTCAGAACGGAAACCACAGAAATCATGGCGACTTCTGCAGGCTGAGCTCTGTCTGCTAGTACTCTGTCTGCTAGTAAGGGAAATTCAGGAGTTGCCTTGGTCTAGTCTAGTGAAATCTTAAATAGCAAATTTCCAGCCTGGGTGGGTTTTTCACCTTTGGGGAAAATACCTTTGCGCAGAAAAAATAGAGGCATGACACTATAAAGCCACCAAATTGGCTAATACAGTGCAAAACACAGGTATGTGTTTCTTTTCATGCTAACTCAGAGCAGAGACAAAGTTAGTGCCGTGGTGGCTCAGGCTGTAAGACAAAGTAAGGGCCGTGGTGGCTCAGGCTGTAAGATAGCCTGTTATTAAAACACAGCAGCCTGCAATTACTGCAGGCTCGAATCCCACCAGGCCCAAGGTTGACTCAGCCTTCCATCCTTTATAAGGTAGGTAAAATGAGAACCCAGATTGTTGGGGGGGCAATAAGTTGACTTTGTAAATATACAAATAGAATGAGACTATTGCCTTACACACTGTAAGCCGCCCTGAGTCTTCGGAGAAGGGCGGGATATAAATGTAAATAAAAATAAAAAAAATAAACTACCTGAAGAACTGTAATAGCAACTGCTGGCCACAGCAACAATCCTAATCATCATCATCATCATCATCATCATCATCATCATCCTAGCTAGCCTTTTCCAGGCAGACTAGGAAAGCTGTTACTCCTACACACAAATCCAAAAATAATCCATATTCATATTTAGTGGCAACACAACCTGGAAATGGAATCACTTATGCAATGATCATTTTTTAAATGTCTTCATTAATGGCATTTATGTAGACTAGCAACTGATCGTCTCTGCTTCCCTTTGAGTCTTCAAGGTTTTGTTAAACCAATGTTTCTCAACCATGGTGGCTTGAAGATACGTGGACTTCAAGAAATGTAGCCTTAAATTCAAATACACAACTTTGATTTCACGTCTTGGTAAGTAACTGGTTCCTATTATGCTAGCTAACTAGATTATGAAAAATAAATAGTAGCTATTCTTTCTAATAAACAGACCTCTATGCCTTTCAGGTCAAACCACTATGTTTATCACTGGGGTTGGCTGAACAATTTGGAATGAAATGTATTATAGGTCATCTGCCTTGTAATCTCTTGTCACTGTAGTCTTCTACAGTGTGCTAGCTGGAAAATTCTAATGTTGAAGTCCATCCATCTTCTCATGCCAAGGCTGAGAAACCCTGCTCTGAGATCGCCACAATCTGAAGCTATAAACTTAACTCTCTCATACCACTGTTCTCCTGAACTAGTATTTAGAGCAGGGGTCTCCAATCTTGGCAACTTTAAGACATGTGGACTTCAACTCCCAGAATTCTACCACAGGGAACACTGAATCTCCCTGAATCTATCCAATTTTCTTTTACTCATACATTTTTTTTAAAAAGCCATTTTTTAAAAAAAGCCATTTTTTTAAAAAAGCCATTTTCATGTCAGAACTATTGAAACTTCCTGGAATTATAAATCCAAATGGGGTTAAATCATATGATACCTAGCAATAATGGGGAGACCAAATAAAGATAATGATTCTGACCTTCTTACAATTTATATAAAAGTAGTTTTAGAAGACCGGATAACAGCTTGGCTTGCACGTGTGACTCCGATAGTGGTTTCTCAAAATAATTTTATTTTTCGTTTTGAACATAAGTCTTTACCTTTAAAGTTACCCCCTCTAATATAGGATGCAGTGTTTGGCAGGACACAAGAACAGCAGCTAGTTTACAGAATATACCACATCATTATGGCTTAAATTGGGATTTTAATCTTAAATTTAGTAATTTTAAACGGGGTTTTTAGTATGGTAAATTTTAATCATTGGGCTAATTTAAATAAGTTTTTTAAATTGTATTTTAAATTTGTATATTGTATTGTTGGTTTTATTATGCCTGTACACCGCCCTGAGTCCTTCGGGAGAAGGGCGGTATAAAAATAAAATAAAATAAAATAAAATAAAATAAATAAATAAATTATATGGAACTAAAGTTTAAGTTCAATTGATATTTTATTACCCTATAAAGTTGTTTATGTCCATACAGGGCAAATCGATCTAACTTAGCAAATAAGTTGATTTAAGAAAAGTATGTAAGATGCTGATCATGAAAACATTAATTAGACACTGGAATAAGTAAGAGAAAATGCTAAGTAAGGATCATAAGGCATGCTCTTGGAAGGCTAGAAAATCCCAAATCAAACTGAGCTGAAAAACCTAACAACATTACAAGGCAGAAATAAGACACATTTGGTGCTTGAATTAAAAAATACTTACTGGATTTAAAACAAGGACTACAAAAGCTTGACAGTTTTGAGGCAGTGATCAAAATGTCACAAAGATCAAGAATATGCTTGATTAATGACTGAGAATCTCAAATAGGATTCATTTATATGACTGGATTAGATTTCTTTGGAAAAAAAGCCGTGTTATGTGTAATTAACAGTACTGCTATGCAAACAAAGCACATGCCATGATTCCTTGACCTACTGATTTGCCTTGGAGTGGCTAATAATTCAGATTAATTTTTGCCCAAGTTCTGAAACTCATAGGCAGTCTCTGGCTAGAGAAAAAAAATCTTTTCAGATTCCAATAAAGGAGAATATTTGTAGCTCAGGGTTGACATGAGGTCTCCTTGGTGCTCTCTGAGCTTGTTTTCTTGCAGATGTTTCATTACCCAAACTAGGTAATATCATTAGTGCTGGTTTGGGTAATGAAATGTCTGCAAGAAAACAACCAAGCTCAGAGACCATCAAGGATCCCTCTTTTTCTGATTAGCTACCGGTGGCTATAAATTGTATAAACAAAATCATAGCTGTGAGGTGGTAGACAGCTATATAAATCGAATAAATAAATAATTATTAGGCTTCTCTTATGAGAACCTTTAATTTCCAGAGCTTATTGCAAGCAAGAAATTCATATAGCTGGCATAAACAACCTACCCCGTGATGGTGAACCTATAGCACACATGCCACAGGTGGCATGCGGAGCCCTCTCTGCAGGCACGCGAGCTGTTGCCCAGCTCAGCTCCACCCCACATGCATGTGCACCTCCTGCCAGCCAGCTGATTTTTGGGTCTCTGCCATGCATGAGCTGGAGATGCGTGTGCATGCGTGGGGAGCGTGGGGTGTGTGTGCGGTGAGCCCCCCCCCACTCGTGCCCCATTTTGGGCCTAGCAAACCTTCCTGAAGCCTCCTGGGATGGCCCATTTTTGGTCCCAGGAGGCTGCAGGGAGGCCTGCTAGGCCCAAGTGTGTGTGTGTGTGTGTGTGTGTGTGTGTGTGTGTGTGTGTGTGTGTGTCACACCCCTCGCGGCCCATTTTTGGTCCCAGGAGGCTGCTGGGAGGCTGTTAGGCCCAAAACGGGGTGGGGGTGGGTCACAGGCACGCCGGCACAGTCGCGCGCGCACACACACACTTTCAGCACGCAATGACAAAAAGGTTAGCCATCACTGACCTACCCTGTCTCAAATAGATATGTGAGAAGAAAGAAAATGTGTATCACTGCTGCTTATTTTGACTCCTGCTCACTATCAGTGAACAATGCAGCCCTCAACAGTTTATTTTTGCAAGAATTTGCTCACAACATACTGTAATAAAGTCTGTCTTATTGTATACGGAGGGGAAAAATACTACTAAGAAGAAAGCATCAGGAAGATAATTATGATAATAATATTCAAATTGCATCTGCTAAGAACTTATTCCAAATACGTACAAATCTTACAACAGTTTAGGGCATTGTAAATGCTGTACAGCAAATCTCTACAGTTTTTGTCTGTACTAATTTGATATGCCAAGAATATATGGAATTTTTGGTGAAAGCCAAACCTTCCCCCTCCCCACAGACACAAAATACAATCATCTTACTGTATTACCTTTCCCAAAAGCATTAGGTTTGCAAATCATTACCAGATTTAGGGGAAAGAAAAGTACCTTAGTTTTATTGTGCAAGTTATGGGCATGAATATCAATTACAAGTGTAAAATGCAACCCTGATTCAGTCCTTTATTAATTTATGCTGCTGACTTTAGGGGTAGTGAAGTTTCTTTGTAAAATCAAATTACTCCAAATATGCAATGCAAATGTACAGGAAAACAATATCAATTTTATTTAGGCCCAAAAGCAAATTACAAATATAATTATAATAATCTGGACGTTACAAAAAACTTGGCATTGAATAAAAAATATAATAAATAAAATAATTAGATGAATATTGCATAATTGACTGGACCAGCTCATTGATTTGTTATTAAAAGCATTGCTTTTATAATCCTAGTTAAAAAACTGGCTTTTACTAATATGAGATAATAATAAGATACTGATACAGAACAGAGTCATTACTAATAAACTATAAACGCTATAAACACTCCACAGAAAAATAGTACCAATGGAATCAAAACGAATCGGTTTTGTACATCCTTTTATATTTTTACCAATTTGACAACACTAACATGAGTAGAATATCCAATTCTTCTTGATTATTCCTCAGGGGATCATGAATGGCTGAACCTCTACTTGTAACAAGCATTTGAAATGCAACAAATCCATTAACTCATAAGCAGTATTTAACTAGCTGTAAGTTCATGACATAAATTTACATCATCCTTAAAATCAGCATCAAGAGGCTCTGGCTATATTTTGTCTGCTACGACTTGCCATCTGCTCATGTTGCATTTTCACCTCAGGAAATAAATTAGAATTGTAAGATAGACAGACAGACAGACACCCACATACACCCACACACTTTTAGTTAATGGGGAGCTACTGTGCGTTTTTATATGCCAAGCTGAACAAAGCAAAGGAGACAGGCACCATCTGAACCCGAATGGAGGAGAGGGAAGTGCCTTGTTAGTTTATTTTGCTTATTTTGTAAGAACAACTCTGGGAAATGCCTTGGACAGAGAGAAGAAGGAGGAAAAGTGATTAGGCATATTTGATCATCCATCAGCCGGGAAATTTGCCTTGAGGAGAAACTCTGTGGAGGAAGATGGGGGAAGGGCAGTGTGCTAAGGGGAGAGCAAGGAGTTTGCAGATCCGTTCAACATTTGGACTCCTTCAGGCTATGATGGAGAACAGCATCTTTGCTACAACCACCATTACCTCACAAGCAAAACTGGGAGCTGCTATAAAAAATGCCATCTTCCCCAGCAAAAACTTACCCTACACTCATATCCTACCTTTACCCCTACTCCTACCTCACCCCCCATGATCCCAGACCCTCTTGAACTACAAATAATCCTTGACTTACAACCACAATTAAGCCCAATGTTTCCATTATGAAGCAAGACAGTTGTTCGTTGAGTTTTGCCCCATTTTATGATCCTGGACCCTGCTGTGGATGTTAAGTGAATCATTGCAGTTGTTAAATTAGTGACATGGTTGTTAAGTGAATCTGGCTTCCCCGTTGACTTTGCTTGTCAGGTCGCAAAAGGTGATCACATGACCCCGAGGCACAGCAACAGTCATAAATACATGCCAATTGTCAAGCATTTCCATTTTGATCACATGACCATGAAGATGCTGGTCGTAAGTGTGAAAAATAAGTCTCTTTTTTCAGTACTGTTGTAATTTTAAACAATCACTAAGCAAATGTTTATAAGTCAAGGATTACCTGTATTATCAAATGCCATTCACATACTTAATTACTTTTTGAAGTTATTTAGAAATTAGAATTAAGTAGCAGTTCATTTTTTATTTTTGGTTTAAGGTAACTAAACTACTACTATGGAAAGGATCAAATTGCCTCTCAGATTGATCCAATCCAACTTAGGCATATTCTTTCCATTTCTCTTAAAAATATGGCTTCTAAATCTGAACAGACAGTGGGGAAGGTTTTCATTTATCATTAAAATACAGTGCAAATAAAAAGCAGTGCAATATCTTTGAATTATCAAACAAGCTCCCACAGATGTGCTAGCATAATACCTTCTGGACTTTCTTAATATAAAACAATAGTAATGATATGGATGGACAACTCCCTAGGCTATAATGGATTTGGTCAGCATGTTACGTGATCCAAGCCATAACTTAAGCCATAAAATAACGTGTTATGTGAACATCAGAAGTGTGTTTATTTTATTTATTATTTATTTATTAATCACATTTATATACCGCCCTATCTCCCGAAGGACTCAGGGCGGTTCACAGGCAAATAAAAAACATATAAATACAATTAAAATAACAATTAAAAAACTTATTCTAAAAGGCCGAATTATTAAAAACAATATAAATAATAAAACCCATTTAAAACCAATAAATTTAAAATCTAATCCAGTCCTGCGCAGATGAATAAGTGTGTTTTAAGTGTGTTTTAAGTGTGTTTTAAGTGTGTTTGATTAACCAGCCCAACTACATTTATTAACTTAGCCTCTTGATATTTACACAGAGCTTGGGGATTGTTCTCATAGCCATTTTATCTTTCTAGTGTCTATTTCTTTTCTATCTCTGTCTTGTTAAGTTTAAATCGGATTTCATTACTGGAGCAGGAAAGTATCTTTCTGACAGATTTCAGCTCTTTTTTGTAAAGATAATAATATTGCATTAATGTTAAGAGTAGTTCAACCAACTGATTTGAAACTTTTTTAAAAAGTGTAATCAAACAGTTCAGACATTTATATAAACTAAAAATACAGGTGCAACCAACAACATAGTAAAACTAATATATACATATACATTCTTAAAGGTTTAAGAATCTAAATTCTTTTTAAGATCTAAATTGGATAACAGATGTAAAGGCGTAATTTTTGAAGTCCTGAATTTGGAGGTAGACATATTTTGAAAAAGTATTGTTGATTGTACAACAACACACACAATAGCACAGCATGTCCATTGGAACTGGGCAGCTAATAAATTTGAATAAAGAAATATTGCATTTTGTTTGTAAAAGATTCTGGATTTTGTTCCTCTAATTTCAGGGCAATCATTCATTCTAAGATTTTGGGGAGTTACTTCTAATGAATGTAAATGCAAAACTGAGCAAGGTGCAAAGCAATGGGTCTGATTCAGCATATTATCATCCCATGTTCAACTTCATGCCATATACATCAAGATTCAACAGGCATCTTCTGAGCAGGGATATTGCTGTATCTCAGTATAAACTAATTTCGTTTCATACCTCATGCAGAGTCAGTATTACCTGTGCACAGCAGGATGTTTATAGTCAGGGCAGTCAGGGCACAGCAACGAATCTTGCAAAAATGCCACAAGTCTCTCTTCTTGAATAAGTATTTTGGACTCCCCTCTCCTTTAATTAATTTCATCCCAAGTCATATTAGCAGTTCGCTAACTGGACCACTTTTTGGATCACAGATATAAATTGCCAGTTAAAACATCATTTCATTCCAGAGCACATCAGCAGTGATGTGAATTTCAGAATGGAGCTGTCTCTGGGGGCAACAGCAGATTATTAACAGTTTTGCAACCAAGCTGAACAATATCACTCTGAATTAGAATCACTTTTTGAATACATACCTTCCTGATATTTTGTAGAAATGCTCAATATCTTCATGAGACAGGGAACTAGGGGAGGGATGAAAAAAACATATATATTTTTCTTTCACTATCATATGGCTCTAGATCGGGGTGTCAAACTCAAGGCCCCTGGGATACTTAGATCTGGCCCGCGGGGCCACCCTGGAAACAGCAAAAGACCAGCCAGCGGTGCCTCTGCCACCAAAAACGGAGCTCGGAAGGGCTGTGTGTGGCCCACCCGAGCTCCATTTTCACTGGCAGATGGTTGCAGGAGGCCGTTGTAGCTGAAAACTGAACTCGGGAGCCCGATTTTGCTGGCAGAGCGCTCAAGGCACCCCAGACATGAGTGACATTGAGTCGGCCATGCCCAACCTGGCCACGCCCCCCCAGGTCAAACACAACCCTGACATGGCCCTCAATGAAATCGAGTCTGACACCCCTGCTCTAGATGTTTATAATCCTGGGATAACTGATAGGTGCAAAAAAAAATAAATAGTGGGGATGTCTCACCTACTTTGCCACAACTTCACCTGAGTTCAATTTAAATAATTAAATCCACCCCAAATTCCTCCACCTTGTTCCCCGGAACAATGAAGTTTATTATATTGTTAAATATAAATGGATTTTCTAGATTCAAAGGCAAAATCCCTCCAAGACGGAGTGGCTGTGGATGCTGGCATCCCGATTCAGTCAGCTGCAGCCGCGGCTGGCTGTTGGAGGAGAGTTACTGGCCCCAAAGGATAGGGTGCGCAACTTGGGTGTCCTCCTGGATGATCGGCTGTCGTTTGAAGATCATTTGACGGCCGTCTCCAGGAGGGCCTTCCACCAGGTTCGCCTGGTTCGGCAGTTGCGCCCCTTCCTTGATCGGGATGCCTTATGCACAGTCACTCATGCGCTCGTTACCTCTCGCTTGGATTATTCTAATGCTCTCTACATGGGGATCCCCTTGAAGTGCACTCGGAGGCTTCAGTTAGTCCAGAATGCAGCTGCGCGGGTGATAGAGAGAGCTACGCGTAGCTCCCACGTAACACCACTCCTGCGCAGACTGCACTGGCTACCTGTGACCTTCCGAGTGCACTTTAAGGTGTTGGTTACGACCTTTAAAGCGCTCCATGGCTTAGGACCTGGGTACTTATGGGACCGCCTGCTGTTACCACATGCCTCCCACCGACCCGTACGCTCTCACAGAGAGGGACTTCTCAGGGTGCCGTCCGCCAAGCAATGTCGGCTGGCGGCCCCCAGGGGAAGGGCCTTCTCTGTGGGGGCTCCCACACTCTGGAACGAGCTTCCCCTGGGTTTACGCCAAATACCTGACCTTCGGACATTCCGTCGCGAACTGAAGACACACCTTTTTATCTGCGCGGGGCTGGCTTAAATTGAATTTTAATTGTTAAATTTTATTAATTTTAAATGGGGTTTTTAGTTCATGGCAAATTTTAATTTTCAGGCTAATTTAAATAAGTTTTTTAAATTGCATTTTAAACTGTATATTATATTGTTGGTTTTATCTTGCCTGTACACCGCCCTGAGTCCTTCGGGAGAAGGGTGGTATAAAAATCAAATAAATAAATAAATAAATAAATAAAAAATAAATAAAATAGCCCTGGATATTCAGTTCTGGGCATACATATCTTTATCCTTATAGATGACTACCAACATCATGGAAATAATTTTCAGTAATATAATATAGAAGGATTGATTTCTGCTCAACAACTACTTTTAATAAAACATGGAAGAACAGAAGATGCACAATTTCAGGTCTCCATTCTTCCATTTTGGTTTGGCCTTAAATAATAATAATAATAATAATAATAATAATAATAATAATAATAATAATAATAATAATAATAATAATAATAATAATAATAATAATAATAATAATAATAATATAATTTTTATACTGCCCTTCTCCCGAAGGACTCAGGGCCGTGAACAGGCAGATAAAATAATACAATATATTACAATAAAAACACTATTTAAAAAACTTATTCAATAAAGCCTAAATTTAAAATACAATACAAAATATAAAATAAACCCCAATAAAATCCATGTTTAAAAACCCTATTAAGCCAGTCCTGCACGAAAGAATAGTCGAATATATTTCCATCCACAATGAAAGTGGTTACAGAATTAAATGATTTAGTATGAAATACCCCTAATGCCCAGTAAATTAAGAAAATGCACGATCTGTTGGGTAACAACACTTGTAAAAAAATGTAAGAATTAATCTGATTGTTCTTTTAGTAAACAGGACTTCTAATCTCTTTTCCATAAAAATGTCTACTTTCCCTAAATCTAAAATGTAAACGCTCAGCTCTAACTCCTTGGGTTGCAGGAAGGCAACAAAACAACAAACATTCATCAGATTCAAAGGGAATCCAAAGGAATATGCCACTGCAGTCTTATTGTATGTACCATGAAGTCATTTTCAATCCTTAGAGTTCACATAGATAAAATTTCTCAATGACAACCTGTTCCATACCTGGCCTTTCAGAACTCCCAAAAGTGCACTCACTATCACTGTAACAATTCATCCATATTGTTGCTGGCCATTGACCTCTTTGTTTTCCTTCCTCTTTAGACTCTTTTCCAGAAAGCTGGGTCTTTGCATAATGATGTACGATAACTTGAATTTGGTCATTTATGCTTTGAGTGAGAACTCCATTTGTTTGATGATCCATCCGTTTGTTTTCTTGGCTGTCCATGATATTCTCAGTATTCTTCTCCAACAGCAAAGTTCAAAAGCAGTCAATGCTCCTTCTATTCGGCTTCTTCAAAGTCCAACTTTTGCTTTCATAGCGCACCACAGGGAATACCATGGCTTCCTTGCATGATTCTGATCTTTGTAGGTATAGAGATATCACTGCATCTGAAAATCTTTTCCAGGCTTTTCATGGCTCCTCTACCAAGTACTAATTTGTAGCATATTTTTGTTCATTTATTATTGATAGTTGATCCTAGTAGGCAGAAACTATCTATCATTTCTTTATCTTCATCCCCTGGTGTCATTTATGTTCTTGATAATGGTTTTCTTCATTTTCTTCTTAACTGGTGTTACCAGGGCTTGCAATCCTCTGCATTTTCAGCTATCAGAACAGTCTCATCAGTTATTGATGTTTCTTTTTGCAACTTTAAAACCCTGCTCATTTAATTCCAATCCAGCTACTTTTAATAGGCATGCAGTATATAGACCGAAGAGAGGATACAGCCTTGTTACATGCCTTTGCCAACTTGGCGCCAGTTTGTTTCACCATGTTATGTCTGTGCTGTAAATTCCTGATCTGTACATAACTTTCTCACCAGAACAATGAGATGTACTGGGATTGCCATTTTTCTGAGCACATACTACAGCTTGATGTGCTCAACACAAATTGACATTTCTGTAATCAATGAAACACACATTTTTTGCATTCTTTGGCTTTCTCAGTTATCCAGTGGACATCAGCTATAATGTCTAACGTTCATCCATCAGCCTTTTCTAAAACTGGTTTGGAAATCTGCCATTTCTTTACCCAGGTATAGCTTTAATTTACATTGGATGATTCTTAATATTATTTTCCTAGCATGTGGAATTAAAAATACTGTGTGATAATTTGCACCCTCTATTAAGTCTCCTTTTTTTGGTATTGGAATGTAGATTGACTATTTCCAATCAGCTGGCCACTGTGTCAGTCTCCAGATTTGCTGGTTTAGCTTGGTTCGAACCTTTATTGATTCTTCTGTTGCTTGTCAGTAAAATTAAAGAGTTTGTTCAAAGTGCTTCTTTTGACATATACACCTTTAAATACATTTGGTTTAGTTTATCTGAAGGAGTTTTCCTCATATAGTAAACTGAGAACTCCAATTTTCTTCAGAAGATTTATTGCACATGATCCCTTGGAAAAACATCCAGTACAGGAGGGTGGAATTCCTGCACCCCTGAAGTGCAGATAACTTCCTTCTTTGCTCTGCTTCAGGAAGAGACTAAATAACATTTTATATTTTCCTTTTCCTCCATTAAGATTCTGGTTTTATGAATGGGGCTCATGTATTTTAGACATTTGTTGCATTTGATAAGCAGACGGTATGGTAAACTTGTGGTTCCTCTAAATAGGGAAATACATCATTTATAAGCTTCACAAAGTCTTAGAGTTTCTTTTTTTTCAAAAACAAACTTTTTTTTTACCAGTTTCAAGATAATGCAGCACATCCAGAAACAAATTCTCCAAGTGCTTCAACACAGCAGATCCTGTATTAGGGCTGTAAAAATTCTATTTTAGAACTGGCACAAAGGTCTCACAAAGTGACCTCAGACAACAGTTGGTAATCCAGTTAATTCATAAACCTAAACCAGAAAGTGGAGTTTTTTGGGGGGCTCTCCATAAAACTTATAGCTTGTTCAACAAGTAATGGTTTTTAAAATTCTGTTTAAATAATAAATACTATGTTGTATTTATAATAATAAATACTATATTTACAGTAGTCAATATAAATACTATATTGACTATTTTCTCCACTCATAACTAAGAGAGTCCCTAAGTTTGCTAAAGTGATGTAAAGCCTGTTACTGTTTTTTGACACAATGATTGTGTGATGACTCTAGAAGTTACTAATGGGAAAACGAATGAAGGAACAACATTCTACCAACTAGGCACTCCTGCATAGAGCCAAAATGTCAACTATAACCCATATTTTGAATCTTGTAGCCTGCACACAGTTTGTGCAAAATAACAGTGATAATTTTCCAACTGCAGTCAAGGTTTCCACAAGGCTAAGTGAAGGCTGAGGGTGGGGAAAGAAAAGAAGAAGGGAACAGAGTTGTCATATAATTTTTCCAAATTACCACATAATTCTCTTAGAGTTTGGTTCTCTAACTTACTTCAGCATCTCTGGCATTGTTCCAAGAAGCCGTTTCAAGCAGAATTGCCAGGAAGGACAAAAATAAAATTTATCTGGTGTTTTGGCTTTGGGGGAGGCAAAGACCTATCCTGAGCTTGGCTTGTGGGAACAGACAGATTCGTCTGCTTTAGTCCTTGTCAAATGCACAGACATTCCTACATAAACACTTTGCAATGAATCTCCTTCACATAAGAAACATACCAGAAAGTTTGACCTTTGTAACAGACAAAATACACATTTGTATGCCTTTAACAGTGCTGTCACCTGAAACTCCAGTTTTTGTTTGCAAGCTAGCCACCCTCATACTTTTTTTTTTGGTTTTTTTGAGCTAAGGCTTGTACTGCAAAAATGCAAAGGAAAAACAAAACAAATGTACCCAGATTTGTGGATGAGCTCTGGAAGCATAAATTAAAATAATTCACTTAACAATGCAAACCTAACAAAAACTCCCAGGTGTCTAAAAGGGAGGGGGGAGGTGAAGAGAGAGAAATGAACAAAGGAAGGTTCATCTTCAAGAAAACCTTGGTAACTCTTCACCTCCTTCCACTCTTGCTATTCTTCTCATTTGCCATAGTCTTGCAAATCTGCTTCAAAGTCCAATTCAAAGAGTTATCACCTTCAAAGCCCTTTATGGGATGGGTCCAGAATATGAGGACCCATCTTGGCCGAATGGATTGGCCTGCCCCAGTGATACAATTCAGCCGGTTCTATCCGGATCACGCAAACCAGTAGCGATGGCTGTGGGAGGCTCCGCCCACCTGCCCTGATGTCATTTTTCCCTCTGCACATGCGCGAAACGCTCTGCGCATGCGTGTGGGTGGTGCGTGCGCTCAACAGGTAGCAACGGTAAGTGAATACCACCCCTGGCCTGCCCAACTCATTCTGAAAGGACCTGCTATGGACTCTGTCAGTCAAGGAATTTCAGCTGGAAGGATCTAGGAAAAGAGCCTTTTCTGCCATAGCTCCCACACTTTGGAACAGCTTGCTGCTAGAGTTGAAATCTGCCCCCACCATTCTGGCTTTCCGGAACAGTCTTAAAACCTGGTTCTACCAGTTCGCTTGGAGCACTATTGAAGGCACTCTAAGCTGGAGATGGTTGTTCAGTGACAGAGAAGGTATCTCCATACCACTCGAGGCAGTGGTGGAATTCAAATTTTTTTACTGTTCTGTGGGCGTGCTGTGGCTTGGTGGGCATGGCAGGGGAAGGATACTGCAAAATCTCCATTCCCTCCCCTCTCCTGGGGGAAGGATATTGCAAAATCTCCATTCCCACCCCACTCTGGGGCCAGCCAGAGGTGGTATTTGCCGGTTCTCTGAACTGCTCAAAATTTCTGCTACCGGTTCTCCAGAACCTGTCAGAACCTGCTGAATTTCACCCCTGACTCAAGGCCCTGGTTTTCACTGACAGAAAAGAATAATTGTAGCTCAGAGTTGTAACATGGGGTCCTTGGTGGTCTCTGAAGCTTCTTGTTTTCTTACAGACGTTTCATTACCAAACTAGGTAACATTTTCTGTGCTGATGATGTTACCCGATTTGGTAATGAACCATCTGCAAGAAAAACACCAACCTCAGAGACCACCAAGGACCCCTTGGTGCAACCTCTGGAGTTGCACTGGAAAGCAAGATGGTGGCATATAAATTTAATAAATAAAAATAAGAAAGTTGCAGAAATGGGTAATAACAAACTGAGCTAAACACAGGCCCTGCCTACTGTATATTTTCTAGTGCCTCTAAATCAGGTCTGCACAACATATGGGTAGCCTGTATTATTTTCAAAAATAATAAATTGATTGCTATCTTCAGCCTGAAAAACTGGCCCCCAATGGCCTCCAAACTCCAGCATTGCTGTTACTCTGCTGGCTGATCAGCATGTCAGGTATTCCTTTATACCCTGCTAGGGTTCTGCATTTATCAACACAGTCCTTTCTCCTCTACAAGTTATCCTAACTGTTCATGTCCTTCTTAGAACATAATGCAATGTTACGGTCACCCCAATGCTTCCCAACCTTGGCACCTTTAAGACACCTTAAAGCAGGGGTGTCCAAACTTGGTCCCTTTAAGACTTGTGGACTTCAACTCCCAGAGTCCCTCAGCCAGCAAAGCTGGCTGAGGAACTCTGGGAATTGAAGTCCACAAATCTTAAAGGGACCAAGTTTGGACACCCCTGCCTTAAAGTCTACAATATTCCAAGGCAGATTTTGAGATTCACTCACTGGAAAAAGCTACATCAAAATTTATATAATTCCAAAATCTTCTCAGTGCTTTCTTTCTTTTATTGCATAATTACTTTTTAAAAATATATCTCAAACTCCATCTCAAGGAACAGACCAATATGGTAAAACACTTATTTAGAGATTATTTTTTAATATCTTTGCGCGCTCATTTATCTTGTTTTCATTCTTTTGTAACTTTGTTACTTCCTTTGTACCCACACACAGACTTTCCCGTTCATATATTTTACCCCCTCAAAATTCCCCCAGACTAAAAAATTGGTTAAGTTGTGACATTTTAAAAAATTAACAGAGTCCTGCTTCTTTTTCCCAGAAGACAGCGTATACCGTTTTAAAAATGGTATCCAAAAGCATGAATAATCCAATTTGACCTAAAGTAGCTGTATCGCTCAACCACAAAAATGAAGAAAGAGATTAACAGAGGCCCAAACAGAGTCTTACTTGAAGGTGGGGGGAGGAGACAGGAAAGCAAAACTCAGCTCACAAACCAGATCAGGACACAGGGCTGAAGTAAAGTTTTCCAATCCATGCAAGTCTGTTCCAATATATTTAGGAATGGAGCTCATTCATTGCCAATTTTTTCCCCACATAATGTTTTTTTCTTACACTGATTTAAACCGCACTAGCGATGGCAATAATAATAAAACAGTTGAAAATAAATTATTAAATAATTAAATAATAATTATCCATCAAAAGTTGATCATACATCAGCTCATGCAGGAAGATCGCACGAAATGATTAAAACAGCAACATAATACATTTACCGAAGTGATTCACCGGAAAAGCGATAAAAATTATCAATAGCCAGTAATAAAAAATTGGTGAGAATATACAATTGAAAAAGTAGTCAAAAATGGGCAGGTTAAAATATTTTGGGATTTCTGAATACAGGTAGTCCTCGATTTACAAACCACAACTGAGCCCAAAATTTATGTTGCTAAGCAAGACAGTGTAAATTTAAATGCAAAATTTACAGTGTAAATTTTGCATTACAACATCCTAGGACAGAGATTTTATTTTTATTTTCTAGACACAACTTTATTTTCAACTTCTATTCTTAGGTAGTGTTCTCAAAGTATATGAAATTGTTGTTTGAATATTAGTCGTATAATAAAACTAAAACTGCAGGATCCTTTTAAATGTTTATATATCAACAGTGACATTACAAGAATGGCAATCCAGAGAGTTTTAATTTCTAGCATTTTAATTCTGAAACGTTTTGCTTGTCAGACAATATGTTTTAAAATTCAAATAGGAAAAAACACATACATTCATGTCTTTAAGAATTGCTACAATTGTGGGAAAATACCCATTGTAATTGCTGCAAGAGATTTATATTCAAGATTTTCTACACCAAGAAGCTCCATTTGTTTTAAAAAGGCAAGCAAATCAAATGTACTTATAGAAGCAATTAAACAGAAATTTATCCAGTCACAGATCTAATCCAGCAACAGATATCTATCTATACCCTGGTAAAATTCAAACCAGACCATTGCAATTCATTACATCTGAAATTTTTCTCTAAAAAAAAAAGTATTACACAACAATGACTGTTGAGAATATATTAATCCAGTGTTAAAAGATTTCCACTAGTAGCCAGTTTATTTCTGGTTAACGAGTCAAAGGATTGGTTCTGAACTTTAAAATGCTAAAGAGTTTGAGTTGCAAGATGTAAAGATCAACTTCTCCATACAAATCTGGCTGATGAGCAAAATCTAAGGAGGCTGTTCACAGTATTTCAGATACAAAACAGATACCTACTCTTCTGTAAGGCATCCCAAACATGGGACTCACCTTTAGATAACGTTCACCTCCTTCCTTTTGGGAGGCAGGAAAACATATATCCCAATGGTTCTCAATCTTTTTTTTTTCTTCACTATGGACCCTCTTTTATGGTCACGGACCATGGCCACCGACCCCTAAGACTTAAGATTTAAATCATAACATTTCTTCAAGCCTTCGTGGATCCCCTGTGATGACATTGCATGCCTCCCCGCCCCCAGTGCACAGACTACAGGTTTAGAGCCACTGATACATCTTGCTTTTCTGCCCTTCTAATATTGAGGGTTTTTGAGCTTTGTCCACTGCATTGTTTATTTGACAGGTTTTGGGACATTTGAGCAATCTATTAAATTTTCAATGCTTTTTTTTTCATTTGAAGACTTTATCTAAAAGATAGAATTCAAATAATTTAAATAATAAACAATATACAGGGTTCCCTCCTCACTGCCTGTCTCCTTGCTCACTTAAATATTTGCCTAGTCATATAGGATAGGATACAGAGGATGATATATATAGTGTAATGGAAAAAGTACTGAATTAGGACCAGGATTTAAGTTCACCATCACATGAAGGTTCTCTGGGAGAGCCAGACAGTTGTTCACAGACCATAGCCTTGTTCTGATGAAATAAATGAAGGAGCACTACAGTTTATGTTGTCTTATGCTCCCAGAGGAAGGCCAGGAAATACATCCAACACATAAATACCCAAATTCACACAGTGCGTTTACTTAAGCCTTCCAAAGAATTTTGTTTTCCAGGTTGAAAACGATCAGGATAATCCAAGATCTTACTTCAGAACTGCTGTGAACTTAAATCAGAATGGTGACTTAAGGAATAAATAAGCTTTCTCTGTAGTGCATATGCAGCTGAACTGGACTTGTTCAAAGAAACTGTCTGAGGTTTTCATGACAGGGTATTTTGAGGCCCAGAAATTCTGAGGTTTTGAATAATCTGTGAAATGCCCCTCCCCCAAAAGAAAATAATTGTCTATAGCTGAAAAGGAATCCTTTTTAGAAAAATGGCAGAGGAAGTATTGTTCAAAGGGGCTTTTTCCCACAGAACTTTTTTTATACTTACTTTTTTAAATAAAGGGAAAACTAGTGACCCAAGCAGCTTTTGAATAGAAGAAGGACATCCAGCATGAGTCTTCTCTGCTTGGAGGATTTGTTCTTCTAGGAAAGAAACATGATGGCCGGCCATTTTCACAAATGCCTAAGAGACAGAAACAGAGGTTAAGTGATCAAAAGAACTGGGTTGATGTCTTAATTTTGAAGATTTTCCAAAGTTACTTTTCAGCAACTGGAATATTTGTTTCTGTGTGTGAGTAATCAATGATCGTACTGAAATTATGTCTGATGTACTAAATTAGTTGAAGCAATATTGATCTCTCTTGTTTGCTGTTAGTAATTTAAAAAAAAAATCCATGAGGTATAAACTATAGTTTGTACTATTCTTGTTTTCTCAACATAGTTATATCTTAAATATGATTTTTTTAAAAAAAGAGAAATCCACATTTATGAAATATAGACTTTGGGTCATTTTCCTTTGTAACCAACTAATAATTTTCAGGTCTAAACAGATTCACTTAGTATATTGGATACATATAACAGAGAAAGTGAGGACAGTAATTTTTAAAAAATATTTTTAAAATAAAATTTATCATTATTTCCTTCTATCTGAAAACAAAATACAAAACCATATGAAAAAATATATTGACAGCATATATAAAATTTGCAATATGGCTTTATAATTGAGCTATAATTAGTTCATGACCAAAGTTACAACAGTACTGGAAAATGTGATTTATGACTGTTTTTCACACATATGACATTTGCAGTATCCTTACGATCATTTGATCAAAATTCAGATGCTTGACAACTGGTTCATATTTATGACCATTGTTATGCTCCAAGGTCACTTGATCAGCTTTTGTGCCCTTATCACAAGCAAAATCAATGGGAAAACCAGATTCACTTAACAACTGGGATACTAACTTATCAACTGCAGTGATTCACTTAACAATTGTGGCAAGAAAGGCTGTAAAATGGAGCAAAGCTCACTTAACAAATGTCTCACTTAACAACAGAATTTTGGGCTCAATTGTGGTCGTACATCAAGGACTACCTGAATGGGAATTAGTGACTGCCTAAGAGTAGAATAGAAACAAATATTATATGAGTACTTAAGTGAAAAAATTCAAGAGAAATTTATACATTGAATATATAGAAAGAATAAATGAAGAATATCTATGGAGTTTCTCAGTCATCCAGGTCAGTGGTCACCAACTGGTGGTCCATGGACCACTAGTGGTCCTTGAGAAAATTTTGGTGGTCCATAGAAAAATTATTTGCATTTTTATATTGCACTAAATACTATTTATCTTTTTAAAAAATTCATATTAGTGGTCCGTGGGACTAAATTATGAATTTAGTGGTCCCTGAGATCCGAAAGGTTGATGACCCCTGATCCAGGTCATGGTTGTCCCAAAGGTGCTTTTCCAAGAAGCAACTGGCCTTTTGGTTTTTCTTTGAAGATGTTTTGCTTCTCATCCAAGAATCTGGATGAGAAGCAAAATGTTTTAAAAGAAAACCAGAAAGTCCAATTGCCTCTTGAAAAAGCACCTTTGGGACAATAAATGAGGACTGAATTATATAGTAAAACAAACATGTGAACAGTGAGTACCTGACAGAAAATGGGACATTGAGAAAGTCCCGTTGAACTGAGCTGGGATCCTCAAAAAGGAAGATGTGAGTATATTAAAAGGCACAAGGTAGTAGTAATATGTGGCGGTTACAAGAGTTAGAAAACTGGTTACAAGGGTAGAAAACTACAAAGAGATATATTAAATACTGAAACCTGAGTTAGCCATATTTCCTTTTTTTAATTCATACATAATTTCTTTCCATGTCTGTGTGGTGTTGTGTAATCTGGTGCACAGCGTAATTTATCCAAAATTGCTCTGATTGGTGTGTTACATTATTTACATTTGCTTTTAGTGAATTTTAATTTTAAAAAATCTATCCACCACTTTTTTTCCACCTGTTTTCCGATGACAGTATGATGATCCTTAATGGTAACTATCTTTTTAAATACTTCAACAGAACAGAACCTACTTGAAAGCATAGATTTCTGTTCCAACCTTACATAATGCAAGCAACAAACCTCTAGTTTATCCACTTTTGTGTAGACATTGTTCATTTCTGAAACCTTGGCCTTAATAAGTGGAATCATCTCTTCCAAGAGAATGGATGTATCACTCCTAATCTGCATGAGGGGGAAAAAAGACACTATCACAAAGCATTGTCAATAAATACAAAAACATATTTGGTATACTATAAGCAATATCATTTTATGTATTATATGGTACCAAACATTTTCTTTTAGAAAATTCAGTACAGATGAACACACCAGTAAATTCCTTCCTAGGAATTTATGTTCTGTAGCTACTTTCAATTATGCTACACTGACAGCTTGTTCCTTACCAGCTACTAGGTCTCCATACTATGTAAGCCACAGAATGTTTCATATTTTAGCTTAAAATTGCAAGAATATATACATTTTCTCTGCCCACAGCTGATTCTTAGCATGCTTCCATTACATCTGTTGATTTGCTGCCAATGATGCCGTTCTGATTTTTTGTGTGCAGCATGTTATGAGAAAAACAATTCTTTGCTATCTATTCTGGCTTTGCTATCCACCCTCTTCTGCCTATCACTAATTAGCTGACAATGCATCCTACAACTGTACAACTGGAGCAGGAGAGGGGTGGGTCTGGCTCCAGGATTCTGGCTACATCTTCTGGGCTAGATTCCTTTCTGTGCTCTTCCCCTACACTCTGCTCTGTTATTATTGTAGTTGAAGAACGCTAAGAAGAAACCAAACCCAGATTGAAATCACAAAGGATGTTCAGAAGCAATGCTTCTACTTTGGATTTTTCTTTTTTTCAGGACAACACAGGTCAGCTTCCAGGTTGCTCTATTCTGTTTAGGAGTGAGTGGTGGGAAGAGTTGTACCCATTATTTACTATTTTGCTTTTCCAGAGTCGCATTAAATCCAGCAGTAGGCAGAGTTAGGATACCTACGGTATTGCCAGTTGAGCAATATAATGCTAAGGTATAGTATGCACAATTCTAAGAGACACTGGCACAGCAGCAAACAAGGGTTGATAGAGACTCATAGAACATAGAGTAATAGGGTTGAAAGAGACTTTGGTGGTCTTCCAATCTAACCCTCCTGCTCAAGCAGGAGACCCTACATCATTTGAGACAAATGACAGGGTAGGGTAAGGTAGGATAGAGGGGGAAGGGAAGGGAAGGGAAGGGAAGGAAATATATTTATCACCTGCAGAAGGATGAAAGGAAATCCTACAGTATTATAGGAGCAGCCATTCTTCTTTGACAATAAAACAAAAACAAAATTGGTTCAGGAAACTAATGTCCCCTTTTGGGGGGCAGAGAACAGCAATATGTATAATAATTAATATGTTTTGGAAACATACCATCAGAAACTGTCAACACAACAAACATAATTAGTATTTGGGTACAGGAGAATCAATAGAAAAATCTGATTGTTGTAAACATGCTAAAAAAGGTAAACACAGTGCATATAACAAAAATGTGACTTTTTCATTCCACATTAAGTATCAACTATGCTTAGTTTTCCCTCTCCTAGAGAAATCATTATGCACTTTGTAAAGAAAGAAAGGTGTAGCAAATACTTTTCTTTTTTATGCACACCTTTGCTGAAATAGGATCCTTTTTTTAAAAAAAAAACCTCAGTAAGTCCTTATGGAAATCCCCTTGGTGCCACATTAAAGATCAAACCACATACAATATGTGGACTCACTATGGTTCCTTGTGAAAAATTACTATCTTTTCTTAGATCTATGCAAAAAAAACAAAAATGTAGCAGCCAACTGATGATTTCCAAACTCAATTCTTCTGTAATTCCTCTGCAAACCACCCAGAATCACTTAGGTGAAATGGGTGGTGTAGAAATGTAATAACTAATAAAAAGTAAATTACCACAAGGAAGAGTTGGTGTGGGGAGAATAAGAGGCAGGAGTAGTGTTTGCTTCCTTGAATTTACCCAAAAAATTAAAAAGGCAGGATAAAGTAACGACAACTATAGTAATGTAATAACACATGAAACCATTTTTTGTTATGTTGCTATTTTTTTTCTGTATTGTAGATTCAGTGGTTTCTTTTAATACCTTCCCACCATTGGAATTATTTGAAATTATGTTTATAATATTACATGTTGGGGGAGTTTCCCCATGAGCTTCTCCTGCCATTGAATTATACTTTTGTTTTGAATTTATTAACCCCTGCTTTTTTCAAGTTTGATCCATCAACATTATTTGTTACCCTCTTCAAAACTCTCCCTGGCTCTACTTTATCTTCTAAGTCTTCCAGTTAATGAGGATCAAATGAAGTTAGCTGGTCCTCTTTTTCTATAAGAGGCTAGATAAAAAGTTTTCTAGGAAATCTGAATATTTATTGAACCTATCTAAGTGATTTTGGATTGTTAACTAGTAAAAAAATCTCATTAGAACAAAATGTATCTTATTCAAAAAACGTAATATAAGTAAAGTTTCAAAGACTTTACTTATATTACGTTTATTCATGCAGACTCATCAGGAAATCACATTGTTTTTGAGTTCTACGCTTTTAGTACTTTTTTTTTTGATGTATTTCACGCTCTTGTTGTGTTTAACCATTATTATTGTAATATACAACAATATATTGAACTGCAGACTGTAAAATTTTTAAAACCAATAAAACCATAATAAAAATAATTGCCTGTTTCTTGGATACAAGAGACAACAAAGAAAACAATGACGACAAAGTTACAAGGCGAGATACTAACAGACATAATTCTACCATTATCTATGCAGAAACATATGTCCTTGAAATCGATAAGAGATCATTCCCAGGAAAGTAACCTTAAATATTTTGTTGATTACAACTGGAGGAGAGAAATCTGAAATGGCAGAATCTGAATACCTATGAAAACAATTTATATATACTTAGGCAAGGTAAGTTACCCTTTGACAATGCACTACATACTTGATAAATATATAATGCTCTTTGGGAAGCCTTTTAAGCATTGTTTTCTAAACTAAGCTGATGTGTGTCACACTTTACTTATCATGGCTTAGAATGTAATGATTAAAAAGGAGCCCACAAATCATTGCAATCCAAAGCAGAGAACCACCAGGTGAAGTTATGTTGCATTTGCACAGATGATACATACAGGACTGTATCAATACCTTCATTTGAAATCACCAGTTGCAAAGTACTGTAGTCAATTTTCATGACACAAGATCAGGGGCCCTCTTGGGAATTTGTTTTTTGCTCCTAAAGAAAAAGTCCATAGCCACTTTCCAAGATGACCTTTGGACAACTATCAACTTCATGGCATTAGGTTATCTTCTCCACTGAAACATAGAGGGGAAATCTTGGGTAGTATGCGCAAAATTTCTCTCTAGAACTAACACAGGGAATCTTTCATACGGTATTCAAGCATCCACAAGAAGACATTTGCGAGCAGAGCTCCTTATTGTGTCTATGCATGCAGGTAAGAATAGTGCACATAAAAATTACAAGTAAAGAGCACTTGTCTAGGCCCGTAAGTATTTGTGCACCATGGTGCCACCTTGTGGCTTAACCATCACTGTTCTCAGTAATAAAAACCATTTCAGAGAAGGTTGTTATCAAGATGGCTGCCTCAGGAAGAATGTGAGCATGTGTATGTGTGTGCACGCTCGCTGGAGTGTGTGTGAGAAGAGAGAAAGTCCTGTAGCTCCCTCTTCCCACACAGCTCACTGCAGCTGAGCTGCTGTTTCTAAATCACTCTCAAGATGGCCTCTAGAGGAGATTACATAAGAGGAAGTATTTAGATTCTCCAAGGTCTTCAGAAGCTAAACATACCATATCAGTCATACCACAGAACTCATCCAGCCTTATTAACATCTCTTCTATACATTCTTCTACTTCTTTCATCTGGAAATAAAGAGATAATTTAAAATTACTGCCCCTGCAAAGTGAGAACATCCTCTGTATGCCAAAATTGAATGACTTGACTTATTTAACAAAATTAAATTCTGACAGTTGAACACAATTTTTCTATTTCAGATTAAATTATGTGAACCTACATACAGAATGCATTTTTTTAAAAAAGGCCATGCTTGACAAACTTGATTCTCCATGTTTTTTTCTCGATGACAAGCATGCAAAATTTTCTTCCTTGGATCCTTTCCAATATCATAGCAACCTGCTTTCTTTGCAGAAAGCATTTTGTTGGTGAAAGCCCATTTAAGGTGATGGAGTTCACCATCTAAGAATCTGTTTGAAACAAGTTCCCCAATTTACAATGATTATTGGAATTTGAATAAAATGGCCTTTGAACGAATTTGAATGGTTAAATTTTTAACAATTGTCCTTTCGTAACACCATTTCAAAGAAATATGTAACATAATGTGCAGTAAAATCACATAATTTTCCAATTACTTCATGTTTTGGAAAGAAAAATGACAGAAAAAGCTAACTGTGCAAATTTCAAACTTTTTCTTTCCTTTGGCCTAGCATAAATTTGGAATGTTTATAGAACAGAAACATTTTCTTTAAATCTGATGGTGAGAATTCTGCTTGGAATGTAATAGAATCTATTATCATGTGGTGATCTTCTGCAACCTGGTGCCTTTCAATTTTGGATCAGGTTAAGAAAGATTATTCAAAATGAATGTTGAAGCATTATTAAAAGGTGAAAATACTACGTATCTGAAATGACTTACAACAGATACTCCTGGTGTAACTAGGTACTCCATCAAGTGCTATCATTTTTTAAAGCAAACCGTGCCTTTAAAACAGTTTGTGTATTTTAAGCTTAACACCATGTGTGGTATCATCCATTATGGCTTATGTACAAACCAGATCACTATCATTTATCCAACAAACCATGTTTTAGAAAATCTTGGTTAGAATTATGAGTGGAAACACTCATGACGGATTCTAGATTCCTATTTTATTATTATTTTATTATTATTATTTATTCAATTTTTATACCGCCCTTCTCCCGAAGGACTCAGGGCGGTGTACAGCCAAGATAAAACAAAATGATACAAAAATATATAATTTAAAATCCAAATTAAAAAACTTATTATATAGGTGGCCTAAAAAACTTTAAAAATATATAAAACTAAAAACCCCATTAAAATTAGTAATAAATTTAAAACCAATAAAATTTAGGCCAGCCCCGCGCGAATAAATAGGTGTGTTTTCAGTTCACGGCGGAAGGTCCGAAGGTCAGGTATTTGGCGTAAACCCGGGGGAAGTTCGTTCCAGAGGGTGGGAGCCCCCACAGAGAAAGATCTTCCCCTGGGGGCCGCCAGCCGACATTGCTTGGCGGACAGCACCCTGAGAAGTCCCTCTCTGTGAGAGCGCACGGGTCGGTGGGAGGCATGAGGTAACAGCAGGCGGTCCCATAAGTACCCAGGCCCTAAGCCATGGAGCGCTTTAAAGGTTGTGACCAAAACCTTAAATTGCACCCGAAAGGCCACAGGCAGCCAGTGCAGTCTGCGCAGGAGCGGTGTTACACGGGAGCTACGCGGAGCTCCCTCTATCACCCACGCAGCTGCATTCTGGACTAACTGAAGCCTCCGGGTGCACCTCCGGGTGCACCTATGCCATCATCACTATTTGTTTTTCCTGTACTTTATCACTACAGGTAATCCTTGAATTATGACCAGAAGCAAGGCTGGCATTGTGGTCATAAGAGGTGCCAATCATTAAGTGGGTCATCCTCTGACTGACCTGATTTTATGACATCTTTTTGCAGCAATCATTAAGGGAAACTGATGTCATTAATCGAATGCCATGGTCTGCAGGAACTGGAAATACATGCCAACTTGTGGCGAAAAAAATCATACATCATGGTTATGGGACAGTGGGACACGGCAAACAGCCATAAATATGGGATGGTTGCCAAGTACCCTCAAAATACGATGTGACTTCGGGGTGGCTGCAGGGTAATGGAGTAAAGGAACTTTAAATTTTTTTGTTCGTCATAACTTCAAACATTTGCTAATCATCATAAAGTAAGTCAAGGACTATCTCTGTTATAGTATTTCTACTCTATTAAAATTATGATTACAAAATTAAACATTATTTTTGCTTTCTTCTGTATTTCAGTACATATCTATTTTTACATACACATACACACAAACACATACATATTCCTTTCTATCTATCTATCTATCTATCTATCTATCTATCTATCTATCTATCTATCTATCTATCAGCAATCTATCTGAATTTCTGTAAAGTTCAACACCACCTTTGAAAGCCTCCCTATTATCAGACTTATATTTCACTTCTTAGGTCACAGACTATCACTTGAAATTGTCTCTTCTAATATTTCAAGGAACAGGACTTACATAAACATTACATCATATTCTCATTTCCTCTGGTGGCCTTTCCACAGGCAAGCAGGATGTTTAGGAACACTTTACATATGACAATTGTTCGCCCACACCCATTGCCTGTTGGTAGCCCTGCAATCGCCGAGCTATTATATTGTGCTTATACTGCATACAATTTAGAAAATGAACACGATAACAAATGGCATAAATATCCCTTAAGTTCTTGTCAATAACAGCCTTGCAAAAATCTGTGACATTTAAATAAACTCCTTTTAGAATTTAAATTGTGAGTCTGGGAAGGATTGAGACAAATCTATGAAATAGCTCAATATCTATTATTAGTCAAGAATTTCTGTACCGGTTCAAAATACAAACAAGGACATACATAAAGACGTGAGCAGAATATTTTCAATACTTCATCTTGTTTATTTGAAAAACATTTAAATTGATACTCCCACTGAGATTTTAGCTAGACAGTGGGCTAAAATTACAGAATATACTACATAAATATATTTGGGCATTATCTCTACTAATCTCTGAAGTGGTAGGCCTTTTGAATGGCAGTGTTCGAGAAAACAGATTTAAAGACTATTTCTTCAGGGAAGACCCTTAAATTCTGCAGTGTTTTCCTAAAATCAGATAGAACCAAAAATAAAATTATGTTTCCAGGTAGCCCAATATAGTGCTATGATATTTGGCAATGTCTTTCTGATAGATAAGAGCACTCTAAAATATGTTCAGAAATGTTATTGCAGAAATGTAAATGCTAAGCCAGATTTCATTTTCGACTCCACGCGATTTCAATTATCACTTTCTTCTGTTAAAATGAAAATGATTATTGCCATGCCACTATGAGGAACTAATTTACACCAAACAAGAAAAACTAAAGGCAGAAAATATTGCTCATTGTTAAGGACACTGTCAAGCAAATGATCCATATTATGTAATTTGGGTCAGTTGCAAATTTGGAATTCAAAACTGACATGGTAACACTTGTCCTCACCCCCAATGTGACATGAATTCAGATTAAAGAGTTACTGTAACAGGCACAAATGTATTAAAGTTTGCAGTTTTATTGATTATATTTATTAATACAGTTTGTTACATTGATAATAAACTTGGAGGAGAAAAAAGCACAGTCTTTTTTTCAAGAAGGAATTAAGAACATACTCCTTCAGGAGATTATTATTCTCACTTAGATCTTACTCAAGCACATCCGTCACTGGAGGTTTTCAAAAACAGACTGGACAACCATATGACTGAGATAATATAAGGTCTCCTGCCTTGAGCAGGGGGTTGGACTAAAAGACCTCTGAGCTCCTTCCAGCTCTATGATTCTGTTTTATGTTCGATGTTCTAACTAAGGAGATCACTAAAAATTCCATTTACTTTGCTATTCATGTTAATATGGCAGAACTCCACTGTAAAAATCCACAAAAAAATTCATTGTTACTTACATTCACAATATTTTCTAACAATATTCTTTCTCTGATTTAAGTACTAATTAATTTTTGGACAATATAATTTGTCTTGTTTTTGTTCTTTAGCAATTTTCCAGTGTAGGCTTCTTCTATACACATTTCTTCAGTGTAATTTTTGAATACTTACTACTATTTGTATACTACTTTCCATAATATACTGTACCTTCTTTTCACAGGTTTTCTGCTTATTTTTGCTGGAAAACAAATTATGAAGTCTGGCAGAAGCAGAACACACAAATTCTCCAGAACCCACAAATTCAGTGTAACCCACAGCAAAATTATTTTGCATCCCTAATTGAAATAGTCATTTTGGGTTCAGCCATCATCTGTAAAATAAACAGGAAATAAACTTTGTGCCTAAAGCTTCATATGTTAACTTTTCTTTCACTTGGTTAAGCAGTACTGGATCTGGTTAACCTGGATTGAAAATTACCAGAAATACCCTAAATCAAGGGTGTTAAACTCATAGCCTGCGGGCTGGATGCATCACGTGCTGGCAACGGCCACCCACTTTTAGCGAAGGGCAAAAAAGTTGTGATACATCACATGACGACATGATGCCGCAAGCTTGACACCACTGCCCTAGATTGTAGATTAGAAGGAAAAGTAAGAAGTGGCACAATCTTGAACCATCAACAAGTCATTCCCAGGAAACAAACCCAATAAATCTATTCATGTAAATTTGGAGATGCGGTGGCTCAGTGGCTAAGATGCTGAGCTTGTCGATCAGAAAGGTCAGCAGTTTGGCGGTTTGAATCCCTAGCACCGCGTAATGGAGTGAGCTCCCATTACTTGCCCCAGTTTCTGCCAACCTAGCAGTTCGAAAGCATGTAAATATGCAAGTAGAAAAATAGGGAGCACCTTGGTGGGAAGGTAACAGTGTTCCATGCGCTTTCAGTGTTTAGTCATGCCGGCCACATGACCATGGAGACATCTTCGGACAACGCTGGCCCTTTTTAGAAACGGAGATGAGCACTGCCCCCTAGAGTAGGGAATGACTAGCATGTATATGCAAGGGGAACCTTTACCTTTACCATATAAATTTGTATTTAAAAGTAGTCTCACAAACATGTCCACTTAACCCAATTACTAGGGGAAAATCCTATTTAAACATGGTTTACTTTGGCATAAATGTGGCTAAGTTCATGTAGTTAATTATAGACTATCTAAACCAACCCAAGCTAGTTAATTTTATGACAGCTTGTATTTTGCTTTGAATGGGGCATAACAGATGTTCAAAAGCAATTATGCTAGATTGTTTTTATTAACAAAGGCATAGAAGTTTAGTAGCCATTATTTCACAATCATAAACAAACATGACAAAAGTGAAGAGTGTCAGTCATCATGCAGCATTAGATAGCATGGACTCTTAAGGATTAGCAAAATCAAACCTGACATTTTCTTCCCCCGGGCTAATTTGAGCACATAAAACAGTATCAATGCTATTATAAAAACAAAGTAGGAGAAAAACTGACACTCTAATTCAGGTATTTATCTTGCTCTTAACAGTCTTAACACACATTTAAACATCTGAAAAAGTATCTTCATGAGATGTCAGTTGAAGTTCACTGAATTTATTCTGGGAAAATTATTATTTATCAAGTAGCAAATAATAAGTCTGCTCTGTGAACCAAGTCACAGGGACAAAATGTAGACTGAGGCAAAGTGTAGAATAACCTCATTCAATTACTCTATTCAGTTCAGCCTTTCTATCCCCAAGTCAAACAGTTCACAACTACTATGGTAGTGTCAGACTACAGAAGACTGATTTAACTAGCAGCATGGAACTCCAAGCACTACATTGGGCTTTGTGAAGCATGACAACCATCATACTTCCCAAAATAGATGAGACCATGACCAGGTAAGCCAAATTGACCTTTTGGATTTTTTTAAGGTGAGGTTCCTGCAAATAAGGCACCTATTTTATCACTTAAAATTAATATATTTATTAGATTCTTTTTATCCTACCTTTATTATTTTATAAATAACTCAAGCTGGTAAACATACCTAATACCCTCTCCTCCCATTTTCCTCACAACAACCACCCTGTGAGGTGATTTGAGCTGAGAGAGAATGACTAGCCCAAAGTCACCCAGCTGGCTTTCACGGCTAAAGTGGGACTAAAACTCATAATCAAACAAATGATTCTGCCATCACTTGTTTAGCTGAACCTACAGTTCATAGTATTTTAACCTGTTGTAATTAAACAGTTTGGAGAGCAAGGATTTATTTGCCCAGACCACACTTGGAAATACAGAGGAAAACTATACTTTAAAATATCAACAATGTCAGAATTCAGGTATTAAACATTGAACAGTATAAATTCTCTCTGTTGTTCCTTACATCGTTTGTTTTGGATAACCTTCATATATATTATGTAGAGACACACAACTCTTAAATGTATGGCAAAAGTACTGTTTTCATTTCATTAATCATGTGTGTCTATTATTTTTTCTCACACACTTTTCCTTTTATTAAATTACTTTAACTACTACATAAAGATCTTTAAAATTTCAATTCAAACTGAATTAAATTAAATCTTATATACATTTGACTTGAATTATTTGCCATGACCACACAGATTTTCTCTATTACGTTACAAAATTTAAAACTGGAAAATTCACATACATTTGCTTATATTTGTTCTATGCACACACACAATAAATATTTACTAAATTACTCTCAATAATCAAATTTCAGCATTGTGCTGCTGATTCATACAATCTTAACAATCTATTCAACCCTCTCCAAGAGAGATCTTTGAAAGTTCACTCAACAGTAAGCTTCATATAGCCAGACAGTTTGGTGTAATGGTTAAGGCACCAGGTTAGAAACCAGGAGATGGTGAGTTCTAATACCACTTTAGGCACAAAACCAGCTGGGTGACACTCTCTCTCAGCCCTAGAAAGAAAGGAAATGTCAAGTCATTTCCAAAAATGTTGCCAAGAAAATTGCATGAAGTTCTCCAGGCAGTCAATTCTGACAACAACATAAAAAAAAGGTGTGCTTTGTTCAAAAGAGATCACTTCCAATATACTGCAATAAAACTATGTGCCTTGAAAATCCTTAACTACGCTAAAATGAATAGAATAGAATAGAATAGAATAGAATAGAATAGAATAGAATAGAATAGAATAGAATTTTATTGGCCAAGTGTGATTGGACACACAAGGAATTTGTCTTGGTGCATATGCTCTCAGTGTACATAAAAGAAAAGATACGTTCATCAAGGTACAACATTTACAACACAATTGATGATCAATATATCAATATAAATCATAAGGATTGTCAGCAACAAGTTATAGTCATACAGTCATAAGTGGAAAGAGATTGGTGATGGGAACTATGAAACGATTAATAGTAGTGCAGATTCAGTAAATAGTCTGACAGTGTTGAGGGAATTATTTGTGCTCTATGTGCTCTATAAATGCTCTATAAATGCTGTGCTCTATAAATGCTCTAAGACATTCCTATTTGTGTGTGTGAGGTAAGAAATATAATTCAAGTACAGTATTTTATTAATGGACCTGTTCATTACTTTGGGTATTAAGTTTTTAAATCCACTATTCTCTTCCATTTTTTTATTTTAAAAAAATGTATAAAACTGGATGCTAACAACGCAATTTTTTGCAATTTGCATTATCCAGAAATTCAGTCAACTGAAAATACTTTTGGATGCTAATAGTACAATATTCACAGCTCAGATATTCAGGAAGTCAGCCAATTAAAAATAAATTTAGCATAACAAACTAAAAAGCCTTTAAAAAGAGCTTGGGAAAAAAAGTTTTAAATGCCTTACCTAAAACTAGTTAGAATGTGAAGTTATAAGAAAGGTGCAACATGGAAAAATGGTCTATTCCTTGTGCCTGTTGTTGCTAACAGCCAAATAGTGTAAGACATAGTGTAAACCGCCCTGAGTCTTCGGAGAAGGGCGGGATATAAATGCAAAAAAAATAAAAAAAAATAAAAAATGAGCCCACAGATGCAAATGATGTTCAATAATTTAACTCTTTAGATACTAATATCATTATTTTAAGCTGAATTTGAACATTAAGTGGAATATAAATATAACCTAACCTTGTAACCTCCAGGGAATAAGTCAATTCCATCTTAAAATTACATTTCCCAATTAAATATTTACCGGCCAAGCAGTAGCCTCACAATATTGATGGGACCTTTGCCCTTGTATTCCCCTCGGTGACTTTCTCCATTTTATTTTAATATTGAACTGTAGCAGAAACAGAAGAGAAACTTACAATACTTAATATGAATCTACAGCATGATTGGCCTCCAAAGATTGGAGAGACAGCTTAAGAAAAAAAAGCATGCAAGAAATTCCAGTTCAAAGATTCCCAAGGATAGCTTGGATCAAAACACTAGTGAAAGATCGAGGAAGACCAACAGGTAATGTTCCCACCCCACAGTCAATCACTGTTTGTTTGTTTTGTAAAGTATTGGATCATTTATATTGTTACATATAGGGATGCCAGTCACTGCACTGTGGAGTAACTGCTTCCAGAGGTAAAGGGATCTCTTAACAAAATAAAGAAAAAGCGGAAGGCACGCCCATAACGAGACAAAAACCCACAGGCTTAAATTTTATCGATTTTAAATTTTTAATATTAATTTTAATGGGGTTTTAGTTTTATATATTTTAAAGTTTTTTAGGCCAATTATAAAATAAGTTTTTTAATTTGTATTTTAAATTGTATATTGTATCGTCTGTTTTTACTTTTGGCTGTACACCGCCCTGAGTCCTTCGGGAGAAGGGCGGTATAAAAATCGAATAAATAATAATAATAATAATAAAAAAAAGAGTGGCACGGATGTAAAAGGATGCCTTTCATATCCTTTAGCTGCCTGCCTGCCAACCACTCTGCAGATTGCCTCATTATTCCATATCCTCGGTGCCAGTTCCTAGCTCTGAGCTGCGTCCATACGACCCATGATGAACCCCATGTTAATTAAGGAACTCGGTGTCGTGGATTTGCATAACCCACGGAATAAGGCACAGAGGCTAAGTTCGGACAAGACGCCCAACTAAAACGCGGTAGGCTAACCTGGGATTCGGTGGGTCGTGGGAACCCAGCCGCCCTCTCCAAGCATGTCCTTCCCTTCTTCCCAAAGATTCCCCCCAGGTGCACAAACCCCTAAGGATGCCGAGCGTCTCCCCGCCCCTACAATGCTTCGCTCTACATGGCCACCCCAGCAGCCTCCCACCGTACCTCCTTCCCGGTCTCAGGGGGCAGACAGTAAGGAAGCGGCCGAGCCTCCTCCTCCTCCGCTGCCGCCTTCCGCCGGGGCTCTCCGTTCTCGGCGGCATCCGCGATCAGCTCCGCCGCCCAGCCGTCGATTGCGGGGAAGGCGGAGGAGGAGGAGGAGGAGGCGGGCGGCGAGGGGCGGCCTCCGGAGGCTGCGGCTCCCCCTTCGGCAGCAGCCTGGCTCATTTCAGCCGCGCGCCTTCTCTCGGGCTGGGGGCCGCGGCACAGCCGGCAGCCAACGGGCGCCGCTCCAGCTTAAGCTGCCGCAGCTTTGCAAAAGCGCAGCGCCGGGCTTTGAAGCGGCTCCTCTGGGAAGCCTGGAGTCAGGGCGCCTCCTAGCGAGCAGGGACCAGAATTGCGCTTTCGGAAGCTGTGGGTCTTTATGTCACATGGGGGTTACTCAGGAGGAGAACTGGCTGAAAACCCGCATGACGCAACATAGGAGAACAAACCCATCAGGACAAGCAGCCCATCTGCATTTAAGAGGCAAAGGCCAGTCTTTTGAAGACAGCGAAGCCCACATTTTGGACAGAGAGGACAGCTGGTTTGAAAGAGGGGGTCAAATGACTACTTAGGCTTCAACCACAACAATACAGGAGCAAATAATAGATAGAAACTCAAGGTAAACGCTCCAAACTTGATTGCAGAAAATATGACTTCAGCAACAGAGTGGTCAATGCCTGGAATGCACTACCTGATTCTCTAGCTTCTTCCCCAAACCCCCAAAACTTTAACCTGTCTACTGTTGACCTCACCCCATTCCTAAGAGGCCTAAGGGGCGTGCATAAGCACACCAGTGTGCCTACCATCCCTGTCCTAATATTCCTTTTTTACTTACTCTTTTCATGTATCAAAATTATGTTTATACTTTTACCTGTTATATATGATTGACAAAAATAAATAAATAAATAAAAAGAGGCCATCTGTGTCAATATAGAACAGTCCCTTCTCAACAGAGGGGCAGGATAGGACATCATATTTCTCCAGTCTACAACAAAGTCCTTTCAACAGTTCTAAGAAGGCTCCACACCCATTTGCACTACTCAGGGGACCCTGAGGACACAGGTACATCTCCAAGTAGCCTCTAAAATAATGCAAATGACCAGCTGTCTGCAAGGAGTATAAATTCTTCCATTCCCCACCATCCAGTTAGAGCTGAAGAAGCTTCTTGGGTGAGAAGTGAAACGTCTTTAAAGAAAAACCAGAAAGTCCAGTTGCCTCTTGAAGAAAGCACCTTTGGGACAACCATGACCTGGATGACTGAGAATCTCATTGGACGTTTGAAAACCCAAGCTGCCTTGTGGCTAATAATAGTGTCGGGTTTCTTTTTTCTTTTCTTTTTTTTCAAAATCTCTTTTCTTTCTCCTATTGCTAAATGGTTTTGCTTTAACAGTTTTAACTATTCTCTTAAAATTTGAATTGCTTTGGGATACTCTATGGGAAAAGGCTATGAAGAAGGTTTAAAACTTCTCAACAACTAAAAAGCCACACACAACCAGGCACCATATAAACACCACACAGAACAGCCCAAAGCACACAGAGACATTCCCTGAAGATGGGCTCCAGCATGAATCTGAAAGCTAGAAGATTAAACCTCTGGTCCTGGTGACCGATCCAGATTGGATCTTGCAACATTATCTTGGGACATGTATATTTCAGAGGTGGATTTCAGCAGGTTCTGACCAGTTCTGGAGAACCGGTAGCGGAAAGTTTGAGCAGTTCGGAGAACTGGTAGTAAAAATTCTGACTGGCCTTGCATCCATCTATTCTCTGCCTCCCAAGTCCCACCTGATGGGGAGGAAATGGGGATTTTACAGTATCCTTCCCCTGCCACGCCCACCAAGCCACACCCACAGAACTGGTAGTAAAAAAATTTGAAACCCACTACTGGTATATTTGCCTTCACTTGTGAGAAGTCTTAAAGAAACACATGTTGGAAAGGTTGCAAGTTAAACCAAGGCATCCTCTATAACAGGGGTCTCCAACCTTGGCAACTTTAAGACTTGTGGACTTCAACTCCCAGCAAAGCTGGCTGAGGAATTCTGGGAGTTGAAGTCCACAAGTCCACAAGTCTTAAAGTTGCCAAGGTTGGAGACCCTCAGCTCTGTAGATTCATAATAGCAGTACTTTTATTATGCATTTCCAACTAAGTGCAGAACAGACAGTAAAACAACAAATCAAATCAAATTTAGTTTGATCCTGGCTCTCTCTGCCGTGTATCTGTGTCTGTGTACACATATATTTTCGTTCAATCATGTTTCACTCTCAGAGACTGCCTGGAGAAGCTCCTGCCAAGTTTCTTGGCAAACGTTTTCAGAAGTAACATAACATAACATAACATAACAACAGAGTTGGAAGGGACTTTGGAGGCCTTCTAGTCCAACCCCCTGCCCAGGCAGGAAACCCTACACCATCTCAGTCAGATGGTTATCCAACATTTTCTTAAAAATTTCCAGTGTTGGAGCATTCACAACTTCTGAAGGCAAGTCGTTCCACTTATTAATTGTTCTAACTGTCAAGAAATTTCTCCTTAGTTCTAAGTTGCTTCTTTCTTTGATCAGTTTCCACCCATTGCTTCTTGTTCTACCCTCAGGTGCTTTGGAGAACAGCCCGACTCCCTCTTCTTTGTGGCAGCCCCTGAGATATTGGAACACAGCTATCATGTCTCCCCCAGTCCTTCTTTTTGTTAAACTAGACATACCCAGTTCCTGCAACCGTTCTTCCTTGTCTCCTTCCCAGGGCTAAGAGAAAGTGACTGATCCAACCTCTCTAGCTTTGTGCCTAAGATGGGACTAGAACTCAGAATCTCCCAGTTTTTAGCCTTATATCTTAACCACTATATCAGGTTGTGTGTGAGTGTGTATGTGTGCACAATCATGTTTGCTTCATAAGCAGTCAAATCAAATTTCTAAAACGCATGTGTGTACACACACACACACACACGGCAAGCAGAAATACACTTTCTTCCTGCTGTCCTTCATAGAATGATGGGATACCTTCAACTGTTGCCTGTTGTGTAAGTGTTAAAGGCATCATATTGCAGCCAGACTGTTCAACACAATTTTTGAATGCTGATTCAGAAACAAGCCATAGCTAATTCAGAGGTGATAAGATTGCAATTGAGGAGCTGGATCATTGTTTCAGAGATATTTTCTTACCTGAACAGAGAACCAGAATGTTCATGAGTAGGCAAAAAAAGCAGTGGGAGCAGGAGAGATTTTTTTTACTTCCTCTCAGCCTACTCATGGAGTTTCCTAGTGGGAAGCTGGCAGGAAGCATTGGAAATCTTCCTTCCTTCCTTCCTTCCTTCCTTCCTTCCTTCCTTCCTTCCTTCCTTCCTTCCTTCCTTCCTTCCTCCCTCCCTCCCTCCCTCCCTCCCTTCTTTCATTCCTCCCTCCCTCCCTTCTTTCATTCCCTTTGTTAGTCATAAGTTTTGAGAGATGAGCATTTGTAATAACAGGAATTGATTTATCAAACTTGAAAATGTCATTTCAAGACAGTAGAAACTATGAGCTGAAAGAGTAGGAAGATTTTTGCAAAGGAGATTTTACAAATACAGCTCTTATAATGTTGCAATAGTTATTCCTGTCTCAGTGGGATATTCCACGTTTACATATTTGTCATGTTGTTCCTTTTGAGAGTAATCGCTATACAAAGAAAAGAATAAGAAGTAAGAAGCAAAGAAATTGGGAATCAATTAGGTAATAGCAAAGAAAAAGGAAATCTAACTAAATCTAGTTTGTACCAACTCACTATATTGTTCTATTCCTTTGTAAACTTGCAAACTAACTCTGCCTTCACATCTGTATCATGCCCTATAATTGTTTTTCTTCTTTAAAGTTCTCATCCAGGGTGGGGGCTTAAAATAAAATTTTTAGCAAGGGGTCTCTGCCCTGTTGCTGGGTGGGTGTGGCCATGATGGGCATGGCCTAGTCGGCCTCTTGTACCACAGCGGGTGTGTGTGTGTGTTTTTGCCCTCCCTGGGATCTGGAAGCTTTCCTCGAGCCTCTAGGAGGGCGAAAGCAGCCTCCCCAGGCCCCGGAGGCCCTGCCTGAACTTCCGGTAGGCCAATTTTTCATCTTCCCCAAGCATCTGTGCGCGCCCTGCAGTTACCTGCATCCAAAACAGGGGACTCCTGGGAGGGGTGAGGTGGGGTGGGCGGGGCCAGCCAGGAGTGGGATTTGGGGGTTCTCCGAATTGCACAGAATCTTAGCTAGAGGTTCTCCCAAACCCCTGCGAACTCCCAGCAGTCCACCCCTATTCTCATCTCCATTTCTCTCTCTTTGGGGACCTGAATCAATCAATCAGAATAGACCTGGCAGGGAACTTGGGGGGGTCTTGTAGCCCAGCCCCTTGCTCCAGCAGGAGACCCTATGCCATTTCAAACAAGTGACTGTCCAGTCACTTTTTAAAAATCTCCAGTGCTGAAACACCCACAACTTGACATAAGCTGTTCCACTCAGATTTTGACTGTACCTTGCCCTTAAAACCTACTCAAATTTCTATACACACACACACACACACACACACACACACACACACACACACATATATATATATATATAGGTCTTTGGTTGTTCGGGTTTTCTCCCGTGTAAAATTGGAAGTGTCTTGGCGACGTTTCGACGAAGTCTCATTCGTCATCTTCAGGCTTCAGCTTCGTGCTCCCAGAACATACACCCGTGAAAACCTCAGAAAACAAATATATATATATATATATATATATATATATATATATATATATATATATATATATATATATATATATATATATATATATATATATATATATATATATATATATATATATATATATTTGTTCAGCCCATAATTGTCTGTTTACAGGTATTGTACTTAATGGTATTGTACAGGGAGCGTATATTAAGCACTCTTCTTAATGAGCCCAGAATGACAGTCATGTTTTTTTTAATTATTATTTGCATTTATATCCCGCCCTTCTCCGAAGACTCAGGGCGGCTTACATTATGTCAAGCAATAGTCTTCATCCATTTGTATATTATATACAAAGTCAACTTATTGCCCCCCAACAATTTGGGTCCTCATTTTACCTACCTTATAAAGGATGGAAGGCTGAGTCAACCTTGGGTCTGGTAGAACTTGAACCTGCAGTAATTGCAAGCAGCTGCTGTTAATAACAGAGTGTCTTACCAGTCTGAGCCACCAGAGGCCCTTAATGTCATTGCAGTTGTTGCAGTGGGTCACCATGTGAACAGACTTGATTTTGCCATTTTTATGGTGGTCATTAACTGAAAGCCACAATCTATATATGAATTCATTTTGCTCAATGGATGTTTTTTGCCAGGAACCAGAAGTAAATGCTAGAAACCAGCAAAAAAAATAATAATCATTAAAAATTGTAGTCAGATGACCACAGGACATTGCAAACACCCATAAAGGTGAGCTGGTTGCCAAGTGCCCAAAATGCAATTATGTGAGAATAGTGTGTATGTGGAGGGAGGAGGGACTGTCATAACTACAAAAGTGAATCATAAATAGATTTTGGGGCTCCATTATTACTTTGAATGGTCATTAAGCAACCAATTATAATTTGAACTCTACTTATATGACCAAACCATAAGCAATCAATAAAAAAGTTGGCCTCCATCTCCATAATTTTAAATTAAATAGGGTTATTTAAATAAAAGAAATGAGAAAGTAATCCTGGAATGGTTTTGTTATTTGCATATTCTCCACATCATCACTGTCAATTACTGCCTAGACAAGCTTCTTAATGCTGTCATAAATTAACCTCCCTATGTTCCCTCTTTAAGGAGACCCTGATCTCCTTTCTACCTCTTCATTTGAGTCAAATACTGACAAAGATTCCTGTTTTGGGAAAAGGTGGAAATCACATGGCACTGTAGGGTGGGTTAGGTAAGATGGTGAAATCCAACTTCTCAATTGTTTCTTAGGTGGCTCGAGAAGTGTATTTCAATACTGAATTTTCAATGTTGAAAATTCGATATGAGTATTGGTATTGAAGTCCTGATTTATTCTCTAGTTGTTGTTTAAAACCATTCAGTTGTGTCTGACCAGTGGTGGGATTCAAGTAATTTAACAACCGGTTCTCTGCCCTAAAGATTTCTTCCAACAACCAGTTCACCAAACTGCTGAGAAAGTTAACAACCGGTTCTCCTGAAGTGGTGCGAACTGGCTGAATCCCACCACTGTGTCTGACTCTTGGTGACTTTATAGGGAAGTGGTCTCCAATGCTATCCTACCCAGCACAGCTTCTTTCATTGACTTCTCCAGTGAATTTGCATGCATGACATGGCCAAAGTAAATTAGAAGTAGTCTTGTGATTTTGGCTTCTAGTGATGTGCCTGGTTTTATACGATTCAGCACTTTTCGGTTGGGTACTCTGGCTGTCCATGTTATGCGCAGTAATTTACACCAGCATTACACTTCAAAAGCATCAATTCTTCGATCATCAGTATGGAGAAGACTATTGCGCTAAGTAGCCTGTTTTTTGTATTTACATCAATATGTCTGCTTTTCCAGATGTTATTCATGTTAACTGTTACAGTGTGGCCTAAGGTTATCCTGCATTTGACTTCAGGAGTAGAACTGCCATCATGAACAATTTTGGATCTAAGGAAGATAAATTCTTGAACAAATTCAATTTCCTCCTTGTTGATTAATAAACATTTTATGTCCATCTGCAGCTATTGGCATTATCTTTGTTTTCCTGATGTTAAGATTCAGTCCTACTTTTCACTTTCATCCTTGATTTTCCAGATCATTTTTTCTAGGCCTCCATATTTTCAGTGTTGTACACAATAATGTTGTATCATCTATATACTTCAAGTTATTCTTTAATACATTTGCTTATAGAGAAACATGCTCATTTGCAAAGTCTTTACTTGTGACAGCTGAAGCAAAACAATGAGAGTTACAGAATTTTTAATAATTCCAACAGGTTATTGAACATACTCTCTCTTGTATCTCCACAACTACAGGTATTATTCAAGCAATTACTTTTTTCATCACTAGATGGCAACCCTGCCACCATTTTTATGATAAGGAAAATTATCACTGTTCTACCACCAGATTTATCTAGTACAGACTGTTTAATACTTTATAAACATTTAAGTGCTGTGTTATTAAACTGCCACCACAAGTAGTGACAATTTAAATGCAATTTAAATGCAAGGTTTAGTAAAAAAAAATAGAAAAAAAAATATTGTTTCGATAGTTTTTTCCTTTTCCACTGAATTGTTAGTTGTCCGTCATTCACTGTTGTCTGCTTAAAATGGCATCTTGGGCATAAAAATATAAAATTTATTTGTAACTTCTCTATATGGAACATGGAAACCACATAAGTCATACGGTAACACTGGTCACCAGCCCCAGATTCACATGGGTTGGCTAGAAAGAATTTTTAATGCAGGGGATGTGGCTGCTATCTATATTTGGATGGAAACTAAGCAAGGAGAGAAGCAACCTAGAATTAAGGAGAAATTTCCTAACTGTGAGAACAATCAACCAGTGGAATGGCTTGCCTTCAGAAATTGTGGGTGTCCCATTACTGGAGTCTTTCAAGAAGAGACTGGACAGATACGTGTCTGAAATGCTATGAAGTTTCCTCCTCATGCAGGGGTTTGGACTAGACTAGATGACCTCCAAATTCCCTTCCAACTCTCTTATTCTGTTCTGTTTGGTTTCTATTTCCAGCCTCAGTTTGGGAATTTCATGTTTCTTCCTTCCAGCTGAGAGAGGATAGGAAACACTGAAGGAAAATTCTGTCTTAAAACATTACATTTTCAAACCATTTCCTGCTACGTAACCATGTTCTTCTTTTACACATATAGTTCTACACGTACACATATAGAATAAGCACAATGTCTTGTGTCACAACCTTTACTTTGTCATGGTCCTTAGGCGCCACTGAGTTGTGTCTAATTTCTAATGACTGTGTTTCCATCAACTCACCCTGTCATTAGTGCTATTTCATCATAGTCTTCAATCCAAGTATCAATCAGGTCTACACCTGCTTAGCTTCTAAGGCCAAGCAACATTTTCTGTCATCATCATTGCAACTCTCTTTCTCATTATCCTTCCCACACAAATATCTTGGGATGTTTCTAGGTTTAAGGAATGGTGATGTAAGAAGACACAAAGACTACTAAAATGAAGTAGAATTTTCTGTTTAGAAAATTTAGGTGGGAGATTTGGTGCTAGTGCCACTTCTAATGGTTCCTATGATTCATTTTCACTAATCACTTGCAAATAAATTCCTTCTTTTTCCCTACCTGTGGGCATATCATTTGTTTTGCAAAATGAAAATATCTATTTAATCTATCACAGAGAATAAAATAAAGGTAAACTCTCATTTCAAAGCCCTTTAAAGCCATCACCAGCTGGACAGGACAGCAGAATAATATTGTTATTCTCTCTTTTTTTCCTACACATCTTTTTGCATTCACTGAATACAAAAAGAAAAAAAAGAAAATTATAAAGGAAAGAGGAAAAGGCTAAAAAAAGAAGCAAAAACATCCAAGGCACATATTCAGAGACACAGATAGATGCATAAAACATAAAATAAACATTTCAATGAATGGAAATCATTATTAATTATAATCATAATTAATAATTTATTGGTTTGTAAATTGTACAGGTAATATCAATTCTGCACTTCACTGCATAATTGACACCATATGTTTATCTTTCCAGTAAGTATTTTACCTTTAGTCAAATGAGAGTTTCTATATTACAGGAATAAAAGAATATGAGCAGCTGATATTTACTCTCAAAACTGGATTAATGAATACTGTATTAGACACTGTAGAAATGTATATTTAAATGAAGTATTAATGTCACTGCACCTCCAACAATGTAACAGATTCTATATAAATGGGGTTCAATAAATCTGAAATGTTTCTCTTTTGAAAACAATATATTATAAGGAAGGAATACAAACTTTGTTTATTTGATCAAGGTTAAAATATGTTATTATTTCTGGTGATCTATAATGGACTTTTTGTCACATTAGGACAGAATGATGCTGTTTTGTGGATTTGTCTAGTGATAAAAGAGGGGATATTTGATGAAGAGATCATTGATTGTAAATTAAGAGGGGTTGAAGAGTTACAAAAATTGTTTAAACTTCTTGTGACAAAGGTCTCCTTTGCACCTTTTTCTTCTCCAGTTTTAATTGCCTACTGTAATTAAAATTCTTAATAAAATTATAAATATGATACACTCTATTGAAGTTTATGTTTAAACATATTACTGTATTATATAAAATGAAGCAAAAACAGAGAAAAAAGAAAAGAATGCATATACATATAATACACATATAAAGGATTATAAAAGAGAAAAGCGTGTTTTAAAAACAAAAGGCAAAACAAACAAAACGATAGATAAAAATATTATTAAAAAGGGCTTTTTGGTAGCTCCCCTCTCTTCTCTCCTCCCTCCCTCAAGCAATTCCTGTTATGTTTTTAGTGTGTTTTTTGAATTCAAATCTATCATGTTGGCATATATGATTAATTATGTCTTACTGTAATTGTTCTTGAAAAAATTCTATTTCTCTGAAGGAAAATATATATGTTATTCAGTAACACTGCATGGTACTGGAAATTTGAAACTGGTGTAAAATTAGAAAGGAATGTGATTTCTGCTTGCATTTTTATTCTGTATCCTTGTAACTCCTGCGCCTGTTTTACATTGTGGGGTTTTCAGTTTGACAATTTCCTCCTCTTCTTGCTCATCACCACCTTGTACCCTCCCTTTTCAATGCTTGAAGAATTTTTAGTGTAAATACAAAGAACAGGAGAGTTCAGATTGCAGAAAATAGCTTGAGTACAAAAAGGCAGCTCAAGAATCAAGGCATGGTGCAGTGCAGGTAAAAGCCAACCTATAAAAATAAGCGGTGAGAGCAAGGTACACACCCATGGTTACACAAGAGATACCTACAAGTATTTGTCCAACAGAACCTGTTCTAGACTTTAATCACAGAACACATAAACACAAAGCAGTTTCTATATGGTTTTAGGCATCCAAGGTAACAGTGTTGGTATAGCTTTAGTTATACAATTGTTTTGACCCAGTTACACTAGGCCGTCTGGAGTAACATTTTCTCCTTCATGCCTCCGTCCTGTGCTTTTAGTCAAAGCCTCTGAAAAGTTTCTTATTCAAAGATCAAATGCATGCGTCAACCCGTGAAAGGATTTAAGTGATCTGAGTAATAAACCCAGGGAGATACTCCCCCTCAAAAAAGCAGTGCTAGAGGGGGGAAAAAGGTTACTTTTGAATTGATTTCATTTATAACTGAATTACAAATGAATTTAATTTTGAATGTTTCATGCTTCATCATCATCTGAAATGTATCCTTCCCCCACAACCTACATTTTCTCTCTTGTGGTATCTTCATGCCCTTCCAGCGTTATCTTATATACTAGTGGTGGTGAACCTTTTACTCACTGAGTGCCAAACAGGTACATGCTTTGCTTACGCACAGCTCCCCCAGTGCACTGCGCATGCAACCGCACCATCTGTGCATGCACGTGGCTTTTGTGCAGCTCCCCCTGTGCATTGTGCAAACAATTGTATTATCTGTGCATGCATGTGGCTTTTGCGTGGCTCCCTTGTTCAGTGTGCGCATTTACAGCATGTGTGAATGTGTGCAGCAATGTACGCACAGGCAAATACTATTTGCACATGTGTGCGCTGCACACAGGTACTAGCACACACATGTGCAAACAGGAGAGCTGCGAAGGCCAGCTGGGTCTCTGAAATTGCACACGTGTACCCGAGGCCCAAACACTAGCTGGGGCCTGCGCGCATGCGCAACTGCAGGTAAGTTGGGCAACAGCTTGTGTGCCCAGAAAGATGGCTCTGCGTGCCACCTCGGGTACGTGTGCCATAGGTTCACCATCAGGGTTATATACCATGCAAAATCCTGAAAGAAATTTGTCTTGTGGTTTCCTCTTGTCAAGCTTTTCAAAGGTGTTCAATACGTTCTTTATGCCACAAAGTACACCAGTAATGGCGAATTACTGGGCCTGTCAACAATTCTGAAAATGCCTAATCTGATTTTGCTGGCCTGTCAAACACACACACACACTACAGAAGAGAAACATGTATTTATCTCTCCCTTCTAGGCCATCCTGAACAGTGGCACTTAGTGGCAGCACCGAGGCTGAACCTGAAGTAGGGACTTAGCCAACCTCAGTCCTAGCACCACTGCATATTCCCAATGGCAAGATTGCCCCCCCTCCCCCGCTCCATGGCCCAGCGCTCCTCAGGATCTGCTGGATGACACTTACCTTCTCTTTTCGTTCACAGGCCCCTGTGACCTACCCGAGGCTGCCGAGGGTTGCACAAGGCCTGCATTCTTATGAAGTGCTTGGGAGAATGTTCTTCAGCAGACTCAGAAATCCTCCAAAAACAGGCCCCATTCTCATGCAATTTCCGAAGGCTGCATGAGAATGCAGTCCTCTTGCATGACTTTCAAAGGATCCGGAAGTGTAATGGGAGGGCACCCCATTCTCATGCATCCCTCCACAGCCTCTGAAAATTGCACAAGACATACTTTCGAGACTAGTTGTTTTTTGGTGTTAGATGAACACTGGTATGTTAGGCAAAACACTGCAGCATGTCATGTTTGACATGTATGTCATTGGTTCACCCGCACTGATCTACAGTGACATTAGTCAGGCTGCCAATGCTTATCTGTATTTTTGTTTTAAACAAAATATATTTCCCATAAAAAAAAAAAGAGAATGGGATGTTGGCATGCTGAAAAATAAAATGCCTTATTTTTATCTATAGTATTTCTGTTCTCCAGAAGAACCTCATAGTTCCAATATTTTGGCAGTGGCATGTGGTCTACTTCTTCTTTATAGTGTTAGAAACCATGACCTGTACTGGACAGTATCAAATCAACAGACATTTAGCAGTAGCAAGAAAAAAATATTGCTAGTAAAACTACCAAAATTTCACCCTGCTGAAGGAGCTTGAGGTATCTTGTCTCCCAAAACGCATTTTCTCTCGGCTTTCTCTGATCTCATATACTTTTGCATTCCTACTTTTAGCATAAGAACCTCAGATACCTTTTCATTAATGAATTCATCCGTTTTTACCCATATTCAAGAATGAAATTTAAATGGCAAAATTCTGTGGACTAATTGGATTTGTGGATCACAGCCGTGGACTTTCCACACAATCATTTCTCAGTAATAAAAATGGCAACTTTCAACTGCACATAGACCAGTCTGTAGTATTTATAAATTGATAATGGAGTCAAATTAATTTCACCATACGGACAGTTCACTTACTCTACACCTATTCTGGGACTTAAATCAGAACCTTCTAATGAAGTTTTATGAAGTTTTATAGAGTATGCTATTTGTGCAAAATTGGGACCTAAACTGTTATCTTCAACATACCATTCTGTTTCAATTTTCCATCTCTCCCATTCCACACCAGTTGAAACTAATTTATTTTAACTCTTCATTTTAACCATGTTTGAAACAGGCATCAGTGATTTAAATAATGATCTTGTGTTTATAAGCTGAGATATTTCATTATTTAAATAATGAAATTGCTGAGGTTAGAGCTATATGGTGCTTTGGAATATTCAGTCTCCAAATAATATTTGGGCATATGCACTAGTGTAGAACTTGCAAAACTTGTAAAGCAGTTACAATTTTTCCCAGAATTGTGCTGGAGAATGAATCTGAAGCGCTTTAGTGAACCTACTAAATAAGGCAAAACAGCTGAAAAAGAATTTCAAAGGAAAGTAAGAGTTCAGGAAGCTTAATCTTACGAGGTCATTGGTGCTCTGCGAGTTTGGTGGTTTTCTTGTAGATGTTTCATTACCGAACAAGTAAACAGCAGCCCACTCAAGGAACCACCAAGACCATTCCCAGAAATAGTGATGGGGCAAACCACTAGCATATAAACTGAGAACAGACCCCACTCCCTTTTAGCACTGATGATGTTACCTAGTTTGGCAATGAAACATCTGCAAGAAAACCACCAAGGACCGCACAGTTCAACCTTGAGCTACAAATAATCTCTTAACTGTCAAATTGGTAGAAAAAGCAGAGAGGCAATTCCACACGTCTGTCCAGTTTGAAGGATTGAGTCAAAAGCTGGAGGCCCCTAGCAACAGGGGCAGGACTTCACAGTTCTGACAGACTCAGTCCTCCAATCTGAACAGATGAGTACAACTCATGCCTGGCTGCTGTCTCCACCCACAATGGAGAACTAGAAGTTCGAGTGCTGTGGAGGTATCTTCTCTGTCACTGCACAACCATCTCTAGCCTTGTAAAATTTCAGGACTTGCTCCTAAAGATCTCCCCCTTTAAAAAGCAAGAATCTTGTCAAATAAATATACCTTGAAGGATCAGCAAGGGATGTTTCAAAAATCTACAGCCTACATAACAAACCATTCTTTCAAGCTTCAAATTAGCAATAGTCATAATTTTTATTACCAAGTTTCTAAAAAATATGACTAGCATGTGATTAGTGCCAATTGATTTTTGTAAAATCAAAGTTCATTTAGTCGTACATCATACATTAAAGTGGTAAGAAAAATACTGACATTTGAGATTTTATACATGTTCATGTAAAAATTATGTTGCATAAAGTTTTTAATTAGAAAATATGTAAGTTGGAACAGTACATGACAAAATCCTACACAACACACTTATGGAAGAACAAAGATTTCACAGTTTAGCTTGACTTCATCTGGAGCTGAAAAAGCAGCCCCCAAAAAGCGTATCATTGTAGCCACATTTTTCTTTTGTTCAGATAAGGTGCACTTAAGAGGCTAATCTGATCCTACAAGGGAAGAGGTTTAAAATTTTCATCTGTTCTAAAGGATTAAAAGATCAAAAGAATTTTGATTCTCTGATGAAGCAATAGAATTATTCACTCTTACATGTAATAGAGAAGTTCTAATAAAAAGCAGAGTGTGATGCATATATAAAGTATCTGGGAGAAAACCAGGGTGCCTTGCAGACCAAATATCTTATTCTTTTTTTGGGAGGGGGGAGGGTATTAAAAGTTGCACACAGGTCAACCCTCTAGATCTCTCTCTCTAGTCCAATGTGCTGCATCTTTAAGACATGTGGACTTCAACTCCCAGAATTCCCCTATCTTAAAAGTTGCTGAGCTTGAAAAACACAGCTCCAGTCGGAGGCTGCCCCCTTCTGCTTCTCTCCAAGATACTGATAAAATTTTTAGAGGTAGTATGTAGAAGTCTATGTCAGTTATTGTATACTGAAGCTCAGTACTATGACTGAGATCTCTCTCTATAGTTATACATCTCAAGCTAATACGTACTATATTATGCTTAAACAGCTTGATTTTTGAAGATTCAGTAAGAACACAGTAGTCATAAAACTCTCTATAGTTCTGTCATCCTGGCAACTGCATTACATTGTAATGTTTGATGCAGCCTGTCAATTTAATAGCAGTAAGCACTAGCCTCTCTCCCTCTACATTAGAGTTCAAAAATTTTACCAAACTCAAAAAGAGCTCTGGTTTTCTTGGACATGATGCTGCTGCCTCAAAAACGAAGGATGTTTTTACAGGTACACACACACACACGAGTGTGCATGTTTATATACAATATATATTTATAACATACACATTCCTCTCCTTATACAAGCTACCTGATTGAGGCTACAATCTTAAGGAATGGAAATTAAGCACAGTATATAATAAACATTTCCTTAATGTTGTAATTGTAAATACAATAGGTGCAAAATGATAAAACATAATCAGAATGTTTACAGAAATGTCAAAAAACCAGAATCAAGGAGTTAAGCAACACGGTAACCAATATATTTCCACAATAAATTAACACCCAGTTCTTCCACTAAAGTTTTGGATTCCATGCTTCCATGACACTTAAAATGTTTAACATCTACAATATAATTCATCAAGCTAATTCACAGTAGTACCGAACATACACACAGTAATTTTTATTGTGGAATAATTTTTTTCTGCAATTCTGGATTGTACCTCAATCACAACTACATAAAGAAAAAAGGTATAAACATATTCCTAAAGGTTAAATATAAAAATTCCTTTGCTTAGAGCTTTATATTTTTTTTTTAAAAAAAGCCTTTTGTCAAAGGGAAAGAAGTTCAAATGATATTTCCCACGTTTATGATTATACAATTTGCCTTCTTTAAAGATCTCTTCACTGTAGAAGATACTTCTAATCGTTAAAAACAAATCTATGTATAAGATACCTGATTGCCAAATCTATCCTTAAGAACTTGCACTTGGAATTAAAAACACCACAAAAAACATTCACATTATAGATATAATAAAACTCCAGTCAACTTCTTGGCTTGGTAACCTTCTGGGCAAGGGGTTCTTTAATGGACCTGCTCTTCGGTAAAGGAAGTTGCTTGCTCACCTGGGTGTATTGATAGTGCTCCAAGAAGCAATGAGCATTCTCAAAATTCTCTTAATTCCATTGAATGACATAAGCTAGGTTAGGTTAGGTTAATTCTAGTTCTGTATATTAAAAAAAAAAACAAGCAGGGGAGGGGAGCAAGATAAAAAGAGTGGGTTTGTCAAGGATCTTGCAGCTGCTCAAGGACACCAGGTCCCGACACTACATTCTGCAACAACAGAAAATCCCACTGCTTTTAATGGGCTTGGATTGCATTGCAACATTTTTGATCATGGCATTTTTTTACTGAATGGGTTAGATAACTATAAGTGATAGACCTAGAGCAGGGCTGTCAAACTCCCAGCCTGCGGACTGGATGTGTCACGTGCTGGCCGGGTCCACGCCTGGATTAGTGAAGGGGAAAAAGTCCCGATATGTCATGTGACACCGCTGTGACGATGTGAGTTTGATGCCCCTGGCCTAGAGGAACAATTTAACTGACTTTCAATAAGTTGCCTTATCCACTGGAAATTTATTCCTCCAGCATCAGGAATAAATCACAATACAGACAAAGATTCATAAATTAAAAACAACAATAGTTATACCTCCCAACTAACCATTCCATTAGTAAATCCAAAGTATATTTGTGTGAACAGTTGCACTAAGATTTATGAAAACTGAAACTTGATCTATTATAAATCATTCTGTAACTTTTTAATTAATACATATTGGGACATTGGTTAAAATGGTGGTGTGTAGTGTTTAATTACTTTATTAATATTTTAGGTTAAAATAAGGCATTCTCAGGGCTGGATCTCATTTGACTTCAAGATAATGAGATAAATATATGCAAATAGAGCCATGATAAGAACCAAATACTGGCCCTTATAAATGGAAAACAGGACATTATAATACACCATTTTGAGCAGTAGGATCATTGTTCCGTCTTGACGATGTAAGATGAGAGCCAGCCCATGTTTAAAAACAAAAATTTACTCAGCAAGATTTCAAAATGGAACAAATGAAGTGAATCACAACTCCATTCTGTTAATATAAAAAGCCACTGAAGTATAATAATTGAGAGGTATGTACTGTATAGGTGCCGCCAAGTAGGTACAGTTTTTGGCCTCTTAATTTGAAAAAGCAAATAAAACACTTTCACAATGTGATGATTGTCCCGTCTTCTTCTAAGGTCTTTTGGTCAGAATCCTGAATTTTAAATTCCACATTAATGCTGCTTGTTGAACAGTACAGGTTGACTTCCCTGGAGGAAATGAAGCCATTCTGCATGGATTCAAGGTGGGTCTCAGTTTGTGTCAGTGAATCCAGACTTTCATTGGATGGGGCAGCTTTTGGAATTTGCTGTGGCTCCCCATTATCTTCAATGATTATATCGTCTTCATCACTGTCTTCTTCCTCGGGTTGGTAGCGTGGCACAATGTGTGGAGTGTAACTTGGAAGGCTGTTATCCGTAGACTGTCCTGAGCTACCAGAAGTCCGGCTGTTCCTAACAACATTGTTCCTCTGGTTTGCTGGTCTCACAGTAATGATCAGATTGCGACTGTTGGCAATCATCATATCTGTAACTTGATCGAGGCTTTTTCCTGAAACTTCTATACCGTTCACTTCTAGGACTTCATCATTGACAGCCAGTAAACCTGTGCTTTGAGCCAGGCCTCCAGGAACCAGCCTGGATATGAATATACCAGGAACTTTTTCTAGCCCATGTGGGGTTACTCTGACACTGGAGCCATCGCGTATATAAAATCCTAGAGGCTTCTCAGTTCCGTATTTATAAAGGCGCACTCTGCGATGAGTTTCTGGGAGTATGTCCACATCGATAATAGAAGACACTGGCCTGAAGTCTTGTGGCAAGCTAATAACAATGTGTGGCTTTTTCCTATGGTTGTCGGGACGGAGCACATTGGATAAGACGTTTTTCTTCCTTGTCATTGTATCTGTCCCAAAGGCACTGTAGTCTGCATCTTCTATAGGAGAAGGAGAAAATAATGTATTAGTAATTATTAAAAGGCAAGACATATTCCAAATAGCCTCTAAAACATCACTCATTAAAAGACAATTCAGTAATTAGAAAAGTAAAAGCAGCTAGAAAGAGCAAATGCACAAATGTAGAATAGTGGTACCCGGTTCAACAGTGAGAGAGATTTAGGAGTCCCAGTGGACAATCACTTATACCTAAGCCAGAAGCGTGCTGTAGCTGTCAAAAATGCCAATGAAGTCTTAGGTTGCACCAACAGAAGGGTAGTATCGAGATCGCGTGAAGTGACAGTATTGCTTTATACTACACTGGTAAAACTGCACTTGGAACACTGGATCTAGTTCTGGTTACCATAATACAAAAAAGATGCTGAGATTCTAGACAGAGTGCAGAGAAGACAACAAAGATGATAACGGGTCTGGAGATTAAACTGTACAATGATTGTTATGGGAACTAGTCCAGTGATGGCTAACCTTTTCTGGACCAAGTATCCAAAGCACATATGCGCATGCCCAAACCCCCAAAATGCAATGCACGTACAGCCCCGCCCATGCGCCCTGCGTATGCGCACGCACCCCCCTCCACACGCACCCCCGTGCATGCACAGGCTTCCCATATGTGCCCTGCCCCTCCACACATGCACATACACCCTGTGCATGCTCGGCAGAGACCCGAAGACCAACTGACTGGTTGGAGGCACACGCGCATGCAGGGCAGAGCTGAACTGGGTGACAGCTCATGTGCCCACAGAGAAGATGCTGCATACCACCTCTGGCATGTGTGCCATAGGTTCGCCATCATGGGTCTAGTCTATAGAGAAGGACTAGGAGTGATATGATAGCAGTCTTCCAGTACTTGAGGGGCTGTCACAGAGAAGAGGGAGTCAACTTACTCTCCAAACTGCCTGAGGGCAGCACAAGAAGTAACAGCTGGAAGATCATTAAAGACAGATCCAACCTAGAACTAAGGAAAAATTTCCTGGCAGTGAGAATAATTATCAGTAGAATGGCTTCACAACCCTCCAGAAGTTGTGGATGTCCCATCACTGGAGGCTTTCAAGAAGAGCCTGGACAACCATTTGTCTAGAATGGTAAAGAGTCTCCTGTTCAAAGAAGGGGTTAATATAAGACCTCCAGGGTCTCTTTCAGCCCTGTTATTCCAAGTTCTATGAATTTCTTAAAAAAAATCATTTTGCTTAAAGATAATATTAGGACCATTATGGATTTTGGTTCTTTTTCTTTTTGTTCTGGGATTGTAGCACAGATATGACTGCTAGAAAAGCAGAAACTCAAAGCATGTAAATGAAGAGTCAATCATTTGAGGTAAGAGATGTACTTGAGTAGTCTTTATTCCAAATGTACTTCTATCTTCCATTTTTGTTTTTATTTCTCAAGTTTCAGAATATGAGAATAAAAAGCATGAGGACGGGCAAAGTGCCAGGGGACCCATTGCGGCCAAGTATCTGGATAACAGCTAAATGACCTGGTTTTAATCTCCTGAAAACAAATACCATTCCACAAACTTTCTTCTCTGCCCTCTTCCAGAGTAAGCAAAATGACTGGCAACAGACTAAATAAGTAACATATTTAAACACTGGAAGATACTTTTAACAAGTGGCTGAACCACAAACTAATATTCCTGGCAACCTGCATAGCAAGTAAAAAAGTGCTCCTCAGCTACTGCAAAATACTTCAGTTCAAAAGAGAAGAAAATAAGTTTTGATGAAATACTTACATTTCTATAGTCATATTTAACTTGTTAAATGTGGCAAGTGAACCATTTTGTCATACTTGACAAAAAGTGTCTTCTTTCAGACAGAGCAATGCAGTTTGAAAATCAGAGCTGAGGTAACTGGTACGAAATGGTACAGCTTAACTGAGTCATCTGAAATATGCTAAAACCACCAGAATCTTGAAATCTATTTTGATAAGGGTATTCATACTTCCAGGAAAATTATCTACAGATGTCTAGAAGATGTTGCAAGACTCTTAAAAGTTGCTTTATTCTGACATAAACATATTTGAGCTCATTTTCAATCAAGTTACACATTATCATTTATAGTCTTTCACAACTTGCTACAGAAAAACACTATGTAAATTGTTTCTCTACCGGGAAACAGATAGTAAATAATTCTATGTTTTGTTAGGGACTACATAATTTGACCAAAAAAATCTGCACACCTTACAAAAGCCGTCATAATTCTATAATGGTAAGAACTCTAAACAAAACTCCATATTCATGAGGAACAGTGATAAAATCCATGAGATCTCACTTATTCCTGTATACTCAAAAACCTAGAAAAACCAGGGGAGAATATCAGTAATGCCGAGAAGCTGTTTTCCATGGAATCTAATCTGTTCTACAGAAACATCTAGTGGAAGAATCCAGATAATATTTCAAATTCCTAAACAGTTAGAAAATAATCCAAGTCTCTGTTATTTGAGCAAGGAAAGAATGCATTCACAGAAATGGGAGAGGGATCTTTTTTTAAAACAAATCTATATCTGCATATCTACCTGTCAAAATTTGATTCATTTGCACTTCCATAAGGTAAAGGTTCCCCTCGCATGTATGTGCTAGTCGTTCCTAACTCTAGGGGGCGGTGCTCATCTCCCTTTCAAAGCCATAGAGCCAGCGCTGTCTGAAGACATCTCTGTGGTCATGTGGCTGGCATGACTACACGCCAAAGGTGCACGGAATGCTGTTTACCTTCCCACCAAAGGTGGTCCCTATTTTTCTACTTGCATTTTTTACGTGCTTTCGAACTGCTAGGTTGGCAGAAGCTGGGACAAGTAACAGGAGCTCACCCTGTTACACGGCACTAGGGATTTGAACTGCTGAACTGCCGACCTTTCAATCGACAAGCTGAGCGTCCGCATCTCAGCCACCATGTCCCTAATTGCACTTCTGTATCACATATCAATTTCAAGATTTCTATGCAAACATTTTTTATTTGCTTCTGCAACATAGTTTTCACTCTTTGTCTCCCTCCCTCCTCACTTTCACTTATGCCTAAACAACTATGAAGCATAACTGGGTGTACATAAACTGAATCCATGGATGAAAACAATCAGTTGCATAACAGCAAATGTGTATAAAACGAATCCTAAGTAAAGAAAAGGAAATCACTACATGTGACAGGCCTTTTTTTTTTGTTATTGTCAAAATTGGATCCTGGGACAAAATGGACATGGAAGAAAAGAAAAGTAACTGGGGATGAAAACAGAACAATTTCAGAAAAGAAAATCTTGTATTAGCAGACAAATTTTTCAACAGGATAAATAGAAAGTGAGCATAAGGAGAAAGGATATGCAGACTGTTTAGAATAAAGCAAAGAAATACCTTAAAAATGCATCAGAAGTATGTGTTGCTAAAAGGAAGAATAAATAAAATAAGCTTGGTGGAATAATGATGTTAAAGAAGCTGAGGATGAGAAATTTATAGATAAAAAAGCAGGAAGAAAAAAGATACTATATAATGACTATAGAAAAATGGGTATTAAAGAGAATGTAGTCAAAAAAAGCAAGGAATGTAAAATTGAAAAAGCAGGAAAAAGGCAACATGATTTTGAGGGTATTCTTAAAATTATAATTATGGAAGGATTACATATACTCTGCCCTCAGCAATGATATTAAAAATACAAATGATGAAATGGATTGGGCTTAAGCAAAAGAAAGAATGTTTGAAGAAATATTTCAGAGATTTTTATAGGTATAATAGTGTTACGTTGAAGAGGGCAAATGAAGCAAACACTTTAAATTTAAAGTTTTGTGGGGCTTGTTAAACATAAGTTTGAAGATTCCATCTAGTCCTTAAGATTGGAAGAATGACATTATTGTCCTCCTGTAACAGTTTGACAATAACAACATTTTCAAACTGGGCAGTTTTAAGATATGTGGACTTTAACTCACAAAATTCTCCAGCTGAGGAATTCTGGGAGTTGAAGTCCACACATCTATCTCTAATCCTATAACAAAGGGGAAAAGCTACAATCTGGTTAGATAAATTAAGTCTCCCTGGGAAAGTAGTTTGACAGAATTTGGACTGAAATAGTACAAAAGGTTATTTTGGTTTGCTTATTTGGATCTTGCATAGTATTACATTTTTTCCTGTTCCTATTTTTTATCATTGTACACCATCCAGAGTCACAAATTGTGAGAGCAGCAGCTTTAGAAATCCCTTAAATAAGTGGAAGACAAATGAAAATTGCGAGCGTACAGTATGGTTTACTGTTAGACAAGTATTCCAGACAAAAATTTGCAATTCATCACATATTTTAGAAATATATAAATGTCATTTATTAGTGAATAGAAACTTCTTATGGAGTTTTTGCTGAAAAACTTGTGATTTATGGGTTTCAAGGTTAGAAAGGGTAGCTTATGGAAAGAAGGAAATTATGATGTAATCTTAGCGAAAGAGGATAAAATATAAATCTGTAACTGCTATCAGAAAGATTGAAAGCCTTTTCTTTGGAATTGTTCCTCCTCCATTTCTTTTTCTATATTTCTTGTTCATTTTCTTATCATTTTCTTTATACTTCAATTCAAAATTTGTACTTTCTAATTCTGTTGAAAAACCTCAATAAGAATTAATTAAAAATAAAAAAGTGTATAAATGTAATTAAAGCTACTGTATATTTGTAGGTTTGCGTAATGCTTTTGATCAGCTGAATACCTTGCATGAATATGGAGTTAAAGGTTGGTTGCTGAACACCTCAAGAACTTTTCAGAATGGGAGTAAATCATGATTACAACAAATGGAATGCTTGAGGAATAGTTTAACTTTAAGCAGGGACTAAGATAAAGATGTGTGATGTTCCCTAAATGCTTGATATAGGAAGCTAGCTGAATACCCGTGCTCCACTACAACACTACATGATCAGGCTTGATAAATCAACACTTAAGAATTTGAAAATTAATGAGTAGTTACGATCGGCCTCTCTTCTCTCCTTCTCTCCCTCAGGCTTGCCCCACAGAAGCCTCTCCTCTCTATCCCCTTCTCTCCCTCAGGCTTGCCCCATAGATCATCTCCCCTTCTTTCCCTCAGGCTGGCCCCACAAAAGCCTCTCCTCTCCCTCTCCCTCAGGCTGGCTCCACAGAAGCCTCTCTTATCCTATCCCCTTCTTTCCCTCAGGCTGGCCCCATAGACCCTCTCCTCTCCCCTTTTCTCCCTCCACCTTGACCCACAGAAATATCTCCTATTCTATCTATCTCCTGTCTCCCTCAAGCTTGCCCCATAGATTCTCTCCTATCCACTTCTTTGCCTCCACCTTGCCCCACAGAAACATCTCCTATCGTATCCCCTTCTCTCCCTCAGGCTTTCTAGCCCCTTCTCTCCATGAGGCTTGCCCCACAGAAGCCTGTCCTATGCAATCTCATTCTCTCCAGAGTTATTTTCAAGTTGGGAGGGGGAGTAGAATGTCTAATTAGCATCAGAGCGTGTTATAATAATATAGGAAATACTAATGCTCTGATGGTCATTTTGAAAAGTCCTTTCTTAGCGAGCACCTAGAAGCCAAGAGTAACATACGTGGCAAATTTCAAGTTTGTAGGCTTTATGGTTCTGGAGATTTTGTGATTAATATGTGAATGGTTTTCGCTTTTAGATATATATATATACATACACTTATGGTGACATTAGAGGTGAGTTGGTTAGGGTTGTGAATATATATTTACGTTTATACATATATATACATGATCCCAAGTTGCTGGTTGAGAAACCAAATGTTTTGCAGCAAATCTCAGACACTGTACAATGTAACATGAACTATAGAACTGAACATTAACATTCAAGGATCAAGGAAAAATACCATGAATAACTAAAAGTGAGACCTACCTAACAAAAGTAGAGTAAGTAGTCGAATTTCTGTAGTTTGACTGAATGCTTAGCAAAGATGGGGAAATGGATGGAAAGAGAGATTAAAAAGAGAACATACAGTTGTAGTGCTTTTTGAGTATCAAAATGTTGGGAACCACCCAGGTAGGGCAAGGAGGAGGAGTCAAGTGAGGAATTAGCCTTGAATCATTGCATAGCTGTAAGAGATCTAGAGTTGACACCCTACCCCAAGCTCCATGGGACCTTATCTATCTGTTCCCAAAGGAATCCAAGCAGGAATCTCGGGAGATTCCTGTATTATAGGCAGAATATAATAAAGTAATTAGTTTGAATTCTACATGTGTGGATCAGGTTGCTTGAGTCTAACACAAAATAAAGAGTATTAAACCTCACTATTCCCTTGCCTCTTCCCCAGCCAGATGACAAACGTGGCAAACGTGTTCAGCAGATGAGGCTCACTGCCTTCTTGCTCTCACCCATCCCAGGACTGCACCCTCACCCAGTGCTTAGATCTTGGGCCACCAGGAGGAGGAGGAAGATGGCGAAGTCAGTTGTGGGCAGTGGAGGGTGGCAGTGGGGGCAGCAGGGGTATGGGGTGGAGTACAGGGTGTCCAGAAGAGAAGATTGGGGAGTAAAGGTAGGCGGATGGGGGAGTTGAAGTGAAGGCAACCATAACAGAGCAGAGAAGCATGAGATTCTCGCCTAATGACAGTGCTATCCTAGCTGAACAACCCCAACTAAGACTGCTGAAATTGCCATCGCTAAGTGGGGCTGTCATATGAAGTTTTGCTTAATGATCACGTTGCTTATTCCATACAGAATATTCAGCTTCCAAATATTGCTCTAAAATTAGAGACCTAAACAGCAGCAAATTCTGGTGCTATTTTTTGATCGAAGAGGTTTCAATCTTGATTGCAGAAAATATGACTTCTGTAACAGAGTTATTAGTGCTTGGAACACAGTACCTGACTCTGTGGTCTCTTCTCAAAATCCCCAAAGCTTTAACCAAAAACTGTCTACTATTGACCTCACCCCATTCCTAAGAGGTCTATAAGGGGCGTGCATAAGAGCACAAATGTGCCTACCGTTCCTGTCCTATTGTTTCCTTTCATTATATCCAATTAATATAGTTATTACACACTTATGCTCATATATATGCTTATATATTATATAGTTATTTTCATGCTTATGCTTATATATACTGTTGTGACAAATAAAAATAAAAATAAAATAAAAAAAAAGATCAAGCTCCACTAAATGTTATTCAGAAAAGAATATCAACCAAAAAAATCAACTTCTTCATAATCAGGTAAAAATGCTAGCTTTATGGCTTATCTGCTCTGGCATACATAATTTCTTTCCTTTCTTTTTCTGTTCAACTCTTCTATTCTTTTATGTCTCTTTTTTTAATTTAGAGGGAGGCCCTCTATCTGTTAATGGGATAGATTTCTATAATTCATATAGAAATCAATTATTTTCCAAATTTGGGGATTAAAACTATAGTTAAGTACCTTTCTTTTGCATTTTTCACAGTGGAATGAAACCTGTTTTTATTACATAGATTAAGATGGCTAAGCTCCTAAAAATTGGGGTCACAGGTTATCTCAATTACAATGTTTATATGCTACCATTCTCCCAGTATAATTTAAAATATTTTTGGACATCCACTAAAGAACCATTTTAGTTTTTGATCACTTTGATATTTGATCCAGAAAACCTTATCACTTTGAGAAAAGAATGCTAAAATTTACTAAATGAAATGCAAACTGTTTTGAAAGCTATTCCAACATAGCAGTAGGTGAGCAAATTTTTAACTGAGGTTAAAGTTAAGTGTAGTTTTCTCAGTGTTCAGCTTCAATCCAAGTTGAAAGCTCAGTTTTTATAAGAGATCAGTTCTTTCAAAAGCAACACTGTTATCTATATTTAAATTAGAAAAGTTATTGAGTTTTGTTGATTTTATTCAGCTTTTAATATAAAAATAATAGAAAAAATATATATAGAAATATCTTGTTCTCAAAACATATATACTACATACTCTATATTGAAAGGTAGGAAAGGCATTTGTCTATACAATTGGTCACAAATTACTTTTAAACAGAGGTGAAATCCTACCAGTTTGGACTGGTTCGGGTGAACTGGTAATGATGATTGGTAGCAATCATCCCTGGTGGCCCCGCCCCCACCTGCTCAACAGGCGCACCTGGGCCACCTTGCCTGCCGCTTCTGTGTGCTGCGTTTGGAAGGGGCCGCCGCCGCTCTCGCCGGCCTCTCTCCCCACCTGGCTGCAGATGTCCTCCTGCCCTCCTGGAGCACCGCCACTGTGCTGCCATTCGCTTTCTTCCTTCTCCCACCACGAAACGAAAGCCAATGGTGGCGGTGGTACTTCAGGAGAGCAGGTGGGCATATTCAGTATAGTTGTCATCTGTAGACGTCACCTGCCCTCCTGAAGCACCACTGCAGTGAACAAAACAACCCCATTGTGCCATACCTCCTCTTGCAGCCAAATGCGCTGAGAAAAATGGCAAGGTTTTGTGCCAGGTGGCTGGGCCTGCAGTGGCGGCTTGAATGGCCCAATTAAAATTGTGAATGTTGGCATGGGGACCTCAGCTGCAGCGCTGCTCCAACCAGCCAGCCCATGCCAAGCCGGGCTGGCTGTTCAGTCTCCGCCGGCGGCTGGGCGATGCTGCATGCAGCGCATTGAGCAGCTGTCGGCCACGTGGCTCTTTGCCGGTGGCCAGCCCAGAGAGGAAGTGCACGGCCTCGGCTCTGCGCTTGGGGAAGCAAGGGGGAGTTACAGTGGCTTCCCTGCTCAGCCCCGACAAGCGATGCATGGTGCCCGTACCAGCATCCAGAGAGGAGCAGAGAAGATCGCTCCTTGCAAGCAGACAAGCAGAGCTAGCAAGTGTAAGGCGTGCCATGGGAAAAATGAAAGGCCCTGTTGTCCTGCAGAGCCTGCTGCTGCTTGAGTGGTGGTGATGGTGGTGGTGAGGAGAACGGTGAGACACAGGGATTAGGTCAGGTGGAGCTGGCTGACTCAGGGCTGCTCAGAAGCCGCCCGCCCCTGCCGCTGCCAGAAGTTTGGATGCCTCGGCTTCAGATCGCTTCCTCTCTCTCTCACACACACAAAAATAGAGGTTGGAGAGCTCTCTTGCTCTCTCTCCAAGCGCCTCATGCACAGCCCATTTGAGGAAAGGGCACGCACGGCTGGGTGCATTTGGCTTCAGGAGGCGGCCCGAGTGAAAGGTGGCCTTTTCTGCAGCATTCTCTTCCTTTCTTTCGATTGCCCTGCAAGGGGAGGGCTCTGCCTTTGCAGAAATGGGGCAATCAGTTTGTACAGAGGATTGGTGGGGGGGAGGATGGGCAGCCCTCTGGGATGGAGAGCGGGGCAAGAGAAGGCTCCGAAGTTTGCTTGGGCAGTGAAGCCAGATGGCGGAGAAAAACTCAAAGCGTTAGGGGCTTCAGAAGGGCAGAATGTGCTTTAGAATGTGCAGCTCCTGGCTCTTACAGTGAGTGACATACATGATGTCAAGTTGGCCATGCCCACCAGTCACATGCCCACCAAGCCACAGCCACAGAATCGGTAGCGAACATTTTTAGATTTTACCACTGCTTTTAAATCACTATTACAATTGCGAGTGCTCTCCGAGACATCACTAAATGAGGATTATCTGTATCTGTTTTATAGCAGCACACAGTAATTTAAGAGACAGGGCAACCAACTCTCACAGACACTTTTTATTAAAAAAAATGTCCACATAACCCCTAAAACTGGTTTCCTCTTCAGATCATGTAATATTCTAAGCATCTCAAAAATTACAGATGGCAAGTTAAAGTATGTCTTTGTTTTCTGATCAATTCCTCTTTGGTGATACATCTCTCAAACATTGGGGAAAATAAAGTAGCAGAAAGGAAAATTCTGCTCTGGGATTGATCCTATATCCCATATCATCAGGACTAACTGATGTTTAAGCATAATTTAATGGATTCAGACAATATGCTAAGAAGAGATAGCTGAAGCTGCTTAACCAAGAAAAAACTTGGTCATACACTATTATTGAAAGCTTTTTAGCTTACCATGAAATAACTATATTTCTGGGGCTGAGTGACATTCAGACCTAAACCAAAATACAGCTGAGCATGCAATTCTGTAAATATATATACAGTATAATTAAAAACTCAGCAGGATAGCATGCATGACTGTATAGCTTTGTGATAACCCTTGGATAATTTATTTTAAGGAGTATTCCTCCGCACAGAGGAACCATTGTTTTGACAACAACTAATCAGTTTAAATTTGCAGCAGTAAGAAACCAGAAGCAAAAGCTGTTATCATAAGAAGGAATGCCTACAGGGCAGAAAAGGTGCTCAGAAAAGGACTGCTTTTAAGAAACATACTCACTGATGTGAACCAAAATCTGCATGCTGAATATGCAACACAGATATCACCTACCAACTACATACACTGATTTAAACTGCCCCAAAGCCTTTATCAGACATCTAGAGCAAAATATAGATTTATGCTGTATTGTTTTTACTTGACTGCCTGATACTTCCTCTGAAAGCATGAACTGGCAATAAGAATAGTACTATTATACATTGTACATGCAACACTCCTGTTCCGCCTTTGCTTTTGGAACTTTTTAGTTTGAAAAGTGATAAAAATTGTTATTTTGTCTGAATATTTTGAAAGTCACAGTAAACCTTATAAACAGTGGTGAAATGTAAAATTTGTTACTATCGGTTCTATGGGCGTGGCTTGCTGGGGGGGGGGTGTAATGTGACATTGTGTGGGCATGGCCACCTTTTTTTATATAATTTTAAAAGCATTTTTCTACAACCGTTTTGGCCGAAGAGGTTGTAAAAAAATGCTTTTAAAAGCCTCTGACGATCCCAGCTGAGCTGAGCGATCATCAGAGGCTTTTTTTAGTTTTAAAAGTATTTTTTCGGCTGAAGAAAAAATGCTTTTAAAAGTTAAAAAAAAACACACTCTCTGATGATCGCGCAGCTCAACTGGGCATGGGAGGGGGGGGGCAGGGATTTTTGCTATGGGTTCTCCAAACCACCAACCACAATCACTACCGGATCGAATGATCCGGTCCGAACCGGGAGCATTTCACCCCTGCTTATAAGGTTGTTTTTGCATCAGCTTGCGCCAATACAGTCTGCATTTGAGCAAATGGGGCTAGTAAACTATCTGCAGCCCGGTTTGCCATTTATTCTATGTAGGTCTCAGGCTTTTCCATTATTAAGACACCAGAAAACAAATCCAAGAACAAACGTAGAACATTTTTTCATGTTTCTCTTGAGAGGACACATCCAGAGTTTATGTTCACTATTAATACTTGAATTGGCTAAACAAGCAATGATCAGCTTATTAATGCATCCACTCATAAAAGAATTTCCTGCGAGCCAGTCTTGTTATTTTTTAATGTGCAGCAAATATTAGTCAATGTTTTGTATCCAATCATGAAATTCCATTTGTACAAAGCTTCTATGGTACTAGAAGTAGGAATTCATAAATGTTCTGCCGGTGGTTATGCAAATAGTAAGGAAGTGAAAAGCCCACCCCCCACCTTCCTCATTTTTTGCAAGCATAACAGTAAATGCAAACACTTGCAAACATTAAAAGAAAAGTGCTATTAAAGTGTATCACCTTATGCTAATATATGATGTGAGGGTTTTTTAAAGTGGATATACATCTATTTATATCTCTTGGATGAACATGTAATTGAGAAATTACATTCTTTGCTTAATTGGAAAGTAAAACTAGACAGAGTTTCTTTATCTGCATTTAATGAGGTCATTTCTCTAATGAGATGATGTCTGCTATCAGAGTTTACGATTTCCATGCTGCCTCCCAGGAAGTTACAGGTTCCAGAGAGGCAGTGCGTGGGTGATGGTGGCGGGGATATACATTCATACGCAGATTTCTTGCATAACTTTGGATGTACTCCTTATCAAGAGACACACATTCTAAATTCCTTAGCAAAAATTAAGCCTGATAAGAAAACACAAATGGGTAGAAAAGTTGCATATGCTGAGGAGTATCATTACAAAATGCTGCTTTCAGTGCAAAGTCTAAACTATCAGATTACTCCTCTTAATGGCTATTGTGCAAGTTGAACTAGGGTAGTTTTTTCACTCTTTTAACATTTCAGCAAGCATGTCTTCTTTCACTGTACTATGACCAATCTCTCTGGATATTTTGTTTCAGAAAAACTATTTTTAACCATAGAGTTGAAAGAAGCCACCTAGGCCAGGGGTCTGCAAACTTGGCTCTATTAAGGCTTGTGGATTTCAACTCCCAGAGTTCCTCAGCCAATTTCCAACTCTGGGAATTGAAGTCCGTAAGTCTTAAAAGAGCCAGGTTTGCAGACCCCTGACCTCAGCCAATCCCGTTTAGCGTTAGAATACAAATTAAACCATCCTAGACAGATTGCCATCTAGCCTCTGATTGAGCCGTGTACAGTGCATGCCAAAAGGAGGCATGGGGTAAGTAGAACAGCCTGCGGAGGGAGGGAGGTGATCAGCTGTGGCGTGCAATCTTTTTTTTTTTACTTTTAAAAGCATTTTTTTACAACCTATTTGGTCAAATAGATTGTAAAAAAATGCTTTTAAAAGTAAAAAAAAGGCTCTGACAATCATGTGGCTCAGCTGTGATTGTCAGAGCCTCTTTTTTTACCTTTTAAAAGCATTTTTTAAAAGAAGCATCAAGTGGACAATTTGGTAGGCATGGGCGGGGAGCCCAGGGATTTTTGCTACCAGTTCTCCGAACCACCTGCCGCCATCGCTACCAGATCAGCTGATCCGGTCTGAACTGGGAGCATTTCACGCCTGATAAATTGTTAGATAAGCAATATACATACATGGAGCTTAAAGGTAAGAAATAATCCCAGCCCTACAAAGTGGATTATTTGCCCTAATCATATGACTATTAAAAGACTGCAGCCACAGTTGCTAAATTTGACTTATGAATCAGTCTCTTACTTCAAGAGATTCAGCTTAGATCTTATCAAAATTGACACTGGGGAAATACATAGGACAGAAATGCTGGGGAAACTAAAAAACACAGCAAAAACACCAGGAACAAACCTTTGATATCTGAAAACAGGAGAGAGCAGAACTTCAAACATCTTTACTTGTATGCATACAATACAATGGGAGTTACTTGTGTTAGGATTGTGGCCTTAAATATATGGTTGTGTAAACAATTGGATTATTTGGCTCTGGGTTCAATAATTATGACTTGCCACTGAAGGAGAGTGACTGAGGCAACCGACAAGCCTCTGCTTTCACTCAGAAGCAGAATGGATTCTTTGTGTGACTGTAAAACACAGAAATAGACACTATCTTGGCATATCCAAGCTATTTAGATTCCAGAGTACAATACAATGACCTGATACACTGACTATACATGAAATTGGCCACTGGAATGTGTATTCCATTGTTTACTAATGTTCAGCCACCATTCACTATTCAGCGTCCCCATCATTATGTTTAATACACATTTCACAGTAGGGTACTTTGAACAAGAGACCATCAGTCAAACCTAACTCACAGAAAAGTTGAAATGCCAATGGATTTTTCATTTTATTAGCTATATCAGAGAAATAGATTTCAAGCCCTGTCAAATAAACTTACAATTTAACTAAGACAACAAAAGTATTCCCAAATTTTCTTTACTTTTTAGTATCTATCTATCTATCTATCTATCTATCTATCTATCTATCTATCTATCTATCTATCTATCTATCTATCTATCTATCTAGAGGGACGCGGTGGCTCAGGGGCTAGGACTTTGAGCTTGTTGATCGAAAGGTCGACAGCTCAGCGGTTTGAATCCCTAGTGCTGCCGTGTAACGGGGTGAGCTCCCGTTACTTGTCCCAGCTTCTGCCAACCTAGCACTTTCGAAAGCACGTAAAAATGCAAATAGAAAAAATAGGGACCACCTTTGGTGGGAAGGTAACAGCGTTCTGTGCGCCTTTGGCGTTGAGTCATGCCAGCCACATGACCACGGAGACGTCTTCGGACAGCGCTGGCTCTTCGGCTTTGAAACTCAGATGAGCACCACCCCCTAGAGTCAGCAACGACTAGCACGTATGTGCGAGGGGAACCTTTACCTTTACTTTACCTCCATCTATCTATCTATCTATCTATCTATCTATCTATCTATCTATCTATCTATCTATCTATCTATCTATCTATCTATCTATCTATTTCTTTCTCTCCATCCATCTATCCATCCCCCATTTCTCCATCCTGGGGGAAAGGGAGAGGGAGTCAAAGCAGTGGTCACTGGAAACAAGGCTTTTTCTATCAATGTGTCCAAAATAAAAAAACCTCCCCCATTCCTCAGCACATTGTCCAGTTCCCAAAAAGCATTTAAAGGTTCCATTGCTGATTTCTCTCTCTCTAGTCCTTCTTGTAAAAAGTATAATGGAGTCATAAAAAATAGTTCTTTCTTCTGTCATTCCTCTAGCTCGAGATTCTTCCCTTTGTTCCAGATCATTCATATCTGTCCTTCATTTCATAAAGAAAAACTGCAGTTCTCATTGCTTAGCTTGGAATGCACTTATCTATCCTGAGATAATTTACTTCAGTGTTTATTACAAATAGTCCTTGATTTACAACCTTTCATTTAGTGACTGTTCAAAGTTACAGTGGCACTTTAAAAAGTGACTTATGACCATTTTTCACACTTACAACCAATGCAGCCTCCCATATTGCAGTGTCCTGGTGTCATGTGATCGCGTTTTGCAGCCTTTGGACAAGCAAAGCCAATGGGGGAGCCAGATTGACTTAACTGTGGCAAGGAAGGTCCTAAAATGGGGCAAAACTCACTTAACTGTCTCGCTTAGCAACAGAAATGTTGGGATGAATTGTGGTTGTAAGTCGAGGACTACCTGTCCTTCCATATGTAATGCAAGATCAAACTGTGCTATCCTGCTAATCTGGTATTCACTTCCTGTAGGAAGTTCTCCTTCAGCTGATTGCTTATATAAGCATCATGTGTAATCAGCTAACTTTTATTTCTTTCTCCTCTTTCACGCGACTCATTCTGTTCTTCCTGAGAAAAACAGTTCATAAGAATTGCAATTTAATTCAAAGAAATTTTTTTAGACTAATAAAACATGTTTCATCTAAAGAAGAGCCAGTCTCATTTCACACAAAAAGGCAGCCAGGTTTTTTCTTTTTCTTTGCCAGTGTATCTGATTGGTAAACAGCACTTAAACTGCAGCTTCTCCCATTTGGGCAGCAGAAGTAATGAGAACACAAAGGGAGGAATATGTAGCCAAAAGGCTACTCCTTGATCCAACCACAGCTGACTGGATCTGAAGAAGGGCAGAATTAGAGATGTTACCTTTGATATGAAAGCCGCTTGAGTGACTTTGGGCTGGTCCCTCCCTCTCAGCCCAACCCACCAAGAAGGGTTGTTGTGGGGGAAAGGGAGAGGGAGTCAAAGCAGTGGTCACTGGAAACAAGGCTTTTTCTATCAATGTGTCCAAAATAAAAAACCCTCCCCCATTCCTCAGCACATTGTCCAGTTCCCAAAAAGCATTTAAAGGTTCCATTGCTGATTTCTATCTCTCTAGTCCTTCTTGTAAAAAGTATAATGGAGTCATAAAAAATAGTTCTTTCTTCTGTCATTCCTCTAGCTCGAGATTCTTCCCTTTGTTCCAGATCATTCATATCTGTCCTTCATTTCATAAAGAAAAACTGCAGTTCTCATTGCTTAGCTTGGAATGCACTTATCTATCCTGAGATAATTTACTTCAGTGTTTATTACAAATAGTCCTTGATTTACAACCTTTCATTTAGTGACTGTTCAAAGTTACAGTGGCACTTTAAAAAGTGACTTATGACCATTTTTCACACTTACAACCAATGCAGCCTCCCATATTGCAGTGTCCTGGTGTCATGTGATCGCGTTTTGCAGCCTTTGGACAAGCAAAGCCAATGGGGGAGCCAGATTGACTTAACTGTGGCAAGGAAGGTCCTAAAATGGGGCAAAACTCACTTAACTGTCTCGCTTAGCAACAGAAATGTTGGGATGAATTGTGGTTGTAAGTCGAGGACTACCTGTCCTTCCATATGTAATGCAAGATCAAACTGTGCTATCCTGCTAATCTGGTATTCACTTCCTGTAGGAAGTTCTCCTTCAGCTGATTGCTTATATAAGCATCATGTGTAATCAGCTAACTTTTCTTTCTCCTCTTTCACGCGACTCATTCTGTTCTTCCTGAGAAAAACAGTTCATAAGAATTGCAATTTAATTCAAAGAAATTTTTTTAGACTAATAAAACATGTTTCATCTAAAGAAGAGCCAGTCTCATTTCACACAAAAAGGCAGCCAGGTTTTTTCTTTTTCTTTGCCAGTGTATCTGATTGGTAAACAGCACTTAAACTGCAGCTTCTCCCATTTGGGCAGCAGAAGTAATGAGAACACAAAGGGAGGAATATGTAGCCAAAAGGCTACTCCTTGATCCAACCACAGCTGACTGGATCTGAAGAAGGGCAGAATTAGAGATGTTACCTTTGATATGAAAGCCGCTTGAGTGACTTTGGGCTGGTCCCTCCCTCTCAGCCCAACCCACCAAGAAGGGTTGTTGTGGGGGAAAAGGGGAGATAGAACTACTTATGTATGTTCACCCCATTGAGTTACTTGTGAAAAAGTGATAATGGCAGGATAAAAATCTAATAAAAAAAATAAAATAAAAGTTGCTTCTCAATGGAGCTTTTTAAAAAAACAACAATAATAAATAGATAGCCATGAATAATTTTAAAACTTAGGTTAAGGCTCTATTTCTTAATATGCCATCTAAGATAATCAAATTACATTTTTTCATGTAATTGCGCTAGTGTTTTTATTCTGACATTTAACTACCACTATTGTGCATGTATTCCTTCATGATAAAGTTCAGCAAACAAAATTCAAATGCGGCAAAGGAGGCAAGAATAGACTAGAATAGAATTTTTTATTGGCCAAGTGTGATTGGACAAGGACTTTGTCTTGGTGCATATGCTCTCAGAGAACATAAAAGAAATGATAAAATGATATTTAAGTTATACGGCATGATCCAAGGATTAAATTAAAGGTGTTTCTGTTGACAATCGTGTGCTGTGAAAAATGGGGGGGGGAGCACAGTTCCATTTAATCTTGTGTACTGAAACAAAATAAAATAAGATGCAACTTGTTTTACATTGCACTGTATTGCACTTTATACAATTTTAGATCATGTAACAAGAAGAAAGCACAGAAGTAATTTCAAATTATTCAGGAGTTTTCAAGCTAGCACTAAGTGTAATTCCAGCAAAAACAGAAAAAATAAAAAATAGCACACATCTGACATAAAGAAACTCATTGAAGACTGTAATACTAATGAAATGCTTACCTTTTCGCTGAATAAAAATCCGAAGCAAAGGATTAGCAGTAGAAACTGCTTTGTGGTAGTTGTCATCATTATTAATTGGTAGGAGATCTCCGTGAATGTCTGTATATCCAACTAAGACCTCAACATTGGGTATCTTGTGAACATGCTGAAGTAATCCATAGAATTCCTCAAATCTGCCAGGCTTTGATCTTTCCAAAGAAAAACGTCGGAACTCTGCACCAAACTATAAGAACCAGAAAACATTAGTAACAATAGGAAATGTATCAGAATACTTTATAATTCTCAAATTGTCAAATACATGATAAGGATTGCATCTAAGATAAGAAAATGAAAGTTCTTGTTCCCAATCATTTCTGAAATGTCTACCTAGCTTTGCATTACAGTACCATTCTCATTCACTGATGTACCCTCTTTTATCCTTTTATGGTCTCTATATCCCAGAACAATTCATATGTGGTATATAACGAAATCCCACTTATCATGATCCAATAGAATATATGTAGTTCAACGTTGAATTGTGGAGTCACTCATTGATGTCAAGTGTGGTTGTTTGTTTGCTTGCAGATGTTTCATTACTTCACTAAATAATATCATCATGAAACATCTGCAAGCAAACAACCAAGCTCAGAGAGAATCAATGACTTCACTTATCGTGACTGTTTATGCACCCTACAAGATCAGAAATGTGGGCTGAATAATTTTCCATTTCAGGAACATTTGTGAGTTTCAGTTATAGATATTTATTTTCTCACCTCAATCCAGGGGAAGGTTACTGCAAAATCTCCATTTCTTCCCAATCAGCTGGGACTTGGGAGGCAGAGAATTGATGAGGGTGGGGTCAGTTAGAATTTTTACTACCAGTTCTCCGAACTACTCAAAATTTCTGCTACTGGTTCTCCAGAACTGGTCAGAACCTGCTGAAACCCACCTCTGATTATATTCCAGAGGGAGGAAGTACATCCAGCAGGACCAAGAAGAGGAAGGGCCTTTTCTGTGGTGGCTCCCTCCTTGTGAAACAACATCCCCATGTTTGGTCCCCATTTTGACACGCTTTCACAAGCCCTGAAGACCTGGTTTTGCCAATGGGATGGAGCTCACCAAGTAGCTTATTTGACTGATTGTTGTTGCCAGGGATGTTGTTGCCAGGGGTGAGATTATTGCTTTGTATTGTTTTTATATTGGGTTTTTATTTTTGTAAGCTGCCAAGTCATTGAGAGTGATTTAGATGGTCATATAAATATTCATAAACAAACAAACAAATAAACGCATGTCAAGCCACTGGTCTTCCCCATTCTCACTAGCCCCAAGATTCCTGACATTCATGCAAGATTTGACATATGATATTCAGTAACTTTAAAAGCAGTAACTATGGCACAGCAAACAAATACGTCTATACATTTGTATTTCTCTCTTTCCAACAACACAAACCTACAAATGAGTTCTCTATCCCACACAATCTGGCTATTCAGTAAGTATGCACAGGATTACACAGTAAATCTCCTAAGCCGTTTCCCCTTTTCAGGTTCCACTGCAATTGAATTCTACATCATCTTCTGTTACAAAATGCTCCCCCATATTCTTGCTCACTCACTTCATAGTCTGAAATTTATTTTGAAAGGAAATACCAAAGTACTTCTCTACATCCTTCTAAATTGCTACCTTCCTAGCTTTGGAGGCTTTTATTTAATAAGGAATGTGGTAACAGCATTTTACACCTGAATGGACAGGATGCTGGATTTTTTTGGTTCATGCATGTCACCTACACAATTATTTAAGCCTGTATATCAAGTGTGCATGTAGAAGAGGAAATTATAAATATAAATTTCCTTTTCCAATAGTTGCACCTGTGGCTAGTCCATATGCTTCACTTTGTAGATCTCACAATGCCTTTGACAGAAATAACAGCAAAGAAAAAATTCAAATATTTTCTACATTTAAGTTCAATCAATCAATCAATCAATCAATCAATCAATCAAGCCTAAAGATAAGGATGCTTTTCCAGCTCTGCTGACAGCATCAATTAAAGCAATTGGTCATTCCCTTCTTCCAGGGTATTTTTTTCAACTTCTTCTCTGTCTAGCCTAACAAGGTTTAAAAAGATGTCAAGATAGCATGCTAAACCTTTAAAACCAAAGTAGTCAAAATGCAGAAAAAGCAGCAAAACACAAACCAACCGCCCACACCTATCAAAGTCTAACAGAAATAATAATGAGCCAAAATAACAGGAATTAATTTTACAGCAGTAAGAAATCTTTATATATGCATGTTTGATCAGTTTTTAAACTGAAGTTCAAGCGTACGTGAATTTCAAATAACATTTCAACTTGCTTGGCCTAAATTTTTAAGAAACTTGATACATTTCCAACTTCGCTGAGTGCCGCACTTGGCTTAAATTTTATAGAGGCTTACATGCAGACTTGCTGCTGGAGATTTTGCCTTAATCTTCAAGACATTCCTGACCACCTTGATTTTACATAGTCAAAGACGACAAGCATTAATGGGGGATTTATGATTTTGCCATCTATATGGTTCAAGGGGGCTTTGTTTCGGCTGAAACAGTAGATTTTTAATGCTGATCGGTAGAGAGATTTAAGCTCTAGCCCTTCCTAGAACGGACTTATTTTCCGCAGTTATTTTCTTTTCCAACTCACAGAAAGCCTTCACTCTTATTAGATTTGATGAAGCTGGGAGTTTAAAAGCTCTCCATTATAAGTGTCTTTGCCTTTCTGCCTGATGAAGTAGAATCAGTGTCATATCTGCTTCTTTCTCTGCTTTATGGCTGAGCGCTTAATAAAGATTCTGCCAATCAACAATGATGGAGCTCAACAACATGATGGCATTCAAAACAATCTAACCAAAATCCATACACAGGGAGTGTTCAACTGACAATCATTCATTTAGTGACTGAAGTTTTAACAGCACTGAAAAAAGTGACATATGACCGTCTTTCACACGACTCTTGCATCCCCATGGCCATGCGATCAAAATTCGAACACTTGGCAACTCCATGTATTTATGATGGCTGCAGTGTCCTGGGGTCATGTAAATCACTTTTGATAAGCAAATAAGGAAGCCAGATTCACTTATCAATCGTGCTACTAACTTAATTGCAGTGATTCACTTAACAATTGGGGCAAGAAAGATCATAAAATGGGGCAAAATTCACTTAATTGTCTTGCTTGGCAATGGAAATTTGGGGCTGAATTGCGGTTGTAAGTTGAGGACTACCCATAACAGCTATACTAAACAAAATTCCACAGATAGGCTCCATCGATTTCCAGAAACCTGGACTTAAGAGAACATCCAGGTTTACAAAGATGTACAAAATGTCATCAGGATTATGGTCAAATGAATCTTAAGGGACATGGTGTTCCGAAGGACAGCCACAATGACAGAGAAGGCAAGCTTCCTGGTCCCACCAGGTAATATTGCTTAATAGATGGGACCTGAAGCATGCCTACCTTCCCAGAGTTAGTGACATAGGCAGAGATAATCAGAGGAGGAGGTCCCACAAATAACCCTGCTTCATGAAGATCTTTATAAGTGGTAACTGTCATCCTGAAGCCTATTTGGGGGACTGGTGCAGAGCAATAGTACAACACAGGCATATTGAGGAGCACCCATAAATGTCTGTATCACTATATATTGGATCAAATGCAGCTTCTAAGTGCTCTTCAAGAGCAGCTTGGTGTAGACCACATTGCAATTCATATGATCAAGGCGTTAGCAACTATGAATGGCTCTTCCTAATTCAGGAAAAGGTAGGGTTCATAATTTTAGCAGTCAATACAATGATGAAGTTAGCACTAGTTGTGAAAACAGTCATCACATATGGATGAACTGATCAAAGAAAAAAAAATCATCCCTGTGATGTCTTATTAGATTTATATCTCAGCTTTGTTTAACCCAGAATACCTCTTGCCTTCTATTTTCACCATAACAATCCTATGATGGTGACTAGATTGCAAGAGATCAACCTCAATACTCCACTTTGGCTTGTAAAGTATTTAAATAAATGGCCTTAATTTCAAACTATCTTGCATCCTTGTAAACATCTTTGTTGTTTGTAAGCTGTCTAGTGTTGCTGTGAGCAAGTAAGCAACTATATAAATTTTCTAAATCAATCAATAAAATCCTATATAGTCATTAAGTGTATATTATACAATAATCAAGCAAAACAAATGTGTTGTGTTCATACTTGTGTATCCATTTTTTTTTTAAAAAAACTGCATAAGTAACTTCTATCATATTGGTAGAATTATAGGGTGTTTCCAGATATTTACTCTGCAACATTTATGCTTTGTTCCCTCACTTTTCCATGATCCAATCTGAGCCAATCTTGTTCAGTATTAGTATTTTTATTCAGTGTGTGCTTATATCAAAGTACCAGAAAAGACTTATTTTTGTCCTATAACAGCAATAAACTTGTATGATATAAAAATGGATTAAGAGGAAGTGATTGGTGCAAAGCCATCCAGGGAGCTTCTATGGCTCATAAAGAATTAAAAACTAGATCAGACACCATAACCATCGACACACATTGGCTTTCCATTGTTCACTTATTTGTTTGAGATTTGATACTTTTTCTATAGGCTACGAAATCTGATTTTTTTTAGTAAAGTAAACTGAAGTCTGCATTTATTATTACTTTTCCATCTTTGTTAGAATGCTTTGGAAAATTACTCCTTTAGTTTATCCATTTTCTTCTTGCATGCTGTCATTTCCCTCCATGTTGTCTTATACCTTTGTGTATTTCTTATATTTATAAATTAATTATACACAATTTTTTTCTGCTTTAAGTTTTTTTACTTTAGTCTATAACAATGTTTCCATCTATTTTTTTATTAAGCTTTGTTACAGATTAACAGATGTATACTTAAGAGGGTAATAGAGATTTAAAAAAACCTCTTCTCCTGACCACATCATCATGCCATAGTTAAAAGATCAAGGATCAGATGAAAGACGAAAGGGTAAAATATGATACTGCTAGGCTCCACTCTTGTTCAGGATAAAAAGTTGTTTTAAATCTGTCCCACACCTTCAGGATTATTCAATTTTCCAATTTAACTTTGTAAGTATAAAAATATTTATAGTGCTAGATAGCCTCTCAAAATGCAGTCATGAAATAATTGTACTTGCTACCCAAGAATATAACATGGATGGAACATATTCTCCCTAACTGGTGCCAGTCAGTTTTTTCCAATTTGGATTCTTCATGTACAGTGAATTCTTAAGACTGTAAAATTCAATGTATGAATGTGCAAAAAAACCCAAAAAAAACCTATTCTCTGCTTTATGGTCCTTTTACATCGTTCTATAAATATTTCCCCATCTATTTTCATCAAGCTTCACTACAGATAATTAACTGTTGTATATTTATTAGGAAAAGATAAATAAACATTTAATACTCATTAGCTTTTGTTATATATAAACATCAGAGCTTTAGGAAAGTTTGATTTCATGCCATGTTTTCTGTATGCAACAGTACATGTTCAAAAGAAACATAAAAAGTCGCAATACACATGAAATATTGTTACTCAGATACAACTTAGAATTGCAGTTATTCCTTCATTTTCAGAAAGCTTTGGAACTAGCAGTTTGGAAATGCAGCCAATCTATAAAATCTACATATCATTGGGTTATGGTGATCAGTGCAAGCAAATTGTCTTAGTGAAAAGAAAGATAAAAATAATATAGGAAATACAATACAGAGAAGCTAGACTAGAAATGGATTAATATTTTAAAGGAGTGGTAAACCTCACTACATAAATAGGGAAGAGAACATGAATATTGTGGATTGTATTTCACATTAAATCTAAAATCCTGGATGCCAGGTAAAATGTGTTTTAAGGATCATGTTTGTTGCTTATCTAAAATGTTAGTTACCTTCAATAAAAGGATTTAAACTATAACTGATAGCAATTACTGTCAAAACAGTTTATTCCTCTCAGTGCTTAAGAGCAATGCCAAAACACTTCATCCGATCCAGTAATAGCTAACACAAAAGTAAATGAATAATAAAATGTTCTTTCCTAGTCAAACTATAGTATGACACATCCTGTTACTCAAAATGTCATGTGTATCACGGCATACCACTTTAATTTGTGGCATGACTACACAAATAATACAAGGGCAGTTTAATCTATAGAAAAGTATAATGTACTTGGGTGTGTACAAAAACACAGAAGTTTAGAAATCACCTCAGGGTAGCTATTTTGTACAGATACAATTGGCTTATAGTTAGTAAATGACAGGGCCTCTGAGTATTCCAAAATCCCCTAAAATGGAAATTAATCTATGCTGTTTTCAAAAATAATCCACTGTAAAATTATATTACTACATCAATTTTGTTCACTTTTAATATCAGAACTCAAGCACCTAGGCATGCACAATTTCAAAAATGGTTACAGTACCCTGCTCAGTAATGTTAAGGCTATAGTTAAATTAACATGGCTAAAGGAAACAGAAGGCTCAAAATGGCATCCCTTATACCCTTTTTGATAAGATTCTACAAGTTCTTAAAATGTGATCTGATCTGCAACCAGATTAAAAATGTTTAAACTAAAAAAAAAATCAATCAGGATGTTGAGGACAACTTCTGAATAACGAAGTATATCACATCTTTTAAATGTCATCTAAGGTTGTATGGCATACTGCAGAATCTGTGGATTAACAGCTATGCCTGGAAATGGATATGGTGACTAATCATTGCTTCCTCAGGTAAGACAGATACTTGATTAAAAACAAGAATACTTCCCCCCTCCCCCCAAATAGCAAAAGGAAGGAATTCTAATACAATTTTTGAGATTCCTCTGTCTGGGCAAAAACTAGTTATTACAGCATGGAACAAATATTCTGTGCGTAGAAGGGAACGCAAACTGTGGCAAAGGGATAATGCCTACACATAACCACACCCTATTAGTTTATACCAATCATGAATATTGGCCTACATCTCCTACTCTATAATCATCCATACTCCCTTTAAAGCTTCTTACTGTATCTTTTACACACACACACACAAATTATAAAGACAAGAGGGAATTCCGTCATTTTCCTGTACAAAACAAAATGGTTAATACTTAACTCAGAAGAATTAAGTCAGCTTCTAGTGAATTCTAGTGCAATTGTTGCAACTACTCATTTAAAGTACTTTTTTTTTAACGAACCAGGATTCATTAAAAATCCTTACCTAGTCCCTACTCCTTACCTAGTCCCTACTCACTTTCCAACTGACACTTAATCCCAGATGAATGTCCCCTAACATGTCATAAGAAGGGGGGTAGGTTTTAGTGACCCAAAAATGAGAAGTTTGTTCCGGGTGGGCAATTCATCATCCAACCACGCAGGTAACACAGTAGAATGTTGTTTCTTCTTAGCATATAATCACATCCTAATCCTAATCTGATTTTTTTTTTTTAAAAAAAGGAAAGAGCGGAATTCAAGTTGGCGGTGAACTGTACTCACCATCTCGGATCTAAAGTATTTCCTTACACCTTATAGCAGGTACAATGGGAGGGCAAGTAGGCAGGTGGGATTATTAAACCCTCAATAGAAATACCCTCTTTACATGGTCAGGAACACACTTCTCCCTCCTGCCCCCGCGACTACAAAGAGATAATAAAAACCAATCCTTAATTAAACGAAACCCTTCCTAGCCCCCCCGCCCCCGAAACAAGACAGCCGCCTCCCTTTGCAATGTTCTCTTCCCTCCTTTAACTACAACTAAAAAAAAAAATCGGACTTTTTTTGGAGGGTGGGGGTGAATTCTCTCCCCCACTCCCAGCCGCTGAAGCCACATACGAGGAAGCCTATTCCTGCTCCCACTCCGCTTCGCGGACGCCACCCACCTTGCTCTTCACTTCCATAGTGCCGAGGCCGCGGCTTCCCCCGCTACTACCGCCTCCTCCACCTCGTTGGACCCGGTTCATGCCGCGCGGGAACTCGAAGGTCGGCTCGGCGGGGCGAAGAGAAGGGGTGGGGGGAGAGCGGCAGCGGCTCGCAGCTCGGCCGCCTTCCACTAAAGCCGCCGCCTCCCGTCTGGCTCTGCGGAATAGCCGACGCAAGCTCGCCTGCCCGGGAGCTAAAGCAGAGGGGGCGTGCGTGCGTACGTCCGTGCGTGCGTCTGTCTGCCGCCCGGGCTGCCAAGCGCTGGCACCTGCACCTCCAGGGAGGGGGAATCGGGATGTGGGGAGGTGGGGGGGGGGTGAGACGGTAAGGAAAGGCACGCATGCGCGCGCGCGCAGGCCATCCGCGGGACGGGGGTGGGTGCCCGCCGCACCTGCGAACCCTACCGCGCCTGCGCGCTAGCTTCTGCGGGAGAAAGGAAAAAGAGGCGATACACCTGCTAAAACAGGGTCACGGCGACGGTGTGCGTGTGTGGGGGGGTGGCTGGCCAATGCGCTTGCGCCCGGCGGAAAGGTGAAATACCTGCTGGCCTGGATTCCAAAGCGGGATTAGAGGAGGGCGCATGCGCGTTTGGTTTACGCCAGAGACTATTAATTGGGGGAAAGAGATCGGGAAATTCTGTCCGCAGGTGGAAGCGCAAGTTTCTGAACATGAAGCCGCCTCTGAATAATTCCTCTTTTTGTACGCCCTGCCTCCCCCACCACCCCCTAAACGCCAGCAAGAAAAAAACTAACGATTTTTCTCGTTAGGTTTATTCTCCAACAATTCCCTAGGAACATCTTAGCTGAAGGAGTGTCAGTCCAGAAGCCTTGATCTTAAGGAGGCCAATAGCCCAATCCTGCTCAGGGAGAAGACCTGACACGGTGGACATTAGGATGCAGACTCCTGGATCTGGAACCCCGGTTGTGTTCTGCCATGCAGTAGTTGTGTGTACGGGGTGGGTTGAATAAACACAATAGGCCCAATTTATCATCATGCTTGACCTCATTTTAGCCAAGGGTGATGTGTGAATCCAGATGAAAGGTTCATACAATCGTAATTTTAAAGCCAAAAGCTTTAACCAAAAACTTTCTACTATTGACCTCACCCCATTCCTAAGAGGACCATAAGGGGTGTGCATAAGAGCACAAACGTGCCTACCGCTCCTGTCCTATTGTTTTTCTTTTTTCATATATATATATATGTATGTATATTATATATATATATATATATATATATATATATATATTACATATATATATATATGCTTATACCTTCTTATATTTCCTCACATATATGTTTATATACTATATAATCTTTTGTGCGATGCTTATATATATTATGACAAATAAAAATAAATAAATAAAATAAATAAACAAGTAATGCTTGAAAAAAGGATCCCAATCAACGCAAAAAAATCATGTAGGCTTTGTGCTGTGGAACAAAGATAAGTTGTGCTTTATCGAAGCATTGTTCAGATAAAAAGGAGCAGAAATCCTAGGAGATCGTATGGAAGATTAGAGAAGATTTATTTATAGTAGGATTATGGAAAATTATCACTGGATACATTATGAATTATGGGGACAAATAACGGGCTGTTTGCTCATAGTAAAACATTTGCCTGCAAACTGAGGCTGTTTTAAGGTGGTCTGTGACTATCTGCATACTAGGCATTGGGTATCATGGCTGGCAAGCATATAAGCTTTTGAGATTTCAAAGTGTGTGAATTAGGCAGGGCATTGCAGAAGGCATACAGTTGAAGAGATTAAAATGAAAATGATATTAAAGTCCTAAAATACATTAATTCCAGAATGGCTTTGAACTAAAATTGCTAACACCAAGATAATGTAATAATTAGCATCTATAGATTATTATTGTATTCTACTATACCGGTTTAAAATGTTTCAGTTATATCTAAACAAGGAAAATTTTAAGTGCCTACTAATCTAGAAATATCTTTTATATCTTATTTTTTTAATAATTTAGTTTTTAATAATAAACCTTTTTTTAATCTTATTGCATTAATATTCCTTTTTATTTGGACCCCTGTGCTTGATGATTATGTAATGATACATTTTTTTAAAAAGGCATTTTTCTGGGTAAAATATATTCATTTAACAAAGTGATAAATATGAATCAGTTACAGAGTTCAGTGAATCAGTTACAGGATCCAGTATTTAGCTTACATTCTACTGCAATGAATTATACCAGATTAAAGCTTTAAAAAATGAAAATGAAGGGCTTCCTTTCATAGACTCTTATGAAGTCATTGTAGTATGAATAAATTCCAGTCTGTTACATGAAGTGTATATAAGCTAATATATCTCATGAGCCTTTTAGTTTAGAAGCTCCTTGTTTATTTATACACCTCCCCCATATACACCCACATAATTAAAAATAACAGTAAACAATCATAGCTATAAATAGATCAGGCTACTTTGTATTCAGGATTATCATGCTAAAGTAAAATATGGAGTTTGATAGAATAAGTGACAGACAAGCAAGCTTTATAAAGGAATGTTTAAAATTGAATCTGGACATCATGGGCTATTGAACATACCAAGAAGTTCTAACAGTAATAGATACTATTTGAGATATTGTAACTTTCCTAGATATTTTAATAAATTAATTTCAATAGTTATTCTAGAATATCTGGTTGGGCTTGATTTTACTTTTTTTCTGAAAGATGGCACAATAAACTTAAGATGTTGAATCTAAACCAAAGGGCATCATTAATGAATTTGATTTCAGTATCCAAACAAATAGAAAAACAACACTTTCCCATGATCACATTTGAAGGAAAGAGCTTTGATTCAGACTAATATAAATGCCTTGCTCTATGGAGCAGGAAGGGTACTATAAAAATATATAGGTATTTACCATAATAGACATTGTAAAATTTGCTGGCCTCCTACCTTGTGATTCATGTAATTCTCTGTTTCACTAGGATAGCTAAAAGCCCAAACTAGTCCAATTAGTTTGGGAAAGTGGGAAGTCACTATTATCCTGCCTCTTCCCAGGGAGGGAAGAAACATTTATACTCTAGCTCACACCAACCCCTTATTACAGTCCATCAAAATTCAGTAATGATCACCAGTCTTGAATACGGCCATAACCCATTCTTCAGAACAACTAGAGGAAAATTGGAATAAATGTTATACATTTTAGTCCCTCTAGGTCAGGGGTCAGCAACCTTAAACACTCAAAGAGCCATTTGGACTGGTTTCCCACAGAAAAGAAAACACCGGGAGCCACAAAAATCTTCCTGTGTTGACTATTTCCTGAGCGACCACAAAACTAACATATGTAGTTGAATTAAATGTTCTGTTTTCTTCTGAAACTTGTCTTTTCTTGGATTTATTCATGGCTGGCCTACTGGGGATCTAAAAGCTCAATAAATCACGGGCCAGCGGGTATCACACATTAGTGGCTGTTATGCATATTTTGAGTGACAGGGAGCTGCAGCAGAGGGATAACATAGCCACATTCGGCTCCAGAGCTGTGGGTTGCTGACCCCTGCTCTAGATCGAACTGTAGAATGCGCAAAACATAATTGTCATTCCCAGCATGTTAGGCTATATGATAGCTGTAAGATTTAGACTGGCTCTCCAGCCAATGGTCCACTTCTTCACTGATATCAAGCACCACCTCCCAAGTGCCCATACCTTTCAAAATGTTAAGGGCTGGCAACCCAGGATCAGACACTCAAGAAGGGGAAAAGAAGCCCAGTCAGACAGACATGCCACTGAGGAAGTAATAAAGGTAGTGCTCGTGCCGTTATCAATGCAGAACCGTTGAATCCTTATCAGCTGAGCAATGGTAACTTCTACCCAGTAGTTTGAATTGCCAAATAGCTAATTGGTTGTGTTGTTGCCACAGCTCCATAACCTGATTGCTGATGGATCTGACAATCTTACCCAGAATCCGAGAAGAGTTTCCCAATAGGGTTTCTTGTCACATTGTCTAAGTGATCTCCTTTGCTAGCAACCTTTACTACGGATACGGCCATCAAGTCTTCCGACTTAATATCTCATTTAATACTTCTTCACCTCCCCAGGCCATCCACAACATCTTTAATTTCAAACGTGCCATTTTGCTATATTTATTTATTTATTTGAAATCTGGGATTTAAAGCTGAGTTTCCTTTGAACTGCGGGATTTAAATTGATGAGATCTTAACTTAAAATTTATTTATTTATATAGATCAGCTGAAGTGTAATTAAATAAGGACCCAATATTATAGTATTGCCAATGTAATAAATAATTAAAAATAATGTTCCACAATTTATGCTATTTAAAATGTACCATTTTAAAAAGCACCAGCATATATCATGCTAAGCCAAAGCAAACATATCATTATGGTTACCTTGTATACATATGATTTAAGTCATAGAATCTTTGCTTCCTTTTAGTTTGGTCATTATGGTTCATTAAGCCTGGTTGATGATTTCACATGATTTATGTGAGTACATGTACACCCACATCTGCAGAGACAAGAATTACCCCTCTAGAAGAGAACATAGACTTAATGGCTAACAGGTTTACTTCAACATAATTTTGGGGAGTGAAGACCAATTTCTTAAAAGCAAGAAGAAAGAACTTGAATGTGGTAAATTTATGTTGGCTTGCAAAATAATCTCTAGGTTAGAACTACTTGGTTTGCATAGAATAGAGTGAATGTGTCTGGGGTAAAACTGAACTTTGGTTGTACTTGTATACTGTTGACATGTGCCCAGACTGACTAGTACTGTTACTATAACTTCCTGTTAGCAAAGGATATTGTAAGTGGCATGACTATGAGTAAAGTTGGCAAGCCGGTACACTGTCTTGTTAAAAAGCATTATATAAAAGCCTTAATTGACCAAAACCATAATGGTCAGTGGAGGTATATTGTTGTTGGACCATGTCTAATGAAAGATTGCAATTTGACATATAAAAAGGAAGAAACATTTGAGTTAGGTGCAATGAATTGCGTAGTTAAAATTCTTTTTCACATGGCCAAACATGTATTCCATTGTCACTGTCTCTTGTGAAGTAAACAAATGAATTTCTGGGGGCCTTTTTGAAAGATGGAATAAAAATATCAAATGTACTCAACCTTGTTGGGCAGTCATTAGAAATTATGCTTTAAAGAAAGAGCTGTGATTCTTTGCATCCAAATTTTGGAGTAAGCTGTTTTATAGAATTCAAAGAAATCTATTTTTGAGTATATCTGCTTTTAAATACATTTATGAAATAAATGTCATAATAAATAATTACCTGCATTTAAGATTATTTATTATTTTATTTATTTATTATTTAGATTTTTATACCGCCCTTCTCCCGAAGGACTCAGGGCGGTGTACAGCCAGATTAAAACAGTACAATATACAAATTAAAACCACAGTTAAAATAACGTATTCTATAAATGGCCAAAAATTAAAACAGTCAAATTTGACCCATAAATAAAATACCCCAATTAAAATTATTAAAATTTGAAAAATTTAAAAAATTTAAAAAATTAAAAAATTAAGCCAGTCCCGCTTGAATAAACAAGTACGTTTTCAATTCACGGCGAAAGGTCCGAAGGTCAGGTAATTGACGCAAAACCAGGGGGAAGTTCGTTCCAGAGGGTAGGTGCTCCAACAGAGAAGGACCTTCCCCTGGGGGCCGCCAGCCGACATTGCTTGGCGGACAGCACCCTGAGAAGACCCTCTCTGTGTGAGTGTCTGGGTCGGTGGGAGGCATAAGGTAACAGCAGGCGGTCCCATAAGTACCCGGGCCCTAAGCCATGGAGCGCTTTAAAGGTGGTAACCAACACCTTGAAGCGCACCTGAAAGACCACAGGTAGCCAGTGCAGACTGCGCAGGAGCGGTGTTACCCGGGAGCAACGTGTGGCTCCCTCAATCACCCGCGCAGCTGCATTCTGGACTAACTGAAGCCTCCGAGTGCACTTCAGGGGTAGCCCCATGAAGAGAGCATTGCAATAATCCAGACAAGAAGTGACAAGAGCATGAGTGACCGTGCATAAGGCATCCCGGTCAAGGAAGGGGCGCAACTGGCGAACCTGGCGAACCTGGTAAAAAGCTCTCCTGGAGACGGCCGCCAACTAGTCTTCAAATGACAGCCGTCCATCCAGGAGAACGCCCAAGTTGCGCACCCTTTCTGTTGGGGCCAATGACTCGCCCCCAACAGTCAGCTGCGGTTGCAGCTGACTGTACTGGGGTGCCGGCATCCACAGCCACTCTGTCTTGGATGGATTGAGCCTGAGTCTGTTTCTCCCCATCCAGACCCGTACGGCTTCCAGGCACCGGGACAGCACTTCGACGGCTTCGTTGGGGTGGCCCGGGGTGGAAAAGTACAGCTGAGTGTCATCAGCGTACAGCTGGTAACTCACCCCAAAGCCACTGATGACCTCACCCAATGGCTTCATATAGATGTTGAACAGGAGAGGCGAGAGAATTGACCCCTGAGGCACCACACAAGTAAGGCACCTCGCGGTCAATCTCTGCCCTCCTGTCAACACCGTCTGCGACCGGTCAGAGAGATAGGAGGAGAACCACCGATAAACGGTGCCTCCCACTCCCAAACTCTCCAACCGGTGCAGCAGGATACCATGGTCGATGGTATCAAAAGCCGCTGAGAGATCTATCCCTGGCCCTCCAGAGGTCATCCACCAACGCGACCAAAGCCGTCTCCGTGCTATATCTGGACCGGAAGCCAGACTGGAACGGGTCTAGATAGACAGCTTCATCCAGGTACTGGGGAAGCTGCCATGCCACCACACTCTCTACAACCTTCGCCACAAAGTGAAGGTTGGAGACTGGACGATAGTTACCAAAATAGCTGGGTCCAGGGAAGGCTTCTTGAGGAGGGGTCTCACCACCGCCTCTTTCAAGGCAGCGGGGAAAACCCCTTCCAACAAAGAAGCATTTATAATTCCCCGGAGCCAGCCTCGTGTCACCTCCTGAGTGGTCAGCACCAGCCAGGAGGGACACGGGTCCAGTAAACATGTAGTGGCATGTAACCTCCCCAGTAACCTGTCCACGTCCTCGAGAGCCACAGAATCAAACTCATCCCAAACAACGTCAACAAGACGCGTCTCCGTCATCTCATCCGGATCATCGCAATTTTGGTCCAAACTATCCCGAAGCTGAGCGATTTTATCGTATAGATAACCACTAAACTCCTCGGCACGTCCCTGCAAGGGGTCATCCTGCTCCTCCTGATGTAGGAGAGAGCGGGTCACCTGAAACAGGGCGGCCGGGCGGTTATCTGCCGATGCAATGAGGGTGGAAACGTAAGAACGTTTCGCCTCCCTCAGTGCCACTAGGTAGGTCTTCGAAAAAGACCTAACTAGTGTCCGATCAGCCTCGGAACGGCTGGACCTCCAGGTACTCTCTAGGCGTCTTCTCCGGCGTTTCATCTCTCTCAGCTCCTCAGAGAACCAAGGAGCCAATTGAGATCTGCGCCGGGTCAGAGGACGCAAAGGCACGACACGGTCCAAAGCCCCAGCTGCGGCCCGTTCCCAGGCCGCAACTAGTTCTTCAGTCGAGCCGTGGGCAAGATCCTCAGGGAACGGCCCAAGCTCCGTCAGGAACCTCTCGGGGTCCATCAGGCGCCTGGGATGGAACCAACGCATTGGTTTCGTCTCCCTGCGGTGGTGAGCGGCGGTCTGGAAGTCTAGGCGGAGGAGAAAATGATCTGACCATGACACAGGTACCGTCACTAAATCTCCTAATACCAGATCATTAAACCACTATGCAGAGATATAAATCAAGTCCAGTGTGGACCCCCCCCCCATGTGTGTAGGACCATCAGTTACTTGAATCAGGTCCAAGGCCGTCATGGAAGCCTGGAACTCCTGGACCACCGTTGATGACAAGCCGGCCGATGGCAAGTTGAAATCCCCCATGACCAAAAGTCTTGGAATCTCAACCGCCACTCTGGTAAGCACCTTCAGCAGCTCAGGTAGGGTTGTAGTCACGCAGCAAGGAGCCAGGTACGCGATCGACAAACCCATCTGATTCCTATGGCCCCACTTCACAAGGAGGGAGTAGGTACAGTATATGTGTAGGTACAGTATATGTGTAGTTCAAAATATTTGACCTCAACTGCTTTGTGATTATCCATTTCAGGATTCTTGCTTTGTGGAAATCACCTGCTGTCTTTAAATATTGGTTACTTAAGAAAAAAAGGACTAAAGTTTTAATTTCCTTCATTTTCAGATTTCCAGAATGTATAAGAAAAGACAGAGTTTCAGATTTATTTTTTTTCAATTTCTACTACAAAATTGCACTGCAATATGAAGAATGTCACAAGTTTCTGGAGATGTTTTGTCCAGGGAGTGATCCTACCAGCTTCTGAGCTGGACAAGCTAATCTGTCAAGCTCTGAATGATTAAACCAACCCTACATGTGTAGTTTTATTACTACAGGTTTATTAGGTTTCTGTGAAGGAAGTTGAATTCTCCCCTTAACATTCCTGAAATGGTTGGAGTTTCTGATAAGAAGGGTGTGTCCAGAAGCTTTCTTGAAGTCAGCAAGGTACAGTCATTATGTGGAGTGGGTGGATCCAAACTGGTGAAAAAGTATTTATCACACCTTTCGATTACATCACAATGACGAGGGAAAGGCAGAGGAAAAAGACAGACCTCTTAGTTTCATATAGAAGAGAAATGGACAAGACTTCTGATCCTAGAAAGCACAGGCTTAGATAGTGATTACAGTCACAAGCTGTGAAAAAAATTCATGAGTCAGACTTAACACAGATTTTTTTTCCCACTGCCCCCAGAGAAAGGAATGTTCTGTTTTCATGGAGCTTTTTCAGACCCAGATCGGGAGGGGTTTTCTTCTTAATCCTAATGCCAAAACTTAACATGCTGAGCCTTTAAATCAGTATTAAAAAGGTGCTCCAATTTTTATTTTTTTTTGTAAAAAAGGAAGCTGTGTTTTTCTGTTTTTCATAAACAAGCATTTGAATAGAATAGAATAGAATAGTATTTTTTATTGGCCAAGTGTGATTGGACAGACAAGGAATTTGTCTTGGTGCATATGCTCTCAGTGTACATAAAAGAAAAGATACGTTCATCAAGGTACAACATTTACAACACAATTGATGGTCAATATATCAATATAAATCATAAGGATTGCCAGCAACAAAGTTATTTGTGAAAGATTGCAGTCTTTTGGTCAATTACTTAGAGAAAGCCTTGTAACATTGAGACCTGCTTTTGATTAGACATACATAGGACTAAATACTAAATATCAAACACATGTTAATTCTTTTTTACAACATGTCTCTAACCCACACATCATCCTTATTAAGGCTGGTAGAAATTTGTTGCTGTTGTTAGTTGCAAAGTCATCTCCAACGCATCGCGACCCCATGGACAACGTTCCTTCAAGCCTTCCTGTCCTCTGCCATCGTCTGGAGTCCATTTAAGCTCACACCTTCTGCTTCAGTGACTCCATCCAGCCACCTCGTTCTCTGTCGTCCTCTTCTTCCATCCTCAATCGTTCCCAGCATTAGGCTCTTCTCCAGTGAGTCCTTCCTTCTCATTAAGTGGCCAAAGTATTTGAGTTTCATCTTCAGAACCTCACCTTCTAAGGAGCAGTCAGGGTTGATGTCCTCTAGGACTGACCGGTTTGATCACCTTGTAGTCAAGGGGCTCGCAGGAGTCTTCTCATTGAGACTCAAAGGTCTCAATTCTTTGGCGCTCAGCTTTTCTTATGGTCCAACTTTCACAGCCATACATTTGAACTGGGAAAACCATAGCCTTGACTATACGCACTGGTAGAAATAGTCTCATGTAAATCTGAATAAAAACTTTAAAAATATTTTTGTAGATGTCCAGAAAATCTTAAGCTTGTTGCCTATAGCAAATCATTTGGGTGAAATCTTGAAATGGCACTTCACACTTTGATTTGCTCCCCTGACTGAATCTAATACATGGTGGTAATAACAGAATAACAAAGTTGGAAGGGACCTTGGAGGTCTTCTATTTCAACCCCCTGCTCAGGCAGGAAACCCTATACCAGTGTTGGTAAACCTATGGCACACATGCCGGAAGTGGCACGCGAAACCGTGCCGTGCTGAATGTGTTCCTGCACTCAAACATGCACCAGCCAGCTGGCCGTCGCATGTGTGGTGGCGGCGGACCCTGGAAGTGCGGCGGTCCATCGCATATGCGTGAGCTGGCACCCGACCTTCTAGATTGATGTCGCACACGTGTGTGATGGATCACCGCACTTCCACGGTTGCCGGCATTGTGCATGCGATGGCCAGCTGGCCGGCGCACTTTTGAGTGCATGAATGTGACAGGAGCCGGCGAAGCCACACATTCGGCACAGGATGGTTTCATGTGCCACTTCCGGCACGCGGGCCGTCATGCAAGAATGTGAAAGGTTTGCCAACACTGGCCAAAACTGGAGCTTACATGCAGCAGTCAGCTGCTCTTCTTTGTTCCTTTGTGCGCATGCGCGGTAGACAGCTGGTCTGGCACACATGCACACCAGCTAGCTGTGTTGTTCCGGGTTCCAGTGCGCGCATACATGTCAGCCAGCTGGTCTTCACGGGAAGACCAGCTAGTTGGCATGCAGGTGCATGCTGGAACCCGGAAGAGCAGCTGCCCCCCCACATGCATGTGCACCAGATCAGCTGGCCGGCATGCATGCGTGTGATAGAACTCGGAAGAGCAGCTGGCGATGGTGCATGTGCCCACAGAGAGGGCTCTGCATGCCACCTCTGGCATGCGTGCCATAGATTTGCCATCAGGGCCCTATACCATTTCAATGAAACTAATGCAACAATTCTAGATGTGCTGTGGATAAGCTACAACATTTGAAAGTTGGCTTTGTTGTACTTAAAACTACTTTATTCCTTACACTGTTTTTTAAGCTTGTTTGTTTCATACATTCTTCTTACTTATTACTGCTAGAGGCCAATGCTATGAGAACAGCTCTGCCTTACAATACTGCAGACTGAAAACCTGGCTAGACTTTTAGATTATAATGTTTTTTTTCTAATTCTGCCAAAAATCCGATCCACTTCACATCGTAATTTTTAAAAGATCAGCTCCTTCCATCCAGTCTAGTCCTATGTAGTATTTCCAGTTTTAAAATCAGAGGGATTTTTTTTTACACTCTTTTGTTTCAAAGCAACAGATGTTTAGACATTCTGTACTGTCTGTGGAAATGAGCCTTGGATATAAAAGTTAGCTTTGGTACATGTAGTGATTATTGAATATATATTTTAATAAAACAACTGATATCCTTGGAAAGCTCTTCAAATGAAGAACAACATCAGATTTTCATCAAGCCAGGAAACATTCTGATTTTTACTATGCCACTAAGGGACTTGGTAATTGTGACTTAAATTTAACTTAAATTTCCATTTTATTTCATTAAAAAATAATGTTAGTTTGGGCTCCAGAACAAGTGCATGTTTTGAGAGTATCTGAGAGCTGAAGCATAAATGAAACTAAGAGAATTTGCTTTTTCTTGGGGATCAGTTTTATTGACTTGTTTTAATACTTCTTGCTCTTTATAGTTTATTTATTTGGATTGTCTATGATTGGGGTGACATGATAACATTGTTCCAGGATCAAAGGGCTGCCACAAAGAAGAGGGGGTCAACCTATTCTCCAAAGCATCTGAACTGAAGGCAGAACAAGAAGCATGAAGAAGAATGGAAACTAGTTAAAGACACAACCAACCTAGAACTAAGAAGAAATTTCCTGGCAATCAAAATGATCAGTGGAAATGGGAATGACTTGCCTTCAGAAAAATGTGGGTGCTCCAACATTGGAGGTTTTTAAGAAGAGGTGAACAACCATTTGTCTAAAATGTTTCCTGCCTGAGCAGGGGTTTGAACTAGAAGACCTCCAAGGTCCCTTCCAACTCTGTTATTATGTCTGTATGTATTTTGTAACAATGGAGGCTTTTTTCGAGAGCAGAGTATAAATTATTTTATAAATGAACATATTTATAAGTGGGACTTCTATGTTCTAAGGCAGTGGGTATTTAAATATAAGGTTTAATGTGATGTAAAATATATAATGGGCAGATGAAGCACTGGATTAATTATTTTATTAAACAGTATTGCCTCATCAAAATAAGAGTCCTAGTTATAGTTCAATCTATCTTCAGGGTATGAGTGTGTGCATGTGTCATAATCTATCAGATGAACGTGGGTGTGATTGCCATTAAAATGTTGAAATCCTCCCCCTGCAAGAACCTGCCTCTATTATTAGCTAAAGTTCTATCAAACCAACGTTAATATTTATAAATGCTCCGGTATTGAAGAAGCTTCTAAGATGAGGAAATAATTTTCTTTTCTCTGATGTACCTACTTAAAAAAAGAGAAAATGTATATCATGTGTTAGCATGATATGATGAATTATAATCAGGCAATTACTTTTGAGCCTGTTAAATTGTGAGAACTCAGGACTTGTAGTTCAGTTAACATTCTCTGTATTATGTAAGCCCAATGAAACCAGGTTTGTTAATTGGGTTTCTTTAATGTTATTTCTGCAAACAAGTACAATTTTGAATTATCACTCCTATGCATTTATTGAAGAGTATGTTTAATTATATTTCTTACTATTCCCTTGGGAAAAACAGATTGAAAATCCTCCCCTCCCCTCCCTTGTTTTATATCAACCTCACGACTCAATTTTGCCAGAGAATCCTATTTCTTAATTTCACAGTCCTTTTGTCAATTTCACAGTGCAAATAGAAAGCTTCTCAACCTGATTTTCCTTTTTTGTAAAGTAACTTGTGGCATTTTGAAATTGTCCCCCCTCAAAAAAAAGTCATCTTAAAATCATAGAGAGAAAAATGAAGAGTTCCTGAGGAAAAGTTCATGAGAAGAATGAGCTGAGATGCAAGTTGTATTCCATGTAAAAGAGGTAATTCTATAAATCTGCCTCCTGTCTACCTGATTCATTTTTTAAAAATTAGAATAGTGTTTCTCAACTTTGATACCTTTAAGATGTGTGGACTTCAATTCCCAGAATTCCTCAGCCAGCATGCTTTCTGGGGAATTTTGGGTTGAAGTCCATCATCTTAAAGTTGCCAAGGTTGAGGCCTAGACATTAAAAGTACAGAGGTCCACAAGTTCAACAGATGATCTCTTATTTCTGCATATTTATTGCCTCAGCCCTGCCTTTCTGTATCCATTGTATTCTGCTGGTAAGACTTCTGCTGCCACAGTTCCTGCTTTCCTAGGTAACCCAACAATCAGCTGGTTCACAACAATGAAATTGTGGCTGAAACCTGGTCCATTGATAGGTACAAGGGATAAAACAAATAGCAATGTGAGCACTAAAATCCAGAAAGCTGATATGTGTAATGTATTTGAAATTTTGGAGGGAAATTTGGGCGGGAAAATACACGTTGCTGATTGGCTGGTGCCTCAGCCAAAATATTATATAAAGAGAGGTGTTTGCCTATTGTCTTTAGCTGGGTTTCACAATAAACTAAAGAGCTGTTGTCACTTGTATCATCTCCTGCCTCCTTAATGCCCAAACGTAACATTGGCGATGAAGGTGGGATATTGAAGGCAGTGAGACTAGGAAAAGAACTGAAGGAGCAACTTAGTTTCAAACCCAGCCTGTTATCAAGGACAGATACGTAGCGATGTCTAGCTATGCGCCGCCAGCGCCATTCGACCCAGCCAAGGAAAAATGGGGGTCATACATGGCTCGTTTCGAGTGCTTCCTCGAAGCCAACGAACTGCAAGGAGTATCAGATAATCGAAAGCGTGCTTACTTCCTGAGCCACTGCAGACCAGAAGTCTTCAATACTGCCGAATCGCTGTCGGAACCAACGCCGGTTCAGTCGGTACCGTGGTCAGTGCTACAGACAACGCTACGAGCACACTACGCGCCGGTGCCATCGAAGTTCGTGCAACGTTTTGAACTAAGGCAAAGAGTTCAGCGAGAGGGTGAATCGATCAGCGTGTACATGGCTGCATTAAGAAAAGCCGCAACCCACTGTGAGTACAGGGACTTGGAGGACACTATTAGAACAACTCATTTGTGGGGTCAGGGACATCCGACTACAGAGGCGGCTGCTTTCGAAAAGCAACCTAACCCTAGCGATAGCCCTAGATGAGGCCAGGGTGCACGAGATGTCCACTAAAGCGGCGGAAACCTTACAGAAGCCGAACACGCCAAACTCCTCAGCGAAAGTGACGCCGATTGACAGCGACGAAAATCCAGGCAGAGTGGGAAGGCAAAGAAGAAGAAGAGGTTTTCCACACTGGGAGGCCGGAAAGAAGCGACCGTGATGAGTGTGTGAGTTGTGGAGGCCAACACCAACGACAGAATTGCTGGTTCAAAGACGCAATTTGTTGGAGGTATGAAAAGAAAGGACACATAGCTCAGGCTTGCCGAGCCTCCCAACCTTGCCGCCAAAAATTCAAACCGGCCAATCAGCAAGGCACCGCTTCCGCAAGACGTCCAGGGATTGGCCAATTCAGAAAAGGCGCGAAGTCAAACCACACCACTGTGCAAGTGGGCCACGCATCGACATGACTGGAAAAGAAAATATTCACCAGGACCTACATCGAAGGAGTGCAGTGTAAGATGGAGGTGGACACCGGCTCATCAATCATGATTATGTCCTGGGACACAATCGCATGGGACCTCCCAGAAGTCGCGAAACGCCAGCTGCAACCACAAAAGCTGAGAGTGCAAGACTACCAGGGAAACCGGATCCCTGTTTGAGGAGCAATAACGGTCAGAGTGAGATATGGACAATTCAATAAAACCCTGCCGATCACCATCGTCGATGGAAACCTGCCCAGTTTGCTGGGTCTCGACTGGTTCCGAGCCTTGGGAATGGGCATCACCGGGGTTCACAGCATCGGCGGCAACCTGAAGGAGGAACTGTTGCGGGAATTCGAAGACGTTTTTCAAGACAGCCTGGGCAAGTACATGGGGACCCCCATTTCATTCAATTTAGACCCCCAGGTAACTCCGATTAGATTAAAAGCAAGGAGAGTTCCGTTCGCACTCAAACCCAAAATTGACAGGGAATTAGACAAACTAGTAAACCAGGGAATCCTAGTCCCAGTTGACCATGCAAAATGGGGGACACCAATAGTGACTCCACTCAAACTGGACGGATCTGTCCGTATTTGTGCTGACTATAAGGCAACGCTTAACAAAGCATTGCAAAAGAGTGCTTACCCTGTCCCCATCGTACAACATTTGTTGCACTCGTTAGGGCAGGGACAGGTTTTTGCCAAACTCGATCTGGCACAGGCCTACCAACAGTTACCAGTTGACAACGAAACGGCCAAAGCACAGACAATTGTCACACACAGGGGCACTTTTAAATGCACTCGACTTCAGTTCGGAGTTAGTGTAGCCCCTGGGTTATTCCAAAACCTCATGGAACAGCTCCTACAGGTTCTACCGGGAGTAGTCCCATATTTTGACGATGTGTTAATATCAGCCACAAATTTGGGAGAGTTAAGGGTCAAATTGCGGAAGGTTTTGGAAATTTTCAGGACTGCGGGGCTTAAGGTTAAACTCAACAAATGCCATATCGGAGTTGAATCAGTAGAATTCTTGGGATATCGGATAGATAAGGAAGGCATCCATCCCACGGAGAGCAAGGTGCGAGCCATTAGGAAGGCTCCACCCCCAAAAAACAAAGCAGAATTACAAGCATTTTGGGGGCTTGTAAACTTCTATGCAGTATTTTTAAAAAATAAGGCAACAGTAGCTGAACCACTACATAAGCTGCTAGCGAAAAACTCTGTATGGACATGGGGCAGGGTTGAGGCAAAGGCGTTTGAAGGCGTTAAGAGACTTTTGTCCAGCGACAGCCTTTTAATACAGTATAATGGGACAATGCCATTAATATTGGCATGTGATGCCTCAGCCTATGGGGTAGGAGCTGTCCTCAGCCACAAGTTACTGAATGGTTCGGAAGCCCCTATCTCATATTTTTCCCGCACGATGTCAGCAACAGAAAGGAACTATAGCCAACTAGACCGGGAAGCGCTTGCCATAGTCTCTGGGGTAAAGAAATTCCACGAGTATCTGTTTGGGCGGCGATTTGAAATAGTCACAGACCACAGACCATTATTGGAACTCTTGGCGGGGGACCGTCCAACACTGGTTGCATTATCGCCCAGACTGACCCGTTGGACTATTTTCCTGGCAGCATACTTATACCAACTGTTTCACCGACCGGGCAAGGACTTGGGACGTGTGGACGTTTTAAGTAGATGCCCATTGCCAGAGACTATTGAAGACCCAACCCCTGGGACACCTGTATTGCTAATTGACTCTCTGGACTCTGGCCCGGTCACGTCCACAGAAGTGACTAGGGCATCCTACAAAGACATTATTGTCCGGACTGTAATTGGCTGGGTGCAGAGGGGATGGCCAACTGCACCGGGAGAACGTTTTAAAGAGTTTACCAAAAAGCGGTCAGAACTGTCGGTACAAGGGGGTTGTTTGTTATGGGGGGATAGAGTGGTTATTCCAGAGAAATTACGAGGGCATGTATTGGAACTATTACATGTGGGCCACCCAGGGATTGTGAGGATGAAAAGCCTAGCGAGAAGCTATGTGTGGTGGCCACAAATGGACAAAGACATTAGCGACCGGGTGGGGAAATGCCAAGCTTGCCAAGAATCAAGACCACTACCCCCTACAGCCCCCATAAGGGAATGGGAAAAACCCCAAGGACCTTGGTCAAGGATCCACATAGATTTTGCTGGACCTTTCCATGGGCAGACCTTCTTGATTGTGGTAGATGCCTACTCGAAGTGGTTGGAAATTATACTCATGAAAACCACAACAGCTGAAGCCGTAGTAACAGTTTTGCGGCAACTATTTGTGACACACGGGTTGCCCGACACCATACTGTCTGATAACGGCCCACAATTCACGGCCAACCAGTTTGAGGGGTACTTGGCCGGAGAGGGCATCCGACATGCCCTCTCGGCACCTTTCCATCCGGTGACAAATGGACTTGCAGAACGTTTCGTGCGCAGTGCCAAGGAAGCGCTATCCAGAATTAGCCCAGGAGATTGGCAATCAAAAATTGACACCTTCCTGGCAGTCCAACATAGAACACCCTGTGTGGCCACCGGCCGCAGCCCATCGGAGTTATTAATGGGAAGGAGACTCCAGTGCCCCTTAGATTGGTTAAACCCAACATACTCCCCTGAGGGGTACCAGAATACGCGGGAAAAAACTAGAACGATGACCACGGGCGACCTGGTATGGGCACACAACTACAGTGAGGGTCCAGCGTGGCTAAAGGGAACAATTGTAGGAGTGACAGGCCCAAAATCATATTTAGTGGACATGGGGGATGGCCGAGTGTGGAAACGCCAAATATCAATTACGAAAAAGAATGCAAAACGATCCAGAGATCAAACAGCCAGATCCTGACTACCAAATATTTGAACCAACAGCTAGCTCAATCCCGAGGCGATCGGAGGACTTAGCTGAATCAGAAGAAGTCCAGCGACGCCAACCGTTCCTCCAGAGGACAGCAGGGATGACTCTGCCAGTAATCCAGGGCCGGAGGGTCCAGAGGAGGAGCTGGGAGGAACAAACAGTCCCTCCGACCAGCTCGACTCACTCCCAGGGAATGATTTGCGCAGGTCAGAAAGAATTAGGAGACGCCCTGTCTACCTGCGTGACTACGTGGAGAAATAACATGCAAATTTTATGTAAATAATGGGCTAAATGTGTTCTGGGAGGGGAGGAGTGTAATGTATTTGAAATTTTGGAGGGAAATTTGGGCGGGAAAATACACGTTGCTGATTGGCTGGTGCCTCAGCCAAAATACTATATAAAGAGAGGTGTTTGCCTATTGTCTTTAGCTGGGTTTCACAAGAAACTAAAGAGCTGTTGTCACTTGTATCGTCTCCTGCCTCCTTATTGCCCAAACGTAACAATATGGGTGAACTGATCTCAGGTGCAAATGCTGATTGCAAGTGTGCATAATGTAAGTGCTAATTGGAACCATGATCTCACATTAATAATGTAGGGGAAAAAATGCAAATAGGATGGCGAATAGATAATCATGGGATTTCATTAAACTGGAGATTCACTCACCCTCAACTCTTGGCATTCAAGAAGCTTCTACTGAAGGACAATTCCTAAGTTGTGAGGTTGTGCTGAGAAATTTTATGGTACAGGGTATGTAAAATAATTGAAGTGATAAATAAACAATTTTGAATACTTTTTTGGGGATGTGTGAAAAAGGCCTTTAAAAATCTTTCACAAATGCAATGATCATTCCAGTATCCTATTCACCAAAGGTGAAATGCCCATGCTCTTAAAAGAATGTGGAAAAGTTGTATTGTTTAATTGGGGGTCCCTATGTTTTATAAATCTTTATTTAATAGTTCATAATAGTAGCTGGAAGTTTGAAAAACACTCCACTAAGCCATTATTGCATTTATTTAATTTAATGTGTTATTCCACTAGATTAATTCATTCATTAGAATAGAATAGAATAGAATTTTTTATTGGCCAAGTGTGATTGGACACACAAGGAATTTGTCTTGGTGCATACGCTCTCAGTGTACATAAAAGAAAATATACCTTCATTAAGAATTCTAAGATACAACCCTTAATGATAGTCATAGGGTACAAATAAGCAATCAGCAAGCAATATTATTGTTGGAAACAATAATATTATTATTATTCATTATGCCCTGATGGTGCAATGGTTAAAGTGCAGTATTGCAGGCAAACTCTGACCATAGTCAGGAGTTCGATCCTGATGGGTTTCAAAGTTGACTCAGCCTCTCATCCTTCTAAGGTCAGCAAAATGACCCAGGTTGTTGGGGGCAATATGCAAACAATGCTTCTATATTGTAAATCTCCCAGAGAGTGCTTTAAGGCGCTATGGGCTGATATATAAGCTTAAATGCTGTTGCTATTCAACAAATCATAAACAAATTATAATTTAATCTGTTTTAGAAACTCGCTTATGGTATTTTGAACTCAACTTCACAGCATTGACTAAAATTGCTGCTGTGGTTTCCCTACGAGGGATATATACAAATACCACAATAATTTCTGGAAGAGCAAAGGCAAATACAGTAAAAGGAAATTGTATTTGGCATTATTAGCCGTGTGTTAAACTGGTTTGAAGAAAAATGGTGGTGTGTTGTGTAAACTCAGCCTTTATCTCCCTTGAATGGCAACTAAATTATATTCTTCACTGAGTGAACTGTTCCAAACTTTCTTTTGTGTTCCATGAATATATATACCCTAACAGCTGTTCCAGTTCCAACAGCAATTTCCTTAATGCTTTAATGTTTATATTTCCTTTGGTCATGGAAGAGCAAATACTGATACTACCCTGGATTCATTTAGAATTTTCCCAGATGAATTCCAGCCCACCATTTAGATGCTGCTGGGTGTGGGTTGGAGAGGATTTTCCATTATATTTATTTCAAAAACGACTGGGTGTTGCCTCTAAATATTTCAGGTTGAACTTTTTAAAATAGCCCCTTTTAATGTGTTAGTGTGGGCCCACCCTTATTTACATTAAGACAACTCCAAAACAGCTCCAAAGGGAAGCAATCGTATTCTCAAAGGTTTACTCATTATACCCCGTTTCTCACAGCTCCTGTTTATATTTCAACCAACCTTATCTTTTTCAGACGCTGTTTCAATACTGTATTATTTTGGAGAAATAACATAGCAGGAGTATAGTCCACAAAGGGTGCCTTTAACAATCACCACTCTCTAGATGGTTCTGAGGCTCTGTTGAATTAAACTTCTCAGCCTTAATATCCTAAATGTAAGAGAAACAGGAAGTTTATGAAACAATTTGTCACCGAGCTGTATTCTTCCTGGTACAGGCAGCTCCTCTTGCAGAGTGTAGATTAACTGAAATTTACTGACTCTTATTCTCATCTCAGTCAAGCATGTATTAAAGAACAATTACGATGAGTATATGTTAAACTCTACATAGAATCCATTCTAGCTTTCTGTGTACAACATCTAGCAGCAACATTTCTAAGAGCCAATCCACACGCTGGCTGGGCTCATAGGTTAAGTTCTCAAAAGATTAAAAATAAAAAATTGACAGTCTGAATAGAATAAAATAGAATAGAATAGAATTTTTATTGGCCAAGTGTGATTGGACACACAAGGAATTTGTCTTGGTGCATATGCTCTCAGTGTACATAAAAGAAAAGATACATTCATCAAGGTACAACATTTTGTACCTTGATGAACGTATTGGCAGGCTCCTGATTTAGTGTGTGATGAGCTGCAGAGCAATGATTGATTTTATATATTGCACAAACCAGAATAGAGTTAATTGGGTTTTAACTTGGTATGTTGCATGAATCCAATTGCTATGGTTTATTAACCATAGTTTTTGGGCAATGGTGGCCAACTCTTTGGTGACCAGGGACTGCAGTTATCATTTGAGAGAGGAAGGAATGTTAATGAGCGATGCCATGATATAAACTGGATATACTGTACATATAGGATTGAAGATGGATTTAAAGGATGTGGTAACTCTCTCCAGCTTAATTTTTAAAGTAGGGTGAAATAGGGTTTACACATTTTCTTGTGCTACCAAGTGGGTGGGAATAGCAATAGCTATTTAAGACATATACTGCTCCACAGTGCTTTACAGCACTCTGAGTGGTTTACAAATCAGCACATTGCCCTCGACAATCTGGGTCCTCATTTTACTGACCTCAGAAGGATGGAAAGCTGAGTCAAGCCTGACTTGGTCAGGATTAAACTCCTGGCTATAGAATTAGCCTGCAATACTAGAATATATTCTGGCTACGATGGACAGAAGAAGCTGTCAGCCCTTCAGGGTAGATCAAACAAAAGGCACCAATCCTGAGGTATAAAACTCCCTTTATTGTAAGATTACAGTAGGAGAATCTTGCTAATCTCAATGTACATTTCCTCACCTTTACTTTTATCCTCTTGACAACTAGGGAAGGTCCCTTCAGAGATGCTTTCTTCACTCATCCCTTTCATTTAAACTCATCCTTGTCAGACTGTTGTCTAGATCATGGGTGTCAAACTCGCGCCGTCACATGATGTTTTGTGACATTTTCCCCCTTCGTGGAGCTGGGGTGGGTGTGGCCTGCACATGATGCATCTGGCCCACAAGCCACCAGTTTGACACCCCTGGTCTAGATTGTGGCTATTCCTTCTGTCTCCCAAGGTGATTTTTTTTTAATTTCATTTTGTCACAACAGTATACACAAACATCAACATAAGAAAATCAACACATTATAAAAGAATATATATATATATATATATATATATATATATATATATATATATATATATATATATATATATATATATATATAAGCAAAAGTATGCAACAACCATGTTAATTTGTTATAACGAAAGGGAACAATAGGACAGGAACGGTAGGCACATTTGTGCTCTTATGCACACCCCTTATTGTCCTCTAAGGAATGGGGTGAGGTCAAAAGTGGACAGTTTTTGGTTGAAGATTTTGGGATTATGAGTAGAGACTATAGAGTCTGGTAATGAGTTCCAAGCGTTAACAACTCTGTTACAGAAGTCATATTTTCTGCAATCAAGTTTGAAGCGGTAGACATTAAGTTTGAATCTATTGTTTGCTCTTGTATTATTGTGATTGAAGCTGAAGTAATCTTTTACAGGAAGGATATTGCAATAGATGATTCTGTGTGTTAAACACAGGTCATGTCGAAGTTGGCGTAGTTCTAAGTTTTCTAATCCCAGGATTTCAAGTCTGGTGCCGTAAGGGATTTTGTTGTTTTCGGAGGAGTGAAGAACTCTTCTAGTAAAATATTTCTGGACGCGTTCAATTGTATTAATGTCAGAGATGTGGTATGGGTTCCAGACAAGTGAGCTGTATTCAAGAATAGGTCTGGCAAATGTTTTGTATGCTCTGGTTAGTAGTGTAGAGTTTTTGGAAAAGAAGCTGCGTAAGATTAGGTTTACAACTCTTAGAGCCTTTATTGCTATGTAGTTGCAGTGGGCTTTGGCATTTAGGTCATTTGATACCATACCCTTACAAAAAACCATAGGAAGATTAAAAAATAATAATAATTTGGGGACAATATGTATTCCTGAGACTAGACTGCCCATCCCAAATCATTTGTATGAACCTGGGCTATTATTATTTATTTACAGAATCACTGAATTGAAGGAGGCCACTGGTGATCAATACCAATTTCCTGGTTGGCAAATCCTTGACAGTTGGCGCTCCATTTTGAAGACATTCAGAGTAGGAGAACCCATCACCTCATTGGTAAAACACTGGTTTTACCCAATTCCTCAGCAAGAATCTATCTTAGTATAATATAAAACAATTATTCCATGTTTAGAGAACAGCTCTATGTGATATCACAGATGGACGGACAGCCTGTGATGCTCCTGAAGTTTAGTCTGCCACTCCTTAAGCATTATCTTGCCCATCTCTCCGTAAGCAGCAGTTCAAAAATCTGTTTTTATAAAATTAAAATTTCTACTGCTAAAATATTAAACTGAAGTCTTGATTCTGGACATACTTAGTCTTTTATTCTAGTTACACAAAATAATAGTCTCAAGCGATCTCTGAATTTAATTCTTTTCTAAGATAATTTTAGATGTCATGAGAAACTGGCACACCACTAGTATTTTAACATATTTTTGTATATTATTACCTCTTATGAAATAGACAGAAAATCCAGAAATCCAGTGTTGGCATGCATACTGAATAAGTGCCCAGAGGTGAAGAAAAGAAACTGGTGTGTCCAGTTTTTTCCCTCATATTATCCTCCCTTCAGCTGTGTCATAAATTATTTTTGCGGTCTATTTTAGATCACAAGAATAATCAGAGCCCGTGGTTTTTTTCCCCCCTAATCCAAGCCAACTACTGAAAAGGTACTGAAAAGGTAGGAAGAAATGAATTGTTCATTATGTTTGAAGAAGAAAAAAAAGTTTTTGAAAAATGAGCTTAGCTTCTTTTCTGTTTGCATGAACAGAGAGTTTTATTTACAGCATTCTTTAAATCTGGTTAGTAGGAAAGAAGGAATATCAGCTTTTGGTCTGATTTAACAGATTCTTAATTTTCCATACTTCCACTCTCTGAATTTTCATGAAGTTACTTTCGCTGCAATATTAATTTTCATTTGCTACTGAAATTTGCTACTCTGACCCATGCTTTTTGAATAATCTACAAATTATTTCTTTCTAACGAGAACTCCTGAGGTTATTTTTAAGACAAAGTGCCAAACTGAAAATAAGATATTTTTTTCTTTCCTTCCTTCCTTCTTTCTTCAGCTTTTTTCTAGCATAGCAGGCTATAAGAATCTTCTTTCAACCTTTGGTGCATGATCTTTTCATAAGATTTATGTCCACTATTACCAGGTTGGTTGTGAATAATTGTTGAGGAATTTCAAGCATTTCAAATAGCAAGATGAATATAAATTAATATGAATATAATTTGGTTTTTTCAAGAGCCAGGACAATAATCTGTGTGCATAATTGTGGGTTTGAGGGCCATGGACTTCACTCCTGAACCTTTCAGAAATATAGAGTTACTCATTAAATAAGAATGAAGTATGATTAAACTTCTTGCTTCAATGAGATAAATCATCATTATAAGTTGAAAAGAATGTAGATACTGACATATACACCATTTCCAGGTTATGACAAAGAGTTGCCATAATAAATATGTTAATTTTTTTACAGCCAGTATGACTGTCTTTATCTTATGACTGGTTGAGATAATTACCTGGTACATAACCAATTGCTAGTATACTGAAAGAAATCTTCATGGAGAAATGCAAATATTTTAGTTCTGGGTGTATTTCTAGTCTTATTTGTTCTCATCACTAATGCAAAACTGATCCATATTTCTGTATTTTGTTCTGAAATAAAGATAAAAAGTGTCAAGCTAATGATGGTATATCGCAGCTATAACTCTGAGTAAACACCATCTATTCAGTTGCACAGTTGCAATTTAGCAGGTTCAAAACTTCATGGTATTATAATTATTATTTTTTATCCCACTTTTTAAATATATAACTCAAGGCAGTAAACATACATAATTATTCCTGCCTCCTATTTCTCCACAGCAATACAATAGAAATACAATAGAACGAGTCCAGAAATATTTCACTAGAAGAGTTCTTCACTCCTCCGAAAACAACAAAATACCTTATACCAACAGACTTGAAATCCTGGGATTAGAAAATTTACAACTCCGTCGACTCCGACATGACCTGTGTTTAACACACAAAATCATCTATATCAATATCCTTCCTATAAAAGACTACTTCAGCTTCAATCGCAATATTACAAGAGCAAAAAATAGATTCAAGCTAAATGTCAACTGCTTCAAACTTGATTGCAGAAAATATGACTTCTGTAACAGAGTTGTTAATGCTTGGAACTCACTACCTGACTCCATAGTCTCTACTCAAAATCCCAAAATCTTCAACCAAAAACTGTCTACTATTGACCTCACCCCAATCCTAAGAGGACTATAAGGGGCGTGCATAAGAGCACAATAGTGCCTACCGTTCCTGTCCTATTGTTCCCTTCATTATATCAAATTAATATTATTGATGCATATTTTTTTACTTATATATTTTCTTCAATACATGTTGTTTTATCTATGACAATTGTTTGTGTATACTGTTGTGACAAAATAAAAAAATAATAAAAAAATAATTCTATGAGGTGGATTGGGATGAGAGAGGATGACTGGCCCAAAGTCACCCAGGTGGCTTTCATACCTAGGACATTAGGTATGAAATAATATCTAATAACAGAATACCAGAGTTGGAAGGGACCTTTGAGGTCTTCTAATCCAACCCCCTGTTTAAGCAGGAAACTCTGTACCATTTCAGACAAATGGTTGTCCAATCTTTTTAGAACTCACAGCCTCCTGGTTTCTAGCCTGGTGCCTTAAACACCAGACCGATGTTGGTTATTTAGTTGTACAAAATAAAGAGTGAAGTAGTTTATTTCTGTTCCATCTAAAATGAATTGGAAAACTTTTGCTCTGTTCTATTTTTAAAATGCATCAATAATGTTTTTCTGTTCTAAGGATGTAACCATCATGGCTAAAACCTGGCAGCATCTCTACTTACGGGCCTTTCTCATCTTGAAACTAAAAATGGTTAGAAACACCCTGGCAACATATCTTATTTTCCTCTGCTGAATTGCCAGAGTATTGCCCTTTTCCCCATCTTCCAGCACATGAATGAGGCAGGTTTATATTATTCTTAGATGTACTGGTGCTGAGGTAGCATTTCTCTCCTTTTTTTCAGCACTGTCTAAGGACAGTTGCAAACTGTCTAAAAACTATTAGGCTTAAGCACCTTGGATGGAAGTTAAATAACCACAATTTTTTGTACAGTATTTTTTATTTGTATTTATTTGCCAAGCATGTATTTTATGACAGATTCAAGTGTAAATATAATTATAAATACATGTAAAGGGTACGAATAAAAGAAAACATTAGGACAGGGATGGTAGGCACACTGGTGTGCTTATGTACGCCCCTTACAGACCTCTTAGAAATGGGGTGAGGTCTACAGTAGACAGTCTAAGGTTAAAGTTTTGGGGATTTGGGGAAGAAACCACAAAGTCAGGTAGTGCATTCCAGGCGTTAACAACTCTGTTACTGAAGTTGTATTTTCTGCAATCTAGTTTGGATCGGTTTACCATGAATTTGTATCTATTGTGTGCTATTTTATTGTTTTGGTAGAAGATAAATTATTCATTAGCTGGTAGGACATTGTACAGATGAGTTTATGTACTTTTTTTTTTTAATGTAGCAGATGATTTTATGTACAATGTCTTGAAACAGCTGCAATAGAAGGAATGACAATGGGGATCGCAAATTTCAGGGATCAAGGCTAAGGCTGTTATCTAATCGGTTGAGTCTGGTTCATAAGGACTGGTAGCTAAATTGCCTAAGTCAAAAACACACATTTTTTTCCTGTTCTGCACCGAAAATCCAAGCAGTGCAGAAACGTTTAGACTGTGTCTAACAAGGACTGAACTTTGTATGTGCATGTAAACCCAGAGCCTCAGCTGGCTCAAACTCCAGGCTTTGCAAAAAATTGGCTCATCCAGAAAAAGCAGGAGAAGAGGGGGTGGATGTAAATTTTTACCTTGGCTACACTTTTTAAAAAGAGTTATAAGTACCAAATGAAGAATTTAGCATCTCTCGATTCCTTGTTATTAGATCTTGACATGCATAATTATGGTCTATGGATGATTTTTTCTGGTAAGTGTGCATCTGTGTGCAGGTGCATGTATGTACTTAGAACCATTCGTTTAGCAGCCATTCAAAGTTACAAAGACACTGAAAAAAGGACCTACAACCAGTTCCTCACATTCATGATAGCTGCAACATCGTCACAGTCATGCGATCAAAATTCTGGCGCTTAGCAATCGATAGGTAGTTAGGACACTTGCAGCATCTTGGGGTCATGTGACCATGATTTGTGACCTTCCCAGCTGTCTTCCAATATGCAAAGTCAATAGGGGAAGGTTGATTCACTGATTCACTAAACAACTGCAGTGATTCACTTAACCGTGGCAAAAAAGATTGTAAAGTTGGGCACAACTCACTTAACAACCATCTTGTTAAGATGTTTTTGTAAGAGCCATGGTGGCGCAATGGTTAGAATGCAGTACTGCAGGCTACTTCTGCTGACTGCCGGCTGCCTTCAATTTGGCAGATCAAATCCCACCAGGCTCAAAGCTGACTCAACCTTCCATCCTTCCAAGGTTGGTAAAATGAGGACCCAGATTGTTGGGGGCAATATGCTGATGCTGTAAACTGCTTAGAGAGGCTGTAAAGCACTGTGAAGCAGTATATAAGTCTAAGTGCTATTGCTATTGCTATCTTGTTCAGCAATGGAAATTCTGGTCCCCATTATAGTTCAGCAGCATTTTGGGCACAAAACTATATTACATTAATTCAGTTTTCAAAAGAAGTATGGGCAGTGTGTCTAGGATTGCAGATAACGTCTTTCAATCAGTAAACAGTTAAAATGGTTTTAATTATCTAATTGTATACTACCATCCATCAACAATATTAAAAGGATTAATGACAAAAATACCTTTCTGAATGTCTACTCTGAGTATCCTACACTCAAGATGGATATTAAGCTACTTCTCTCAGTAAGAGAATCAGAATTTTCTAACCTCTTAACATCAAGAAATGCCATTCAATGAAAAATATTTACATGGAACTTTCTTTCTTCCTGTCTTCCATCCCAAATTCACTAATTTTTTCAGTTGTATTATATTGAGCAGATTCCTGGATTTGTGATATGAAAATGATGAGAAAAGTCAGAACTATTTCATATTTTGAAATTGTAGTTCATGACATTGCCAAGTTGGAGAACCTTGTCTTATTGGTGGTGTTGTGACTCACTATATCTGTGTTGAAATAATGCAGCCTTTTTAAAGATTGTTTGGTATGTTCTGATTATTGCCTATTCTGATATTTCCCATTCTGAAGTGCTAACTTGATACAGTTATTGACAGATAATTGGTTGTGGTCTAATTTAGAAAACACCCCTTATGGATAATTAAATGGATAGCATTTCAACTCTGCAATGTGAGAAGATCCAAACATGAATGAAAAGCCAGGAGACACTGGATGGTACCATTAATCAGGACAAAACAGTGAGCCAAGAGGCAGAACTGAGGAGCAAGCCAAAGGGCAGGATTAAAATATGCATTCAGACTGTAAAACAAATGAGGAATCAGAGCCAGCAGAAAACTGGAGAACTTTGCAGAGCATAGAAGGACAAGTTTCTCTTGAACAAAAACCCCTATTAATAATTTCCTATCCAGGCAGCTCCAATTGGATAGCTGGTGTCAAATATTGAGTCAGGAGTAATTTATGACCTTCCATTTATTGAAACTGAAACTCTAGTCCCTATCAAGATTGCCCTTGGTGAGCTATCTGGGAGTTCTAGTTTGACAACCTATGAAGAATCACATGCTAGCAAGATGCTAGTGAGGAAGGGAAGAATTGGGGTAGAGGCCACCAACATTCTTCTCACTAGGTAGTCCCAGGAATAGCAGACTTCCATGGGTTTCAGCCAGAGCTGAGATCAGATGCTCAGGAGAAGGCTAACAATGGGGTTTATGGGCCTGATACTCTCCTGTTGGAATCCACTCAATTGATTCATGGGTTCAGCGGTAAAATGCTATTGGTCCCTCACTTCTGTGAGGTGAATAGGGCTTCAATGGGTATATTTGCTTTATGGATCAGCCTTCCTCTGAAGATCAAACTTAACTCCATGTTATTCTTTTGAAAGTTATTGAAGATGGAGTTCTTCTGGGAAGCACATGAAAAATGAGGTGATGTTATCTATATTTCTCGTTGATTGGTGTGCTGATATTGCTGCTCTGTGATAACATTATTTATTGTTGAGTACTTATAGGTTACTTATCAGACCACCTTGCCCCATTAGGGTCCTGTTAGATTCAACAGAGGAGGTGATCCTGTCCATTAGAGCAGTGGTTCTCAACCTGTGGTCCACAGACCCTTGGGGGACCATTATATCATCACAGAGGGTCCATAAAGGCTTGAAAAGCATTATGATTTAAATCTTGAGTTAAGTTTTGGGGGTATGTGGTTCATAGTCTGAGTGGCTCAGACTGCTAAGACAGTCTGTTATTAACAGCAGCTGCTTGCAATTACTGCAGGTTCAAGCCCCACCAGGCCCAAGGTTGACTCAGCCTTCTTATAAGGTAGGTAAAATGAGGACCCAGATTGTTGGGGGCAATAAGTTGACTTTGTATATAATATACAAATGGATGAAGACTATTGCTTGACATAGTGTAAGCCGCCCTGAGTCTTCGGAGAAGGGCGGGATATAAATGCAAATTAAAAAAAAATAGTGGCTCAGCGGCTAAGATGCTGAGCTTATCAATTGAAAAGTCAGAATTAGAATAGAATTTATTGGCCAAGTGTGATTGGACACACAAGGAATTTGTCTTGGTGCATATGCTCTCAGTGTACATAAAAGAAAAGATACGTTCATCAAGGTACAACATTTACAACACAATTGATGGTCAATATATCAATATAAATCATAAGGATTGCCAGCAAAAAGTTATAGTCATACAGTCATAAGTGGAAAGAGATTGGTGATGGGAACTATGAAACGATTAATAGTAGTGCAGATTCAGTAAATAGTCTGACAGTGTTGAGGGAATTATTTGTTTAGCAGAGTGACGGCCTTTGGGAAAAAACTGTTCTTGTGTCTAGTTGTTCTGGTGTGCAGTGCAGTAGTTCAGCGGTTCGAATCCCTAGTGCTGCGTAACAGAGTGAGCTCCTATTACTTGTCCCAGCTTCTGCCAATCTAGCAGTTTGAAAGCACGTAAAAAATGCAAGTAGAAAAATAGGGACCACCTTTGGTGGTAAGGTAACAGCATTCCATGTGCCTTTGGCATTTAGTCATGCTGGCTACATGACCATGGAAATGTCTTCGGACAGTGCTGGCTTTTCAGCTTTGAAACGGAGATGAGCACCGCCCCCTGGAATCGGGAATGACTAGCACATATGTGCGAGGGGAACCTTTACCTTTACCTTATTGTAAAGAATAGGTTGAGAATCACCGCACTAGAGAGTTCCATCTGGCAGCACCCAGGAAGAGAGCCTTTTCTGCCATAATGCCCATCCTCTGAAGTAACATTCCCCTGTGAGGTTAGACTTGTCCCAACTTTGCTGGTCTTTTCCAAAGCATTAAAATCTTGGATCTACCATTCTACTACGAGCCTTGGAAATACAAGTAGACCATTTTCATAGTTGATTTGAGTGTAGAATGTTATGAATACTGATAGAAGAGAAAATTTGTATCTCAGAATTGAAATGTGGGATCTTTGGTGCTTTCTGAGCTTTGTGGTTTTCTTGCATATGTTTCATGATGATGTTACCTAGTTTGGTAATGAAATGTCTGCAAGAAACTATCAGGCTCAGAGAGCACCAAGGACCCCAACAATTTTATGAATGTTCTCAACAGCTATTTTTATGCTGTCAAAGTTATTTTTCAATGTTGACTGTTTTATTTAGTTTTTATTTTAATGGTTTAGATTCCTGGAGTCATATATATATGAGACAGGTGATCATACACAATAAATGAATAAATAAGATGTAGACATCTAAGAAAGGATTATTAATTTTATTTACACTTTAATGGATTATATATTTGTAAAATTTATTGGTGAACTGCCAGGAGTTTATAATCCAACATATTACAACATATTGGTGCATACCTGGAGGGCGCAACATTGCGAGGTGTGCTAAACCCTGTGTTGTGTTTACATTTTTGGTGTTGAATTTCTTTGTTTCAGCATGTGTCCAGATAGGAAGAAAACTGCTTTTCCAGCTTCAAGAGGTGATTGCTATTGAATCTCCTGATCTCAGTGAATTCCTTATGGACACACCTACTGACAATTACTGATTTAAGTAGCAACTAGCAATGAAATAGAGCCACCATTTTAATTTTCTACATTAAACCTGGGCTGTCAAACTCCTGGCCCACGGGCTGGATGCACCACGCATTAGCCATACCCACGCCAAGTTTAGCGAAGGGGCAAAAGTCCCAATACGTCACGTGACGCCACCATGATGACATGGGTTTGACACCCCTGCATTACATTGTAACAACTCAGTCTTGGGGCTTTGTTGGAAATGTAAATGGTTTTATTCAGGTTTGTCCTATTCATGTGGGGGTGAGGAATACATGCTTGTTGGTTTTTTTTTTTAAAAAAAACTTTGTCAAAACAAAATGAATAATGGAAGGTTCTTTTGAGGTGTGGACATCTAGTGATTGATTCCAGCTCTGCCCCCAGCTCATGGTGATGCCTGAATTTTGGAAATTCCTGCCTGCTCATGCTTTAATTCTGCAGTGGGTAATGCAGATGAAAAGAGTCTGCTTCTCTTAACTCAACCTTCTTGCGCTTGAGTTGACGTATAACTGATAAGAGCTCCAGCAGGTCAATTGAAGATGGAATGTATTTTGTTTTCTGTCAGCCACCTAAAGACTTGCAGCTTTAATCACTGGCCAATGCTGCAAAGCCAAAATAGCATGGAAAGAAGAATTGTCTTGCAGAAACTATCTTCAAAGCCAACGCAAAGTTTGGAAGCCCACACAACCGATAAAGTAAAATAAATGGCATTTTTATTTCATTATCATAGGACGTTGGGACAAAAACACAGCAGAGAGTACTATGTATTTTTTATACAGGCTGATGGGATATTCAAATGAAATGCCCAGGATCTTTCTTTTAAAAAGGTATTACAGGTAGTCCTCAATTTACAACCATTTGTTTAGTGATCCTCTGAAATTATAACAGAAGTGGAAAAAAGGTGATTTATCACTTATACTTATGACCGTTACAACATCTCCATGGTCACATAGTCAAAATTCAGGCCCTTGGTAACTGGCATGTGCTTATGATGGTAGCAGCATGCCAGGGCCATGAGATCATCATTTGCAGCCTTCCTAGCTGGCTTCTTACAAGCAAAGTTAATAAGGGGAGATGAATTTATTTAATGATCACATGATTCACTTAATAATTGCAGTGATGTGCTTAAGAAATATGGCAAAAAGTTTGTAAAATCTGGCATAATTCATTTAACAACTGTCTTGCTTGCTAGTGGAAATTCTGGTACCAATTATGATTACAAGTCAAGGATTACCTGTATTTAAAAAATTGGAATAATATAACTGATATAATTGTCGTCATGGGGAACAGAGGAGCATCCATTTTCTCTGCAATAATGGTGTTTATTAAAGAGGAACAGCTGTGTAGTTCATTTACTAATTATTCTATAAAGCTGGTTGCTGTTTGAAGCAGCAGGTCAGGTAAAGCAATCATGTAATTTAATTCTTTAACAGTGCAGGCTTTAGTTTGCATTTATTTTTTGTTTTTTATAGAGAGTCAAAAATGGATTACTCTCACAAGCGGTGTCAAGCTAAGGTATGAAGTTAAGCTTCAAAAACAGACTAGACATTGTCTAGTATAATAATTGAAGTTTCAAGTCAATTAGTTCCCCATATATATGTTATCACTATTTATTATTTTAACATTATACTGTCATGAGAATAATGATCATGTTTTCCTTGGTTCACTTACCGTGGCTGGGATTCCAAGATCTATGAGCAGCATTTGTTATGAATTTAACCACAGAATCTTTGTTTGGACGCCACAGACTTTTGGAAATAGCTTTTATTTTTCAAGAAAACCACTTGAGTGGCACCAGAGTTCTTGAGTGGAAGCAGATGGACGATGCCTTGCTCTTTGTGCATAATTAGTTATGTGGGGAAGAAAAACACCCCACATTTTGATGCGGGGAAACTCAGCAAATTATATTTATTACAATACAAACATGATTGTCCTTATTCTTTCGCATCTTTGAGATACAATACTGCCCTCCACTGGTGACTAAAGAGTAAGTTGTTGATCAGTCCTTGGTTTATTTTAGAGGTGGGCAAAATCTCAGCCCGTAAGGCCCTTGAACCAGGGGTAAAATCCAGCAGGTTCTGACAGGTTAGACTAGAAAACCTCCAAGGTCCCTTCTTAATCTGTTATTATGTTATGTTATGTAGGTTCTGGAGAACCGGTAGCGGAAATTTTGAGTAGTTCGGAGAACTGGCAAATACCACCTCTGGCCGGCCCCAGAGTGGGGAGGGAATGGAGATTTTGCAGTAACCTTCCCCTGGAGTGGGGAGGGAATGGAGATTTTGCAGTATCCTTCCCCTGGAGTGGAGTGGGAATGGAGATTTTGCAGTATCCTTCCCCTGCCACCCCCACCAAGCCACACCATGCCCACCAAGCCATGCCCACAGAACCGGTAGTAAAAAAAAATTGGATTTCATCACTGCCTTGAACTCTTGACTTTGTGCTTCCCAGAGTCCAAATATAATTTCTGGAAATCAGTAAAATTGCTTTCTGCCGTGCTGAGACATGGAATCTATGGAATCTGTAAAATAACAATAGAAATTGTTCAGGAAAATAAACTCTGTGAATTGCATAACCCATCCATTTTGCATCACAGCATTGCTTCCCCTCTAAATATCCCAAACATAATACCACTTTATAATGCCTTGGTAAGGCCACACTTGGAATACTGCATCCAGTTTGGTCACCACGATGTAAAAAAGTTGTTGAGACTCTAGAAAAAGGGCAGAGAAGAGCAACAAAGATGCTCTAGAGCAGGGATGTCCAAACTTGGCAACTTTAAGTCTTGTGGACTTCAACTCCCATAATTCTTCAGCCAGCAAAGCTGGCTGAAGAATTCTGGGAGCTGAAGTCCACAAGTCTTAAAGTTGCCAAGTTTGGACACCCCTGCTCTAGAGGCTAAAACATATAGAAAACAGTTGCTAGAATTGGGTATGTCTAGTTTAATGAAAAGAAGGACTAGGGTGACATGATAGCAGTGTTCCGATATCTCAGGGGTTGCCACAAAGAAGAGGGAATAAAGCTATTCTCCAACGCACCTGAGGGCAGGACAAGAAGCAATGGATGAAAACTAATCAAGGAGAGAAGCAACCTAGAACTAAGGAGAAATTTCCTGACAGAACAATTAACCAGTGGAACAACTTGCCTCCAGAAGTTGTGAATTTTACAATACTGGAAGTTTTTAAGAAGAGTTTAGATGACCATATGTCTGAAATGGTATAAGGTTTCCTGCCTGAGCAGGGGGTTGAACTAGAAGACCTTCAAGGTTCTGTCCAACTTCTGTTCTATTCTGTTCTGTTCTGTTCTGTTCTGTTCTGTTCTGTTCTATTCTATTCTATTCTATTCTATTCTGAATTTGTCTACTTCTGTTTTACCTGATTCCATACAATTGGGGTAAATAATTTTTGTGACCCAAAGGGCACTTGAAACTCAACAGAAGCCTATATTCTTCCTCCCCCTTAAATTCTCTTTTTTCACACACCTTTGTTGGAAGAAAAGGAAAAGGGAGAGTACATTTTTAAAAATTCTCTCACCAAAAGAGCTGAAATTTGCTGTGAAAAAGATGTAAGCACCAGACTTCCTATTCCTGGCTCATGAAGGACCCACTCCTGGGCTCTTGCTGTCATCTTCTACATTAATGGGATGAGTGGAGTCCTTGGTGCTCTCTAAGCTTGATTGTCAAACATGTGGGTGAACACTTCACATAAGCAAACAACTAAGCTCCGAGAGCACCAAGGATTCCATACTTCAACCCTACTGGAAAAAAAATAAAACTACTAGAGATACACTTTTTGTTGCTACCTAGTGGTTGTAATGAAAATATTTTTGCAGCTATGGACATGACATCTATAGGAATGGTGGACTATAATAATCATGAATTTGCCTTATGATTGCCAGACAGCATGGCCAAGTTCATTGTTGTCTGAAAGATCATGAACAATGAAGTTCTGGACAACTGAAGAACACAAATGGACAAAGGCTGGCCGACTATATTAGCCATTGGAATAAGTCTACAAAAGCACTGTATTAACCATTGAAATATGTCTATTTTCTACTTCAGATATTTCTGGAGCCTGGAAATAAGGCATAATATGCTCTTTACTTCCTCCAGGAACTTGCTTCAGATCCATAGTAGCCATCATCAGAGTCCTTATACTGGTGTGTAATGAAACATCTGTGATAAACAATCAAGTTCAGAAAGGATCAAAGATTCCCTTACAAATCTTACCTGATTAGTTAGTGAGGACAGATCAGAGTTGTAGCTCAAGATCAGCTGGAAGCTAGTTTTTTCACAACTGGTTCAATTTGGCACCAAATGGTTGAAAGCTAGAAAAATAGTTCCCAAATATTCTGATATTGTTTATTACTTTTGTTTATTACTTCTGAAATGTAGGGCTTGTATAGAGTTGTTAAGGTTTAAATTTAACCCTTTCTTAAATAGCCAATAACCTATTAGTGACCTGTGTTGCTTTGTAAATCTTAATAAAACTTGCTGAATGTTTTATCTGCAGATTGCTCAAACATGCTCTAAAATACATTCTGATTAAAATTTTTAAAGTGATGAAATTCAGAGCTTGCTGAGAGCCCTCAACTGAACACATGCAGCTTTTTAAAAACCAGATTGCAAGGATGGAAAAATCAGCCAGGAGCAATAATAAGATTCATACAGTTTTGTTTCCCAAAATATTCAGTGCATTAGAGAATTCTGATCATTTGTTTCTTAAATTAATAATTGATTGATTGATCCGAATATCCGCTTGAATCTGGAAAATGTATAGCTCAGTATCGTAGTGAGGGGGCTGAGCTGCTGTTCCCGAGAATGCAAAACCAAGGGTGGCCATTAAAATAATGAATGTCATAAAACAGTAATTCAGAACTATGCCAAAGGAAGATAGTTCCAAGTTATAGATCATAAAGAGATATTCTGTGATGAGTGCAAGAACACCAACGAGGCCAGATTCTCACCAGAAAGAACTGGAAATCATATGTTCTGAGAAACCAGACATTTATTGTGAAAAAAAAGAAAAAAGGCAAAACTATCAACTTGACACAAAAAGTGTGCATGGAGAACAATAGAGACTCCTCATGTAATCCCAGCAAGTTCTGGTAACGATTTTCACCGTTTTGGTGGAATTAAATAGAGCTAGATGAAGAGATGGTAGTTTAAACCAGCATTTGCCACCTCAAACCTTTCACATGATTGGGTTTGTCCAACAAGAAATATTATTTATTTAATACATCTTTGGTAAATTCACTCAACATGCCAGGCTTGTTTAAAGATAAAAGATAAAAGATAAAAATAACCATAGTTATTTTTTATGGCCTCCTATATCGTATGGACTTAAAACTCTGTTTGATTTGTTTATAGTCTACAGGAATATGCAAACCCACAAAATGTCTTAGTTCTGTAATCAGGTTGTATGAATAAAGCTGTTGAAACTGGTGGCCATTGAGGAGATGCTAGTAATATTCTTAGTATTTAAGACTCCTCTTATTGCTATATATGGGTTTTTTTTATAGCTATAGTTTCCTGCTTATGTAAGCATGAAGATTCAAGTAATGGCTGTTCTATTCCTATACATTTAATATAGGTGATTCTTCTGGTTTTAGATAAATTATTTCCATCTATTTCTTGGAGAAACAGAAACCAGAAGTTCTCCTCCCTCCCTCCTGCTGTTTCCTTAACGCTTTGTCTTTTCTCCAGCAGATTTCACAACCTTCATTTCTCACATTTCTCTGTGAGAAAACTTTCTGATCAGTTTTATGATGACCGCAGAAACATTCCCAGCTTGATTTCTCCTGATATGTCTCTCACACACCTTCTCAGAACGGCATCCCTCAAATGATAGTACTACAACTGTGAAATGCATTGCACATAGCAGCACACGGAAACCAGAAGTACTTGATATAGAAGCATAGACAAAAAGTGGATTTTTAAAAGAGAAATAAGAAAGAGATTAGAACTGCACACTGTTCCCTGCATGTTGCAATCATCACGGTCGGGGTCACTTTCTTATATTTATCAACAGTGTTTTCAACACTTTTTTGGATGTTCAAAGAGATCACACACACACACACACACACACACACACACACACACACACACACACACACACACACGATTAATTCATCTCTTTTTCTTTGGGTTGGGTCAAAATGTTTTTGTACTGAAGCAGAATAGCAAATAATCCTCTACTCTAAACCCTTTTCCAAAGAGAGATACATTAATACTGAAAGCCAGTCAAGCTATTAATACACCCCGAAGTCAATTAACTTATTAATCTGTTCTTCCCATTCCTCTATATTTGAGGTGGTGATAATAAATTCATTCATGTAGTCACATAAGTAAAATCTAATTCATCTTCTGGAGCTTCCTCCATTACAGAATAATTTCGGAACTGAAGCAAACCACAAGGAGGTTAAAAACTTATTTGTATTTCCACTTTAAAAAAAAAAATACATAGAATATGGTATAACTGGAAAGCAGAGTAAACCTAAGTATTGCATGAACTGAGAAATTGTAATGATGAATTGCTGTCAATGGGTGGCAGCAATAGGTTCTGTTGAATTTAAAAAATAGATGCTACAGCTCTTCCTTAAGCACTTTCCTCCCAAATTAAGAAATTTAGGCAACAATTATATAAAGAATTCAGAAAGAGAACTGGGGGGGTGGAGATGAATTTTGAATGGGATTCATTAAGCATAGGACTTGTGCAGAAAGGGGGAAAGAAAATTAGAGGAGCAGTTGGTTGATTTAAAGTTAAGATGCTCCAGAAACCTCATAGGTTAAACAATATTATGTGAAATCACAGTTGCCAGTTCTTTAGTTGGTGTTGGCCTTCATACACCAAATGCTAAGATGTCATAATGTATTGGCATAGTATATGTGCCATATCCAAGTATATCCAAGCATATCCAAATTATCCAAGCTTTTAATAATTGATCATTGGAAATTTTATCAATATGCAGAATTTCTAAATACCATCCAAGATTTTTTGACATGGCATCCACTGGGCCATAATAATAACAATAACAATAACAATAACAATAACAATAACAATAATAATAATAATAATAATAATAATAATAATAATAATAATAATAATAATAATAATAATAATAATAATAATTTACTTTTTATACCACCCTTCTCCCGAAGGACTCAGGGCGGTGAACAGGCAAAATAAAAGCAACAATCAAATACATACAGTAGAATAAAATATTAATTAAAAAACTTATTTAAATTAGCCCAATCTAAAAATACTTTTAAAATCCCAAAACCTAATTTAAAAATTTAAAACCCTAAAAACAACTAAAATTCTACACCAGTCCCGCATGGATAAATAAATAGGTCTTAAGCTCGTGGCGAAAGGTCCGAAGGTCTGGAAGTTGGCAAAGTCCAGGGGGAAGCTCATTCCATAGGGTAGGGGCCCCCACAGAGAAGGTCCTTTCCCTGGGGGCCGCCAGCCGACATTGCTTGGCTGACGGCACCCTAAGGAGTCCCTCTCTGTGGGAGCGCACGGGTCGGTGGGAGGCAAGTGGTGGCAGTAGGCGGTCCTGTAAGTAGCCCGGTCCTAAGCCATGGAGTGCTTTAAAGGTGGTAACCAACACCATGAAGTGCACCCGGAAGACCACAGGCAGCCAGTGCAGTCTGCGCAGGATTGGTGTTATATGGGAGGTCCGACCAGCTCCCTCTATCACCTGCGCAGCTGCATTCTGAACCAGCTGGAGCCTCCGGGTGCTCTTCAAGGGGAGCCCCATGTAGAGAGCATTGCACTAATCTAAGCGAGAGGTAACAAGAGCATGAGTGACCATGCATAGGGCATCCCCGGTCAAGGAAGGGGCGCAACTGGCGAATCAGGCGGACCTGATAAAAAGCTCTCCTGGAGACGGTTGTCAAGTGATCTTCAAAAGACAACCGCCCATCCAGGAGAACGCCCAAGTTGCACACCCTCTCCATCGGGGCCAATGACTCGCCTCCGACAGTCAGCCGCGGCTGCAGCTGAAAGTACTGGGGTGCTGGCATCCACAGTCACTCCATCTTGGAGGGATTGAGCTTGAGCCTGTTTCTCCCCATCCAGACCCGTACGGCTTCCAGACATCGGGACAGTACTTCGACAGCTTCATTGGGGTGGCCTGGGGTGGAAAAGTACAGCTGTGTATCATCAGCGTACAGTTGGTACCTCACCCCAAAACCACTGATGATCTCACCCAGCGGCTACATATAGATGTTGAACAGGAGAGGTGAGAGAATCGACCCCTGCGGCACCCCATATGTGAGGCGCCTCGCAGTCGATCTCTGCCCCCCTGCCAACACCGTCTGCGACCGGTCAGAGAGATAGGAGGAGAACCACCGATAAATGGTGCCTCCCACTCCCAAACTCCCCAGCCGGTGCAGCAGGATACCATGGTCGATGGTATCAAAAGAGAGGTCTAATAGGACCAGGGCAGAGGAATAACTCCTGTCCCTGGCCCTCCAGAGATCATCAACCAACGCGACCAAAGCCATCTCCGTACTGTATCCGGGCTGAAAGCCGGACTGGAACGGGTCTAGATAGACAGTTTCATCCAGGTATTGGGGTAATTGACGTGCCACCACACTCTCTACAACCTTCGCCACAAAGCGAAGGTTGGAGACCGGATGATAATTTCCTAAAACAGCTGGGTCCAGGGAAGGCTTCTTGAGGAGGGGTCTCACCACCGCCTCTTTCAAGGCAGCAGGGAAAACCCCTTCCAACAAAGAAGCATTAATAATCCCCCGGAGCCAGCCTCGTGTCACCTCCTGCATGGCCAGCACCAGCCAGGAGGGGCACGGATCCAGTAAACATGTGGTGGCATTCAACTTCCCCAACAACCTGTCCATGTCCTCAGGAGTCACAGGATCAAATTCATCCCAAACAGTCTCAACAAGACGAGTCTCCAACCTCTCACCTGGATCTACCGAATTTTGATCCAACCCATCCCGAAGCTGAACGATTTTATCATATAGATAATCACTAAACTCCTCAGCATGCCCTTGTAAGGGGTCCTCCCGCACCTCCTGTTGAAGGAGAGAGCGGGTCACCCGAAACAGGGTGGCCAGGCGGTTATCTGCCGATGCAATGAGGGAGGAAACATAAAGACATTTCGCTTCCCTCAGTGCCACTAGGTAGGTCCTACTATATGACCTAACTAGTGTCTGGTCAGCTTCCGAACGGCTGGATCTCCAGGCACTCTCTATGTCGTGTCCCAATCCTCCGCTGACGGCCGGGTCAGGGAAATCCGAATCAGGCTTGCCTCTGCAGCTCTGCCCAAAGCCCTAGCAAAGTCCTCAGAGCAGGCAGGAGACCAGTAAGTGACTTCAGCAAGATAAGTTCGACTTTGCCTGACTCAGAGACTGCCAGAAAGCAGATCCTTTATATAGGCCATGGGGTGTGGCTCCATGACTCAGCACTCATTAAGGCCTGCCCCTCCCTTCCTTCTGTTGCCTCCGCCTATCCAATCTTCTGATGCGAGGGTCACTCCAATCAGCTGTTGTTGGAAGTAAACTTTCCTCAGGCTCACATGCTGTGGAGGAGGGGGAGGGGTCTAGCTACTCCGTTTGCCTGGGCATGGAGCCAGGGCTGGGGCCAGGGGATGCTCCCTCCTCTGCAGCCTGCTTGGGCATGGAGCCAGGGCTGGGACCGGGAGGTGCCCCCTCCTTTGCAGCTTGTCTGGGCATGGAGCCAGAACTGGGGCCGGGAGGCATACATTCCTCTGTGTTCGGGAGCAGATAAGCAGACCCCGGCTGTGGTGAGAGCGGACAAGACACAACACTCTAGGCGTCTTCTCCGGCGTTTCATCTCCCTCAGCTCCTCGGAAAACCAAGGAGCTGGTTGAGACCTGCGCCGGGTTAGAGGCTGCAAAGGCACGACACGGTCTAGAGCCCCAGCCGCGGCCAGTTCCCAGGCCACGACTAGTTCTTCAGCCGTGCCATGGGCCAGATCCTCAGGGAACGGCCCAAGCTCCATCAGGAACCTCTCCGGGTCCATCAGGCACCTGGGATGGAACCAACGTATTGGTCCCATCTCCCTGCGGTGTTGAGTGGCGGTCCGAAAGTCCAGGCGAAGGAGAGAATGATCTGACCATGACAGAGGCTCGGTGACTAAATCTCCTAAATCCAGATCATTCAACCATTGTCCAGAGATAAAAATCAGATCCAGTGTGCCTCCCCCAATGTGAGTAGGGCCATCAACTACTTGTGTCAGGTCCAAGGCCGTCATGGAGGCCATGAACTCCCGAGCCGTCGTTGATGACAAGCTGGTCGATGGCAAGTTGAAGTCCCCCATGACCATAAGTCTGGGGGTCTCAACCACCACCCCGGCAAGCACCTCCTACAGCTCGGGCAGGGCTGTTGTCACGCAACAAGGAGCCAGATACGTGATCAACAAGCCCACCTGAGTCCTATGGCCCCACTTCACATAGAGGGTTTCACAACCAGATATCTGAGGTACAGTGGTCTCCCTCGGTTCTAGGCTTTCCTTGATAACGACTGCCACCCCTCCATCCCTACCTTGGCCCCTCGGCTGATGGAATGCTTGGAAACCTGGTGGGCACATCTCAACAAGGGGAGTCCCCCCTTCTGTGCCCAGCCAGGTTTCCGTAATGCCCATAAGGTCCGCGGTCCCCTCCTGAATAAGATCAGAAATCAGGGGGGCTTTGTTCACCACGGACCTCGCATTGCATAACATCAGGCGAAGGTCCAAGCTCTGAGGAATCTGGTCACTCGGGGAACGGGAGAAGTCTGAGGGGCTGAAGCACACGATCGCTCTTAAACAGCAAGCGCGCACTCCCGAAACACGATATGGCCCCCCACTTCCACCATATCTGCGCCTCCCACTTACCGTGTCGATGGAATAACCCTGATAAACTGGAACGAGATCCTCCCCCATCACCTCTGGACCTATTAGTGGACTACCATGGCCACTTTTCAGTTTTGATTTTGATTCTTTGCGATCTTCTCCAATTCTTTGTCTTCTATCCCCTCTTATTGCCACATCAATTATCTATACTTTCTTCTTTTCAACCACAGTTAACTATGATGAGCCAAGACCTTATGAGTTTGTATTCAGAAATCTCACAATATTTTAACATGCTCATTTTCAACTACTTTTTCAAATCTGTGTTGCTACCAATTTTTCATTATTGGCAAATGATAATTTTTACAGATGTTCCCCTGAATAAATTTGGCAGCTGTGTTATGTCATTGTTTATAATCTTATGTGTGATCAAGCATGAGCTGAGTGTATGATCTATTGTTTCTTCTGCTTCTTTGCACAATTTGCACTTTGAATCATTGGATTATTTTTTAATTGATTGCATTAGTTTGAACAGCCTTCAGTTTCTTTTTTTTAATGTTTCAGATGTAAGCCATTGCCAGGTCTTATTTTTATCTACCTCCCCCACCCCCCCACCCCGATCTTTTGTAGAAATTGACCATGTTTAGATTTCCTTGCCAGCATTCTATTCTTGTTTTTATTAAATTATTTCAATATTCTTGTTTTAATTCCTGTATGTTCAGTAACTTCCAATTTTTAACTTGCAACTTCCAATTTTTGGCTGTCTTTTATATAATTAATCGATGCATACTTTTTTGCTTCAATGGTTTGTTTGATCTGAAGTAAACCTCTACTTCCATTTCTGCAGGGCGGATATACTCTATCAATATCACTATGCATAGTAATACATAGTAAATAGTCATCAGTTTTCTTGATTTTTGGTCCAAACTATTCTGTTCAGCTTGTGTTCATAATTCCAGCAGTGTATCATATCACAGGTATGGCCCAGGTACTCGTGTTTCCACATTCAGTTTTGCCTTTAGCAAGTTTCTCTTTACACACATTCTTTACTAATCACATTTTTAACTTACCCAAGCTTGGATAAGTTACACCTTTACGCAACTGTAAAATGTCAGATACCTGTAGGCTTCAACCTGAATTATTATTATTATTGATTTTTACAGATTTTATTTTTTATTTATTTTATTAAATTTTTATACCGCCCTTCTCCCGAAGGACTCAGGGTGGTGTACAGCCAAAATAAAATACAAGATATATACAATTAAAACACATTAAAATATAGCAATTACTAAACGGCTGATAGTTAAAATGAATTTAAAATTTAAAATATTAATAAAACCCAATATAAAACCAAACTATTATGCCAGTCCCGCTTGAATGAATAAATATGTTTTTAACTCACGACGGAAGGTCCGAAGATCAGGCACTTGACATAGGCCAGGGGGGAGTTCATTCCAGAGCATCAATGCTCCCACAGAGAAGGCCCTACTCCTGGGGCCGCCAGCCGACATTGTTTGGCGGACGGCACCCTGAGGAGACCCTCTCTGTGAGAGTGTACGGGTCGGTGGGAGGCATAGGGTAACAGCAGGCGGTCTCGTAAGTACCCGGGTCCTAAGCCTAATGAAACATTAGGATACATCCCTCCAATGTTTAGATTATCATCTTAATAAACTCCACATGGTGTGATGAGCGATGATCTTTCCAGTGAATTGTATTCATGTGAGTTGTATTCCAATACAAGAATACTGTTTTATTCTTGGGGGTGACTGTTCTGGTATATGTTGCACTGAGCAGTTAAAATACTGCAGTTCTAGAACGGCAATCACAAGGGGGCACTGTCAACCCTCAATAACTCTGTTGAAAATTTGTTGAATCCTACGTCCATCTAGTGACAGTGCCGATTATAGGAGGGACAGGTGACTATTTTTATTTTTTTTACATTTATATCCCGCCCTTTTCCGAAGACAGTGTGTAAGGCAATAGTCTCATTCTATTTGTATATTTACAAAGTCAACTTATTGCCCCCCCAACAATCTGGGTCCTCATTTTACCTACCTTATAAAGGATGGAAGGCTGAGTCAACCTTGGGCCGGGCTTGAACCTGCAATAATTGCAGGCTATTGTGTTCTAATAACAGGCTCCTAACAGCCTGAGCTATCCACGGCCCTTTTTGTTTGTAAATTTTTATTTTACACACAAACAAACACATAATACATCAGTCATGCCGTGTGTCATCTCGGTGTATCTTCAGTGACTTCTTCTTCTTGTTACTCCTCCTATTTTCATTGTTTCTTAATCTATTACAACATCACTCCCGCTATACAATACTTTTATTATACCATTCTCTTATTTAACTATTAATTTATTTATCTCTATCTCTTTTCTAACCAATGATAAAATTGTCCCCATATCTTAAAGTATTCTGTATCTTCCGTTTTTTTAATTATCAAAGTTAATCTATTCATTTCTGCACAATCTAGATTTTTTTAATTACTTCCCCTTCTGAAGAGATTTTCTCTGCTTTCCATCTTTGCGCAAATACTATCCTCGCTGCAGTTATTACATGTATAATCAAATATATATTTTCTTTACTGATTTTCTCTGGAAGGAAGGATACCCAATAGGAACAGCTCAGGTTTTAAGTCAATATGTTGTTGTGTCATTTCTTCTAACCATGTCTTAATTTTACTCCAATGGTTTCTAGCTTCTGAATATGTCCACCACATATGATAATAGGATCCTGGTGTCTGGTGGCATTTCCAACATTTAGCTGATTTATCTTTAAACATTTTTGCCAATTTTTCCGGAGGCATATGCCATCTATAAAACATTTTATATTCATTTTCTTTATATGCAGTGGACATTGTTAATTTATAATTCCTTTCCCATAGCTGCTGCCATCTGACAGGTAACAATTTAAATATGTGAAATGACCTGAGCTGACTTTGCTGGGAAACCTGAGGTGGGGACAACAGGAATTGCTTTGTCCCATCAAATTGGAATAGAGTGCAACAAAAGTCATTTCTCAGCTCAGAGAAATCCACTTCTCAGGTTCTCTCAAAACTCCACTCAAACCAAGACTGTTATTCTGCAATTACCCTGCAATTCTTTCTAGATGAAGAGATGCAAAAGTTTGCATGCTGTTCTGTATGTCCGCAGTTGGTCTAATAAATGGATACAAGCGATCCCCATGATTTTATGAAGAAGGCAGCCTGTATATTTGAAAATGGTAGAGCAAACCAAACCCTGGAGAAATCTGCCAAGGCTTTTGTTCTGACAAGAAGCCTCTTTGCTAGACACTCATCTAATCTTTTCAAGCAATGATCAGCATCAGAACCAAGGGAAAACAGCATCTCCCAATAAAGATGCCCATAGGTGTTATCACCATCACAGTTACTATCCTGATTTTTTGTTTTCTTATTACACTATCATGCCCAACTGTGCCTTTTCCCTCTAGGTCTGTGATATAGAAAGCTTAGGTTTCCAAGCTGCTGAGCTGCAGCACCTATAGCATCCCTTCTCTTTGATTTCTTGCAGATGCTGCAATTTGCCCTTCAAGGACCCAGGGAGTTGTCTCCCTCTCCAATACTTGGTAAGAGTTGGTACAGTTTGCATTCAGCCTAGAGTACAGCCAAGAAGCAGCAACGGAGAGTAGTTTTCTCTTTCTCTGGGAGAGCATCAGAAGGCTGAGATCACACAAGAGACATTAGATAGATAGAATTCTTTATCGGCCAAGTGTGATTGGACACACAAGGAATTTGTCTTTGGGGCAAATGCTCTCAGTGTACATAAAAAGACATGATACATTCGTCTAGAATCATAAAGTACAACACTTGATAGTCATAGGGTACAAATAAGCAATCAAATCATACTAGGAAACAATCAATATAAACTGTAAGAATGCAAGCAACAAAGCTACAGTCATTAAATGGGAGGAGATGGGTGATAGGAACGATGAGAAGATTAATAGTAATGCAGACTTAGTGAATAGTTTGACAGTGTTGTGGGAATTAGTTGTTTAGCAGAGTGATGGCATTTGGGAAAAAACTGTTCTTGTGTCTAGTTATCTAGCAGTGCTCCATAGCGTTGTTTTGAGGGTAGGAGTTGAAACAATTGATGTCCAGGATGCAAGGGGTCTGTAAATATTTTCTCAGCCCAATTTTTGACTTGTGCAGTATACAGTCCTCAATGGAAGGCAGTTTGGTAGTAACCTTAGTAATTAATCCTGGCTGGACAAAACTCTAGGAGCAGATGAGAACTCTAGTCGCCCTGTCCCACACGAACTGGAACCCAGGTCTTGGGAGGGGGGGGAGATTTCCCACCTTCACCTTCCTGATGTGCAGGTATGTGAGAGCCCCTCCAGCGCTCAAACAGTTTCGACCACCTCCTCCGCTCCCTTGTCAATCTAGTCTTGCTTTCTCCAAGGGTGCGCTTTCCCCTGGGGATGGCTGGTTGGCTAGCAGCTTTGGGGGGAAGGAGATGGCGTTGTTACAGGGGCAGCGGATGAAGGTTTGGACCTGCTGCACCTCCGGTCCCAGATCATCCCAAACGGGTCTTAGGAGAGGGAGCCTCCCTGTTTTTCCAGCCCTCCCCCCCCACCCCGCGAGCCTAGGAGGGGGTCGAGGAGGGAGGGGAGGAGGAGGAGGAGGAGAAGGAGCAACAGGCGCGGAGCAGAGGCGGCGACAGCAGGCAGATGCTTCTCGTTCCCGGCCTCGCCACTGCACGCGTCTTTCCAGGAAGAGGCGCCTGGTTCGAGCGAGAAGCTGCGAGGGCTCGATAAAGCTGGCCGCTATCGGGACGTCGCAGGCAGCAAGAAGAGCCCAGCAAAAGGAGGAGCTGCGGGGGGAAACGAGCGAGCGAGCGAAGCGAGTCGCGGGCACATCTCCAAAACCCAGCCGGGAAGGAGGGACGGAGAACAACCCAGAGGGCGTGGAGACCCGGGCTCCCCTCCAACCGTGCTGGAAGCCGCTTGTGCGCTCGGTGGCGTTGCTGTCCAGGAGGACGGAAAAGCTGCTCGCCTTCCCCGGGTGCCGCTTCAAGGAGATGTAGCAAAGGTAGGAGGTGGGAGGAGGAGGAGGAGGAGGAGGAGAAGGAGCAACAGGCGCGGAGCAGAGGCGGCGACAGCAGGCAGATGCTTCTCGTTCCCGGCCTCGCCACTGCACGCGTCTTTCCAGGAAGAGGCGCCTGGTTCGAGCGAGAAGCTGCGAGGGCTCGATAAAGCTGGCCGCTATCGGGACGTCGCAGGCAGCAAGAAGAGCCCAGCAAAAGGAGGAGCTGCGGGGGGAAACGAGCAAGCGAGCGAAGCGAGTCGCGGGCACATCTCCAAAACCCAGCCGGGAAGGAGGGACGGAGAACAACCCAGAGGGCGTGGAGACCCGGGCTCCCCTCCAACCGTGCTGGAAGCCGCTTGTGCGCTCGGTGGCGTTGCTGTCCAGGAGGACGGAAAAGCTGCTCGCCTTCCCCGGGTGCCGCTTCAAGGAGATGTAGCAAAGGTAGGAGGTGGGAGGGGAGGGGAGCCGAGAAGGAAAGGTGAAGCGGGGCATTTGAGGAGGGGAGGGCGGAGTTTAAGCCTGCCGGAGCCGGTGCCTTACCTGGAAGTTGGGATATGTGTGTGTGTGTGTTGAATTGACCCAGGTCAGGAGAAACTGGCGTAGGATCCCAGACTTGGATCCCAGACTTTTTGATTTAGGGACGTGTTTGGAAGAGAGCGAGAGCGAGAGAAGGAGTCCGGCTGGCTTTTGGAGACAACTCTTAACTCTGTTTTCAAACTGCTTTCTCCACTGGAAAAAAAAACAAAACAAAAAAAACCGATTCCAAATTTCAGCACCTCAATGGGATCATCTGAGCTAGCCGTAGGGACTAACCAGAAAAGACAAAACGCCATAAATTAAGGGTTTCTTGCTGAATGAAAATCCAGCAAGAATAAAGGTAAAGGAAACTCTGTGTTTCATTGGAAGCAAGCAAACAAACAAACAAATCCTCCTGCCAAGATAGAAATGCCGTTATAGCAATTTATAGTGAGGCTACAGTTTGGAAACTATATACAGTCCTGGTCACCACATGTCAGACATGATGCTATAGATGGGGAAGGATGCCAACAAAGCCCAATTAGAAGGATGCTGGGTGATTAGACTGGCTCCCCTTCAAAAAGATTAAAAGGGCTGCCTTTTTAGGATAGCTCAGATGGAAAAGAAGGAAGGGAAGCTATTTAACAGCCTATGAAAGGGTGCTTGGGTGATATGAAAAATGTTTCTAGAGCCAAGTTCTTTTTCCTCACACTGTGAGAACTTGAAGCATCACTAAACACTCAGAACTGAAAGCAAAAGAAGGAATTCTTTGCACAACCTACATTAAACTGCGAAATTTGCTAGCATCAGATGTGGGGGTAGCTATTCCTGGAAAACAGGCTAGGAATGGCTCGTAGACTTGATGATTGTTTAATGCCTGTAGAATGATGAGCATTGTGCCTAATACCAATGAGTAGGAAGGGAGCAAAGATGGGAAGAGGGCTATGGCCCATTTTCTTCAGGTCTGCACTTGGTTGAAAACTAAGCAATGTCAAATGTTGGACTTTCTTATATTCTTTATGTTCTTATATTTTTATATTCTGGGTCCCTTGAAAATATACACTTGGACCAACAAAAATTCTGTTTCTCTGCTTTTGCTGCTCAAGCCTCAAACACAAACCTCCACCAAATAAACTGAGCTAAACTCTTCCATAAAGTCATTTCCAAGTAAATATGCCTGAGGCCACATGCCTTTCCACTTCATACTAAGCTTGAAGATGTATTGACCTGAGGGACTGCAGAAGGATGTGCTGGAAATCACAGAAAAATCATTATTAAGAGTATGCTTAAAATAGACTGTTGGGTCATATTTATTTTGCTTCATGCAGGAATCTTTATTATTCACTCCTTTAAAAGATGAGGAACCAAAGCTAATTGCAGATGTGATCCAGTGGCAAACCAGTGTATTTCTATGCCAAAATATTTTCACTGAGTTTAATAGTATTTGTTGTTAGGTAAATGGGTATAGGATTGGAGCAGCAATACAGAATAAGGATATGTAATGGTGGTTCCAACATCATATTTAATCACAGTTGTGTTAACTGTGATTTGTTGAAGCAAAAGAACATGTCCACCCACGAAGGTCCAATTATGCATATGAATCTTCTTAACTAACTGGGTTGGGGTATTTATTTGTGTATAAAATTTATAGGCTGCCTATCTTGACTCAAGGTTAGATAAGGGTCAACAGAATTCAAGGAGGGGTTGGAGTTAATTTGCTTATTGCTGCATAGGTATTCTGGACTGATCCCTCTTTTAATTCCAACCCCAGATTCTGGCACCCCTTCTACACTACAGTTGCTTAGCTTCACATAGCATGCAAAGCCAAAACAACATCAGACTTACTCTGGATTTGGTTTCCTCAAACCCAGACTAGATTAAATTGGAGTTGAAAGGTTGGTGGTTTGGCATTGTCTTAAAATGTTGTGTGAAATAGACTATTCATTTGGTTGGGCAAAACATTTTATATAAACATCAGGATTTTCCAGGGTGAATCATAACAGGCAAGATGGCAGGTATGTCATTGTTATCAAAGCCCAACCTCTTTGTGGGCATGGCTTGGATTGCAACATTACATCCACCCTCTTGTCAATTTTGATTCCTCCCTACAATCATCTCTGTATGTAAACAAGCAGTTGTGCACTGGGTTTGTGGGAGGGTGTTGTTATGGCTTAGTGATACTGAATAGCCTTAGCTAATGCAACTAGGGAAATACGCAGATTTGCAGGACCAACTCACAATGGCAGATCATCAGGGATATACCATTCTGTTATTTTTAGCTAATATGCCACACATGGGAATTGTCAGGCTTGCTGGCAAAATGTGGCAAAAAATTTTCAGATAGCCAGCTCAACTCAGGATAGTTTGACTTGAATTCAGCTTAAGGCCCTTTGACATACAACATGCTTGGCTAGATAAAAGTATTCATTGTGGATCAGGAAGAAGTCACAAAAACAGCTGATTCACCTCTGTCAACGTGAAATTGTAATTCTGTCTTTATACTAGGTTAATTCCAACACTCCCCCTCCCCTTCCCTTATTTTAATGGACTTTTCCCACTGCCCTTCTTTGCCTTGTATGCCTGTTAATATAACTGACATCTCTGCCCTGAGAAACTCTGACTCTCAACTCCCAGAGAAACCTGTTTCATCCTAGAATGTAGATCTGTTTAATGTAATGAAATGTCTGTGTTGAAACAAAATGCATGGCATGCTAAGAAAGAAATTATAGACTGAAACACACACACAGACATGTATGTGTGCATGCACACACACACACACAAATGCAAACATGGTTTCCTCAACTTAGTGCTCTCCAGATGTGTAAGGCTAATTGCCAAAATTTCCCAACCAACAGCTGGCTGGGGGATTATGACAATTGAAATTGAACACAATGGCTGGGTTTGCACAAAGCATTATAGCTAAAAGACTGGGAAATCTATTTTTCAGTATATTATGGAAACTCGATCATTGTCTTAGCATTGACTTTTTTTTCCATTTGGGCATAGCATCTTACTGTGTTTTGTTCTCCTACAGTTAGAGGTGTGTAGATTGTATGGTGTGAATTCCCCAACGAAATAACACTCCAAGGCTTGAAGTTCCTCAAAGTTCCATTATATTAGAGATGTCATATTGGCACATCTGGGAAAACACGAATCTGAAAGCTTCCAGGTTTTCCCCACCCAAAGGAAAGTCCAAGTCCCTGCCGAGCACCCACATGTCCATCATGTGGTCTAATCAAAGCATCATCAAACTGGAGATGCCTCCCAGTTCCAGCCTTCCAGGTGCAGGGCAAGATGTCCTTGACTCTCTGAGAAAGGAATGTTATTATGACTATATATCACCCATGCTCCATACAATACCATCTCCCGATTTCCCACAGTAGTAAATATGGCAGGACTGAAGGCCCAATGCAAAAGATGGCTTCCAGGTTTGACATACTGTATGAGTTAAACTGCCATTACTAGGAGATCCAGGATTTAACTTTGTCTCTTATTTAAGGAGAAAGTCCCTTATTTAGTATTAATTGTAGTGTTCTTTTTCCTCTGCATGGCAAGGACAGTTTATTGTGATAAATGAAGTGGATAGTAATTCCCAAATGCTTATTCATCTTAAATGTGTTAGTCTTTAGGGTGTCATATGAGACTCTGTTGTTAAAATAAATTCACAGAACTCATTTATCAGTTTCTTGCCTGCTCTTACATTCAGCTTGGATTTCGTTGGATGATGACTGTACCAAGCTTCAGTCCTTTAGTCTAATTTTTTTCCAGCTACGAACCACAAAGAGTCTAGTATCTGGGTCACCAACATGGCACCTTCTAACATGTCCCTTGTCCCCTGCCAGTTCCCTGCCCTGCTTAATTTTATTTATGTTTCATTCTTAGAAGCACAAATGGGAAGCGAACATGTTGCAAAGCAGAGCACCTGTGTGAGTTAAAAACAGTGAAAAACAGTAGCACAACAAATCTCATCCCTATGAAATCAAGGACATGGGAGATGGGTGTCCAAAGGATGGGGCAAAGAAATCTGACAGGAAGGAAAATGATTTGGAAGTAGGTTTAGACCAGTGATGGCTAATCTTTTCTGGACTGAGTGCCCAAAGTGTGCGTGCAAGTGTGCCCAAATCCCCAAAATGCAATGCACGCGTGGCCCTGTGCATGCCTCCCACGCATGTGTGTGTGGCCCCCCACATGTGCCCTGCCCCAATGCATGCATACCTGCCCCCGCACATGCCCCACCTTCATGCATGCATGGGAGAGACCCAAAGACCAGCTGGCTGGTGGGGGGCACGTGTGCATGTGCGGCAGAGCTTAACTGGGGCGACGGCTCACGTGCCATCAGAGAAGGTGCTGTGTGCCACCTCTGGTGGAGATACCTTTAGACTGTCTCTTTCTATAGGACTTTCCTGGAATTGCAGCACAGCAGCTATGGCTGTGTGTTTTCTTTGTTATTATCAGCAATTCTTGGATTTCTTGCAAATTTGAATAAGTGGCTCATTCCTGTTTATGGGATGAAGTCTGGCTCTTCCAACCAAGATGCATTTTGAGGAATGGGCTGCCAGGCATATAGGCATCTATGGGGTTGCTGGGCACAGAACAGTAAGATAACTTGCACTATTGTGTTCTGATGCAAACAAAAATACTTTTTTGAAAGTATGCATTGAAAGTGGACATGCAGATAGATGAAGGGTTTGCCTTGTAACACCGCTGCATTTGGTTAGCAATTTTTCCATTGTTGTGCCTAGCTGTCGTGAATATCCAAAAGGCATTATTTGCAAATCAAAGGGTGAGTGACTGAAGGCTGGTGTTTTGGTTGCCTTCTTGTACAGGACTGATTTATAACTTGGCCACATCTAGCATGGCAACCATTTTGTGAGAGTACTTATAACTCTCAAAAGTCTAGAAACATCCACTGCTTCAGAAAGTTTGGAGAACCTTAGTGTAACAATTAGAACTATTATGTTATTAATAAAGTATAAATAAAGTTATAAAGTAAAGGGTCCCCTCCCACATATGTGCTAGTCGTTCCCGACTCTAGGGGGCAGTGCTCATCTTGGTTTCAAAGCCGAAGAGCCAGCGCTGTCCGAAGACGTCTTCGTGGTCATGTGGCTGGCATGACTAAACGCCAAAGGCGACGGAACCCTGTTAGCTTCTCACCAAAGTGGTCCCTATTTTTCTACTTGCATTTTTTACGTGCTTTCAAACTGCTAGGTTGGCAGAAGCTGGGACAAATAATGGGAGCTCACCCCATTACGCAGCACTAGGGATTTGAACCACTGAACTTCTGACTTTTCGATCGACAAGCTCAGCATCTTAGCCACTGAACCACCACATCCCACATTATGTTATAATTTATAATTACATTATAAAAAGGTAAAGGTAAAGGTTCCCCTCGCACATACGTGCTAGTCGTTGCTGACTCTAGGGGGCGGTGCTCATCTCTGTTACAAAGCCGAAGAGCCAGCGCTGTCCGAAGATGTCTCCGTGGTCATGTGGCTGGCATGACTCAACGCCAAAGGCGCACGGAGCGCTGTTACCTTCCCACCAAAGGTGGTCCCTATTTTTTCTATTTGCATTTTTACGTGCTTTCGAAAGTGCTAGGTTGGCAGAAGCTGGGTCAAGTAACGGGAGCTCACCCCGTTACACGGCAGCACTAGGGATTCGAACCGCTGAGCTGCCGACCTTTCGATCGACAAGCTCAACGTCCTAGCCCCTGAGCCACTGCGTCCCTTTCAACGTAATGATAATTATACGTAATTATAATTATAATTATAAAGTAATTATAATTACATTATAATTTACCTCTATTCCTGATCACATATTCGCTATGTCCCATTTTCGGCACCACAGTTCAGAGAATGTGGACCAGGCCAAGGAGAGAGTAATGAGGATGATTTTGGGGGGCAGAAGATCAAGAATGGTGGAAACTGCTAGAGATGGTTAGTCTTGAGAAATGGTGACTGAAAAATGATGACTAAAAATTTAGCTATGAGAAAGGACATATTTTAAGAAGGTCAAGCTATGTTCTCCCTCATTACAGAAAACAGAATATCAAATAATGGATTCAGCTTCCAAGTTTATGTTAGAACAAAACTTCCTAACAGTAAGAACAGTTTAACCATGGAACCAATTATCTAGTGAGATAATGCTCCAAAGGTTAAATTACCCAACTGCATCTTTAATTTGGATTTCTTCACTGAGCAGAGCATTGGACTTGGGGGGATTAATAGCCCTTTCCAATTCTATGATTCTATGTCATCTGTTTCTGTTTTAGTGACATAGCTCTAAACAGAGAAGACAGTAAATTAGCCTCAAGTAGAAGGACAGCCTAGAATTCTGTGGCTCTGTGATTTTCTCTCCCAGTCCAGCTCCTATTTGTCACAGAGAGGAAACCATAGAGGTAGAATATAGCAATGCGCGTTGTAGTAAGTTTGCTCTTCCAAAGTGGAGAGCAGCTTGGGAGAGTAGTGATGATCAACCATCCCTCAGTATGGTGGAAAAAGAGAACCTCCTGCATCATTTTGATCGGCACGGATCAAAATTTCACTGGGGCTCATTGCAGAGTTAGATGTTCTGCTGTGGACCTTAATGCTTGTTCAGATACTTTCGGCTCTCTGTTTTAATTCTCTTATATTGCTAATAATAATATATAATAATAATAGGGACACGGTGGCTCAATGGCTAAGAGTACATTATAGTGATAAAGTTAAATTAAATGGAACTGGGAAGGAAGGGAGGGAGGGAGGGATAGAGGGGCCGGGAGGGAAGGGAAGGGAAAGGAAAGGAAAGGAAAGTCCAACCATATAGTGGCCATTTAGTCTCAATATGGGATTAACAACACAAAAGCTTTTTATTAAGACTGCCCATGTAGAAACACATGGTTTCTCTAGTGGTGCTGGGATAGGAAAGATATCCAACAGGAGATGAATCTGACAGGAGTCTTCTTTGTACCTAACCCCTTTCTCAGACTATCAGTATAGCTTTTTCTTCATGCTCATTGCACCAGCTAGACATAAAGCAGCCATAAATAGAATAAGGCTCAGATAAAGGAGAAATACAACTACCAGGATTTAAAGACACAGGATCAAAAATAAGAAGAATGTGATAATAGAAGAAATAATACCATTGTTTCAGGTGTGGTATTCACTTACCTTCGCTACTGGTTCACAAATGTGAGCGTACATGTGCAGAGCGCTTGTGCAGAGCATCAAAAATGGGATGTGATGACGTCTGGGTGGGTGGCTGCAGCTTCCGCTACCGGTTCGCCCAAACTGGATAGAACTGGCTGAATACCACCACTACATTGTTTATGGAAATTCTACCCCAAAGGGAACTGAGCTCTTATCCTGCCTTCTCACCATTTCTGAACCTTTGACACAAGTGTTCCAGGTGAAACTGTTCATTTCTACAGCTATTTATTTTCCTGTTTAAACCTATTAAATACAGGATTTATTTTTCTGTTCAACGTAATTATTAGAATCTCGAGTTCTATTACATAGGGAAGAAGTTGGCAGTCTTCTCAAGCGCAAGATACTATTTGTATCAAATCACCCCATAGATAATGTAAAAATGCTTTTAGTTTTTCAAGAAACAAAATCATCCCTGTGGTCTGAGGTGAGCTCACATGAGAATAATGTCATGAAAAGATATTTATTTATTTGATTGATTGATCGATTCAATTCTCACCCTCTTTCCCAATCTAAAAGTGTTGCTATATGGACAATTCGTAATATTAAACCAGTTTTAAAAGAATGGTTCAGGATGTCAGATATAAAGAATTAGGACAAAATCTGTGCAGGTAAAAAAAAATTAGGCTGGGATCTAATAGTCTCTTAGAAAGATAGTCTTCAAAACATTTTACCCACATTTCCCTGAAAATAAGACTGGGTCTTATATTAATTTTTGCTCCAAAACACGCATTAGGGTTTATTTTCCAGTTAAGTCTTATTTTTTGGAGAAATACGGTACTAAATGCATCTGTCCGGCTGACAATCTTAACTGGGGCTTATTTTTGGGGTAGAACTTATATTACGAAGATCCTGAAAAATCATGCTAGGGCTTATTTTCTGGTTGGGTCTTATTTTCAGGAAATATGGTAGCGTCTCGCACTTTCTGAGCTATAGTGATGGAATGACTTGCATAGACAAGCACGCACCTTTTGTGGAATAGCAGAAGAGCTTAAATTAGAAAAAAGAAACACTTTTGTTGCTATGTTAAGTAATTAGGAGACCTGCCCTGTAATCCAGGAACATACTAGTAAATCCTGATCTATTTCTGTCAACTTTGTATTTATCTCAAAACAGAAACTTTTGTAGTATGGGGTAAACTTATATGCATAAATCCAAGCTGTTTACATTATTGTTACTTTTTAGTATTATATAACTATTTACTTTAAAATATTTACGAGGTCTTGGATCAGAATTCAGCAACATTTTATTGGGGAGCGTTTCCCCCCCCTTCCTATTTTAAAACAACATTTTTGATAAACCTGCATAAGTGAACATTGAATCAGTCATATAAAAACCGTATTATCCCGGGGGAAAATAAAGCCTAACTGAATGCTTTAGTGAGATGTGTGAACTTAGATTTGGTGTATTGTAAACAGGTCATTCATGCACTGTTAAGATACTAACAGTTGCCTTGTTGCTTTCTTATAACATGTCTTTATATGTATAAACTGGACTGGGTGGGGTAAATGTTCAAAGAAACATTTAGGATTTTTGTTTTCTAAGGAACAGAACAAGCAAATAATGAAAACATAACAACAAATGAGCCACAGGAAATGTACTAAAACTTTAACACTGCAAATCTTGAATAAGTATTGCAATGGAAAGTAAAAAATGTATACCGTATCTATAAAATATTAGAAACACACACATACATACACACAGTATACCAACCTACTTACCTACCTACATCCCTATATATATACATACATGGCAGGTGGACCAAGGCAGTCATAGAATGGATTCCACTTGATAAAAAGCACCCATGAAAGAGACCTAAAGCAAGATGGATTGACAACATCAGCAAATATTGTGGAGTCAGTTGGAAAAAGAAAGCTTAGAACTGTATTGGTTGTAAACATGTAGAAGATGCCTTCAGTGGATAGACAGGCTAGAATGATGATGATGTTGATACATACATACATACATACACCAAAGAGGAGTCTAATAAGAAAAAAAATACTTCTTAGGCATACACAGAGGTGGGTTTCAGCAAATTCTGACCAGCTCTGAAGAACCGGTAGCAGAAATTTTGAGTAGTTCGGAGAACCGGTAATAAAAATTCTGACTGGCCCCACCCCCATCTATTATCTGTCTCCCAGGTCCCAGCTGATTGGGAGGAAATGGGGATTTTGCAGTAACCTTCCCTTGGATTGGAGAGGGAATGGAGATTTTACAGTATCCTTCCCCTGCCACGCCCACCAAGCCATGCCTACCAAGCCATGCCACAGAACCGGTAGTAAAAATTTTGAAACCCACCACTGGACATACATGTGGAGAAAAAATTGTTTGGGCTTCAGTAACATAGTAGTGCCCACCATTTTGACTTTTTTGACGCCACCTGGTAGGTTCTTGCTTCTATTTCAATGACAGGAATCATGGAGAATCAGGAATCAATGTCGTTTGCCTAACCCGTTCCAAAAAAGACAGATGGCAATATAATATTTCAATGGCCCAATGAATCATTTGTTCATTTTTTTTAATGAAGTAACACAAACAGTAAGCTACCAGCATCTCTTTGGGTTTTTGTAATAATGGAATCCTGCATTGGGCACTGGGTTGGACTAGATGATCTCCATGATCCATTCTATTCTCTGGTGAGAAATATTTGGACAATCTCCTCTGCAATGTTCTGTCTGAGTAGTCTCCCTGAAAGGATTGGCAACATTTCTGGTGGAAATCAAGATTTCTTTGCCAGTTGGCAACCAACATCAATTTTAATTAAGCCATGGTCTGAATCGTACCCAGTTTTATTCACATGAGAAATAAATCCCCCTATTTTTGCTTCCAATTTCTCTTTTCCAGTTTTATCATTGTTCTGCTGCTGTTTGATAAATGTTGCAGAAAAACAGAGGAGAATTGCTTCATTTGTTAGTTGTGTGACTCTTTTTTAAAAAAACGTCCTTTCCTCAGTTTTACCAATAGAAAAAGTCTATTTCTATGTAGGTAGTGAATACAAATCTTTGTGAACGTTATGATAATAATATATAGATAAACAGACCATGGTTTGTTGCAAGATGTAAACAGCTCAATATGTGAACCCAGTAACTGGTCATAGTAGGAAACATTTCCCTCCAATTGCAACAGGAATTTGTTGTACATTGTTAGGATATTTTTAATGTACCTGGGGAACCTGACTGGCATTTCCTTTTCCTTTTTATAGGATTTTGATGGATGGATGTGCTGGGAATAGAATTTGAGATGTGAGCTTTGAGGATAGTAAATTCTGCTTCTCACAATCACCTCCCAGAATGTTTGACATTTGTTTAGCCAAAGAATCAGGACACGAAAACAGTATATTTGAATATAATTACTCAGGAGTTTTTCTGGGTAAATTCCATATAGGAAAGGTTGGAAAAAGATTTCAGGCATGTCTGCAGTGTCTACTTAATGTAGTACAGACGTGACTTTAGCAAAAATTTAAGAGGAAGTAGATTGGCAGAATGTCAGGCAATTATTTGGCCTAGTCTGAACTTTGGAATGAAAAGTACAGTATATGATATTTCATGAATAAAGAACCTTTAAATAAGGACCAGTTGGGGCACTGACCAAGTCACTTCTGGGTTGAAAAAGGTTTAGCCGGTGACATCTCCGTTGCCCAAGGCCCGCCAGTTGGGGGCTCCTTTCATGTCCCCAGCAGGAGCTGGAGCGAAGAACAGGAGCTCACCCTGTCCCACAGCAACACTTGGGCCTCAAACATGAGCTTCCTGCTTATCAAGCTAGCATCCTAACCATGCGAGTCACCGTGGTCCTGCCTAGGGATAGTGGACAATCTACTGGATATGTAGACTGCCTTGTCCCATTGGAATATCTAAACCCAGCTACTGAGAGAACATCACAAGATGAGAATTAGTTGATCTTCTCAAGAAAACAGGGTTGTACTCAGAGACTTTTGTACCAGAGTTAGGAAAATCCATTTTCTGATGTGCTGTTTGCTTCAAATACATTCCCCTTGTCAATTAGCTTTCCACAAGCTGATTTTCTATTCTGGAAATTTTCAGGGTGGCTTTAAAGTCTTTACCGTCCTAATTTCTATGTGACAATGAAAAAGTAGTAGCAGAAATTTATTTTGGTCAGCCACTGAGACTTGACTTTTGCAGATAATTACATTTTTTTTGCTTTTCTAATGGAAATATTAAAGGAGGAGGATAGGAAAGGAATTGATGCCTTTTGAACTTTAGTCCTAGAGAAGACTCATAGGAAAACCATTGGCCAGTTAAGAAAACCAAAATGGATAGCTTGTTAAACAAATCAACTCAGCATTTCACTTGAAGCACAAATGGCCAGGCTAAAATTATTCTACTTCAGAAACATTATGCAAAGACCCAGCTCTCTGGAAAAGGTCAGAGGAAAGAGAAGAGAAAAACCAGCAGCAAGTTGGATGGTTACAGTGACCATTGGGAGACCTGAAAGAAAAGGTTAGGAATGGTATCTACGAGTTGAAAATGACAGGATTGCACAAAATCACATAATCAATAGAAATAAGAAAGAAAGAAAGAAAGAAAGAAAGATGGAAGGAAGGAAGGAAGGAAGGAAGGAAGGAAGGAAGGAAGGAAGGAAGGAAGGAAGTGTCGTATCCCACTCCTCCGCTGACGGCCGGGTCAGGGAAATCCGAATCAGGTGTGCCTCTGCAGCTCTGCCAAAGTCCTAGCAAAGTCCTCAGGGCAGGCAGGAGACCAGAAAGTGACTTCAGCAAGATATGTTTAGACTTTGCCTGACTCAGAGAATGCCAGAAAGCAGATCCTTTATATAGGCCATGGGGTGTGGCTCCATGACTCAGCACTTATCCAGGCCTGCCCCTCCCTTCCTTCTGTTGCCTCCGCCTATCAAGTCTTCTGGCGTGAGGGTCACTCCAGTCGGCAGCTGTTGGCACAGACCTCCTCAGGCTCACATGCTGTGGAGGAGGGGGAGGGGTCTAGTTGCTCCGTTTGCCTGGGCATGGAGCCAGAGCTGGGGGCTGGAGATATTTCCTCCTCTTCAGCCTGTCTGGGCATGGAGCCAGGGCTGGGGCCGGGAGGCATACTAGAACATTCCTCCGTGTTCGGAAGCAGATAAGAAGGCCCCGGCTGTGGTGAGATTGGGCGAGACACAACAGGAAGGAAGGAAGGAAGGAAGGAAGGAAGGAAGGAAGGAAGGAAGGGAAACAAAAGGACAGGACAGAAAAGGAAAGGAAAGGAAAGGAGGAAAGGAAAGGAAAAGAGAAAAGAAAGGAAAGGAAAAGAAAGGAGGAAAGGAAAGGAAAGGAAAGGAAAGGAAAAGAAAGGAAAGGAAAAAAGAACTGGCCTTAGAACTCAGGGTACATGCTTTCTAGGTTTTTTTTCTTTTTTAAACATTACATTCTGAAGAAAAAGAGAAAGAAGGTAATGCCTTCCATTGCAATGTGATACAAGTTCTCCGTCAATTTAATTCCTTTCAAATCCTTTCATATACATGCATTTTCTGTTTGTTACCCAGAGATAGGGAGCTATATAAATGTGATAAATAGAAGATGATAAATACAGCAGTAGCCAAAATTGTGGAAAGCTTTTGGAAAAAGTGTATTTTTGAGGTTTGATGGCTAATAACACCACTTTTTTTTGGAGTTTCAAGATAATCCTATTCCACTGCTGGAATGGCCTGAGAATAGCCCAGACCCAATTGAAAATCTATGGAGCCAACTAAAGAAACTTGTTAGTCAGAAACGACCCAGCAATAAAACCCAGTTAATAGAAACAATCATTCAATCTTGGTTTCACATTATAACAGCTGCGGAACTAAAAGACCTGGTTCACTGCGTGGGAAGATGTTGTAAGGCCGTAATTCATGCTAAAGGTTACCCAACTAAGTATTAACAGATATGGTGATAATTTTTGTATATCTCGTTTTTTTCTAAGTATTTTATGCTTCTTCTTTATACTGTAACTGCTATTCTAATAACAAATCCTTCATAAAAGTTATCGCATTACATTCTTGATTAAATTATCTTTCCATTGATATAATAATTTTATGGTACTACTAAAAAAGTGATGTTATTAGCTAGTTTTAGAAAATACACTTTTTCCAAAAGGTTTCCACAATTTTGGCCACTACTGTAGACAGACAGACAGACAGATAGACATACAGTTGAGTTCTTAATGGTTGATCTCGGAGAAGCAAGGGCATAATATACTGAATTCTTCTTGAAAGAAGAAACTGAATTTCAGTTTATTCACCTAAAATAATCACTTAGGACCAGCTATGTGCTCCTGACAAGGTACCAGAATAGTTTGAATTGCAGGTCCCTGGAGCCCAGTCCAATATTCAGCAAAGTCTACCTAGAAATGACCGAGCCAAAGTGGTGTGACCTCTTGTGCAAATTAGTGTCTCCATGGTATGAAACAAAGTGGAATCTAAGAATCACATGTTCATTAGGAATTGACTCTGAGCCATAGCTGATACCAGTGGGAAATGGATTGCTTCAAAATAATTCAAATTGGAAGTATTTTATACTGTACGTAAAGTGTAAGAATCCTGTGCTTGTTCTGACTCTTGTAAAACTGGAAATAGCCCATGTCAGGAATCACTGCAGAACAAGTTGCTGTTCCTGAAGGGCATTAATGCATTATTCAATTGCTTTGTGTTGAGAGACAGGGGAAGATTGCAAATGTTTTTGGTTTTTTTTACTTGTGAATGCCTCAGGGTTCAATACAAGCCCTTCCACTCAACATCTTCAGGAAACTGCTAGGTGAGATTATCAATATGTGAATGGTACACAATTCTACAACTCTACTCTGGGTTGTGCAGGTGATATTGTCAATGTACTGATCCAGTATCTGGAGGCTATTCAGGTGTGGATGAGAAGGAATTGACTTTTTCTCAACCCCGACAAGTCTGTTTCAGTGGGTCAGGGATACTGGTGCACAACTTGGGAATCTTCCTGGACTCACAGTTCCTGCTACTGCTTGATGAATTGGTGGCAACTGTGACCAGGAAAGCCTTTGCACAGGTTCAGCTGGTGCACCAGTTGTGTCCCTTCCATAACTGGGAGGCTGTTCAGATGATCACTGACTTACAACTCAACTCATAGAGGGACTTTGGCAAAGGGCCTGCCCTGGAAGACCATCTGGGAGCTACAGTTGGTTCAACATGCAACAGTGTAAGCAGTTGTGATTGCTCAACAACAGGCTGTGCATCCAGGGTCAAAAAACAAAGATGGCTGCCACAGTGATGTGATTGAGGCTCTGCCCATTTTTTACCTGCTCTACAGTATGTCGCTTGTAAAGAGAAGGTTTATAAAATTGGCTCTTTGAAAGAGGGAACAGACCAAGGAGAGTGCATTGGCAGTCAGTACATTTTGCACGTAGCAAATCAGCCAACCAACTGTTGGAAGGAAAATCCATCTGGTTCAATTCCAAGCTTGGATAAAGATGCTGGAAACAACATGGAGGCTGATTGGAAAGATGGTTTTGGAAACCACCAGGGTTTGTGGTTCGGGTGCAGCTGACAAAATGGAGTTGAGAGTGGGTGGGTTTTTATACCTTCTTTGGGCTTAGTATTTGAGCTTCCTGTTCCTGTGCAAGAATATGTCCTCTAATATTCTATTGGCTGTTGTCAGATTCCTATGGGGTCATGTAGGCAGTGGTGGGATTCAGACGGTTTGCACCACTTCAGGAGAACCAGTTGTTAACTTTCTGAGCAGTTTGGCAAACTGGTTGTTGGAAGAAATCATTAGGGCAGAGAACCGGTTGTTAAATTACTTGAATCCCACCACTGCATATAGGGGTTACGTAGGGGTCATAGCTGGCTCTAGAGGGAAAAGAGGAAATGCAAATCCTAGGTGTTTGTCTGAGTTTAGACTGCTCTGGGGGATACAATGTCTGAAATACCCTTAGGAGATTGTGCAATGTAGTGAGCTCTGCATCTTCTGCTAAATGGTAGTGGGTTAGTCCTATTATGTCCTGAAGGGTCATGTCCTGTTTTTAATCCCATCACACTGAAGCTGAAGGTCTTTTGTTTTGTAGACAGGATGGTCCAATCTTTCTTAATGGGCACAAAATACCTGCTTGGGGGGGGAACGCTATTAAAAAAGAGTGAGTCTGCTTCCTGCCTCTTAAAAAAAACATGTTGCTCCATTTCTCATTTACAGAAATATAATATTCTGCCTTTTTAAATATTCCTCAAAGTATTTCATTCTTCTAGGGGTGGGGCTTCCCACAGAAGCAACCTATTTACCTATCTCATTCAATAGGTGCAGTAAAAATATTTATATAGGCCTCTCAGAAAGACGGGGTGATTGTTTGCTATTTGACAGTAGCTTTAGTTTGGTTTTGGTGGGGGTTTTTTTGTTTTTTTTTTTGGCTAAGTGTGTCATGTAATCAGGAAAAAGTCCAGGCTTCTTTCGCTCATTTCACCATCTAAGCTTTTCTGTCATTGTTTTACGCTCAAATGGTAACAATCACAACTGAGTTGCTATGTTTGAACAAGCAGCAGCATTAAAGTGTAAGTCTAACTATCTGAAACATTTCTGAAATTTAAACATTCCCAAAGCTTATTTTTTTCAAAATACAGAAGACTCAACAGAAACATACATGCTGTTGTGAAGATAGCAATGGTGGAGAAACGTCTTCCTGATCAAACACATCTGGACCGAACCCTCCTTCCTGTAGTTCACTTTCTCTTTTCATGGACAACAATTATGATCTGCACCCTTGTATAATGTTTGGCATTCCCTGGCTGGGAATTACATGGCCAGATGTGTTACTAGAGAAACAATCTAAATAGAAAAACACGTTTTCCAATTCTCTGCTCACCCCCAATGATGGTAATTAGAAAAATTGCATTTATGTTTCAGAATTTACGTATGTCCGCGTGAAAGAATGTGCAAGAGATTAGGTGGACTGTACTGTCCTACATCTGTTAACATTTTAAATTTCTCATGCAACAATTAAAATATGCTGCAGTGGCTACATGACTTATGTCCCTGTGAGACAGTTTTATTCAATCCTGGAATGATTTTCGAAAACTTTTATTTTTTTAAAAAATGTGCCTTTTGTAGGAGCAGCTTTATTGTGCCCATACACACCCAATGGGCTGAGCGGCAAAGGGACATAAAGCAAGAAAATACTTTTGAAATACCCTCAAGATGACGAAATCTTAAAACGTTAAATTCTAAATGTTATTGGATATTGAGAAGAAAGCAACTTTACTTTTTTTTTTTTTTTAAAAAGGAAGCATTTCCATTCTTGGACATTCTTACCCTGGGAGAAGAAGTAAATATAACTATACTACATTGTGAATATCATTTCTAGGTCATATTTGTTACATTTATATAGGTATGTGTTACAGTTGCTGCACCACAAAGTGCTAGTCTGTCATGTACAGGAAGAGAGTAGGTTTTGAAAATCTAAACAGGAGCTTCAGATGGGTTCCATTTTTAGTTTGCCAAGTGTTCCATGTCCTATTTTCTGTGCTCAAACGAGGGCATTCTAATCTATTTGCAAGCCTTTAAAATGTAAATTCCCTTCTGAACCAGCAATAGTAGCATATAGCCCCTGAAACCCATTTTGCAGATGCCAGAATGTTTACCCAAGACTGCATTTCAATTTGGTAGAAATTGTCTAATTTCAAGCTCACCATTTGCTAGATTTGAGCTGTTTCAAAAGGCAACTGGAATTTTCTTTGTTTTGATTGAAGACATTTTGCTTCTCATCCAAGAAGCTTCTTTAGTTCTGACTCAGTCAGTTCAGTCAAAACTGAAGAAACTTCTAGGATGAGAAGCCTTCAAGCAAAACAAGGAAAGTCTAGTTGCCTTTTGAAAAAAAATACCTTTGGGACACCCTTGACCCGGACAACTGAGAATCTCTATAGACACTTTTATATGTTTATTTTGCAAAAGGAATTCTCCCAAAGGGGATTCGAGTTATGCTATTAACTTTAGTATATGTTACTACTCTATAACTTCCAGAAGATGAAAATGGCATGGAGGGATGTCTGCCAGGAAATAAAAAAAGACAAGACAATAGTACTTGTGACTGAACAATTCAAGTTCCACCATTTTTTCCCAATGCAAAGCCATCTTGATTTTTTTGTCATCTTCATGTACGCGCATCATTGGTGGCATGTTCTGGTCTACCCAATATCAGGAACAAAGACCAAGGTACCCTCAGGATCATCACAAATAGAATAGAATAGAATAGAATAGAATAGGATAGGATAGGATAGAATAGGATAGAATAGAATAGAATTTTTTTATTGGCCAAGTCTGATTGGACACACAAGGAATTTGTCTTTGATGCATACACTCTCAGTGTACATAAAAGAAAAGATACCTTCATCAAGAATCATAAGATACAACACTTAATGATAGTCAGGGTACAAATAAGCAATCAAATCATATTAGGAAACTAATATGGACACAGCTCTTTCAGTAACAACAGCTCTTTATTAGTAGACCAGTACAACCCAACAGAGTGCTAGTCTGGCAGTGTCCTCTTTTATAAAGGGCTGCCAGATGGCTTAACCAATGAGCTTTAAGTATTTTCCCACCTTTTTGGAGGACCTGAGTGAAACCTACAGCTCACTCTTTATGTGGTACATAACAGGAACAGTCAATATAAATCGTAAGGATACCAGCAACAAGGTTTCAGTCATACAGTCATAAGTGGGAGGAGATGGGTAATAGGAACGATGAGAAGATTAATAGTAGTGCAGACTTAGTAAATAGTTTGACAGTGTTGAGGGAATTATTTGTTTAGCAGAATGATGGCGTTCAAGAAAAAACTGTTATTGTGTCTAGTTGTTCTGGTGTGCAGTGCTCTTTAGCGTCGTTTTGAGGGTAGGAGTTGAAACAATTTATGTCCAAGATGTGAGGGGTCTGTAAATATTTTCACAGCTCTCTTTTTGATTCGTACAGTATACGGGTCTTCAATGGAAGGCAGGTTGGTAGTATTTGTTTTTTCTGCAGTTCTAATTATCCTCTGAAGTCTGTGTCTGTCTTGTTGGGTTGCAGAACCGAACCAGACAGTTATAGAGGTTCAGATGACAGACTCAATAATTCCTCTGTAGAACTGTATCAGCAGCTTCTTGGGCAGTTTGAGCTTTCTGAGTTGGCACAGAAAGAACATTCTTGTGCTTTTTTGATGATGTTTTTGAAGTTAGGTGTCCATTTTAGATCTTGTGATACGATAGAACCTAGAAATTTATAATAATAATATAACAACAGAGTTGGAAGGGACCCTGGAGGCCTTCTAGTCCAACCCCCTGCCCAGGCAGGAAACCCTACACCATCTCAGTCAGATGGTTATCCAACATTTTCTTAAAAATTTCCAGTGTTGGAGCATTCACAACTTCTGCAGGCAAGTCGTTCCACTTATTAATTGTTCTAACTGTCAGGAAATTTCTCCTTAGTTCTAAGTTGCTTTTTTCCTTGATCAGTTTCCACCCATTGAAGGTCTTTACTGTCGATACTGTGTTGTCTAGTATTATAAGAGGTGGTAGTATGGGAGGGTTTCTCCTAAAGTCTACCACCATTTATACAGTTTTGAGTGTGTTCAGTTCCAGATTGTTCTAGTTGCACCACAAGGCTAGTTGTTCAACCTTCCGTCTCGACATCATTGTCTCGAATGAGACCGATCACTGTTGTGTCATCTGTGAACTTCAGTAGTTTAACAGATAGTTCATTTGAGATGCAGTCATTGGTATATAGAGAGAAGAGAAGTGGAGAGAGCACACAGCCTTGGGGGGGCCCTGTGGTAATTGTACCGGTATCTGATGTGATTCTGCTTAGCTGCTTCCTGTCTGTTAGAAAGCTTATGATCCACTCACAGGTATGTTCAGGTACCACTAGCCGGTTTAGCTTAGTTAAAAGAATGTCTGGAGAGATGATATTAAATGCTGAACTAAAGTCTACAAAGAGGACCCTTGCGTAGGTCTTTGGAGACTCAAGATGTGGTAGGATGTAGTGCAGAGCCATATTAACAGCATCATCTGTCGAGCTAGTTGCTCGGTATGCAAATTGCAGGGGTCTAACAGTGGATCTGTGATGGTTTTCAAGCACTAGCCTTTCAAAGGTTTTCATGACTACGGATGTTAGAGCAACTGGCCTGTAGTCATTCAGTTCCTTGATGGTGGGTTTCTTCGGCACTGGGACAACAGTAGAGTGTTTGAAGCAAGAAAGAACCTAGCACATCTCTAGCAATTTATTGAACATTCGAGTGAAGATGGGGGCCGATTGGTCAGCACAGACTTTTAAGCAAGAAGGAGGCACCTATCAAGCCCATGCTCCTTCAACATAAGTGACTTTTTTGAACTTTCCTAACTTGGTTCCTCTACTTCCTTACTATCATTGCCTATTTCATTACTCTCTGCAATAAAAGGTGCTTCTTTTTTGGGTGGTTTTGTGAATTGAATCCATGGCATCACTCTCCAAGATTGTCTCTTCTTTGCATCAGTACTGCCAAGACTGAGGTCAATGATTCAACTCATACAAGTTATCTAATTAACATCATTTGCACATTGATATCATGATATCTGTGGCATCCTCATGGTTTCTATCTGACACCTATACAACGCTGGGTGATAAATCACTCCAACGGAGTTCATAAAAGGACAGCTTGAAGCTGAAAACTCTTCTTTCCATGCAGACCTTCTCCAGACCACAAAGTATTTCTTGTCCTTCAAACAAGAATGAGAACTTTTAGACTGCCAGCCTGGATATAATTATTTCTGCCAAAAGGCAAACTGAAAATGAAGCTGCATATGGGAAAGGGGGAAGCTAAAAAAGACTAAAGTCCACTTCACTCACTAAACTGTGCTCTGTTAAAGCAGATAATTGAAATGTTAAGAGATTGAAAAAAACCCGGGATTAGACTGCTTTTTTGTTTGAGCACAAAAAACAGGACACGAAACACTTGGCAAACTAAAAATGGAACCCATCTGAAGGTCCTATTTAGATTTTCCAAACCTGCTATCTGCATGGGAAGTATACAACAGGCTGGCATTTTGTGGCACGCTTGCTGGAATAGCAGCTGATTGTAGCCTTCCCCTCACTGAATTGCCCACATGTTCCTCCAGAATGAGGAAATGTTTTCAATCTTAAATTGCCCTGTGCAAGCTCCCTGTCCCCATCATTTTACTGCTAAAAATGTCTTGGGCTTGGTGTCAGCTGAGAAGTTAAATATTTTTGGAAAGTTTAAATAGCCTGCTATACTATTTTGGGATTATTCGAGTGCATTTGGATGGATGCTTTCCATGTACAGTTATTCCCTCCCCCTCGAAACATATTTTTCATTGCACTCATATAACCTCTTTTGATTTATTGTTGGCATCATCCTATATTTCACAGTCTCACACAGACTCCTTCCAGCCTGGACGGAGGGAATCGACAAGTGTGATGTTTGGGAAGTCCTGTAGTGCTAAACGGATTATGCTTTGTAAGTCTGGTGTTCACAAGATGTGGCTTGCATTTTCAGCCCCGCAGGTGAAACACCATATAAATCATTTTTAGCTGATTGTATAACTGGCTCCTGCAACAGCATTCTCTGTAGGTATTTCTGTCTTTTTTGGAAAGAACAGCTACTATTGTAAAAGCCCCTCCTGTGATTTATTTTGCGCTTCTGTGAAGTACCTAAAGGTTTTCCTGAGTGAGGTGCTTTGCACAATGTAGGTTCACCAATGGGCCATGTTAAGGCAAGGAGATGATGTGTTCTGGCTGAGATGCCTCACGCTGTTCCAGAACTAATAGCTGGAAGAAACTTCTGCACATCTGCTATATCTTTGCAAAAGCCTCTCCCAGCAGTTAGAAGCATCAGAAGACTAGGGCAAGACAAGAGCATGTTCCAGAGCAACAAGGTTTGATTCATTGTTAGAAGGGAAGGGAAGGGGGGTATTTTGCATGAACCCATCATAGTGAATCACCCCTTGAGAGCTTTGCATACTTCTGATGTTTTACATGCAGACACAGCCTATTGCAAAAGCACAAGTCCAATCACTGACATCAATCTTGACAGGATAGGTGCAGAGGACAGACAATATTGCATGATGATGTCATGTTACATGCAACCTCACTTGTCAATCTGTGGATACCAGTATAAACCAGGTTTTATGTTGTAGTGCTTAAATATATTATCCTAGTCTAGCTTTCATCAGACTCAGTGCAATGATGGACAGATTTAGCAGAGACTTATCATTACCATTACTTTATTTATTTATTTATTAATCATACTTATATACCGCACCATCTCCCGTAGGACTCAGGGCGGTTCACAGGCATATTAAAACAATATAATAAATAAGCATTAAAACCCAGTTAAGACTAAATATTATCATGGCCTGATCACTAAAACACTAAATCACTAAAACAGTAAAAACCCCATTAAAATTTTGCTAAAACATTTTATTCTTAGGCTAGTCCAGCACGCTGAAATAATAGAGTCTTCAGTTCACGTCTGAAGGTCCGGAGGTCGGGGAGTTGTCGTAATCCCGGAGGAAGCTCGTTCCACAGGGCTGGTGCCGCCACAGAGAAGGCCCTCCCCCTGGGGGTCACCAACCTACATTGTTTGGTCGACGGCACCCTGAGGAGGCCTACTCTGTGGGAGCGCACAGGTCGTTGGGAGGCAATCGGCGGCAGAAGGCGGTCTCTTACTTCCCCCATTCCACCCCATACTCCCTTGGGTTGCTAGACTAAAGGTAAAAAGTAGGCTAAATAGTGAGATGGACCCCCTCCATAGCTTCATAGCTGCTGCATTCTTACAAGGCTAATCTAGGACTTCATGTTGGTCTTCTTCATGGGTGAATGGGGGAGGCACATTTAGCTCTAAGTGAACCCCATGGCTTTTCTGAGTTAATATTGCCCCCCTCTAATTTAAATCCTGATTGGCTAATACCAAAGTCCAGTCAGCATTTAAGTTAGAAAAGTTTGATTTTAGCTTAAAACAGCCCCAGTGTTAGCTACTGTATTATGTAAATGCAACCAGTGAAACTTAAAGTATTGATGAGATTCCAACCGTAAATGTAAGATTCTATTTTCAATTTTTGGAATCCAAGCAGGTGATATTATTAAGAGTAATTGGCAATAGCAATAGCACTTAGACTTATATACCGCTCTTTACAGCCCTCTCTAAGGGGTTTACAGACTCAGCATAATGCCCCCCAACAATCTGGGTCCTCATTTTCCCCACCTCGGAAGGTTGGAAGGATGAATCAAACTCGAGCCTGGTGAGAGTTGAACTGCCATATTGCAGTCAGCTGGCAGTCAGCAGAAGTAGCCTGCAGTACTGCACTCTAACCACTGTGCCACCTATTAACATGCCTGCTTCAAAAATTGAATGAAATTTCCAGATTAAAAGCCACAAGGCAGTCAATGAATGATAGTCCACTGAGCTGCTGTCCTTAAGAGCATAGCAGGTTCTAGCTTGTTCCTTTTCCTCCATACCAAAAGTCCATGCTGGATGCCTCAACATGACTCTTTAGTAAAAATTGTTCTGCAAAGCTTCCAAAGGGTTTCAAATTCACAGTTTCAAAATAGGAACTCTAGTTCACCTGCTTTTAGCAGTGATCAAATAACAAGCCAGACTTGACCGAGCTGTGTGATAAATAGAGCGATAATTAATTTTTATTTATTTTTTTTGCTTTCAGAGAGGTATACAAAGGATAGTTTTCAGGATTAGTTTGATAGATGCAACACACCTCATTTCACTTTTCCCACTAGCTTGGATCACACCCTTAGCAATAACGCAACTTTTAAAGAGCTGAAACAAACAAAATACCAAGCAGATTACTCTTTTGTGGATATGTTTAATGCAACCTGAAACCTTTAATCTTAAGAGGGCTCTCAGACTGAAAAACTTTCAGGTCTGTGTCCTCCCTTTATACATATTGGATGTAAACCAATCAAGGAGAAACTAATCAAGGAGAGATTCAACCAAGAACTAGGGAGAAATTTCCTAATGGTGAGAACAATTAATCAGTGGAACGACCTGCCTCCAGAAGTTGCCTGAAATGGTACAAGGTCTCATCAGTGGTGAAATGTAAAATTTGTTGCTACCGGTTCTGTGGCCGTGGCTTGGTGGGTATGGCTTTGCGGGGGGTGTCATGTGACTGGGTGGGCATGGCCAACTTTTTAAAAAAACTTTTTTTAAAACATTTTTTTACTACCAGTTCCAGAGAATAGGTAGTAAAATGCTTTAAAAAAGTAAAAAAAAGGTTCTGACAATCGTGCGGCACAGCTGTGCCGTGCAATTGTTGGAACCTTTTTTTACTTTTTAAAAGCTTTTTTTTACTACCGGTTTGTCCGAACCGGAGTGAACCGGTAGCATTTCACCCCTGAGTCTCCTGCTTGAGCAGTGGGTTGGACTAGGAGACTTCCATGCTCCCTTCCAACTCTGTTATTCTGTTATGTTATGCCCTGACTGTTTATTTGTTGCCCCAGGAATCCAAGCCCCAGAATAGTGTGTGGGAGGGGGCATGGGAAAAAGTTTGTTTGTTTATTTATTTATTTTTCAAATTTTTATACCGCCCTTCTCCGAAGACTCAGGGCGGTGTACAGCAGATAAAACAACAATAATCCAATTTTTTAAAAAATACAATACCCAGTTTAAAAATCTAAATTCAAACGCTGTATATTAAAAATATTAAATAAGAAAATCACAAGAAAAGATTAAAACCCGTGTTAAAAGCCCACTAAAACCCCACAATATTAAAATCAATCAGGCCAGCCCCGCTTGGTGAAAAAAGAAGGTCTTGAGCTCGCGTTTAAAGGTCCTAAGATCAGGGAGAAGACGGAGTCTCACCGGTAACTCGTTCCACAGGGCCGGGTCCCCCACAGAGAACGCTCTTCCCCTCAAGTTAACAGATGAGGTGGTTCCTTGAGCCTTTTGGAGACTTGAGCTCATAAAAAAAAACTCCAACCTCTTCTCCTACAACAGCTCCCCCTCTCCAGTTCCTTGGGCTTGGGTCCATCCGGTCCTGAAGGATGCTCCTAGCATGTCACATGAAACATTGTGCAACTACCAAACCTGGAGAACAAATCTTGTGAACAATGTCCTACCTGTCAATGACTACTTCAGCTTCAACCACAACAATACACGAGCACACAATAGATACAAACTTAAGGTAAACCTCACCAAACTCGATTGCAGGATATACGACTTCAGCAACAGAGTGGTCAGTGCCTGGAATGCACTACCTGACTCTGTGGTTTCTTCCCTAAAACCCCAAAACTTTAACCTTAGACTGGCTACTGTTTGACTTCACCCCATTCCCAAGAGGTCTGTAAGGGGCGTGCATAAGCGCACCAACATGCCTACCGTCCCTGTCCTAATGTCCCCTTTTATTCATATCCATTTCATATATTCATAATCATGTTTGTACCTGTTATCTGTTATCTAATACATGCTTGACAAAATAAATAAATAAATAAAAATAAAAAGTTACTCACTCCTGCATTTCCCGATTTAAAATGACTGGGGATTATTTCGGTAGCATCATTTCAAGTGTTTAGATACAAATGATTTTGGGGAGGCTGTGTTGAGAGAGGGAAAAAGTTAAATTCGGCGGGAGGAGAAATTGAAAAACCGAGGAACAATGCCGTGTTTCCAATTGGTCTTAAAGGATCAATGTGTTTTCGTACGGAATGAAAAATCACGAGCAGCTTCACGTGTTTTCACTTAAAAAACTTCCATGCCTGTGATGTTCCTTGTCTTCAAAGGGAATTCACTTGAGACAACCACTTCCATGGGAATCAGCTCAGTCTTTTTTTCCGTAAGAATAAACTTTCAGCAACAAGCTTGAGGCTGTTTTTGTGTTTCTTTTGTGCAGACATGGTGATTCTAGTCAAGAAGAAGAAGAAGACGCTTGCCCAACAAATTACAGCGCATTATTAGTAACACATGCAATGGGGGGGGAATCTTAAAAAAATCTGCTGAAGATTTCTTTTACCACAAAATATCATGATCTCCTAAAATGATCCGTTCTATTTTTTGCTAGAAGAGTGTATGTGACCATTGAAAAAGTTGCATGAAAATCTGAGTATATCTGAGAGAGGCTAAAAAAAATAAATAACCCTAGGGCTGCATTGTATTGAAATACAGCCAACAGTAGTAGAAGTTCTACAGAGCAAAGCATTTATTAGGAACAGTTGTATAGAAAGTGGCTGTTTCAGGCAGCACATGTTGAGTGCCAACATTCAACAACAGTGAAGCGTGATGGTGCTGGCCTGGCCAATGCAATCTTCCTGCCACGTACTCCTGCCAAGACCATTTAAAAGAAAAAAAGAAAAGTATTGCTAAAATCTGCATTGGTAGAATTAGACAACAAAGAGCATAATTGCATTGTCTTAATAGATTTTCCACTTGAAGTAGGGAAATCCCTGTAAAGTGTAATATCTTGTTCTTAATTTATTAGGACTAGATTAAATAATGTTCATTTACCATTTTTTAGATAAATTCATCTACAAGCAGCCAAGCCAGCCAACTGAGGAATCTTCCATTTTCTTTTTGAATTTATGCTTTAAATCCCTACACATTAAGCATTTTAGTGGATTATCTGGAACTCAAATGACTGATTATATTGGCAAACATTGAAATCTTAGTGAAGGATAGATTATGTTTCCTTTTATATTAATATTTAGCTGTGCAGAATACATCATAGTAAGGTGGATGACTGAAGCCAAATGTCTTTCAAAGAAAACAAATTCAAGGCCATTCAATATGTTTCCATGGGTTGAAGGAGTGCTTCACAAAGTCCAAATCTTTGCTGTTAATGTCACCAATATATCAAAGAAAATGAAACCAGTTCTGGGACTGTGGTTGAGCAATGGAACTGGATGGCTGTTTTCTAACATGATTTCTTTTCCATTCCTATGGCTTCTTCTTGAGGGACTTAAAGAGCATTAGTCTCTCTTTTTCTTCTGCTAGACAGAAATAGACAAGGAGGAGGAGGAGGAGGAGGAAAAGAAGAAGAAGAGGAAGAGGAAGAGGAAGAAGAAGAAGAGGAGGAGAAATTCCAGACACATTAGAAAGAGATGCATATGCAAAGATGCCTTTGGAATGATTAAACATAAGAAATTGATGCCATCTCATGCATCCATCACAACTTCTGCTATTTAGATTTGTAACTGCAAGGATTGAGATTTACACTATATTTTATAAAAATGATGTGCTGTTGGTATATGACACCAGACAAATTATCTAGAATGTATAACAGTATTTCAAATCTATGTTAGAAATGTGAACAAGAAGGGACATACTTAGTGGCATGTCAGATACTCCAGTACCTGGATGAAGCTGTTTATCTAGACCCGTTCCAGTCCGGCTTTTGGCCCGGATACAGTACGGAGACAGCTTTGGTCGCACTGGTGGATGATCTCTGGAGGGCCAGGGATAGGGGTTATTCCTCTGCCCTGGTCCTATTAGACCTCTCAGCGGCTTTTGATACCATCGACCATGGTATCCTGCTGCGCCGGTTGGAGGAGTTGGGAGTGGGAGGCACCGTTTATCGGTGGTTCTCCTCCTACCTCTCTGACCGGACGCAGACGGTGTTGACAGGGGGGCAGAGATCGACTCCGAGGTGCCTCATGTGTGGGGTGCCGCAGGGATCGATTCTCTCACCCCTCCTGTTCAACATCTATATGAAGCCGCTGGGTGAGATCATCAGAGGCTTTGGGGTGAGATACCAACTGTACGCTGATGATACTCAGCTGTACTTTTCCACCCTGGGCCACCCCAGTGAAGCTGTCGAAGTGCTGTCCCGGTGTTTGGAAGCCGTACGGGTCTGGATGGGGAGGAACAGGCTCAAACTTAATCCCTCCAAGACGGAGTGGCTGTGGATGCCGGCACCCCGGTACAGTCAGCTGCAGAGGCGGCTGTCTATCGGGGGCGAGTCGTTGGCCCTGATGGAGAAGGTACGCAACTTGGGTGTGCTCCTGAATGGTCAGTTGTCCTTTGAAGATCATTTGACGACCGTCTCCAGGAGAGCTTTTTATCAGGTTCGCCTGATCTGCCAGTTGCGTCCCTTCCTGGACCGGGATGCCCTATGCACGGTCACACATGCTCTCATTACCTCTCATCTGGACTACTGCAATGCTCTCTACATGGGGCTCCCCTTGAAGAGCACCCGGAGACTTCAGCTAGTCCAGAATGCGGCTGCGCAGGTTATTGAGGGAACGGTTTGAAGCTCCCACGTAACACCTATCCTGCGCACACTGCACTGGCTACCTGTTGTTTTCCGGGTGCGCTTCAAGGTATTGGTTACCACCTTTAAAGCGCTCCATGGCTTAGGACCGGGCTACTTACGGGACCGTCTACTGCCAGCCTCTATCTCCCAGCATCTGGTGCGTTCCCACAGAGAGGGATTCCTCAGGGTGCCGTCAGCTTAAACAATGTCGACTGGCGGCCCCCAGGGGGAGGGCCTTCTCTGTGGGGGCTCCTACCCTGTGGAACGAGCTTCCCCTCGGGCTTCGACAACTACCTGACCTTAGGACCTTTTGCCACGAACTTAAAACCTATTTATTTCGTATGGCTGGACTGGCCTGATTTTAAATTTTAAATTCTAAATTTTAATTGTGGGTTTTAAATTTTTGTAATTTTTTCTGGGGTGTAATGTTATTTTAAATTTCTGGCAAATTTGAATCAGTTTTTTAAGGGTTGTTTTAATTATGGTGTATGTTTCTGTTTGTATTTTATCTGCCTGTTCACCACCCTGAGTCCTTCGGGAGAAGGGCGGTATACAAATTAAAACATCATCATCATCATCATCATCATCATCATTATTATTATTATTATTATTATTATTATTATTATTATTATTATTATTATTAGTGGACATGCAAAGAAGCTGGAGGAATTTAGGTTCAAATGCATATTCTGATTCATAGGATATTAAAGATTAATGTACATCTGAAACCAGAAGTTTTATTCTTGGGATTGATGGATAATACTTGGAAAAATGTAGATCCCTGTACACACAGTATGTCTTGTCTGCAAGATCTGATGTTGTGGGCTGATGTAAATGGAGAAAGTTGATCCCTCATCTAGCTTGGTCCCAATGTCATGAAGGGTGTCAATTTTGCATTCTTTGTCTTTTATTTCTTCCTTTTTAATTTCTTTTTTCTATTTTGCCTTGTAATAATTCTTGACTACTACTTTTTTTTAAACTTCCAATAAAATTGCATTCAAAAATTGCAATTGCAAGTATGTGTTCAGTCTTCATAAACATGGAGCCATGACAAATCCTGCAAAATTTTATAATAATAGTTTCTGAATACAAATTTCTTTGCAATTTATGAGTTCAGGTTTTCTTGGCAAAGAATGCATATTAAATAAGTCTGGGTTATTGATAAAACTTGATTTATGGCCTGAGACAGTGGTGAAATCCAAATTCTTTTACTACCGGTTCTGTGGGTGTGGCTTGGTGGGCGTGGTAGGGGAAGGGTATTGCAAAATCCCCATTCCTTCCCCACTCCTAAGGGAAAGATATTGCAAAATCTCCATTCCTACCCCACTCTGGGACCAGCCAGAGGTGGTATTATAACTGTATGACTGTAACTCTGTTGCTGGTAATCCTTATGATTTATATTGATATATTGATATTGATTGTTTCCTGATTGCTTATTTGTACCCTATGACCATCATTAAGTGTTGTAAGTGTTGTACCTTGATGAAGGTATCTTTTCTTTTATGTACACTGAGAGCATATGCACCAAGACAAATTCCTTGTGTGTCCAATCACACTTGGCCAATAAAAATTCTATTCTATTCTATTCTATTCTATTCTATTCTATTCTATTCTATTCTATTCTATTCTATTCTATTCTATCTATTCTATTCTATTCTATTCTATTCTATTCTATCTATTCTATTCTATTCTATTCTATTCTATTCTATTCTATTTGCCGGTTCTCTGAACTGCTCAAAATTTCCACTACCGGTTCACCAGAACCTGCTGGATTTCACCACTGGTCTGAAACCAAATTAGAACATCAGTGCAAGTTCTAAAAAATGATAAAATATGGTAAAATACAAAGAAAGAATGTACACAGTAAAAAATTATAACGTTTCATAGGTAAAGTAGAAGGCAAAAGAATATGGCTAACTTCAGATTCTTTTTTTAAAAGCTTAGTCCGGTATATGGTGAACAAAGGACAAACATAATAGCATTAGATGTATTATAACAAAGGTTCTGAAGGCTCTGTTAAATTAATCCCTAATAGAAATAGCAGTTGCACAAAACTTGGCTTTGTTCTTGGATACAGCAGGAACTATTTCAGACAAGAAAAACAAAATTTACAGAACTTGAACTATTATACCTAATTAAAACTAAAATCAGTATATTATGTAGACATACGACTCTGAGTGTATAAAAATTGGTTGCTATGTTGCAACCCACATTGGCTAGATGTGTGAGGTCATAGCTACATTTTGTGGTGAAGCATGGGCTTCGAGCAGGATTTGGTGTGGTGGGGGTCTTTTTTGAAAGTATACTTTTGATTTTGCTAATTAGTTTTTGCTGTGCATTTTCTATTAAGTCTCTTCCTCTGTCACTCACTCATTTTCCCCCCCCTGCAGCAGTGGTGGCACTATAATACCATGGCTGAAAACCTGGACAAGCTCTTTAGCTTGTCCAGGGAATGGGCTAATAGTTAGATCCATGCCAAAAGAGTTTTCTGCTGACAAGCAATAAGACTGAGTGGGAGGATGGAAGGATGGGGAGAGAGGGAAAGAGTGATGACACTCAGAATAGCCATAAATGAACAGTGTTTGAGGGTAAAAACCCCCTTGGTTTTTAAAACCCCCCCCCACTATTTTTTTAAAAAAACTTTTGCAAGTTTTTATAATTTGTCCAGCTTTCCATAGCCCCACTTGGGCAGTTTATCCTTTTCTCTTTAATATGAATTAATAGTACTACTTACTACCATTCTACTACAGTGGATGTATGTGATATGTAGTTACTCAACACTTTACACTTTAAAAGAGCCGAGGTGGCGTAGTGGTTAGAGGCTACTTCTGCTGATCACCGGCTGCCTGCAATTTGGCAGTTCAAATCTCACCATGTTCAAGGTTGACTCAGCTTCCTTATTCTTAGGTCAGTAAAATGAGGACCCAGATTGTTGAGGGCAATATGCTGACTCTGTAAACCGCTTAGAGAAGGCTGTAAAGCACTGTGAAGCGGTATAGAAATCTAAGTGCTATTGCTATGGAGATTGTCAGTCATCCAGGTCATGGTTGTCTCAAAGGTGCTTTCTCAATGACCCTGGTGGCGCAGCGGTTAGAGTGCAGTACTGCAGGCTACTTCAGCTGACTGCAGCTGCAGTTCAGCAGATCGAATCTCACCGGCTCAAGGTTGACTCAGTCTTCCATCCTTCCGAGGTGAGTAAAATGAGGACCCAGATTGTTGGGGGGCAATATGCCGCTTAGAGAGGGCTATGAAGTACTATGAGGCGGTATATAAGTCTAGGTGCTATTGCTATTCCCATTACAGATATCTATATAGTACTAAAACTGTAGTGTCTGTCTGGTATTTTGTAACCTTCAATTACTGGGGCATCATAGAACACCAATTTTTGAATCAACGTATTTCTGTTGGGCTAATTTACAGAATGTGTCCAAAATTCGAGAGCCATGACACCCGTAGGATGGAAATTTGGCTAATTCCCTCTAACCTCTGCCCCCAATCAACTGGTGGCAAGGCCCAATGGGTGAGACATCGTTGGCTGCTTTGGAACCAAAGCTGAAATTTGAAATCTCTTTAGTAGCAATGACTGGGGTGAGGAAAGAAAGAACAAGGAAGTACTCGGATTGTGCCATTTCCCGTCACTCCATTACCCTTGGGAGAGCCCCAGTATAAAACCTCTTCCTCCTCATCCTCCCCAAACTTTCCTTCAGCCTCACAGACTGCCTGCCACTTGGTTTTTGAGAGGAGAGCTGCATACCACATGGAAAACTGCAACCCTTCTCCCTAGTTCCCTATTATGGCATGAAAACAAGGACCCCCCGCGTTCCTTCCAGAGAGGAACAGAGCTCACCTGTCTATAGCTGGCATGGTCCCATCCAGCTCTACCTTGCCGTACTAGCACTAAAGTCTCTTAAATGGCAAACATTACAACAGGCAATCTGGGGATGGGGAAGTTTGGTAGTCTATTTTTTCTCCTTTGGGATACTATGGTATGTTTCTTGTGCTGCTATATGGACTGCCCAGATGGCACTTAAAAAAATTAGGTGTGTTTCAGAATTCCTCAAATCTCAACAAATGAGCCTAGATCAAATGGTCACCATGCAGTGGTGGGATTCAGGTGGTTCAGACCGGTTCGGGTGAACCAGTAGTAGCGACCTGTGCCCCAGCGCTATTCCATCCTATTTAGCTACGTTTTCTAAGCTGTGCGCATCCTATTTAGCCATGTTTTCTAAGCTGTGCGCATGCGTGCAAGCCATGCGCACGAGCAAAGCACATGCATGGAAGGCCACGTGCATGTGCTGAAGGTGCGTGCACACAGTCTCACATTTTCAGTGCTGGGCAAACCAGTTGTTAAATTATATGAAGCCCATCTCTGTCATCATGGCCACGCCTACCCCAGCCACGCCCACCATGACCACATCCATCATTGGCCACCCCCCTGGCCTTCTGAGGTCAAACACAACCCTGATGGGGCCCTCAATGAAATTGAGTTTGACTCCCCCTGGTTTAGGCCATCATTTGAAATCATGCTAACTTTCTTTTACACTGTACTAAGCCATACTATGATGTTTGTATAGTCTCCCAGGGTGTTACTAGATCTTTATGCTTTTGTATGAATCCCCCTATCTTTGAATCAAAATCACATCATTTATTTCGCGGAAATGTGCTTGCTTAAATTGCACAGACCCTCATCATGCAGGGTTCCATGAAGAAGGCTGTGAATTGGACAGCCCCCCATAGAACAAAATCTGATACCACAAAACAGCTTGATGACGAGGAAAAACTGACAGTGCTTAAATTTAAAATGAAATGTGCAGTCATGCACTCACATTTTCAGCATCTGGCAAACAGTAACTGATCATACTTAAGTCGTCTGTTGCAGAAGCTTGGTTATTTGTAATACAACAAGAAGCACATCTTTCTTAATGGAAGCATAATACTTTCCAAGATGTTAAATTGTTGAACTGGATTCCATATGGCTTCAGGGCCAACCTACATATTATTTACAGTCATTTCTGAATCATCTGCCATGGCTTTCTATCCCCTAGAACAGTGAGGGCTAACCTTTTTGGCGCCACAGCGCCTGCAACCCAGAAGAGCAGCTGGCGGTGGCACGCATGCCCACAGAGAGGGCTCTGTGTGCCACCTCTGGCACACATGTCATAGGTTCGCCATCACGGCCCTAGAAGATGATAATTTGAGACAGGGTGATCTAAAATGCAGAAGCAATGGGAGTGGGATTCAGAACTGCAGATTCCCACCCACCCATAAGTCACTTCCCTTTTGGGATTCTAATTGTGGTTTTGGTTCCCATTCCCTCCCCCCCCTCCTGTGACTCTTGCTTTAATTATACAATCATTTCTATCCTGTCTTTTCAACCACAAATTGTTCCTCTTTCCTTCCCTGTTGGCTCTTAATATTCCATTAGTATAGTATCACTATGGTGGAAAAAAAGGACACACATATTCTTAGGAGGATTGCTAGTTTTTTTAAAAAAATCATTTCTGATAATTATTGTATCTCTTGTATATGCACAAACGCACAGATGTTCATAAGTTTCAGTGCTGGGGTTTTAAAGGAAACAGGCTAGTACCATTGGCAGCCTTTAAGATTTAAGCAAGGATTATGGATAGGAGTTTTCAGAGTTCTTAACACTTGACCTTGGCACAGAATGTTTTGGAAAAAGCCTATTCTGGTTTTAAATCATCGAAATAAAAGTAAATAAAATATCTGTTGCAAACTTTGAGTAGTGATGCTTCCAATAATTTTACAAAACAGACATCAGTTTTCTAAACAGTAAGGACTGGAGCACTGGCTTGGATTCCTGTAATATACTGACTGGTTTGTCTTGAAGTCAAATTCAGATCAATCATTTTGGATTGCATCCATGTACCAATTTTTATACCGTTTTGTTTATAATAACAGCAACCGATGGCCTCTTGATGTGAAATGAGCGATTCCAGTCCATTTTCATTTTAGTGATTCCCAGAATGTCAATGTTCATTCTTTGACATTTCTGCTCTGTCAACAACAGATTTTCCCAGAAGGATGATTTTAACATTCCATATACTAATCTTACATACATCTAAGAGCTGTGGTGGCCAGTGGTTAAAATGCAGTACTGCAGGCTACTTCTGCTGACGGCTGGCTGCCAGCAGTTTGCTAGTTCAGTTCTCACCTGCTCAAGGTTGACTCAGCCTTCCTTATTCTGAGGTCAGTAAAATGAGGACACAGATTGTTGAGTGCAATATGCTGACTCTGTAAACTTCTTAGAGTGGGCTGTAAAGCACTGTAAAGCGGTATAGAAATAGAAGTGCTACTGCTATGGAGATTCTCAGTCATCCAGGTCACTGTTGTCCCAAAAGTGCTTTTTCAAAAGGCAACTGGACTCTGTTTTTCCTTGAAGACATTTCACTTCTTATCCAAGATGCTGGTTGTGCAGTGGTTAGAGTGCAGTATTGCAGGCTATTTCAGCTGACTGCTAGCTGCAGTTCAGCAGATCGAATCTCACCGGCTCAAGGTTGACTCAGCCTTCCATCCTTCCGAGGTGGGTAAAATGAGGACCCAAATTGTTGGGAGCAATATTCTAACTCTGTAAATCGCTTAGAGAGGGCTGTGAAGCACTATGAAGCGGTATATAACTCTAAGTGCTATTGCTAGGCTATTCTTAATGAGAAGCAAAAGTCTTGAAGAAAAACAAAGAATTGAACTTGTGGCTTACAAGACAATCTTTAGAATAGAATAGAATAGAATAGAATAGAAATTGTTTTTCTTTTCTTCTTCCTATATATGTTTATATGTGTATATACTATATAATCTTTTTGTATGATGTTGTGACAAAATAAATAAATAAATAAATAAATAAATAAATAAATAAATAAATAAATAAATAAATAAATAAATAGAATAGAATAGAATAGAGTAGAGTAGAATAGAATAGAATAACAGAGTTGGAAGGGACCTTGGAGATCTTCTAGTCCAACCCCCTGCCCAGGCAGGAAACCCTACACTACTTCAGACAAATGATTATCCAACATCTTCTTAAAAATTTCCAGTTTTGGAGCATTCGCAACTTCTGGAAGCAAGTTGTTCTACTGATTAATTGTTCTAACTGTCAGGAAATTTCTCCTTAGTTCTAAGCTGCTTCTCTCCTTGATTAGTTTCCACCTATTGCTTCTTGTTCTACCCTCGGATGCTTTGGAGAATAAGTTAATTCCCTCTTCTTTGTGGCAACCTCTGAGATATTGGAACACTGCTAGTGTACTAGTCCTTCTTTTCATTAAGCTAGACATACCCAGTTTCTGCAACCATTCTTCATATGTTTAAGCCTCCAGTCCCCTAATCATCTTCGTTGCTCTTCTCTGCACTCTTTTTAGAATCTCAACATCTTTTTTACATCGTGGCGACCAAAACTGTATGCAGTATTTCAAGTGTGGCTTTACCAAGGCAAGAAAGTCCAGTTGCCTTTTGAAAAATCACCTTTGGGACAATCTTACCTACCTTCTCACCATTGAGGTTTCCTCTTGCCTCTAATCACAATAGTAGCTAAATGGTGTTCCCTGTAAATCCTTATGATAGCTTAATATGTTCTTATTTGGGAGGCTAATGAACATTATCCTGGTTATGAATAGCCATTGGGTTTTATTGGCAGAATAATGGAAGTGGTTTGCTATTTTATTCTCCAGTGGGTTATATTTTCTCTAATCTCTAATTTATTATCATGGGCAGTGCACAGTTCCAACAGTACAGTATCATAAGGCTGTGCAACCTCCTTTACCATTGTCAGGTAACATTCACAACAAGTTTTATGTATTTCTCTGTCATCCCTGTTTCTTGGACCATTTCAGCAGTTGATTAAGATCCTTTATCTGAATATCAGTTCTAATGTGAATTTCAAAACTTTCAGCAGGCTTTTATCAGCTCTTAAGAGCTATAAGTCAATCTAGACTGAGAACTCTACTTAAACAACTCTATCAGGGAATTAAAGCAATGTGTTTTGTTATCTACACACATTACTCTGTCAATATCTTGTTGGCTAGAAGTTGTGGGAACTACATTAACATGGTTCACACACTGTATTTATCCATGGTTTGCTAATCCACAGTTTGCTGAATGAGCCATAGTTGACTGAATTCAATGTTCTCTAAAGGAAACCCATATAGGTAGTCCTCAACTTACAAAGTTCATTTAGTGATGGCTGCAGTTGCAACAGCATTGGAAATGTAACTTTTGACCATTTTTCACACTTACAGCCATTGCACTATCCCAGGGGTCTGCAAACTCGGCTCTTTTAAGACTTGTGGACTTCAACTCCCAGAGTTGAAGTCCACAAGTCTTAAAAGAGCCAAGTTTGCAGACCCCTGCACTATCCTGATGATCACATGATCAAAATCCAGATGCTTGGCAACTGGTTTGTGTTTATGATGGTTTCAGTGTTCTGGGGTCATCTGATCCCCTTTTGCGACCTTCTGACAAGCAAACTCAATGAGGAAGCCAAGTTTACTTAACAACTGTGTTACTAACTTAACAATCGCAATGATTCACTTAATAATAGTGGCACAAAAAGCTGTAAAATGGGGCAAGAATTTTGGGCTAAATTGTGGTTGTAAGTCAAGGACTACCTGTAGTGCCCTCATAAATCCAATAAATACCCTGTTTCCCCCAAAATAAGATATCCTCTGATAATAAGCCCAATTGGGCTTTTGTGTACATGGCAATAAGGCCAAGCGCTTATTTCAGGGTTCAAAAAATATATAAGACAGGGTCTTATTTTGGGGGAAACACGCTAAATAAAATAAATGATTGGAGACATCCAGAAAACTGGTTTCCTTTTAAACTAGCAAAGAAATAGTAATTACCAGACTAGCAGAAAGCAATGCCAAGAACCCTGATATTGAATCAAGGTAGATCTGGCATAGATTGTTTCATTCTTAGTCTAATTCAGGGGTCTGCAAACTTGGCTCTTTTAAGACTTGTGGACTTCAACTCCCAGAGTTCCTCAACCAGCTGGCTGAGGAATTCTGGGAGTTGAAGTCCACAAGTCTTAAAAGAGCCAAGTTTGCAGACCCCTGGTCTAATTGAATAATTGTTTGACAAATTTATTTGTAAACTTGTTTGACAATTTATTGTTTGACAATTGTTTGACAATTATTCAGTAAGGAAGCAGAAGGTGCAGGCTTATTCAGAGAAGAGAAATCACACTACCTTTGCAAATAGCTTATCAGATGTACAGATATCAAGTAAATTACCATTCCAGGGTACTGTAACAATGTTCCTCTTATTTTCTAAATTTTGCAAATCCTGAATGAGTTTATCTTTATCCTTGAGTAAATCAGCATAATTGGAGGAACAGCTGACCTATATATCAAAACTTCCTTTAGACACAGAAAGGATGTTACATAGTAAAGAATGTGAGTTTTGCTAATGTCATGGAGATTTGCTACTTGCATGAGAGTTTGACCTCGCTTATGTACGAGGCAAGAAAAATAGTGCATTGCAAAAAAGCAGTTTTTTGTAGGGGGTTTGCAAATAACTACCGTTCCAATCTAGGCCATTCACAATGCTTATACCTTGATGAACGTATCTTTTCTTTTATGTACACTGAGAGCATATGCACCAAGACAAATTCCTTGTGTGTCCAATCACACTTGGCCAATAAAAATTCTATTCTATTCTATTGGGGATCACTTCTAATACTACTAGAACACTAAAGTTTAAAATTTGATTCTTCAAACTACAATACCAACAAATTTATCCAAATAATAACCAAGAGCAACGCCTGCAAATGAATCACATTTACTTATGAATGGGGCCCTTCATTCAGGGCGGCACATTTGCCTTGACATGATGGTTTCAATTGAAGAAAAAGGAATCAATAAACTTCAAACATTTAACGAGTAACTAGATAATTCCAGTTCAATGTTAGTGCAAGTAGCATCACAAGAATGCCAGCAGTAAACAAAGAATGTTGATTCCAAATATCATAGTTTAGGAATGTTTATGTAACAAAATCTCTTGTTAGGGTGACTTTGCCATGGACGTTGACAGTCTTTTTAAAGAATGCTTAAGGGCAGAGGTTAAAGGCAGAGTTTATTTTCCCAGTAGATTTAACTCTGCAGTGAACATTAAGGCCTGGAACTTAATTAGCCCAAGAATTAGGTATTTTGATCATCTTAGTGACTCAGTTCCATTTTTTTTTCCAGTGAGATGTCATTTTTAGTCCATTCCACATTGCTATGGCAAATCTGTGAGAAGAATCAGGAAACTGTCCCACACCACCTGCATTCAAGTCAGTAGTGAATCCAAATTTTTTTTACTACTGGTTCTGTGGCTTGGTGGGCGTGGTGTGGCTTGGTGCGCATGGCAGGGGAAGGATACTGCAAAATCCCCATTCCTTCCCCACTTCTGGGGGAAGGATATTGCAAAATCTCCATTCCCACCCCACTCCTGGAGGAAGGATATTGCAAAATCTCCATACCCACCCCACTCTGAGGCCAGCCAGAGGTGGTATTTGCCGGTTCTCCAAACTATTCAAATTTTCTGCTACTGGTTCTCCAGGACCTGTCAGAACCTGTTGGATTTCACCCTTGATTCAAGTTGGTGGGGACATTTGCAAGTAAATAATGTGTTTATAAAGGGAAAGAGAGCTGAAGAAAAGCTATCTCTTCCCTCAGGGACAGGATGAGTTGAAGATAGAATTTGATCCTAGTCAATCCTTGAATACTTTGTAGTCAATTAGGAATAAATTTCTGATATTGTTTATCATTAGTAGCAGATCTCCCCTCCTTTCTAGTTATGGGTTTGGGAATAATCAGGAGAAGGATTCTAACTTTCATTCTAACCTTCTGACATATGTTCAGAAGTTAATTTTCTAAGTGTAATAATGGATTCACAAATTACATGGGACCATAGTTTAACGTCTATGGAAATTCTCAGTCATTCATGTCATGGCTGTTCCAATGGTGGTTTTTCAAAAGTCAACTAGACTTTTTTTTTTTTAAGATGTTTCTCTTCTTATCCAAGAAACTTCTTGGGTTCTGAAAATGCTTCTTGGATGAGAAGGAAAATGTCTTCAAAGAAAAACAAAGTCCAGTTGCCTTTTGAAAAAGCATCTTTGGGACAACTATCGTTTAATTAATGACTGTTGGATAAATCATTGCTTTCTAAAGTCATACAAAAGAGTAAGTCCATAAATCAACAGTTGGGTTCATACAATATGTGAAGCCAAAATCAAACTATACTAGTTTGTGATTGTTAACAACTAATGTGATGGATATTAGAGTTCTACAATAAGGTCTGCCCACTTCTGCCATGTAACAGTCCCAAAGATCCCTGTTTGCTTCCAGCAATCTAGAGAGATCTCGCAATGACTCACAATGAAAACTGCTATAATCAAGACCTACCTCAGCTTCAGAATAGGACCGTCCTTCCCTCTGGGCAAGCTCAGTCAGGTTTTCCCCAGGTCTGCCCTGGACACTTGACAATCCTAATGTCTTTGGGAAATATGCTGATATTTTTATGCATCGAGGTAGTTAACTGAATTCAATATTATTTGAACTCATAATTCAAAGGAAGAAAGAAAATGATCTCAAAAGAGCTGCAGTGGTTAAGAGGCAGGCTATAAATCTCCTGCCTCATAAAAAGTTTCACTTGTTGAGCCCAGAAAATAAACAGTTCAAAAATAAATGCAAAGGAAGAATGGAATACCATGGTCAATCGAAAGGTTGACAGTTCAGTGGTTTGAATCCCTAGTGCCGTGTAATGGAGTGAGCTCCCGTTACTTGTCCCAGCTTCTGCCAACCTAGCAATTCGAAAGCCCATAAAAAATGCAAGTAGAAAAATAGGGACCACCTTTGGTGGGAAGGCAACAGCGTTCTGTGCGCCTTTGACATTTAGTCATGCCGGCCACATGACCACGGAGACGTCTTCGGACAGCGCTGGCTCTTCAGCTTTGAAACGGAGATAAACACCACCCCCTAGAGTCGGGAACAACTAGGACATATGTGTGAGGGGAACTTTTATCTTTACTTTACTAAGGAGATAGATGATTTAGTGAATACTTTGTAGTCCTTTTTGTTTCCTAAAGCAATAAAAATATAAGAGGGCACCAGGTTGGGGAATGCTATTTTTATAGGTTGGAACCAAGGCATAAACTCAGAGAAGTTATTAGAATAAATCTCTTTTCCAGTTGAGATCCAGGGAATGCATTTCAGGAACCCAATATTCTGGTCAGGGCTGCTACATTTAGAGTATTATGGTTGATGTGGAGTGCATTGAAATCCACAGGCTAGGTCATGTGACTTGAGGATAGCTATGGGCCACTTCATTTCTGAAAGAGGCATTTGTTGGGAGCTCAGCAGAATACTTACTTTATCATCCAGCTTGCCTTTGCTAAATATGGGACACTGGAACGCTTGTTTCTGCTGCTGGAAGCCAAGAGAAAATTCATGGCAAGGCCCATTCATACATGTGCTCTCCAGTCTACAGTAAAGAAGTGTCTTGTAGTATCTTTACTAGCTGTTTGGAATGAGCAAGGAGGGGAAAAGTACAGGCAGCTTCCAGAATAGGGAACTTCTGTTTTTCTGCAAAGAAAAAGAAATGTCAAGAAGGCAGAAAAAACAACAACAACCGGAGGTTGAGCCTATACCTTTTATTTAAATAAGATTGTAGAATCCGCAGGTGAAGCTCTCTGAGATATGCAAAATGATGCATTGTTTGTGGCAAATCAAAGCATTCAAAACAACCCTAGTAGGCAGATGTAGTAAAGATCATGGAGGTTCAAGTTGGTCATTCCTACAAGGATAAGTGAAATAAGTAGGGCAGGTCAAGGGTCTACTAATGTGGCATTTGCTATCTTCTGACTAGAGGTAATATTCAGCAGGTTATGACCAGTTCTGGAGAACCGGTAGCGGAAATTATGAGTAGTTCGGAGTACTGGTAAATACCACCTCTGACTGGCCCTGCTTCCATCTATTCTCTGCCTCCCAAGTCCCAGCTGATCGGGAGGAAATGGGGATTTTGCAGTATTCTGGAGTGGGGTGGGAATGGAGATTTTACAATATCCCTTCCATGCCAGGCCCACCAAGTCATGCCCACCAAGCCATGTCACGCCCACCAAGCCACACCCACAGAACCGGTAGTAAAAAATTTTGAATCCCACCACTGCTTCTGACCTAGACTATCTGGATGCTGTAAAGCATGGGTGTCAAACTCACAGTGTCACGTTGCTGTCACCTGACGTTTTGCGACATTTTTCCCATTTATGGAGCTGGGGTGGGCATGGCCTGTGCATAACGCATCTGGCCTGTGGGCCGGCAGTTTGACACCCCTGCTGTAAAGCAATGTTTCTCAACCTTGGCAACTTTTGTGTAGACTTCAACTCCAGGAATAATCCAGCCAGCAAGCTGACTGGGGGATTCTGGGAGCTGAAGTCCACACATCTTAAAAGTTGTCACATTTGCAAAACACTGCTTGAATGTATAATGAAGGTGGGGCATGTAATACGGCCTCAGTGATCTCAACTACTTATCAAGAGTGATCTTATGTATGCTGACATGTACTTTAGTTCATTTCAATGTTGCGGCTCTAAATTTATTTTTTAAAGATTATTTTATTTAAAATGTGCTTGAGTAGTTTGTATGCTACAAAGCAAAATACCAGACAAAAGCATTCTTAGAAAATGAAATGGTGAGTGATTGCTGGCCAGCAGTTTGACTTTTAACATATGCATATTTATAATTAGGCAGCCCTTCCCTATAGATATTTTCTGAGAGTATCTGTAAGATGTTCTCAAAATTCCAGATATCTCCTAGGCCCCCAAAGGTTGAAGACCACTGATCCTGAGTTTGCAGGATGGCATTTTAATTGGTTGATGGAATGGATGGATGTTGGAAATCAGTGAAGTTAATCTTCATCAGTACTAGCAATACCAATACCAATAGCACTTAGACTTATATATCACTTCACACTGCTTCACAGCCCCTCCCAAGCGGTTTACAAAATCCCAACAATCTAGGTCCTCATTTTACTGACCTTATCCCAACAATCTAGGTCCTCATTTTACTGACCTTGGAAGGATGGAAGGCTGAGTCAATCTTGAGCCGGTCAGGATCCAACTGCTGGCAGTCAGCAGAGTTAGCCTGCAGTACTGCATTCTAACCATTGCACCACCACAATATTAAACATGAGACACTTGCATAGCAATTATGGTGATGGTGGTTTTCAAATTTTTTTACTACCGGTTCTGTGGATGTGGCTTGGTGGATGTGGCTTGCTGGCATGGCAGGGGAAGGTTACTGCAAAATCCCCATTCCCTCTCGATCAGCTGAGATTTGGGAGACAGAGAATAGATGGGGGCGGGGCCAGTCAGAATTTTTACTACCGGTTCTCTGAACTACTCAAAATTTCCGCTACCGGTTCTCCAGAACTGGTCATAACCTGCTGAAACCCACCTCTGTGACACTTGCATCAAACTAATCCTAATTATTATTTAAAAATATTTCAATGCCAGCTGTCACCAATAGTGGTTCCCAAACAATGGGCAGAGTGAATAATAGTATCCTTGCATTCTCAGGCAATCTCTTTTTTTTTAAAATGTTGTTATCTTATTTATGCACATGTTCTAAGAAGCTCAAAGTGAAGGGCCGCGATGCCCTCTGAGCTTGGTTGTTTTCTTACAGATGTTTCATTATCCAAACTAGGTTACATCATCAGTGCTGCAGTTGGGGAACAACCCCAGTGCTGCATCAGAGCACTGATGATATTACCTTGCTTGGGTAATGAAATGTCTGCAAGAAAACAATCAAGCTCAGAGAGCACCAAAGTCCCGTCATTTCAACCCTGAGCTATAATTATTCTCTTTTATTGGTAGCTGAAAGTGAGTCATGGGATTCTCTCCCACCCTTATTATAATCTGACATCAAACCTGCAAGAAAGATTAGGTACTATCTGGCTATGCAAATAATAGAATAGAATTTTATTGGCCAAGTGTGATTGGACACACACTTGGCCAATAAAATTCTATTCTATTTTCTTATCTGTGGCTGTAGTCAACATGCTTCAGGTTCAGAGCACTATTGAACCTGTGCCTTTTCCAATCCTGTTCCAAGACTCTTATTCTAGCTACTCCGCCACATTGGCTCTTCTGTTTCCAAATTTGTGTAGCACATTAAATTGATCCCAGAAAGTGTTCTGAAGTGCACTGCCAGAGATTTTGTCCCTGTGCCCAGATTTTCTTTGCAGGACAGGCTCTAAAGCGAGACAGACATGTGTTTTATTGTGTACCTTTGCTATCCCAAGAGAGAGGAAAATACTCCGCATCTTCCAGTCTGTGAGTTTAAGTCCATTTCAATCAGTGCGGCTTGCCTTCTAATCTTGTCCTGTGCTTGGTTCGAATATGAACTTCTAAAAAATTATCTCCTCCAATTCAGTGAAGAGCCACATGCCAAGACAACTAAAATGGACATTGTCCATGGCCATGTGTAGACAGATGGTTTGAAAACTTTGTTTATCCATTCTCTAAAGGGATTTTAAAAAGTTCCAGGAAATTTGTTCCGCTGATATACTTCGCATTCTGCATTTGCAAAGCACTATTTTGATCTCTCTTATGCTTCTACTGTCCACATTTTATAAAGGATGATTTTTTTTTGTTAACTGCTTCATTTTTTCTCCAGTGTCTTTATATAAAATTATTTTATTTGCCACTGTGGATCACTGTAATTTGTTTTATATAGGGCTGTCCTTGAAAACTACCCAGAAAGTTCAACTGATTCAAAATGTAGTGTCTGTCTATTGCTAATGTGACAGTCTCCTTATTACCATGTAAGACCAAAAAAAAAGAGGGAGATGCACTACAGGTAATCCTCAGGTTACGATAATTTGCTCAGTGACCATTTAAAATTGCATTGGTGCTGCTCGTATTGTACTTCTGATGGGTCCTTGTAGTTCTGGACACCCCAGCATCCCCACTGTCATGTGATCATAATCAGGGCACCTGGCTGACAATTATAATGTCACAGTGAGCTGTGGTCGCATGCTTGCAATTTCTTACATTTCCTGCAGGCTTTCCACAAGCAAAATCAATGGGGAAGCTGGCAGGAAGTCAGAATGTGTGATCATATGAGAACTTCACTTAATGACCTACATCAAGGGCATCAAACTCGCGGCCCATGGGCCAGATGCGTCACACACTGGCCACGCCCATGCTTGGTTCAGTGAAGGGGAAAAAGTCATGATATGTCATGTGACAATGCCATGAACAACGCGAGTTTGACACTCCTGACCTACATGTTCCTTGGGTTACGATGGCAACCTGGGCTCCCAGAATTGCTACTGCTGTTGGTAAGTGATACAGTCATGTGACGTTGCACTTTCTGATTATATTTCTTAACAATGAAAATTCTGGTTCCAATCATAACCCAAAGACTACCGATAGTCACCACTGATTTCTTTTCAAGGGCAATGCAAGGTAGTGTTTGTTAGTTGTAAAGCAATCTGTGACTCAGGGTCTGGATGTCTACAAGATATCCTATTCCATACTTGATCCTCTCACCCAATTCAAGTGAAGAGAGAATCCTTGAACAGTAGGGAAAGGGGTCCTGAAACAAGGCATTCTGTGAATGGGATCCCCTCTTATGAAATAGCTTGCCCACAAATACCTACATATTGCGCAGAATCTTTTTAAGATGGAGGGAATTTAAACATCATGTACATAAATCATTAAATCATTGGTCCATTGTATTCATTTCCTAGCAAACACTGCAAAGTTGTGTGTTTCTCTCTTTAACTGCTATTTGCTCACTGCCTAGGGGCGTATCAATTTTTTCAGCTTTCAGTTTCCAAACATAAGGGGTACTCAAAAGTTGTGACATGCCTTGGGGATTGTAAAGATATTTTGGTTACTTTAATATGATTTAGATGTGCTTGGTAAATAACTACATAAATATCATAACTTTTAAATATTTGGTTTGTTTCATTTGGGGTAATATTACCAGGAGAACTATTTTGGGACATACCTGTAGTGGCCACATGTATCTTATTGATTGAACCCAGTTGTAAAATTTTCCTGGGATAGTGTTTTCCAACCTTGGTCACTTGAAGATGTGTGGACTTCAAAACCCACAATTCCTTAGCCAGCATGGCATACCTCATGCCTGGCTGGTGAATTTTGGGAGTTGAAGTCCATACAGCTTCTAGTAGCCAAGGTTGAGAAAATTTGTGCTGGGATAGTGGGGGAAAAGAATTGGTAGTTAACAACATCTGGCACTGTTTCCACATGATGTCTTGAAATGATGCAGATGTGGGGGTCATACTTGCCCCAAATACCTCTCTATGGCTATTGCTTGATCCCCAATCGGGGCCTTAATAGAATAGAATAGAATGGAACAGAACAGAACAGAACAGAACAGAACAGAACAGAACAGAACAGAACAGAGCAGAGCAGAGCAGAGCAGAACAGAACAGAACAGAACAGAACAGAATAGAATTTTTTTATTGGCCAAGTGTGATTGGACACACAAGGTATTTGTCTTGGTGCATACGCTCTCAGTGTACATAAAAGATACGTTCATCAAGAATTCTAAGGTACAACACTTAATGATGGTCATAGGGTACAAATAAGCAATCAGGAAACAATATCAATATAAATCGTAAGGATTCAAGCAACAAAGTTACAGTCATATAGTCATAAGTGGGAGGAGATGGGTGCTGGGAACGATGAGAAGACTAATAGTATTGCAGATTTAGTAATAGTTTGACTGTTGAGGGAATTATTTGTTTAGCAGAGTGATGGCATTCGGGAAGAAACTGTTCTTGTGTCTAGTTGTTCTCTTGTGCAGTGCTCTATAGTGTGGTTTTGAGGGTAGGAGTTGAAACAGTTTATGTCCAGGATGTGAGGGGTCTGTAAATATTTTCACAGCCCTCTTTTTGACAGGTCCTCAATGGAAGGCAGGTTGGTAGCAATAGTTTTTTCTGCAGTTCTAATTATCCTCTGAAATCTGTGTCTGTCTTATTGGGTTGCAGAACCAAACCAGAGGTGATCAGTGTTTCTGATGCTCAGATTCAGCATATCCAGCCTAACTCTGCAAGTACATTTCAGCCAGCCATACATGCTTGGAGGTCTTTGAGAGAGAAATGCTTTTGAATAGAAGCCAGATTCTGATTTAATTGGGAGCAGGTGTCATATGTTTCTGCATCAGTTTGAAGAAGGGCAATCAGATCCCACCCCTTTACCACTGTGTAACCCTGAATCAAAACATCATGGTAAATGCTCCATTCAAAAGAGTGTGTATATATTGCCAAAAGTAGCCCCCAATTAGGATGTTAAGGATTATATGCGCAGCTCCTCTGCATTAGCTTATTTTTGTGTGTGTGCGCCAGCACTAATGGAACAAGGCAATATTATTTATTTAAAATATTTAAATATTTAAAATTTATATTTTAAAATGGGAACCTTAGCCATAGTGAACCAGTTAACGTGTGATTATCATATTATCATACACAAGTAGAAGTTTCTTATCTTTCATCTGCAAGCACATTGGGAGGCAGGAGGACAGAAGATAAAATGACTATAGCTTTAAGTTACCAACCCACTTTCTTCTTATGGCATTACTCAGTGGTGGGAGCCTACTGGCTTAACAACTGATTCAGTGATCATGCACTTTGCACGTGTGCACAATTGAATGAAAAATCACCTTCCGCGTTAGTGCTAGGGAATTAAAACAGCTGAGGTGAGGCAATCCGCTCTGCGTGTTAATCAGCTGTGAAGATATGGGTAAATAAAGCGCAGGGGTGGTTGGGCGGGTCCAGCTGATCATCGGAGCAAACCGGCTTGTTCCCAGGTGATTGTTGGAGATACCAATTCACCTGAACTGGTCCGAACCGGTGGAATGCTACCCCTGGCATTACTGCTAGAAAGCACTCATGGTTAGCCAGTAAAAAAATTAGGCTCCCAGTTTTCTATTGTATGCTAACCTATCAGTGATTCTGACATTTTTCCTATACAGTATATACAGTACGCAGACCATTATACCGTGATTGAAAGATTCTGCAGGCCACCATATATAGGTAGTCCTTGACTTACAACTATTCACTTAATGACTGTTCAAAGTTATAATGATGCTGCAAAAAGTGACTTATGAAAATTCTGCTTACAACCATCACATCATCCCCATGGACATTTCATCAAAATTTGAGTGCTTTGGCAACTGGTATATATTTATGATAGTTGCAACATCATGGGGGTCATGTGATCACCGTCTGCGACCTTCTTAGCAGGCTTCCAACATGATACTTAATCGATACACAGGATTGTATTTTTATTCAGTGATCTCCCCATCCATAAGTTAGTCTACCAATGGTGTGTGGAATACAGTTTGGGAGCGCTCTGAAAGGTCCTACTGTAGATCATTTAATAGTGTTGTAGTATATAGTATATGAACCCAGCCATTATGAGTTGTAAAGTATGGTTGGGTATGATGAGTCAGGCAATATAGTATAGCTTGCTCAACCATGACTGAGCTAAACTATGACTTAGTGCAATGTATGAATCAGCCACTACCTCTCTAAAACCATCAAAATTGATGTGAGATTAAATATATTTTTCCCACCCTTGCTCTGGTCAAACAGGTTTTGCCAGTTTTTGGAAACAATGCTTGCATGAAATACCCCATGAAACCGATCTACCCGAGCTGACACTTGGGGTGACTGTACGGTTGCAAGCAATGATCCTTATGGGGAACCACTTTAAAGATGGTGAAGAAATAAAACAAACAGAAGTTCACAAGCCAAAATCTCAACCTTTTTGAAAGACAATACTCAAGAAAAATATTTAAACGAATGGAAGAAATGGATTGACTATATTCAAAATAGATATCAGACTAAGAGATATCAGACTGCCTTTGAATGAAGGACGTAATTTTTGATTTTAAAGGAGGAAGTCAGGATATGCGAAAGAGAAGAATTATAATTGTGTTAGTTAGACTTTAAAAATTTAATGTGTGAATGTTAGTTTTTTGAACTATACCTTGTGTTTGCTCCGGGAAGTCTGGGGGGGAGGGGGGGTTTTGTGGGAGGGGGGAGGGGGGGAGAAAAATTTATTTCTTTTTGTAAAACTTTTCAAAAAAAAAAGAAGAAGTTCAAAAGCATGTTTGCCTTTCGGACTTCAAGCATGGATCAGCAGAGCCCAATGATCCTGTCTGGACCTAAACTACTTTTTTGGGAGTATCGGGCGGTAAAAACAGAAGTTGATTTAGAAATTCATTCAGTGGAGAAGATAAGGACAGAGATTCTCATTGACGGAGTGTCATGCTTCCTTCATTCAGTTCTCAAGCAGCCAAGGAATATGTCTTGTTTCCCCATTGTTTTCATACTCTCTCCAGCAAACTACAGTCATCTTGACATTCCATGCTGCAGTGTGTATTCCCACGGGAGGAGAATTCTTTCTAGGGGCTTTTTTTCACTAGGCATGTTGATGTTGCCGCTCGGGAAGTCATCCTCTTGAAACATCACTGAAGAATTTCTCCTTCCATGAAGAAATGCCGAGAAATGGTCTTCTCCAAGCTCTCTTCCCACAAGCTGGATAGAGGATTTTAAGAAGGTCCTTCACATCCCACACTTCTGAGAATGTTGGGGCATTTTCAAGAGGACAGTGCCCTCCTCTTCCTCTGCATGTTTATAGAAGCAGAATGCACACCACTGCCCTTTTCTAATGTTGCTCGTGCAAAGATTGCCAGTTCACCACATCTGTAGTCCTGGGGGCAAAAACCGCAATGCCGAGTCTTGTCCCATGTCTTATTTTAATTGCTTGTTACGCAAGCATTTTGTTGTGTCCCCCCCCACCCCCATTAAGTGGTTTGTTTACTTCAGCTGTAATGGTTACAATAATGTTTTTTTTCCCTCCAACCATGTTGCATCCAGAGGATTCGCAGGGCCTTGAGGAATGTCCTGGTGCTGGCTCAGATGGATGGGCTGTCGGTCCCTCATGCTAATCTTCCACGTAGATCAGGCTGAACTATGCACATCCTTGCAATGTTTTCATTATTTTTGCCAAACGAATTTGCTTTGAGGATATATATATCTGTCTCTATCTATCTATCTATATCTCTATCTCTCTCTATATATCTAGATCCAGATCTATACATGCATACATACAGGGGTGGGCTTCAAAAATTTTAGCAAGAGGTTCTCTGCCTGGTTGCTGGGTGGGTGTGGCCATGGTGGGTGTGGCCTAGTCAGCCTCCTGCACCTTGGCAGGGGGGTGGCTTTTTGCCCTCCCAGGGCTCTGGAGGCTTTCCTTAAGCCTCCGGGAGGGCGAAAACGGCCTCGTCAGGCTCCGGAGGCCCTCCGGAGGCCGGAAATAGGCCCATTTTTGGCTTTTCCAAACTTTTGGTAGGCTCGTTTTTCACCCTCCCCAAACCTCCGTGTGTGCCCTGCACCTATGTGCATCCAAAATGGGCCATGTGGGGACTCCTGGGAGGGACGGGGTGGGGTGGGCAGGGCCAGCCATGAGTGGGATTTGGAGGTTCTCCGAATTGCACAGAATCTTAGCTCGAGGTTCTCCTGAACCCCTGCGAACCCCCAGCAGCCCATTCCCTGTATATGTCTATGTGTGTGTTTCCCCTTTCTCTTCCCTTTGAACATACACACACACACACACACACACACACACACACACACACACACACATCTTGTATGCAAACTATATAAAAATTCCATTTCTTTTTCATTTAAAATGAAATGAAAAGCAGCCTGTGGAACAGATTTTCTCGCCCTTGGCAACCTGACAATGTGTGGACTTCAACTCCCAGAATTTTGCAGAATCCTGGGAGTGGAAATCCACACATCTTCAAGTTGCCAAGCTAAGCTAAGATAACCTTTATTGCCACTTTTTCTGTGAACACACTAGAACACATTAAAAATGAAATTCTGATGCCTGCTCTCAAAAGAAAATAAATATATACCCATACCGGTGGTGGGTTTCAAATTTTTTTACTACTGGTTCTGTGGGTGTGGCTTGGTGGGCGTGGCATGGCTTGGTGGGTGTGGCTTGGTGGGCGTGGCAGTGGAAGGATACTGCAAATCCCCATTTCCTCCTGATCAGCTGGGACTTGGGAGGCAGAGAATAGATGGGGGCAGGGCCAGTCAGAATTTTTACTACTGGTTCTCTGAACTACTCAGAATTTCCACTACCAGTTCTTCAGAACTGGTCAGAACCTGCTGAAACCCACCTCTGACCCATACACATACATGCAGACACATATGATACACACACACACACACACACACATATCCCAGTATAGATCAATCACAGTCCATTTTGAATAAATAGTGGAAAAAAGTGTCTTGAGGGTTAACAAGGTTGATACCCTGAGATATGAAGCTAGTACAGAATCTAGTTGTTCTGAAGCATTATTGGCTCTTTCCCTACTCTTTATGTTGCTTTGCTCTTTCTGCTCCTTCTGCTATCCCATTGTGGTACCAAAAAAGCAGAACTGGGTCAGAGGAGTAGAAGAGTCACACGTGCAACAAAGCAGTGCAAGTACATTTGGAAATAAGTGAAGGAAGTCTTTCTCTTCTCTTTCAACCATATAGCCAAAGACTTAAACAAGCCAACTCTGTCACTTCTGCACCCCCCCTCCCAAAACCAGCTAAGGGAAACAATTCTGATTGCAGGCATGTCCCCTTGGGAAAGAGTTGGCTTGGACTTTCCTGTTGTCCATCTTTTAATTACATCTGCAGCTGTCCAAGGTTGCTTTGCATGAGAGAACAAAAATTGGACAATTGTTTCCTAAACCAGCAATAGAGACAGACAAATCTGTACATTTCACATGTCCTTCAAATTCCCTTTTTGCAGCTTTAAAGATTTTTCACATGTGCTGGTCCTAGAGCAGGGGTGTCAAACTCATGTCGTCATGGCATCATCATGTGATGTATCGAGACTTTTTTTCCTCTTTGCTAAACTGGGCATGAGCATGGCCAGCGTATCACACATTGGGCCCCCGTGGGCAGCACGTTTGGCACCCCTGACCTAGATTCTTTTTTTAAAATTATTGATTGTCTATTAAATACAATTCTTAGGGCTTTATAAATATTGTGTTGTCTGGGTATTTAATTTGCTTAACAATACCAATTACATTCTTAATTTCCAATTCTTTTTTTTCCAACCATTGGTAAAATAAATTCCATGTTTGACAATATTCTACGTCTTCTTTCTGATTAATTTTCAATGCCAATCTATCCATTTCTGCACAATCGAGTATCTTCTTTTGGTATATATTCATTTTTCCAGTATTGTGTGAAAATAATCCTCACTGCTGTTAAAACATGTTAGAGCAGTGATGGCTAAACTTTTTCAGACTGAGTGCCCAAATGTGCATGCTCCCGAACCTCCAAAATGCAATGCACGCATGGCCCCCTACATGTGCCCTCCTACACACTCCCTGCCTGTGTGCATGCGTGCACGGCCCCCCTGCATGTGCCCCGCCCCCACACATGCACACGCCCCCCCACGCATGCATGGCAGAGACCTGAAGACCAGCTGGCCGGCGGGAAGCACATGCGCATGCACATTCTCAGCAGAGCTGAACTGGGGCGATGGCTTGCATGCCCACAGAGAGGGCTTTGCATGCCACCTCTAGCACACATATCATAGGTTCACCATCACAGTGTTAGAATCTCTAGTGCATTTGTTTTGGTTGGGTGGGGGCTGTTGGAGATGGAGTAGGGGCTGAAGGCACCCATTTCAAAATTGTAGTCCTCTCAATTCTGCGGATAAAATAGTATCACCAGTCATGCTTCCAAAAGACATTTGGGCTATTCATGTCCTAGCTGCAAAAAAAAAGTTGGTCATCCCTAGTCCACCAGTACTTTTTAAAAAAAAAAAATCTATTTATTGCTGAAGGAGATACAGAAGAAAGAGAATCATAGCATTGGAAGGAGCCATTTAGCTCATCAAATCAAGCTCCCTATTTAAATTAAAGACACGGTTTAACTTTTGGTAATTAAGTTAAATTACTTTCCAACCATCACTTCTCTGGCTAGTGTCAAATTGTTATTTACTGTTATAAATAATTTTGTTTCCCTTAAAAAAAAAACAGGGGAATGTTCTGTAAATTAAGTCCATTAGTCTGTGCCCTTCATTCTGGAATGAGAAGGAAGAGCTCTTGACCTTCTACATGACATTTTCTCAAGTATTTGAAGACTGCTAGTATACCCCTCCCCCTATTTTCCTGAAAGCTAAACATACCCAGGAATTTCTCTTCATAAGCCTCAGTTTCTAATTCCCCAATTACCCTTGAACCTATTCTAATTTCTCTTTTTTAAAGGGTGGTATTTTTCTCATGGGCTGGAAATTTAATTATGTTGATGTAGCCTACATTTCTATCTGCCTTTTTTTGGCATCACACTGTTGGCTCAAACTAATTTGCAATCAACCACTGTTCCAAAATCATTTTCATGTAAGCCTTTACTGGGCAGCTCTTGGGCACCTGCCTAACCTGAAAGTTAATCTTTTCCAACCATTAATTTTCACAGAATTTCTATTCTCTCTTTCGGAAGATCTATTAGGAGAGATGGGATGAGGGTCTCAAGAATTCCAGCAATTACTTTTATTGTAGAACCAATATATCTCTTGCACAGAGATGTTGGGATTCTCTACCAGCTTTCTGAAAAACTGGTAAGAAGTAGATTTGTTTCTTGGTAATAGGAAAATGAATCTCTAGCACTGGTGAATGAGATCTCTATCACCAGCACTGATTATGTTATTTAGTTTGGCTAATGAAATATCGGCAAGAAAATATCCAAGCTCAGAGAGCACCAAGGACCCCGGAAATGAATCTATGTTCCAGTGGTGGGATTCCATTTTTTTTACTACCGGTTCTATGGGCATGGCTTGGTGGGAGTGGCATGGTTTGGTGAGTGTGGCAGGGGAAGGATACTGCAAAATCCCCATTCCCTCCCCACTCCAGGGGAAGGTTACTGTAAAATCCCCACTTCCTCCCAATCAGCTGGGACTCAGGAGACAGAGAATAGATGGGCCAGTCAGAGGTCGTATTTACCAGTTCTCCGAACTACTCAAAATTTCCGCTACCGGTTCTCCACAACTGGTCAGAACCTGCTGAATAGCACCTCTGCTATGTTCATCTAAGAACTAACTCCTATCCCAGGTATCCCTCATACTGTACATAAGTATTTACAGTATATAAAGTACAGAATAACTTTGCACACATTTCTCTTACATTTCATTTTGTCACTTTCAGCCTATTTCTCTAACTTCTCAAGCTTGTTTTGAATTTCATTTCTGACTTCTGGGTTATTTGCTATCCAAATGTTGTGCCAGCTACACATTCGATAAACATTCCGATTACCTTTCTCCAAGACATTAATTTAAGAATGAATGCCAAAAGAAGTAGTATCCTAATTTCAAAGAGATGATTTCAATGAAAGTGGGACTGGATCTGAATTGGACTTCTTGCACTTAGTCTTTCTCTCCCTTCCTCCCTCTCCCTTTCTCTCTCACACACACATACACACACTCATACAGTCTTGTACACGCACACAGAGAGAGATCTCACATGATAGCAAATTAATCTATGCTTTGCTATGAACTGCTATAAGAAAAATAGTTGTATGTTATCTTTTACATGGAATTTAGTGAAATGGCTTTATGGGTACAACTGAGGCTTTTTTCCAAATTAGATAATTTAGACCAGCTGTTTTGGTCTATGTTATCTTCAGGACTATTGATATTTTTTATTTTAAAAAGCCAAATATTTTAAACCTGGGGTTTTGCATTTCATCAGCTTGCTTGTAGTTGTAGGCGTGGGAGGATTTTCAACTGCTTTCTGTCCACTGTTCAGATTTATGGGCCTTCTGCATCTTGTGAGGTGGTCGGCCTCTGACCTCCATTCAATGCGCATGCAGCACCAGAGACCTGAATTCCCTCAAGAAACACAAAGGATTGAGTGATAATGGGAAGCAGGAAAGAAAGCCAAAGGGAATTTAGCACTCTGGGGGTGGCAGCATGATCAGAATGGGAACCAAGAGCCAGTCTTTGCAATTGAAAGCAAAACCCTCCCAGTACTCAAGACCTTGGGCCTAGCATGATGAAGCTAAATTGAACTGTTTTTGAGAAAAATAAACAAGAGTCCTGTTTAGTGGCCGTCTGTGATAGTTTGAGTGGATCCTGGTACTGAACTATTCAAAGAACTGGCAAGCAGGGTGGATGGTGATGGAGAGAAATGAATAGGCTGACTTCATCTTTTTCTTCCCTTGAAAACTGGACCATTGATTGTGAAGTACAAGAGGCCAGGCGCATCTGTTGTGCAAGATATTCTAGTGTGTAATGGTTGAATGTTTGCTCAGAACTGGGCCTTACCCCAGGACAGAGATGGGTGTTTACATTCTAATCGCAACAGATGACTGCTGTGTGTTATCACAAGAAAGACAACTGAGTGCCAGGCAAGATTTGTTTTTGTATGTTGGCTCAATTGTTCTCCCAACATGGCTTAGTTTGGAGGGGTGAGCTGCACCATCAAGATGGAACATGTGCTTTGGATTCAGAGAATCTGAGTATAATCTCCAGCATCTCTGGTTTAAAGGATCAGGAGTGAATGAAGAGTCAGTTTAGTGTAGTAGTTAATGCACCAGGCTAGAAAGTGGGAAACTCTATCTAGTCCACTTTACGAACACTTGGAAGAAATGTCCATATGGGTTCAGTTCCAAGTGGGGAAAAAGACACTGGATTCATGGAGACTGCTTGAAAAGATGGCTTAATGGTGGACAGGTCCACATGGTTTTGAGGTCCTGGGCAAAAAAACACATGGGTGTGTGTGTGTGTGTGTGAGAGAGAGAGAGATTTATACCCTATGTTGGGCTTTGAATTTGATCTTGTATTCTGATTGGTTATGAGACTCCCATGGGGCCATGCAGGGGTAAGTTTGTAGGTTGTCTTTTGAGTCCCAGGTTTGTTTGAGCCTTATTGGCCGATGCAATCTCCCCAGATGCCATGTGGTGAGTTCTGTTGCTAGATGGGTAGAAGGCTAATCCTATCTTTGTTGGATCTTGGGTGAGAGCATTTGCTTATGAATAGACCTAGCTATCTCTTTATCTCTTAAGTGCTGACCTCTGCTGTGGGCTATTGAGGAGGGTGGGGGCTCTTAAGTCTGCTTCCTGCCTAAAAAACATTTTTCTCCATCCAAGGAAGAATAATATTCTGCCTTTTTAATATTTCCTAGAATATTTCATTCTTCTAAGAGAGGGGTGGGTCAGAGGTGGGTTTCAGCAGGTTCTGACCAGTTCTGGAGAACCGGTAGCAGAAATTTTGAGTAGTTCGGAGAACCGGTAGTAAAAATTCTGACTGGCCCTGCCCTCATCTATTCTCTGCCTCCCGAGTCCCAGCTGATCGAGAGGAAATGGGGATTTTGCAGTATCCTTCCCCTGGAGTAGGGTGGGAATGGAGATTTTACAGTATCCTTCCCCTGCCGTGCCCACCAAGCCACACCTACCAAGCCATGCCACGCCCACCAAGCCACGCCCACAGAACCAGTAGTAAAAATAATTGAAACCCACCACTGGGGTGGGTGCTAACTTCCTACCGAACAAAGCCAGTTGGGTGCCCTTGCGCCAGTCCCTCTCTCTCAGTTCAAGAAGGGAGGCAACCGCAAATGACTTCCAAAAATCCTTGCCAAAATACGGAAGGGACTTGTTCAGACAGGTGCCAGGAGTGAATGTTGACTTGAAGGTGGGAATGAATGAATGAATGAATGAATAGATAGGAGATATCTCTTCCTGGGGTCTTTTGTGGGTCAAGACTAGACAAGACAGTGAGCTAAAAAGTTTCTCTATACCTATTTGATTTTTCCAAAGACTTGGGATATTGATAAATAAAAGCTTCCTTCACACATATACGCACATACCTGCCATATTCACTTGAATTAAAGTCTAGCTGGTCCAACTATATTTGAATTCCAGAATAATTGCAGTTGGATGCCCACCACATATCATACTGCAGGCTTACAATGCAGTATTTACATTCAGCCAAAGAGCATCAGTTATCGTCTAGTATTTTCTAATTTCATTCACCATGATTTACAAACTCCACAATGTGGTTTTCTTTGTTTTGGCTTGCAATGCTGTGTGAACACAAGCAATGTGGTCTGCAAACTATGGTTTATGGTTCAGTAATAGTAGTAAATTTCAGGAAAACTATTTTAGTGGTAGCACTGCATACTATTGCTGTTTATCAAGTAGTGTGTTGTATGATTCCAGACTGTTTTCATTTATTCAATAAATCAAAATTTGAGAAGGCTTAGGCTAACATGAAGTGCTCCTTTTCTCCCATGAGGAATTATAATAATAAACAGGCAGAGGGAAGAGGGATTTGTGTGTGTAAAATGTAATAAATAAATGCAATTCCTGATCTATGATTGTTGGATTCATTACATTTCTCTTTATAGCAACTGAGTGGTCCTTTAAGTAGAATAAGAAAAAGGCAATTAGAGCTTGCAAACGCTAAATTTAATGTAGCCTGTTGATAAAATGTGCCAGCAGATACCCTATGACCATCATTAAGTGTTGTACCTTATCGTTCTTCATGTACATATCTTTTCTTTTATGTATTCTGAGAGCATATTCACCAAGACAAATTCCTTGTGTGTCCAATCACATTTGGCCAATAAAAAAATTCTATTCTATTCTATTCTATTCTATTCTATTCTATTCTATTCTATTCTATTCTATTCTATTCTATTCTATTCTATTCTATTCTATTCTATTCTGTTCTGTTCTATTCTATTTGTCCTAGAGGAAGGTTGTTGTTTCAGAAGATGTATTTAACAGGCAGCCTTCCCCCACTTCCTAAAGGCAGTGGAATCCTGAAAGTATGATAGATGCATGAATCAAAGCATGCTCCAATTTTTGGCAAAATGTTTTTGCAGGTCTCTTTTTAATGACCATATCATGCTTATAAATATCACAGAGGGAGGAGATAGCTATTTTTGAAGGGGGTGTATTAATCCTGATATTTCCTGTTCTTAAAAAAAACAAAAAACCTCAATGTGTCTCATCCAGACTAACAGAGTTGGAAGGGATCTTGGAGGTCTTCTAATCCAACCCCCTGCTCAAGCAGGAGAACCCATTCCATTTCAGGCAAGCGTCCAGTCTCTTCTTTAAAAAAAACCCTCCACTGTTGGAGCGCCCACAACTCCTGGAGGCAAGTCGTTCTACTAATTGTTCTAACCGTTAGGAAATTCTATATACAGTAGCTGAGAAGAGGGAGAGTTCAACTTCAGAGCATCTGAAAAACTAAGCAGCCTTTTCCAAAAGTGGTGGCGATGGGGAAAATATTGATGGGATTATGAGAAGGTCATGTTGATATCTGCCATATATACATATGTAGAGTACATTTGGTTCTATAAGCAATCATGCTTTACAGCAGGGATCTCCAACCTTGGCAACTTTAAGACTTGTGGACTTTAACTCCCAGAATCTCTGGGAGTTGAAGTCCACAAGTCTTAAAGTTGCCAAGGTTGGAGACCCCTGCTTTAGAGAAGTACTGCAAATCTGAGTCTATGCATCATATCAAAGCATAATGTTGCTTGATTAGTCGTTGCTTGGTGAATGTGGGGTATATCTGCCATTTGCAAACAATGGCTTTTGGCAGGCCGAGGATCTGCCTCATGCAAGCAATGGAACAGCCCCTAAATATACAGTGTCTGTATTGGGGATAAGGGAGAGCAAAGGGCATTGTGACATCATGCTGATGATTTGAACGATGGATTTTCTATTGATCATGTCTGTGTGTGATGTCATGGTGTCATCGACCAGATCTCTGTACTCAGAAACCTTTAAAAAAGGTTTCTAAATCATGTTTAACATGACCTTTCAAAGTCTATGATGGGAAATAGCTGCATTAATTATAATTAAATATAACATGGAAATTAAATGGAATTTAATCTTGCTTGGTGTCAACAACTATTTTCTAGAGTGTAGCTTTGGTACGTTACTGAAGCGTTTGATGAAGGAAAAGTATACTTTGATTTACAATGTGGCATAGTGTAAGGATCTGGTCTGCTGTGACTTTTTTAGCCAACTATGGTGAAAAGAATAATGGCTCTGTATTGCCATGGATTCAATCTGATGTGCTGAATTTTTTAAAGGGTTCTTTTACCAGTTTGCAGAATGATGACAGAAGTTAGTACAGAGTCTGTGTCTTAATACAAAATATCCATTTTAGAGTTTGAAATGGGCGTTCAAATATTCCACAGCAGTCAGAATTAGATCAAAGTCCTTTTTTTCCCAATTTGGAAAATGCAGCAATATGATGGCGAATTGGAAAAATGTCTGTGACAAAAAACAAAAGAATGTGATCATATAACGATTCTTCATCTTATCTCTGTAGTGGAATAAATGCTTTGCAGACCTTTGTATTTTCCATCCAAATAATATTTCATTCATTCATTCATTCATTCATTCATTCATTCATTCATTCATTCATTCATTCATTCATGCATTCAATTTACAGTATGCAGTATATATATATAAAATTCTCAGAAGATCTTTCCTGAAACCTTGAAAAGCAATAACTGGTTTAATGTCAGGCACCTTCATATATTCAGATACTCTAATTCTGCTAACAGCGTTCAATGTTTTCTCCATTTCCTGCCTAAGCGTTTGATGTGTTTACTTTTGTTTGTTTAATTTCTAGAGCCAGCATCCATTAACCACGAATCATGTCAGTGAAACTAACCTTTGCCTCCCCTGCCGATGGGGGAAGACTCACCAGGAGCCGTTCCTTCGCTGGATTTAGCAGCACACAAAGCCGGATGTTGGCGTAAGCTTTACATGCAACAAACCTCTTTTTAGCATCTGTTTGTCTGGTTTAGATATTGTGTGTTATATGTGCAGGACTGAATGCAGTGTGTTTGTGTTTTAAAGATTAATATGTAATGTCCTAGTGGACAACCATTTAAATATGAGCCAGCAGTGTGCAGCAGCTGCCAAAAAAGCCAACACAGTTCTAGGCTGCATAAACAGAGGGATAGAATCAAGATCACGTGAAGTGTTAATACCACTTTATAATGCCTTGGTAAGGCCACACTTATAACATAACATAATAACAGAGTTGGAAGGGACCTTGGAGGTCTTCTAGTCCAACCCCCTGCCAAGGCAGGAAACCTTAAACCATTTCAGACAAATGGCTATCCAACATTTTCTTAAAAATTTCCAGTGTTGGAGCATTCACAACTTCTGCAGGCAAGTTGTTATACTTATTGATTGTTCTAACTGTCAGGAAATTTCTCCTTAGTTCTAAGTTGCTTCTCTCCTTGATTAGTTTCCACCCATTGCTTCTTGTTCTACCCTCAGGTGCTTTGGAGAATAGTCTGACTCCCTCTTCTTTGTAGCAACCCCTGAGATTGGAATATTGCATTCAGTTTTGGTTGCCACGATGTAAAAAAGATGTTGAGACTCTAGAAAGAGTGCAGAGAAGAGCAGCAAAGATGATTAGGGGACTGGAGGCTGAAACATATGAAGAATGGTTGCAGGAACTTGGTATGTCTAGTTTAATGAAAATAAGGACTAGGGGAGACATGCTAGTAGTGTTCCAATATCTCAGGGGCTGCTACAAAGAAGAGGGGGTCAAGCTATTCTCCAAAGCACCTGAGGGCAGGACAAGAACCAATGGGTGGAAACTAATCAAGGAGAGAAGCCACTTAGAACTAAGGAGAAATTTCCTGACAGAACAATTAATCAGGGGAACAATTTGCCTCCAGAAGTTGTGGGTGCTCCAGCACTGGAAATTTTTAAGAAGATGTTAGACAACCATTTGTCTGAAGTGGTGTAGGGTTTTCTGCCTAAAGCAGGGGGTTGGACTGGAAGACCTCCAAAGTTCCTTCCAACTATTCTATTCTATTCTATTCTATTCTATTCTATTCTATTCTATTCTATTCTATTCTATTCTATTCTATTCTATTCTAGGACTAATATGCTGACATGAGAATTATGTTGCAGGCTAATTCTACTGCCTGCCAACTGCCAGCAGTTTGAGTCTCACTGGCTCAAGGTTGAATGAGCTTTCCATCCTTCTGATGTCAGTAAAACAAGGGATCAGATTGTTGGGAGCAATTTGGTGATATATCTATAAACCACTTAGAGCAGGGGGGTCAATTTAGCAGCCTGTGGGCCAGATGCGTCATGTTCAGGCCATGCCCACCCCAGCTCCGTGAAGGGAAAAAAAGTCACGATACATCACATGTTGGCAATGTAACATGTCAAGTCTGATACCTGTGGCTTAGAGGGTGCTGTAAAGAGGTATATAAGTTTAAGTGCTATTGCTATTATGTGGAAATAGCATCAGTGGAGGAACACAAGCAAAAGTAAATCTACATGCAAAGGAAGCTTGACTGACTGATGGATGGTTGGATCCAGTTGTTGTTCATGGATTTTTGCCCTTCAAGTATGAGACTCGGACTGGTTTACAAGTCTACTACTATACATAGGTAGAAGTGAAATCTATTCCAAAAATTACATGAAGCATTTGCAACACTCTAACAACCAGTTCCAGTTAAGTCCTGTATTGTTTAGATAGTTTATTAAATAAACAGTAATATTTATGCAATACACTGAGTATTAAATCATGATTTATAAATCCTAATGGCTGTGTTTGTTTACTACACTAAGCCAAAGTCAAAGAAACCACACTTGGTTTAGCATAACTGACCTAGAACACACAGTCCTGGGTAAATTAAAGTGCTTTAATCTAGACCTAAGGTAAAGAAACCAGCATATGATCTGGAAGAAGCAGCTACAATAAGGAAGGAAATATAATTATCATATGTAAATTAGTTCAGATGGATAAGGAAGGTGTCTTAAATATGCTCACAGGGCAGTGGTGGGATTCAGCCAGTTCGCACCATTTCGGGAGAACCGGTTGTTAACTTTCTGAGCAGTTTGGTGAACTGTTTGTTGGAAGAAATCATTAGGTCAGAGAACCCGTTGTTAAATCATTTGAATCCCACCACTGTCACAGGGGCATCTTAAGGGAGATTCACAAGAATAAAAATGTTGGCTACAACACACATTTTAAAAAGGGATGGGGCTTTGATTGTGTGATCATGGCTGCCATTTTGACACCCCGCCTATGAATGTCTTCCTTCCTTCCTTCCTTCCTTCCTTCCTTCCTTCCTTCCTTCCTTCCTTCCCTCCCTCCCTCCCTCCATCCCTCTCTCCCATCTCAAAACAAAAAACAAATACAATATGAAAACATATACAAATATTAAAAAAACTTACAAACATATAAGATAAACAGCAACCAAGTTATAAAAGCAACTAGCAACTTTCAAAATAGCCAAAGCACAATTTCCGCTGCACACCAGTGTGGGACCTATTTCAAACACATCCATAATTATACATGGATTTCCACTTTCATTAAAAAACTTAGACAACATCAAAGACATTAGTTGCCTGCAAGACATTTAAGTGAAGTCTGGTTGATTTTACTCTGTAAGGGGAAAAAAAAAAAAACCCCAAGCAAGCAATTGAATAAACAGGCCAGAGGCTGACATACATAGTGGGAGTTCTGAGAACGAATGACGATGGGAAAGGAGTCAAACAGATGTTCCTCGACTCAATCACCTCCAACCGGGTAAGAATGCTTGTAGGGGGGAAAAAGTTTACTTTCCCCTGAAGGTTATTTAGTTACTTTCAGCTGTAAAGCATTAACAAAAACAACAATCAAGTCTTTATGCATTTTTTAGAGGGATGCACAGAAAATAAATATCCAAGTACTGTACCAGTTAACTAGGAAAGCAGTTTCATAAGCATTACAATTATGGGTTAATATTTCCAGAAAACAGACGCGATCATTATTTGCCATTTCAGCCTAGGTTTTGAGCATACACCTTAGATGAAATAATCTAAATAATACTTAGAGGTTGACCAAAAGGCAGCTCGTTGCTCGCATCTAGGTGAGAGGAAAGCAATTTTTATAGCCTTAAATTAAGCCACAATTTTTAAAGTCATCTTCATTGATTGGAGAGCCAATTTAGTGTAGCGATTAAAGCTGGAAAGCGGGAGATCATCAATTCAAGTCCTGCTTGAGCCACCTGGGTAACTTTGGGCCTGTCACACTCTCTTTCAGCCCTAGGAAGCAGGTAATAGCAAGCTACTTCTGAAATCTTGCTAAGAAAACTGAGGAACTTACCCAGGCAATTGCAAGGAGTCAACTGAGTTGAAGGCACACCCACCCACACTTGTAGAACAAGCCATAAAATTTGGATTCACATACAGTATTCCACTAAGTTGTTTGTTCAATCAAGCTTGATTAAATCAATGTGGGAACTTAGCCATTTTGTATATTTCAGTTCTTTGTTCTGCCCGCCCCCCCCCAAAAAAAATGCAAAAGGAAAGTTGCTTTTTTGGAAGTGACACTTATTTTGAATAAGCATGGCTAAGATTGGGCCACCAAAGTCTTCTTTTTTGTAACCTCATAGTGTTTTCCAGCTGTGTCTGTTCTAGCAGTTGTGCTTTGATTAACCAATAAGAATGTGATTATAGGAAGACAACCTATTGACCTCAGAGAGGAATGATAAACATTTGAACAAGCAAATATAGGGTTAAAAAGAAAGTTAGCCATAGTCACAAGTAACTGAGGGACAGCTTTTCTAAGAAAATCTTAGACTGTCAATAACTATTATTTTTATCCAGGTAGGTGAAGGATATTCAGCTGTGTATTTTTTCCCCTTTGTTTTATTCAGTAAGAACTGGGCTGTAGAGGAAGATAATTGAGATTTAAGCTAGTTTGTTACCTCAAGTTGAATTTTCACATGGTTTTTGAATCAGTACAGCTTGTTCTGTGCTCTGTTTTAAAGGGTAAAAAAGTAATTAATTTATCAGAGAGGGCAGGAACTTAAAGAGCCAAATACTCTGTGAGAGTTATAAATCAAAAGGAAGATGGCTAAGTATTTAAATAAATTTGAGCTGATACTGCCTTCCTTTAAAAAAAATAACTGAAAAAAGAGTGAAGGAGCTGCTCTTTTAAGCAAGAAGTTTATCTTTTAACAAAAAAAGTGATTTGCTACCTTGATTTAATGTATTTCCAACTAGATATGACTGCTTCTTTAGAAGTATTTATTGTGATTTATTTATTCGTTAGAATTATCACCCATCTTTAAAGCAAGAGCTTAGAGCAGCTTGGATAGGACTCCTTCTTCCATATTATTCCACAACAAAAAGCTTGTGTGGTAGATTGGGCCAAAGTTACTCAGTAAGCTATCTCTGGCTGAAGAAACCTAGATCTCCCCAGTGCCAGTCCAACTCCTTATAAACTACACCAGTGTTTCTCAACCTTGGCAGTTTGAAGCTGTGTGGACTTCAACTCCCAGAATTCCTCAGCCAACATAGAATTCTGGGAGTTGAACTCCACACATCTTCAAACTGCCAAGGTTGAGATCAGTAGTGAGTTTCATTTTTACTACCGGTTCTGTGGGCTCGGCTTCGTGGGTATGGCATGGCTTGGTAGGCATGGCTTGGTGGGCATGGCAGGGGAAGAATACTGTAAAATCTCCATTCTCACCTCACTCCAAGGGAAGGATACTGTAAAATCTCCATTCCCTCCCCTATCCAGGGGAAGGATATTGGAAAATCCCCATTTCCTCCTGATCAGCTGGGACTTGGGAGGCAGAGAATAGATGGGGGCAGGGCTAGTCAGAATTTTTACTACCAGTTCTCTGAACTCCTCAAACTTTCCACTATCGGTTCTCCAGAACTGATCAGAACCAGCTGAAACCCACCTCTGGTTGAGATACACTGTACTACACCACAGCTCTCAACTAAGTTAGAGCTTAATCTCAAAAAAGTAAACATAATAATTATTATAATATAATAATTTCTTATCTACTTATCAATGTTGGCCTTGTACCAACACCTGGTTGGCCACACCTGTTTTGCAAAGGTGCCCATAATATGATCTCAACATTCGAGATGTGACCAGTGGCCTGATCCCAGATTAAGGCAGGGCTTTGTTATGAAGCAAACTTAAAAAGTATAAGACAATCAAATACTTTTTGCTTTCAAAAAACAATTTTGAAGATTCCCTTCAAGAAACAATTCTGAATAGGGCCTCTGGTGGCTCAACAGACTAATGCAGTCTGTTATTAATTGCTGCTTGCAATTACTGCAAGTTCAAGTCCCACCAGGCCCAAGGTTGACTCAGCCTTCCATCCTTTATAAGGTAGGTAAAATGAGGACCCAGATTGTTGGGGGCAATAAAGTTGACTTTGTATATAATATACAAATGGATGAAGACTATTGCTTAACACAGTGTAAGCCGCCCTGAGTCTTTGGAGAAGGGCGGGATATAAATTCAAATTTAAAAATAAAAAAAGAATACTCCCTTCTAAGAGACTAAGAAATAGTAAAATAAATGGAGCAAAATAAATATACTGACAATAGTGTTCAATAAATAAAATTTAAACTATTATTAAGAAGGGTAAAAATATATACGGGGAGCCCTTGACTTGTAACCATTCATTTAGTGATCATTTGAAGTTACAACGGTACTGAAAAAATGACTTATGACTGTTTTTGCACTTATGACAGTTGCAATATCTCCCCCCCCACTCATCTGATCAAAATTTGAATGCTTGGTAACTGGCATGTATTTATGACAATGGCACTGTCTGCAGTCATATGGTCACCATTTGTAACTTTCCCAGCCAACTTCCTACAAGCAAAGTCAATGAGGGAAATCTAATTCATTTACCAACTGCATGATTCACTTAACACTTATGACAAAACCATAAAACGAGGCAAAACTCACTTAACAATGGTCTTGCTTAGAAACAGAAACTTTGAGCTCAATTACTGGTAATATTCTTGGAAATAAGCAATAAATACAGAGTAGTATTATGCTTATCACATTGCCTGTAGCAGCAGAAAAGAGATTGTATAGGAGAATATTCACAATCCACATATAACTGCTTTTATCTTTCCTAGTTCTCACCTGTTTATTGGAGCTGTCTGATTCAATAGGCTGATAGAAGTGAAATACTGTATTTAAGACTTTTAAAAATGGTGCCATTACGGAGAAATATTTTCATTTGCCAAGTAAAATGTTAGTTTAAAGTTTAAACATACATCTGTTCAGTATAACCTAAAAAAGAAACCCTGGTGGCTTTGCAATAAATTGGCTTTTTATTTCCACAGATACCAATTTATCACTGCAAGTTTGGGCAATGTGTTTTTTATTGTTCTCTGGTGGATAACATGTGTCTTGCCACTGCTTTCCTCCAGCATATTCTCTTAGTCCACGTCCAATTTTAGTTCACAGCTGTGTTATTTCTTGGCAATCTTTGGTCCAAGGTTTCATCAGGTGTGAACTTGCTTAACTGTTCAGAGATTAGACAAGGTCAGCTAGTTGTGAACCTGCTGTGATTTTAGATTGGCGAAAGGGCTCAGCAGTTGAAGATGCTGTTTGTCAGCTGGAAAACTGGCAGCTCAGGTTTGAGTTCCAAGCTCTGTGCAATGGAGTGAGCTCCTGTTATTTGCCCCAGTTCCTGACCACCTGGCTGTTTGAAAGCAGGCAAATGTGAGTAGATAAATAGGTACCACTTCAGTGGGAAAGTAACAGCATTCTGTGCACTTCGAGGTATAGTTATGCTGGCCACATGACCATTGTCTTGAGACAATGCTGGCTTCCTCAGCTAAAAACATTCTGCCCTAGAGTTAGATACAACTGGATAGGAAACCTTTACCTATTACTTAGACATAAATGCTAGTAGCTGTCCACTGACTTCTTATTTCTCAACATAGAATGAGTATGGGAAGTGTTTGGATGATATATCTGTCAGAGATGGGTTTCAGCAGGTTCTGACCAATTCTGGAGAACTGGTAGCGGAAATTCTGAGTAGTTCGGAGAACCGGTAGTAAAAATTCTGACTGGCCCCATCCCATTTATTCTCTGCCTCCCAAGTCCCAGCTGATCAGGAGGAAATGGGGATTTTGCAGTATCCTTCCCCTGGATAGGGGAGGGAATGGATATTTTACAGTATCCTTCCTCTGCCACGCCCACCAAGCCACACCCACCAAACCATGCCACACCCACAGAACCGGTAGTAAAAAATGTTGAAACCCCCCAGTGACGTCTATGAAGATTCTTAGTCATCCAGGTCATGGTTGTCCCAAAGGTACTTTTTCCAAAAGACAATTGGACTTTCTTTTTCTGTGAACATGTTTCACTTCTCATCCAAGAATCCTCTTCAGTTCTGTTTGGATGATAACAGTTAGGCCTCTGTCTGGAACACAGTACAAACCAATACGTACATGAGTAAGTTCTACTGATTGTGGGAAGGCTTGGCTTCCGGGTCTGTGGAGAAGTCAACAAAGTCAAAATGATGTCTGTGACCATGTCATCAAAGCGCCTCTCCTATTTTACATGCCTCACTTGTCCAAACATTAGACAGACATGGCTTTGCTCACAGTTATAACATTGTGTTTCTCATGAACATTTATTGATTGGGATTTGATTCATTTTACAACCACTTATAAAGGATACAAGCAAATGGGTGAGTTACCTTCAATGCGATCCTTTCACTGCTGTTTTTACAGAAAATCTCTCGGCAAAGGATCCACAAGATCCAAAATGTCAGTAAAGTCTGCCAAGATGTATTCCTCCCTCCAGAAAGGGGCCGTCGTCTGCGATCCCAAACCGCAACAAGTAAAGAAGATTTTTGAAGCTTTGAAGAAAGGGCTTAAGTAAGAACCGTTTCCAAAGCCAATCATATGCATTTGGGGGAATTTGCAATATTTTCTTATAGTTTAGTCTTATTTAATTTGACCAAAAGGGGCTGAGAATAATTAAATGAATTTCAATAATGGAGTCACTTCTATGATATGCAGTATAGTCAATGAAGTTGCTTCACACAACTTGATTCCCAGAAAATTAAAACATCCAAAAAGACTTTCACAAAAGGAGGATGCTTTAGTTCAGGGGTCCCCAACCCTGTTCAGAACTGGGCTGCAGAAGTGGCAGATGAGTGTGTACATGCAGCTCCATTTGTGCACACAGCGGGCAAGTGATCACGCACATGCAGCCCAGTGGTGAAATCTGAACCAGTTTACTACCGGTTTGCTGGCTGCGCATGCGCGCTGTGCGCCAAACGTGCTGCATGCACATTGCATACCACGCACCAACTGCGAGGTGCAAGCGCGCATGTGCGCAGTGCACACCAAAAGGAGGCATGGGGTAAGTAGAACAGCGTGGGGTGGGTGTGTCTGTGATCAGAACAGCTGTGATCATTGGAGTCTTTTAAAAAAAAACTTTTTAAAACTTTTTAAAAAAACGGTAGTAAAAAATGCCTAAAAAGTTTTTTAAAAAAGTTCCAACGATCAGTTGAGGGACTTGGCCTTGGCCAATTTTTTTTTTACTTTTTAAAGCATACCGGTTCTCGAGAACCGGTAGTAAAAGAAATGCTAGAAAAGTAAAAAAAAAACTTCCTAAGATCGGGCGTTGCTCACCTGATCGTCGGAACTTCTTCTTCTTCTTTTTTTTTTTTACATTTTTTACTACTGGTTCGCCGAACCGGTAGCCTTTTTTACTCTCAGTTTGGGCGAACTGGACTGAACCAAGAGCATATCAACCCTGATGTAGCTCCATTAGTGCAAGAGGCGGGCATATGTGCCTGCTGCTTGAACAAATGGAGCTGCATGCATGCACATACCCACTGGTTGCGCAGAACTATCCCTTCTTCTCCCCCCTGCCAGACAGGTTGGAGACTGCTGCTTTAGTTGTTCTATGCCAGGGATGTCAAACTTGATTTCATTGATGGCTGCATCAGGGTTTTATTTGACCTTGGATGGGGTGGGGGTGGGGTGAAGGAACCATGGCCAGGCTGGGCGTGGCCAGCTCAACATCACTCATATCAGGGGGGCCTGTGGTGGACTGAGCGCTTTGCCAGTGAAAACGGGCTCCTGTGCTCCGTTTTCGGCTGCGATGGTCTCCTGCAACACTCTTCCAGCAAAAATGGAGCTCTGTTTTCGCTGGCAGACGCACTGCAGGTTGATCCTTCACTGTTTCCAGGGTGCCCCCACGGGCCAGATCTTTGAGGTGCTGCCACAGAGAAGAGGGGATCAAGCTATTTTCCAAAGCCCCTGAAGGCCAAACAAGGAATCCAAAATAAATAATCACTGACCACGGAGAGATTCAACCTGGAAATAAGGAGGAACTTTCTGACAGTGAGAGCAATTAACCAATGGAATAGCTTGCCTTCAGAAGTTGTAGGAACTTCATCAATGGAAGCTTTCAAGAAGAGACTGGACTGCCATTTGTCAGAAATGGTGTAGGGTCTCCTTCTTGAGCGGGGGGTTGGTCTAGATGATCTATAAGGTCTCACCCAACTCTGTTAATCTGTTAATCTAAGAAAGCCTTGAGTTTGACACCCCTGTTCTATGTCAACAAAAAACAAGCTATGCACTGATTGTCCAATTTATTTGCCAATAATCAGATGTACTTTTGTGGCATCTGCTGTGTGTGGTAGTGTCATGCTGGAAGCTTTACCTCACAGCAGAATTACATTGCAGAGGTGTAAAGATGGTCTTGAGCAGTGATATCACTGAGGAACAAGGTTTACCATTTTTTATTAGGTCTTTATATGGACACCCTGATGAGATTGTCCAGACAATAGATCTTAGTTCCGGGTGTCTGTTTGTGCATCTAATAACAAATGCCAAATTTGACTCAGCGTACTCCTCCATGGATGCTAACATTAAATAATATAGTATAATTTGCTGTATTGCAGTGATAATTTATTTTGGATTCAGACTTGTAGCTTCCCATTTATAATTTTTCTGATTTTTGGGGGATTGGGTAGGGGGAAGGAATTACCCTGGTCCCATGGAAACTGGAGACTCTGATCTTAATGTGAGGGAAGGCTGAGTTTTGCTTGCTATCTTATGCTTCTACCAGAGCATTGAAGACACTTGGTTGCAGGGCCTCCATTTTGTAGGCACTTCTGTATTTCAGTTCTGTCTCCGGAGACTGGAAGGAAAATTAACCAATGCTTATTAACCTTTTCTGCTTTGGGTCACATGCTACACCATGGGTAAGCTAAGTAAATTAAAAGCAAACCATGGTTACTAATCATAATCAAGTAATACTTTACAAATAAATCTGCCATAATCATAATTCAATCTATAAGATCAGTAATGGGTAGCTGTTGTGGAGAAGTCCTATTTCATATAGATTATCGTTGATTGATTAGGTGCCATCAGGTTGTTGTCAACTTTTAATGACCACATAGATTTTCTCCATGACGATATGTCCCTAACCTGAACTTTTGGGCCTTCCAAAAGTCATGTAACTGAGTACCGTATGTCCATCTTGCTGCTTTTCATCCTTTTTTTTTTTGCCTTCCACCTTTCTCCAGATAAGGGACTTTTCCAAAGAGCTGAGTCTTCACATAATGTGTCTGACATAGGATAATTTGAGTCCGGTCAATTGTGCCTCAAGAGAGAATTCTGGTTGATTTATTCAATAATCCATTGGTTTTAATTTCTTGGCTGTCTTCCGTATTCTCAGGAATCTTCTCTAAACCAAAATTCAAAAATGTCAATACTCCTTTTTAAAAAAAGGCATGGAATAGCTTTTTTAAAGAAAGGAATTTTAACAAACATCTGTCAGTATCTTTATAACAAGCCATACTTGGAACACTGTACTGACTGTAATTCTGCATAGAAAACAAGTACATGTCTTCTTTTCCTACTGTATATCAAATAGATGTTAAGCTATCTTTCAGACCTAAATAAATCAGGAATGGAATGTTAAAACATTTGGGAAAAGTCATTCTTTGGATGCAGGTAGCTACTTCATTTATATTAGCTGGCACATTTATGGCAAGGAAATTTTTCAACTCAATAAAATTTAAGACTGCATTTGGACATCTATGTGCAGAAATATTTAAATTAGACTTAGAGATTACTGTACAGTCTTGGCAAAAGATCAAATGGCTGAATTTTAGAGGAACAATGGGCCTCAGGTGGATGGGTGGGACTGCAGTGGTTAGGGGGGGAAAATCCCTCAAATAAGTTGGAAGAAGCATATACTGCTTAGTATAAACACAATGAGCTGCTCAGATTTTGCATCTTGTATAATGCTGACTGTATCCTTTTTAAATACATGAGGAGAAAATTAAGTTATTTGTGTCTGGTCTAAATTAACCCGCAAACTTATAGGAATGTAAGCCAATGGCCTTGTGGACTGCTGAAGTTTGTGTCTGCAACTATTGTACTGATGTACATATGTCTCTATATATGTACTTCTGGTGATGGTTAGTACGCGTCTGGATCAACACAGAGTTAAGGGACCAAAATAAACAGGATAAGGCTCTACTGCAAAGCAGTAAATAAACAGATTGTTATCTCTTGCACACATCTGAAAAATAAACTACTCTCAAGCTGAGATCCCATTGTGTTTAATGGAAGTCTGGTGAGAGACTAGAAAATGTATTTTTCCCCCTGACCTCTGAAAATAGGTCTGGTCTATATCTAACTTTTCCCTTTAGTGAATATCTGGAAATGCATCAAACAGAGCTGGATTATCTATCAGAGTGCCACCGAGACAGAAGAAGAAATTCCAGATTGGTAAGAAGCTTCTTTTTCTTGAATTTAATATTACGATGAAACTGAATGGGGTCACCCATAGGTTGAGGAGTCTTGGTTGGGCTTAATCATGGCTTATTATCTAAACCAGTCATCTGGACTTTCACATTATGCTAAATCACTAGGTGGGCATAATCAAGAAATTATCATTTAAAAAGTTTATCGAGTTTGCCAGAAAAGTTTGTTATGGTGAAATTATTAGGGCATCTGTATTCCCTTTTCATTAAATGCACTTTATGCAGTTTTGGCCTTTTGGCCTTCAGTTTGCATAGTTGCACTACTGATTTCCCAATGGGCTGTTTTGAACAGTAGAGAATGGCCTGAGTAGAATGTCCATTGCCCCCCACTTCTCACTGCATTTAGTGTTACTATAATTTCTCTTTTGTCCAATGCAATCAATGTTTGATGGGGTTATTCCTTCCCATGTCCACCTCTGGAAAAAATATACTTTCCAAAAAATATTTTTATAACAAAGAGATACTTAGACCTCTAGTTTCTCCTGTGTGCAAGCTTTCTTGTATGAAACCCTGAGACACAGTAATTGTAATCTGGTGTGAAATGCACATATTTGGCACAGAAGGGTCCTCAGTTCATGCATTCAGATAGAGGAAATAAATGAGATTCTTAGTCTTTTTGCACAGAAAGTCTGCTTCGGCTTATCCAAAGCTTTCTTCATTTCAGTAGAACAATTTAAAGTTGGAAGAGAGTTATTTTATTGTTGCTGTTACGATATTGAGAGAAGAAAATCCTTCCCAACGTTTTGCAAATCACCTTAAAACTCACGGCAGATTTCAAATGCTCCCCCCCCCGCCCTCCCCCCCCCCCGTTCATTCCTGTTGCAGTTTACCTTCTGAATAGCAAAGAGCAATGGATTTTAATTCTTTTAACTAGGTTTTTTACATCAGATCCTCATTAGGTTTGAGAGTTGCTGGGTAATATGTACAAAATGTAAACTGTCAAAAGTGGATCATTGGCTAGCAAAATGTGAATAACATAGCAAGAGCACCTAGGCTTATATACTGCTTCACAGTGCTTTACAGCCTTCCCTAAGCAGTTTATAGAGTCAGCATATTACTCCCAACAATCTGGGCCCTCATTTTACCGACCTAGGAAGGATGGAAGACTGAGCCAACCTTGAGTCAATGGGAATCGAACTGCCAAACTGCTGGCAGTCATCAGTCGTCAGAATTAGCCTGCAGTACTGCGTTCTAATCACTGCACCACCACAGCTCTTGAATACATCCACTTTGTTACTCTCTGATTATGGAGCAAACTTGGATCAATGAAGTGAACTGTTTAGTCTTAAAGGACAAGGCAAAATGCATTGCTATGCAGCTAAGTCACATGTACAAATAACTTACAACGCATTCTTTATAAATGTGTTCTCTGCTCCTTGCAAAGGAATTGAGCTCAGGCAGATCGGTTGTGACCAATTGGCACTCTCTTGGTTGAACCTTATGGAACCTGATCTTGCACAGATGACTCATCCAGCAGTGAATAGCGATTGTTCTCATGAAACAAACAGTATCACCACTTATAAAAGTACAAAGACTGTGAAACAATTGAGATGCAAATAACTGTAATTTGCCAGTACACTGAGTATCTCTTTCTGGCTTTTTAAAAATTCTTGCTTATCACCCTGTCCCTAGCCTTAGACTTGGTATCTGAAGTAGATAATACAGGTAGCCCTCAACTTATGGCCACAATTAAGCTCAAAATTCCTGTTGTAAGTGAAACATTGTTAAGTGAATTTTGCCCCAATTTACAACTGTTCTTGCTACAGTTCTTAAGTGAATCCCTGAAGTTGTTAAATTAGTAACACAGTTGTTAAGTGAATCTGGCTTTCCCTTTGACTTAGCTTGTCAGAAGGGGATCACATGACCCCAGGACACTGCAACCATCATAAATATAAACCAGTTGCCAAGCATCCAAATTTTGATCATGTGATTATGGAGATGCTGCAGGGGTGGGATTCTGCCGGTTCAGACCGGTTTGGGCATACCAGTAGTTCTGATGATCAGCTGTGAGCAAACAAGTTCGCTCCGATGATCAGCTGGGCCCGCCCGCCCCTGTGCTATACCTACCTTTATTTCCTGTGTTTGAAGCCCAGCTGATTGGCATGGCAGCACAGATAGCCACGCCTCAGCTGTTTTATCACCGAAGCTGCAGTAGAAGGTGCTGTTTTCAAATGTACTGCGTGTGCGCAGATCACCTGTTTGGCACGTGTGCGAGCTCATGAAAAATGGTCATGAGTCACTTTTTTCAGTGCTGTTGTAACTTTGAGCTGTCACTAAATGACCAATTGTAAGTTGAGGACTACCTGTATTGAATGTAAAGCAATGTAAAGCAATGGAATATAACCAACCAATATTATTTGAGTCATTAGTATTTATTTTTAAATTAAGAACAGCAATGTGTGATTCTCTCTGTCATAGAAAGAGCTTGAGTAGTTGGCCTGCATTTGATCCGTGCATTAAATTGCTGCATTTTTTTTTCCAGGGTTTCTACTATGATTTGGACAAGGTAAGAAATTGTCCTGGCAATGGCTGCAATGTAACTCTATCATACTCCCTCTTAACTCTTTTTTATTACCTCTTTTTCTTGACTATTTTTCTTCTTGTAAGATGGTTGGTCTCTGGAGATATACTATGTTTTCTTTTCAGGAATCACACCCTATGTATCTGGAATATATTATTCAGGTTTCCACTTATGAATTTAATATGCTTGATTCATTCAATGTGAGGAAACATCTATTAGAAATGGAATTTTAGAGTTAAAAGATAGAAGGAAGCAATAGGGACTGAATACAGCAAAGTCAAGAGAAGGAGACACATCTTTAATAATAATAATAATAATAATAATAATAATAATAATAATAATAATAATAATAATAATAATAATAATAATAATAATAATAATTTAATTTCTATACTGCCCTTCTCCCGAAGGACTCAGGGTGGTTTACAGCCAGATAAAACCAACAATAAATAAATACAATACAATTAAAAACCAAAATTAAAAAACCTATTAAATTTGGCTCACAATTAAAATACATTAACCATAAAACCCCATTAAAATTAATAATAATAATAATAATTCTATGCCAGCCCTGCGCGGAAGAATAAATACATCTTCAGCTTGCGGCGGAAGGTCCGGAGGTCAGGAAGTTGTCGAAGTCCTGGGGGAAGCTCATTCCAGAGGGTAGGAGCCCCCACAGAGAAGGCCCTCCCCCTGGGGGCCGCCAGCCGGCATTGTTTGGCTGACGGCACCCTGAGGAGGCCCTCCCTATGAGAGCGCACTGGTCGGTGGGAGGCAAACGGTAGCAGTAGGCGGTCCCGTAAATACCCCGGTCCTAAGCCATGGAGTGCTTTAAAGGTGATAACCAACACCTTGAAGTGCACCCAGAAGGCCACAGGTAGCCAGTGCAGCTTGTGCAGGAGTTACATGGGAGCCCCGAGTGGCTCCCTCTATCACCCGCGCAGCCGCATTCTGGACCAACTGAAGACTCCGGGTGCTCTTCAAGGGGAGCCCCACGTAGAGAGCATTGCAGTAGTCCACCCGAGAAGTGACGAGGGCATGAGTGACTGTGCATAGGGAATCCCGGTCTAGAAAGGGGCACAGCTGACGAATCAGGCGTACCTGATAAAAAGCTCTCCTGGAGACGGTCGTCAGATGTTCATCGAAAGACAACCGCCCATCCAGGAGAACGCCTAAGCTGCGGACCCTCTCCATCGGGGCCAATGATTCGCCCCCAACAATTAGCAGGGCTGCAGCTGACTGTACTGGGATGCCGGCATCCACAGCCACTCCGTCTTGGAGAGGTTGAGCTTGAGCCTGTTTCTCCCCATCCAGACCCGCACGGCCTCCAGACACTGGGACAACACTTCGATAGCTTCGTTGGGGTGGTTAGGGGTGGAAATGTACAGCTGAGTGTCATCAGCGTACAGCTGGTACCTCACCCCAAAACCACTGATGATCTCACCCAGCGGCTTCATATAGATGTTGAACAGGAGAGGCGAGAGGACCGACCCCTGCGGCACCCCACACATGAGGTGCCTCACGGTCGATCTCTGCCCCCCTGCCAACACCGTCTGTGACCAGTCGGAGAGATAGGAGGAGAACCACCGGAAAACGGTGCCTCCCACTCCCAAACTCCCCAGCCGGCACAGCAGGATACCATGGTCAATGGTATCAAAAGCCGCTGAGAGATCTATAAGGACCAGGGCAGAGGAATAACCCCTGTCCCGAGCCCTCCAGAGATCATCGACCAACGCGACCAAAGCCGTCTCCATGCTGTACCCAGGCCGAAAGCTGGACTGGAACGGGTCCAGATAGACAGTTTCATCCAGGTACTGGGGTAACTGACATGCCACCACACTTCAACAACCTTCGCCACAAAGCGAAATCAAAATTTTTATGGTCTTTGATCAGCTTTAAGCCTCGTTTTATAAATACTGGAATATTGATCCAAATTTATCTGTTGGTAATGTTTTATTTTTATTTTTGGTTAGCTTTATGATCAGGAAAATTGATTTTTAGGATTCTAGGCTACACAATAGGTAAAGGTTCCCCTCACACATATGTGCTAGTCGTTCCTGACTCTAGGGGGTGGTGCTCATCTCCGTTTCAAAGCTGAAGAGCCAGCGCTGTCCGAAGACGTCTCTGTGATCATGTGGCCAGCATGACTAAATGCCAAAGGTGCACAGAACTCTGTTATCTTCCCACCAAAGGTGGTCCCTATTTTTCTACTTGCATTTTTACATGCTTTCGAACTGTTAGGTTGGCAGAAGCTGGGACAAGTAACAGGAGCTCACCCAGTTATGCGGCACTAAGGATTCGAACCACTGAACTGCCGACCTTTTGATCGGCAAGCTCAGCGTTTTAGCCACTGAGCCACCGCATCCTCTAGGCTACACAATAGAAGCCCATAATAATTATTACTAATATTAATATTATTCAAATAATAATATAAAACCTGAGTTTTAGATTTGATATGAAATCCAATGGTTGACTTATTATTTATTAGATTTTTGTTGTTGTTGTTAGTTGCAAAGTCGTGTCCGACCCATCGCGACCCCATGGACAACATTCCTCCAGGCCTTCCTGTCCTCTACCATCCTCTGGAGTCCATTTAAACTCATGCCTACTGCTTCAGTGACTCCATCCAGCCACCTCGTTCTCTGTCGTCCCCTTCTTCTTTTGCCCTCAGTCTTTCCCAGCATTAGGCTCTTCTCCAGTGAGTCCTTCCTTCTCATTAGGTGGCCAAAGTATTTCAGTTTCATCTTCAGGATCTGGCCTTCTAAAGAGCAGTCAGGGTTGATCTCCTGTAGAAATGACTTGTTTGTTCACCTTGCAGTCCAAGGGACTCTCAGGAGTCTTCTCCAGCACCATAGTTCAAAGGCCTCAGTTCTTTGGTGCTCAGCCTTTCTTATGGTCCAACCTTCACAGCCATACATTGCAACTGGGAAAACCATAGCTTTGACTATACGCACTTTTGTTGGCAGGGTGATGTCTCTGCTTTTTAGTACGCTGTTTAGATTTGCCATTGCTTTCCTCCCCAGGAGCAAGCGTCTTTTAATTCCTTGGCTGCAGTCCCCATCTGCGGTGATCTTGGAGCCCAGCAAAATAAAATCTGTCACTACCTCCATTTCTTCACCATCTATCTGCCAGGAATTGAAAGGGACAGATGCCATGATTTTAGTTTTCTTAATGTTGAGTTTCAAGCCAATTTTTGCACTCTCCTCCTTCACCCGCATCAAGAGACTCTTTAGTTCCTCTTCGCTTTCTGCCATTAGAGTGGTATCATCTGCATATCTGAGGTTGTTGATCTTTCTTCCTGCAATCTTAATTCCAATTTTTGATTCATCTAGCCCCGCCTTTCTCATGATGTGTTCTGCATATAAGTTAAATAGGTATCCTACCTTTATTACTTTATAAATAACTCAAGGCAGTGAACATGCCTAATTACACCTTTCTTCTTCTCCTCTTTCCCCCACAACAACAACCCTGTGAGGTGGGTTGGGCTGAGAGAGAGAGTGACTGTCTGAAAGTCACCTAGCCAGCTTTCATGCTTATGGTGGCCCAAGAAGTTACAGTCTTCCAGTTTCTAGGCAGCACCTTAGCCACGCTTCCAAACTTCCCTCTCCAGATTTTTCTTCCGATTGTGTGCCATGACATCCCACTCTCCCCCAGCCAGGGCTGGATTTTGTTTACTACTTAGGTGAGAGACTACCAGAATCATCTAGGACTGGGGAGTAAAAATAATACATTCCAGATGAAGGCAGTGACAAATGACTTCTGAACTAAAATAGAAAAAAACCTGCATATGTCCATGTAGATCAAAAGATTCTAGTGTGACTTAAAGCAGGGGTCTCCAACCTTAGCAACTTTAAGCCTGGTGGACTTCAACTCCCAGAATTCCTCAGCCAGCTTTGCTGGCTGGGGAATTCTGGGAGTTGAAGTCCACCAGGCTTAAAGTTGCCAAGGTAGGAAAGCCTTACTTAAAGGACTGTTTTACCCCATTAAAGTTCCAATGTTATTGACACTTATTGCTATTGATTCACAAACCTTTGAAACATTTTTATGACTACTAGTTATCTCTAGGACATTTGTATGGCACTATCCCAGGGACAATTTTTTGAGTCCTTTGGATGCTTTTTTTGGTCACTGCCTCCTAGGTCAAGTGTAGCTTCCCCTTCCCCGATTGCTTATATCCATTGAAATAATGCTCTTGTAAATAAGAGCACTTATTTATTTTCCAAATATGCATGCTACTAGGTCTTCATGACTTACGTGCTCTTCCTAAATAAAAGCATCTATAAAATGGATTGATTGATTTGGTCACCACACTTTAAAAAAGATGTTGAGACTCTAGAAAAAGTGCAGAAAAGAGCAACCAGGATGATTAGGGGACTAGAGACATATGAAGAACAGTTACAGAAACTGGGCATGGCTAGTCTAGTGAAAAGAAGGACCTGCAATAGCAGTGTTCCAATATTTGAGGGGCTGTCACAGAGAGGAGGGGGTCAACCTATTTCCCAAAGCACCTGAAGGCCAGACAAGGAATAATGGATGGAACTGAACAAGGAGAGATTCAACCTGGAAATAAGGGGAAATTTTCTGACAGTGAGAGCAATTAACCAATGGAATAGCTTGCCTTCAGAACTTGTGGGAGCTTCATCACTGGAAGCTTTCAAGAAGAGACTGGACTGCCATCTGTCAGAAATAGTGTAGGGTTTGCTTGGGCAGGGGCTTGGATTAGATGACCTACAAAGTCCCTTCCAACTCTGTTATTCTATTATTCTGATTATGTATTATCAAGCTGTGTTATCCTCCTGAAATCTCATAGGTAGATTTTATGATCTGTCTCTAACCTGATCCTTCAGGATCTAGAGAATATCTAGACCTGAGTGCTTATCTAGTCCCTGTGGGGCCACCCTGGAAACAGCGAAGGACTTGCCCACAGTGCCTCTGCCAGTGAAAATGGAGCTCGGGAGGACTGCGTGCGGCCTTCTTGAGGTTCGTTTTCACTGGCAGAGGGTTGCAAGAGGCCATCACAGCTGAAAACGGAGCTTGCGAGGGCCGTGGGTGGCACTCCCAAGCTCCATTTTTGCTGGCAGGGGGTTGCAGGAAGCCATCGCAGCCGAAATGGAGTTTGTTCGCTGGCAGAGTGCTCGGGCCATGACAGCCCCTCCCCACAAGAGTGACATTGAGCTGGCCACACCCATCCTAGCCACACCCACCCCAGCCCTCCAAGGTCAAACACAACCCTGATGCGGCCCTCAATGAAATTGAGTTTGACACTACTGATCCAGATCATAGTAGAGCATAAGAATGAAATAATAACAACTTCTGGGATATGCAATGTGATGGAAAGCCCTAATTCATGTCTTTTTAAATCTTAGTTGGTATATGCCAGTGATAGTGATAACAAAGGTAATCAATGCTTGCAGATACATTGCCTAAACGAGGGTTCATAAAACTACATCCTATAATAAAAAACCAATGTAATATCTGGAACTGTATAAATAACTTCTGGTTCATCTTTTTCTGTTCTTTCAAAGCAAATCCGCTCTGTTGAAAGATATATTAGGAAACTGGAATTTCAAATAAGCAAGGTAAGAGTTTGGTTTCTCTGACTGCAAGTTTATTGCAGTGGTATAAACAAATCTTGACAGTATTTTTTTCCCCCACCCTAGAATTGATTGTGGGGAAATTGTATTAGGTGCTTTCCGAAAACTTTTAATAAGTTTCCTTGTTTAAGGAGAGGCTTTTTCTTCTCAATGTCCGCATTCAGACTGATTATTGAACACAGCCCATGTTTAGCCTGTAAAACCAGTTTTCTGCCATGCCTGCTAAATTTCTTGAGTAAGGAAAAAGAAGAAGCCACAGCTCAGTTGTGTTTTATGACTGTAAAAGGTGGATCTGTGTTTAGGAGAAATAGTCTCATTCAAAGAATAGCACGCTTCCTATCATGCTTCATTCAGAATTTTTGGGTCACGTTTCACAATTCGTTTAGATCAGAAATACTTTTTTAGAAACCAGGATTTATCTATGTACTACTAAAATTCTCATAACTGGAACCTTTAAGTGGGCAAAACAGAGTAACCGTAGTGCAACAATTTTTAAACCAAGTTACCTTAAATGGGCTAATTTACAGACTGCTTGCAAACCCTGGGACCCATTGACTGCTGTGGAATTGAAATTTAGCACATTTGTGCTTGCTTCAATCCTGCATCATTGTGGTGCTGTGCCACCCAGAGATTCAGTGGATCGGTCCTGCCCTAGGCTTTTGGAGGCTGGAGAGACAGGCCCCTCTTTTAGCTGCTGGAGATCAGTAAACCAGTACCACCGTATCCCTCTGCGGGCTGGTCATACCATTGGCTGCCAGCAGGTAGTCAGATTCAGTCAAGCCAGCAGGAAGTTGGAAGTTTTGCCCTTGGTCATTCTGTTTCTTTGTTTACCTAGGCAGGGAAATATCTGTGAAAAAGTGGCACGACAGGTCCAGTGTTTTTCTATTATTGAATAGAAAATGGTCCTTAATTGTAATGGTCCTTCTGGTGAACCTTTAAGGTATATAAACAATTGTAAATAAAGTTACCATAATTATTACTGAAAAGCAAACAAATTTCTAGGATTCTGCTCACATGATAGTGATAGCACTAGCAATAGCACTTAGACTTATATACCACTTCACAGTGCTTTACAGCTTTCTCTAAGCAGTTTACAGAGTCAGCATATTGCCCCCAGCAATCTGGGTACTCATTTTACCCACCTTGGAAGGATGGAAGGCTGAGTCAACCTTGAGCCTGGTGAGATTCGATTTGCCAAACTGCTGGTAATCGGCAATCAGCAGAAGTAGCCTGCAGTACTGCATTCTAACCACTGCACCACCACGGCTCTTAATGGTCCTCCAGAGATCAAATTGAAGGAACCCACTTGAAATGGCTGGTTGGCTGATAGAAATCCATATATGGGTCTCAAGGCTGAGTCTTACTACCATTATGACTTGATTGAATTATTACAGACAGTTGAAAAACTTAAAATATTCTCACAATCTGGGATATGTATGTGGAACAACTTTTGGAAATATCATGATAACTTTCAATGTGGTAGTAACAAGATATGGCATATATTTGGTACAGATACACACACACACATATCGGTATGTATATACACATATTGGTATATATATCTGCTCTTTTCTTTAAAAGGTAGAAGAATTATATGAAGCATACAGCATCCAGTGTAGATTGAGAGATGGTGCTTCAAATATGAAACACGCTTTTTCCTTGTCTCCTTCCACTAAAGCATCAAGAGAGAGCCTGGTAGAACTCTACAAAAATCTCCAAGAATGTACAGAGGTACAGTTATTTTTACATTTCTTGATTCTACTTTAGGTTAGATAGCAAAAGTAATTATGGAATCTGGTTTTGAGAAATAAGAATTAGATCTATATTCTACATTCCTAATGAGACTGGTTTGAATTTCACGCTACTGACATTGGTTAGATCCCAGAGAATTTGCTTTGAGCTAAGTAACTGAATTGGGGTGCTTCCAGATGGACTTGGTGCAAGGAAAAGTGAAAGGAAAATTTGTAGAGGAAGAATGTTATTAATGAAAGGTGAAATAAGCAGGTAGTCCTCTATTTACAACTGTTCATTTAGTGACCATTCGAAATTACCATGACACTGAAAAAAGTGACTTATAACAGTTTTTCACTCTTAAGACCATTGCAGCAACCCCATGGTCATGTGATCAAAATCCAGACACTTGGCAACTGACTCATAGTTATGACGGTAGCAGTGTTTCGGGGACATGTGATCACTTTTTGCGACCTTCTGACAAGCAAAGTCAATGGGGAAGCCAGATTAGTTTAACAACCATGTGACTTAATTTAGCAACTGCATGATTCACTTAACAAGTGTGGCAAGAAAGGTCGTAAAATGAGACAAAACTAACTTAACCGCTGTCTCGTTTAGCAGCAGAAATTTTGGGCTCAATTGTGGTCATAAATCAAAGACTGACAGTACTAGATTCATTTTGAAGGAGGCAGGAACAATTATCCAGCAAAGTCTTATTTGGAAGTAATCTGTGGATTACTGTGGATTTCTATCAATTCTAACCATTAGAATTACTTTTACCCCCAAATCCTGGGCATGGTATTTTGAAGCAGTTGATGAGAAATGTATTAAAGTACTTTTCTCCTTGTCTCCAAGAGCAGATTTAATCACGCCTTAATCAGTGTTACTCTTAACAATTCACAGGAAAGATAGAGCATATAAAGCAGCGGTCACCAACCAGTGGTCCATGGACCACTAGTGGTCTGCAAGAAAATTTTGGTGGTCCACAGAAAGATTATTTGCATTTTTTATATTGCACTAAATACTATTTAACTTTAAAAAAAAATCATATTAGTGGTCTGCGGGATTTAAAATTTTGAATTTGGTGGTCCCTGAGGTCCGAAAGGTTGGTGACCTCTGATATAAAGCATTTTTGAAGTTATTTAACAGGGCCTGCCAGCAAAGAGAGTACCAAAAAAACCCCAAAAAAACCCCTTTCCAGGACACTTTTTAAAAAGCAATTGTTTTACACAAGTGATAATGAGATGTGTTAAATGATAATGAAATGGGCTACTATACTTCCATGAAAGAGCACATCTCTATTTTTGGTTGCATATCAGCCAGCTGTTCTTTTTTGTACTCTCCCAAAATTAGGGAGTCAAATCAAGTAGCCAATAATCATGTTGAGAGAGTGAAAAGAACAGGTCCTTTTAATGCCAGAATACGCTTAGTCTCATTGCTCTGTATTTATCTTTCAGGATATGTGTTTGATTGAGGGGACCCTTGAAGTACATTTGGGGGAGTTTCACTTGAAGATGAAAGGTGAGCTGAATTGTTGAAGTGCTTGGAAGGAGCTGATGTATGACATTAGTTATGAAGAATAAATCATAGATTCAGAAAGATACACATCTTTGCCCTAACACGGTGGTGTCAAACTCAAGGCCCACCAGCCATATCCGGCCCACTGGGTGCTTAGATCCAGCCCACCATGGAAAACCCATGGTGCCTTTGCCAGCCCATGGTGCCTCTGCCAGCAAAAACAGGGTTTGGGAAGGCCGCGTGCAGCCCTCTCGAGCTCCATTTTAGCTGGCAGAAGGTCGTAGGAGGCAGTCACAGCCAAGCTTGTTTTCACTGGCAGAGCGCTCAGGCCACCACAGGCACCCCTGTCATGAGTGACATTGAGTTGGCCACATCCCCCCGCCCCCCCTCCGAGGTCAAATACAACTCTGATGCAGTCCTCAATGAAATCGAGTTTGACACCCCTGCCCTAACATAAGAAAAGGTGCTGATCATAATGGGGTACTTCCCAGTTAGACTTTTATTATGGATTTACCTTGGCTTCTTCATGTGTTACCAATAAGGAGAATATTTGTAGCTCAGGATTGAAATGAGAGGTCCTTGTGCTCTCTGAGTTTGTTTGCTTTCTTGCAGATGTTTCATTACCCAAACAAGGTAACTTCATCAGTGCAGGGAACAAAAAGACAAAAACACCTCCCCATCAGCAATCAACATCCAGATGAGAATAGATTAACTCCAGAATTAACAACTACCAATTCTTCAGTTTGCATTCCATTCACCAAAAAAATGGAATGCAAACACTTTTTAACATTTTGGATTAGCACCTTTTGCAATTTGGCAAGAGGTTCTCCCCTGTTTTCCACCACTGCACACTGTATATATAGTAGCTACATACATTTGAAAATATTTTTTTGATAGCCATCAATTTTAATATTGTCTCACTTATTAGTTTAAGCCCCACCATATCCTTAAGAAGTGGCCTGTGACTGGTAACAGTAATTAACTTATCTCTTAAACATACAATTTAGTATGCTTCACAATTCAAGTTTTCCTTGGTCAATAAAACTCACATCTCAGGTTCCCATTTCATTGTAAAAAGAGGAATTCATTTTCAATATTGGCGCCAACTGTAACCAATGTTCCTTCTAGCTTTGCTTTGGCCAGATCAACTAGAATGTTGATGTAAAAGTTCAATATTCTTCAGCAACTAAAGGACCTTGAGGACATCTGACCTTGAGATATTGTTAACTGGTATTTAGATTTCTGTAAATTTTTTCTGCCACGTTGATACATTTTTCTTGGCGACTTTGTAGAACTGGTTTGCCATTGCCTTCTTCTGAACTTGACAGAGATCCTTTTTCTAGAATAGATTGACTTCCTCAATATCAGCAGAGCTTTAGCTGCCCTTACTTCGATTATAGATTAACCTGGAATTCATTCGTGTCTTTGAAATTTACCAGCCTATCCTAGTGCTTATGCTCTTGTTGGCATCTTGGGCTGAATCACTGACAGCATTAAGGCATCTTTCCATATCAAAACATTAATTATACAAATGATGAATGCTGGGCCTTCATTTCATGTACTAAGACAGATCTATGATAATGATGGGCTTGATCACACATTTTTGTACTTTATATGAGAATGAAGTTGGCATGGGCTACGATCAGGAGGATTCATTTGCTGGAAAGGTGTTGAAAGAGAAGCTTTGGTATTAGCATTTCAACTTGTTTGTTGGACCTCAAAAAATTCTTGTGGCATTTAGTTGAAGGGATGATTATGTATTTGGGGATCACCAACAATTTATGTACTGGTTTCTTTTCTCAGAATCTATGAATTTAGATTCTTACTTGTTTTTTTTGTGTGTTTCTTTATCCAGGATTGGTGGGTTATGCTCGTCTCTGTCCAGGTGACCAATATGAGGTATAGTATTTAGCAAATTATTAAAAAGTGATACTTGGGTATTAGTATTAGTGAGAGGTCATTTGTTGCCAGGTCCAATCCTTGGCATCTCTAGGTAGAAAGAAAAATAATTCTATATAGTTGTAAATAGTCCATGTAGACATGGTTTTTCCCCAAATCTTTCCTCTCCCCCCACCCCCGTCTTCCTCCTGCTTCTTTCCCAAATATCTAGGATCAATTAGCTAGCCTATTTTTAAACATGGATCTTGCCCTCTTCAAGAGACAATAGCAGTGTTCCAATATCTAAGAGGCTGCCACAAAGAAGAGGAGGTCAACCTATTCTCCAAAGCACCTGAGGGCAGGACAAGAAGCAGTGGGTGGAAACTAATCAAGGAGAGAGGCAAATTAGAACTAAGGAGAAATTTCCTGACAGGCAGAACAATTAATCAGGGGAACAATTTGCCTCCAGAAGTTGTGAACACTGGAAGTTTTTAAGAAGATGTTGGATAACCATTTGTCTGAAGTGGTGTAGGGTTTCCTGCCTAAGCAGGGGGTTGGACTAGAAGACCCCCAAGGTCCCTTCCAATTCTGTTATTCTATATAAGACGAGCTCCAGACCCATGTTTAGAAATAATTTAGCTGACAAACACAAATAAGCAGCACTTGGTTCATTAGGCAACTTAATAGATACAGGTAGCCCTCCAACCTACGACCACAACTGAGTCCAAATTTCTGTTGTTAAACAAGACAGTTGTTAAGTGAGTCTTACCCCATTTCACGACCTTTCTTTCCACAGTTGTTAAGTGAATCACTGCAATTGTTAAATTAGTCTCACGGTTGTTAAGCTACTCTGGCTTCTCGGTGGACTTTGCTTTGCTTGTTAGAAGGTTGCAAAAGGGGATCACATGACCTGGGACACTGCAGCCATCATAAATATGAGTCAGTTGCCAGGCATCCAACTGGGTCAAGGGATATATTGGGCTAGTATATTTGTATGATAAATATTTTCATCGAATGGAAAGTCTGTAATTTCTGTAGCTTTTGCTTTTGCAAATAGCCCTGAAGGGTAGCACCAGTTCTATATGACTTGGCAATCCACCCAACCAAGTTGCAGTTTTAGTTCTCTCTACTTTCTCCTCCTCACTTTCCTTCTCTATTGACCTGGCTCAATTGATTGTTGCCTTGGTTTATATACTAAATGATTGACCCTTTGGGATCCCCATATCAAAACAACTTACTTTATGTGTGGCCAGAATCTGAAATTATTTAACACAGCACAGTATTTAAAGCAAAATGGTTCGGTTAAGACCGGCATACAAGGGACTGATTGGGATAGATTGTAGGGGTGACACTGAAATATAATTTCATCATATTTTATTTATCTATATATTAAATTATTGTATTTTATTCTAATTTCATTTTAAACTGTATTTTATTCTAATTTCATTTTAAACTGTATTTTATTCTAATTTCATTTTAAATTGTATTTTATCCAATTCCACTTTAAATTGTTTTTATCAGATTTTAGTAATAATTTGTGTCTGGAACTCTGCACTTTGATATGGCGCAAGGGCTAATCAATAAAGTAAACTAACTAACTTCTCTATCGGCTCTTTCCACTCAAGAGGAAAATACCATTAGCACGTAATATGGAGTGCATTCTGCCTGTAAATTGGCTGAGGTTTTTTTTTTAATGCATTTTGCTGATCCAACAAGAATAAGGTTCCCATCAATTCCTGCAAACAACAACAACAAGCCCAAATGCACTTATGATAGGTGTTCCTGTCTCTTGTTTTTATATCGCTGTAGGTGTTTATACGGCTGGGGCGCCAAAAGTGGAAAATAAAAGGCAAGATTCTGACAGATGACAGTCAAACTTGGGACGAGGAAGAAAAAGTTTTCATACCCAGCCTCCATGAGAATTTTGAAATCAAGGTAAGAATGTGTATGAATGGAAGCTTTCTTTGGGTAGCCAGCAGGGGTATCTGCAGGATATAGTAAATTTTTTAAAAAGGCAAGATAATAGCTATGAGGGTGTGGTCAAAGCCTCACCATTTTACAATGCAAGATCTACATAAATCATGCAGAGTTTTGATTGTGTCATTGGAGCTGCCATCTTGACATTTATGACCTTATTCTTTAGTTATTGTAGCTAGTACTGCTACGTATAGTATTTGGCCAAGGCAAATCTTTTGTAAACATGTATTCCCATATCCTAAAGAAAAAAAATTGTATGAATTGGCTTTTTGTAAGTTGTGAAAGAAAAAACTAGTGTGAACTACCAATTAAACTGATGTGTTGCTAATCTCTTAGACATGGTGGTGCAGTGGTTAGAATGCAGTACTGCAGCTACTTCTGCTGACTGCTGACTGCTGTAGCAGTTTGGCAGTTCGGATCTCACCAGGCTCAAGGTTGACTCAGCCTTCCATCTTCCGAGGTCGGTAAAATGAGGACCCACATTGTTGGGGGCAATATGCTGACTCTTTAAAGCACTTAGAGGGGTCTGTAAAGCACTGTAAAGTGGTATATAAGTCTAAGTACTATTGTTCTGTGCAAAAATCTACTCAACATTAAATAAAGGCCAAGGAAATCCAAAAGGAATTTGACTTAATCGGTTTGTGGATACTCTAGGCCAGTGATGGCGAACCTTTTAGACACCGAGTGCCCAAACTGTGCATGTGCACATGCCCAAACTGAAAGGTGCACGTGTGCGAATGTGTGCAAACATGCATGTGTGCATGCGCAGACATGCACGCATGCACAGCAGAGATTTAAAGACCAGCTGGCCGGTGGGAGGCAGGGCATCCCAACACCGGCAGCACGGCAAGAGGCAAGATCTTTTTCTTTCATGAGTTCCTGTTTCATCATTTGCAAGGAAACAAAGCTCACAAAAGAAACGCCACATAGATCTGACCTGGGGCAATGGCACACGTGCCAGCAGAGAGGGCTCTGTGTGCCACCTCTGGCACGCATGCCATAGGTTCGCCATCATGGTTCTAGACTGATTCCACTTTTCAGTCTGCCCCAGATTCTGCCATTTCTACACTTTGGCAAAATTCTCTGGAATAATCCTCTGCTTGGAAACTTTTACACCCTGTAAGCAACTGTTGCAACACTGCTTGTTTGCTGGCAACACTTCTCTTGTACTGGCAATGTGTTTGTTGTGGGGTAGGCAGAGCTCTGCTGGAAAGAATTCCAGATTCCTCTCCAGCCAAGCTTATGGAAATGTGCTTAAAATGTTCCTTTCTTCTCTACATGATGAGAGGTTAATTGAAATGCACTATGCAAATGTTGTGAGAAAACATGCAGATCCTTCATTGTGCCAATGCAGAGGAATCAACTCCTCCAAGTTGAAGGGAGAAGTAATAGAACTGGCTTTTCTACTGTTAGGATTCAACATGCAAGACACACTGTTTTAAACCATCTTTGGATGAGTTCACATAGCGCCAGCTGATGATTTGCATCTGTGAAATTACTGTCACAAAGAGTTTTCTTGCCATTTCAAAACTTAAGTTTCATTAGAAACAGGTTGCACATCAAAGTGGTAGAAGTCCTTTGAGTTATGTCAATGCATGTATGAAGTTTGTTTATGGTTAATTTTATATGTTGTCTTACACATTGAAGGGCTAATAAAATGAGAACACTTTTATCATCTTCTTGCTTGGATGCTATATTTTCTGTGCTGGAGTGATCTATAGTTCTTGAGATGTTTCTGATATAAACTCATAGTTTATTAACTTGGCGGCCCTTGACACAACCAGTATCTTTAACTCAATGAAGAATGAAAATTGTAGTGCAGAAACAAATGGAAAGCTACAGAATTTATCCAACTATACAGTACATTTTTATAGAGTGAGTGTATCCGAAATAAAAAGAAAAATATCAAGTGAAATATTCAAATATTGTAATCTGGTTCCCTCATTATGCAAAATAGTGTGATTTCTTTGGTTTGCCTTTATTGTGAATTCTAAATAATGAGTTATGGTTTGGTGTGTTATGTGAACCCAGCCAATTGTACTTAATTTAATAAACCATGATTAAGCTTATGCAATGTATCAGCCAGGTTATGGTGTAAAGTCAAGTTCCAAATCCAGATGGCCAAATATTTGCTCCTTTGCCAACTACTATGCTATGCTAGCATAATACTGGTAGTAAAATGACATATCTATGTTTTCTGAGGTAAAAAAATATCTCCATCTGAGGGAACAATAGAGTTTTGTTTTGTTTCCTCATCATGATGTCATTTGGGGAACAGTGTGAGTTAATGTATCTGATTTTTGTAATGTATCTTTAAATGTTTTGGCGGGAAACAAGCACGTTGCTGATTGGTTGAAGCCGCCGGTTAAACTGTATATAAGGAGAGGTTTTTCCCCAGCCCGGTTGCTGGGTTCACCATATATTAAAGAGCTGTTGTCACTACCCTGGTCTCCAGCCTCGTTACTTCCCGAACTTAACACTGGCGACGAAGGTGGGATCTCGAGGCTAAGAGCACCAGGAACGAGCTGAACGCACGGAAGAACCGAACCCAGCAAACTCAGGGCAGAAACGCGGCGATGGCCAGCTACATTCCGCCCGCGCCGTTTGACCCATCCAGGGAGAAATGGGGAACGTACATGACCCGTTTCGAGAGCTTCCTCGAGGCAAACGAACTGCAAGGAGTTCAGACAACCGCAAAGGGCATATTTCCTGAGCCACTGCGGTCCGAGGTCATCGACATCGCGGAAGCCCTGGCAGAGCCAACGCCGGTACAATCGGTATCGTGGCAAACTCTGCAAAATCTATTGAAGAACCATTTCGCCAACACCGTCCAAATATATGCGTTTTGAATTTGGAGAGCGCAGACAGCAAGAGGGCGAATCCATCAGCGATTACATGGCCGCCCTGAGAAAAGCCTCCAAGGATTGTGGGTACCGAGACTTGGATGAGGAGCTGTTAGAGCAACTCATCCGTGGGGTCAGAGACATTCGTTTGCGGAGGCGGCTGCTATCAAAAAGCAATCTAACGCTGGCAAACGCTCTGGACGAAGCCAGAGCTCATGAGATGTCCACCCAAGCGGCGGAAACCCTACAAAAGCCGCTCACGCCAACGGCGAGCGCGAAATCAACCCCGGTCCACAACGAAGAAATCCAGACCGAATCAGATGGCGAGGATGAGGAAGGAGTTTGCCTCACCGGGAGAAGGGGCAAAGAAGACCGGGATGAATGCGGAAGTTGCGGAGGGCAACACCAGCGTCAACGATGCAAGTTCAAGGGCGCTACATGTCGGTGCGAGAAGAAGGGCACCTGGCTCAAGTCTGTCGAGCACCCCAACCTTCCGCCGAAAATTCAAACCAACCAATCAGGCGCGGGATCGGCAAGGCGACCCGTGATTGGTCAAAACAAAAAGGGCGCGAATTCAAGTTGAACGACCGTGATAGTAGGCCGAGCAGCAACCCGCGTCGAGAAGAAAATCTTCACAAAACCGAAAATCGAAGGAGTGCCGTGCCGACTAGAAGTGGACACAGGGTCAGCGATCACAATCATGTCCTGGGACACTTTTGCAGCTTTGCGAAAATCGTAAGCGCAAACTGCAAACACAGCGGCTAAGAGTTCACGACTACCAAGGGAATCGCATCCCTGTTAGAGGACCACCTCCGTCCCCGTCGAGTACGGTCCACACAAGAAGACCCTGCCCATCACGATAGTCGAAGGGACCCTGCCAAGTTTGTTGGGACTAGACTGGTTCCGTGCATTGGGCATGGGAGTGACTGGCATCTACAGAAGTGATGTTACCCTAAAAGACGCACTCATGGACGAATTCGAAGATGTGTTCAAGGACTGCCTGGGCAAGTACAAGGGGACCCCTATTTCCTTCAATTTAGACCCCCAGGTAGCCCCCATACGGTTAAAAGCAAGGAGGGTCCCTTTTGCCCTTAAACCCAAGATTGACAGGGAGATAGACAAGCTCATCAGTCAGGGGATACTGGTGCCAGTCGATCATGCAAAGTGGGAGACGCCAATCGTCACCCCAGTGAAACCAGATGGGTCAGTTAGAATCTGCGCTGACTACAAGGCAACGTTAAACAAAGCCTTGCAAAAAAGCGCTTACCCGGTCCCCGTGGTGCAACACTTGCTGCACTCGCTGGGGCAAGGGCACGTTTTTGCCAAATTAGATTTGGCCCAAGCCTATCAACAACTGCCTGTAGACGCCAACACAGCGAAGCCCAGACAATTGTGACTCACAGAGGTGCTTTCAAGTGTACCCGGTTACAGTTTGGGGTGAGTGTGGCACCTGGTCTATTCAAAATTTAATGGGCGACTTCTGCAAGGGCTCCGGGGTAGTCCCTATTTTGATGATGTATTGGTATCAGCGAAAATTTAGAAGAATTGGGGGCGTTTGAGAAAAGTTCTGGGCATTTTCGGTCAGCGGTCTAAAGGTTAAAGTGAACAAATGCCAAATAGGGGTAGAATCCGTAGAATTCTTGGGCTACAGAATAGACAAGGAAGGAATTCACCCCACTGAGAGCAAGGTCAAGGCAATAAGAAAGGCTCCAGTGCCAAAAAACAAAACAGAGCTACAGGCATTCCTGGGTCTAGTGAACTTTTACGCGGTCTTTTTGAAAAATAAGGCAACCGTTGCCGAGCCGCTACATAAGTTACTGGGAAAGAATACTGTTTGGTCTTGGGGAAAGACGGAAGCTAGGGCTTTCGAGGCAGTAAAAAACCTACTCTCGAGCGATAGCTTACTGATCCAGTATCATAGCACAATGCCATTGGTATTAGTTTGCGATGCTTCCCCTTACGGGGTGGGTGCTGTGCTCAGCCACAGGCTTCCAAATGGCACAGAAGCCCCAATAGCCTTCTACTCCAGAACAATGTCCTCGACAGAGAGGAACTATAGTCAGTTGGATAAGGAAGCTCTAGCTATAGTCTCAGGGGTAAAAAAGTTTCACGAATACGTCTTTGGTAGAGATTTTGAAATTGTTACAGACCATAGACCACTGTTAGGGTTACTGGCTGGCGACCGCCCAACGCCTGTGGCACTTTCACGATTGACCCGATGGACTATCTTTTTAGCCGCCTACTCCTATAAACTGCGGCATCGGCCAGGAAAAGAGTTGGGGCATGCGGACGCATTAAGCAGATGCCCACTACCAGGGGCGATCGAGGACCCCACTCCGGGGACGCCCATACTGTTAATTGACTCTCTGGACTCTGGCCCAGTCACGTCTAAGGAGGTGGCTCGGGCGTCATACCGGGACATTATTTTGAGAACTGTACTTGGTTGGGTACAAAGAGGGTGGCCGCTGCGCGGGCGGCGTTTAAAGAGTTTGTAAAGCGTGGGGAACTTTCGGCTCAAGGGGTGCCTGCTATGGGGGATCAGTGGTGATCCCAGAGAAATTGAGGAAAAGGGTGTTGGATCTCCTCCACGAGGTCACCCAGGGATCGTAAGGATGAAGGGTCTAGCGAGAAGCTATGTGTGGTGGCCCTTAATGGACTCAGAAATTGCTGAAAGGGTAGGAAATGCCAGGCCTGCCAGGAGTCCAGACCGCTACCCCAACGGCCCCGGTTCGGGAATGGGAGAGACCCCAAGGGCCCTGGTCTAGAATCCACATTGATTTTGCCGGCCCTTCCACGGCCAAACCTTCCTGGTAGTAGTCGATGCCTACTCCAAATGGCTGGAAATCATTCTCATGAGATCCATGACAGCCGAGGCCGTGATCTCAGTCCTCGGCACCTATTTGTAACCCATGGGTTGCCCGACACACTAGTTTCCGATAACGGCCCGCAATTCACGGCAACCCAGTTTGAGGAGTACTTGGCAGAAGAGGGCATCCGACATGCCCTCTCGGCGCCTTTCCACCCTGCGGCGAATGGGCTTGGAGAGGGTTTCGTCCGGGCGCAAAGAGGCATTGTCCAGAATCAAGCCAGGCGACTGGCAAACAAAAATCGATGTTTTCCTGGCCGTCCAACACAGAACCCCCTGTGTCACAACCGGCAGAAGCCCAGCAGAATTATTAATGGGCCGAAAACTCAGGTGCCCACTAGACCGTTTAAATCCAAACTATACATCGAAAAAACAAGAGGGATGGAAATAGGCGACCGAGTGTGGGCACACAACTATGGTGAAGGCCAAATCTGGGTAGCAGGACAAATCCTAAACATAACAGGTCCAAAATCATACTTGGTGGAGTTAAAAGACGGCCGAGTATGGAGGCGCCACATAGACCAAATACGAAAACGCATAGCCGAACAATCCGAATTAGACGAAACAGGCCCTGACTATACAATGTTTGAATCCACAGCTGACTCAAACCCGGGAAAATCGCAGGACTTATCTGAGTTCCCGGAGGTCCAGCGACGCCAACAGGTTCCATTAGAAAACAGCAGGGACGACTCTGCAAATAATCCAGGGCCGGATGGCCTAGAGGAGGAGCTGAGAGGAGCAAACAGCCCCTCCGGTCAGCTCGACCCACTCCCAGGGAATGAACTGCGCAGGTCCGAAAGAGTCAGGAGACGCCCAGTCTATTTGCGTGATTACGTTGAAAAATAATATGTAAATATCATGTAAATAGGAGTAAAGTGTTTTCTGGGAGGGAAGGAGTGTAATGTATCTTTAAATGTTTTGGCAGGAAACAAGCACGTTGCTGATTGGTTGAAGCCGCCGGTTAAACTGTATATAAGGAGAGGTTTTTCCCCAGCCCGGTTGCTGGGTTCACCATATATTAAAGAGCTGTTGTCACTACCCTGGTCTCCAGCCTCGTTACTTCCCGAACTTAACAATTTTAGTGTTGCTTTTTGCATGGCTTTTATATACCATATTTTTCGGAGTATAAGGCGCACGTTTCCCCCCCCTAAAAGTGGATGAAAATTTGGGTGCGTCTTATACACTGAATGTAGCCCCGCCCACCCTATGGCCTCTTCCTCCCAGCAATTTACCTCCTTGCAGCAAGCAGCAAGAAGAAACAGCCCATTTCAGCTTCAGCACAGCCTAATTAGCAAAAGTTGATTGTCCATTGGATCGGCCTCCCAATTCTTAGCTGTTCCAGACTGCAGGCATTGCCATTGCCTATTGCTATGTGGCCTCTGCTGCTTGCTGCAAGGAGATGAATTGCTGGGAGCAGATTTTCTTTTCTTGTGCTAATCAAGCTATGCTGAAAACAAAAATGAAAGTAAAGCAGGCTGTTTGCTGTTTGCTGTTTGCTGCCAGGAGGCAAAATTGCTGGGAGGCAGAGGCAGATTTCTTTTTCTTGTTTTCCTCACCAAAAAAGGTAGGTGAGTCTTATAGTCCGGAGCGTCTTATACTCAGAAAAATATGCTATGACATATGACATTGTATATAGTATTAATTATGGGGTCCTTGGTGCTCTCTAAGTTTAGTTGTTTTCTTGCAGACAAACTAGGTAACATCATCAGTGCTAGTAAGGAATGTGGTTTGCTCATTTTATATTCTAATGGTTTGACCTGTCATTGTTGGTGGAAGTGGTCTTCATGGTTCCTTGATTGGGCAGTTGCTTACAACCAAGCTCAGAGAGCACCCAGAAGCTGACAGTTTAACCCTGAGCTATAAATATTCTCTTCTATCATTAGTGTTAATTAAATCATTTGCCCACTCTACCACCTTGAGATACAGATTTCATATTTTAAAAGCAACACCTGGATCCATTTGATTGTGGTTTATTTTCTGCAAAGGGAGGGAACTTGATGACTAATAAGGACCTTCTCTTAACTTGCTCTTCTTCTTGCCTCCCTCCATTTAGGATTCCAATTGCAGTAGTAATGCTGTATTGTTGACCCGATAAAGGAAGTGCTTAGATTAGAATAATGACTAGTTTTATAAGGCTATACTTCAGGTGAAATTCATCAGGTTCTGACAAGTTCTGGAGAACCGGGAGCGGAAATTTTGAGTAGTTCGGAGAACCGGCAAATATTACCTCTGGCTGGCCCCAGAGTGGGGTGGGAATGGAGATTTTGCAATATCCTTCCCCCAGGAGTGAGAAGGGAATGGAGATTTTGCAGTATCATTCCCCTGCCATGCCCACTAAGCCACACTCACCAAGCCACACCATGCCCACCAAGCCACGCCCACAGAACCGGTATAAAAAAATTTGAATTCCACCACTGCTATACTTGCTCTTTAGGTAGTTTAGAAATTCTAATTAATAATATCTTCCTTGTATTTCCTCATCTGACTGTTTTTATTCAACCCTTTTTCCTTTGCCAAATATTTGTCAAGGGGGAAGTATATGAAAAGCTGTTTGACTGACATTATTATATACTTTTTGCAGGTAACAGAACTGCGAGGACTCAGTACGATCCTGGTTGGCACTGTAACATGTGACAGCATCGATTTCTTTACAACTAGGCCTCAAACCATCATTGTGGATATAACTGAACTCGGTACCATCAAACTACAATTGGAAGTGCTCTGGAAGTAAGAATGCTAATTTGCATGCTGATTGCTGTGTCACACAAAATATATTGCATAACAAGCAAAATGGGCGGCAACAAAAATAATGTTACCTGCTTGCGCTTGGTAACCCAACGAAAATTGAGTCCAAAAATGATGAAATCATTTGCTTCTTAAGAAAAAAATAATTCTTAAGGAGAAAGTATTTCCAAGGGGTGTAAATAGCTGAGAGAAAGCATTGGATCTCCAGATGATGTTTGAGGTATAGTGTCCATTAACAACAATTTGCATGTTAAGTTTTTATTCCTAAATCCAAGTTGCCTCAAAATGAGCCATTGTGACTAGATCATGCCATATTCTCCACCTATGGACCACAAGCCAAAAGTCTTCCAGAATATTTCAGTGGTCCATTTGGAGGTCCAATCTCTTCTGGAATCACTTGTTCTGGACTTGGAACATTCATTTCAGAACATTTGGCACACCCTTAATATGAAGCACATTTCCAACTGGCAGCACAACGAATAGAGAATGGAGTAACCCTTAACTTGACTGGTTTTGTCAAGTTATCTAATACTGTATCGAGAAACAAGCATTGGATTGTGGTTCATATATATTGGCAATGCTCAGTGCCATAGACTCTGTTGCTTATTACAGACCATATTCTGATTTGGTAATGACAGCCAGTCTCTATAAATGTTTCCTCTGGAAAAATGGATGTCTAGGAGGGAGAATTTGATGCCCCAGCCTTGTGGCTGTTTTCATTATTTTCTTTTCAAAAACTTCCAGTCTTCAATGTTGGTGATAATTCAGGCAGCTATTCTATCTGTATGGCTCCATTTTAAAATGCACTTTTTGGGTGTGGTTGGATGTTCAGTTTTCTAGTTCTGTACAAATAAATGAAAGAAAAAAAATGGTATCTGAAGATTTGGTAGGGCAATAAAGAAGAGTTTTTAAGACAGCACAGTGGATATTTGGCTGGGGCCCCAAAGGACGGGAAGAACTATATATATATTTTTCTTGGCTTTTCTGTATTGAAAATGCCAAAGCATTAAGCATGCATTTTGTCATGGCATCTCTTTAGCAAGGTTTGCCTCTTAAAGGTTCCTGACGAAAAATATGAATGGTTGTCATGCTTTTAAACTTTTTAAAATGATTTTTTTCTTCATCATTTATGATCACTTATGAAAAGATGGAGTTGAAACTCTAAAATTGTCCTAGCAATATTGTTGTCACGTATGAGGTCACATTTTCTTTCACATTGGCATATTTTAAAAGTTCCTTTCAGTAAAACCATGGGAATAATCTCATTCTCTTTTTAAAAATTATCTTAGAAAGAAACAGTTATTAGACTGTTTTGCAGTCTTCCTTTTTTATATATTAACATATTTAGTTTCAGAAAGTTCTATTACATCTTCAAAGGTTCTGGATATGCCTACAGTATATCATTATGGATGATTACAGTAAATCTTTGTGTCTTAGGACCTAGTCAGAGTAGCTCACACCTTAGAACAGAGAATAGAACAACAGAATTGGAAGGGACCTTGGAGGTCTTCTAGTCCAACCCCCTGCTTAGGCAGGAAACCCTACATCACCTCAGACACTTGTCCCCACAGTTCAAATCAAATAAAAATCCAGAAAATATTTAGACAAGTGATTAAAGCAGGATTTTTTTAATAGAAAAAGGTGTTTTTTTAAAAAAAACACTAATAATTTTGTATTTTCCATTAGTCATTTTGAGCACTCTTTTTTCATACAAAGATGAAATAAAAAGGTGTAAATAAAAAGACAATAGAATTCACCAGTTGTATGTCCTGATACTTTCGAATTTAAGGTAAAATCATATCCCCCTCCATGCAGCCTTCCCAAAAGAGGATCTAGATCAGTGTTTCTTAACCTTGGCAACTTTAAGTTCCGTGGACCTCTCAACTCCCAGAATTCCCCAGCATTTGGGAACTGAAGTCCAAATTTTCAAGCTGTTGAAATTAAGAAAAACTGATTAAAGTATTATTAAAATGGAGGCTCAGGTTCCTCTCATGTTATCGTTGAAGTGCAATCTGATATTTTCAGCAATGCATCTCTCCGTTGGCTCCTGTCTGAATTAGCTTCAGAATTGATAGAGGCTGTATTTGAAGCATTTATTGCAGACAAGTTTCTTGGCAGGAGAACTATCCTGTGTGAGACAATTGTGTGTAGCCAAGAACAGAACAACTTTAATTGTTTCTGATTCCCCCTTTTGGTGCCAGAAGTTTCCACAGTGTCCTTTTGCAGCGACTCTTGATTCATTTGGCATTTGTCAATCCTTTCCCACTATTAGCTCTTTTGATTCAGAAGAGTTTTCTGCCCACTCTCCTAAAAGTTCAAACGATGCTTTACTTATTTAGAAGGACAGTTTCCATTCTGATCTTGCACAAGGACATCTGTGGTAACTTTAGCTCAACTTCTTAATGCTGCACATGGAGAATGGGCATATTTAGGAAGTCTCAAGCAAAAAAGAAAGAAAAAAGAAAAAAGAAAGCTGGCCTTTGTAAAACTCAGCTTGATCATCTGGGAAAGGTATTATCAGAAAGGTGAATTGGTGCCATGTTCCCCCTCTAAGAGGTCTTTTCATCTTAGGACATGGTGGACAGCTTTCTGAGTGTCAGGTCAGATATGTCCTCCTCTGATTATTTATTTATTTATTTTTCACGTTTTTGAACCACCCTTCTCCCTCAGAGAAGTGCACAGATGATGCCACTATCTGAATATTGTCATCACAAGAAAATCAGGCCATGTCCCAAAGGTACTTTTTCAAGAGGCAACTGGACTTTCTGGTTTTTCTTTGAAGACGTTTCGGTTACTCAGCCAAGAAGCTTCTTCCCTTCTTCTTGAAGGGAAAGGGAAAGCTGAAGAAGAAGAACCTTCTTGGATGAGAAACGAAACATCTTCAGAGCCTTGGTGGCACAGTGGTTAGAGTGCTACTTCTGCAGGCTACTTCTACTGATCACAGGCTGCCAGCAATCTGGCAGTTCAAATCCCACCAGGCTCAAGGTTGACTCAGCCTTCCATCCTTCTGAAGTGGGTAAAATGAGGATCCAAATTGTTGGGGGCAATATGCTGACTCTGTAAAACCGCTTAGAGAGGGGCTGTAAAGCACTGTGAAGCGGTATATAAACCTAAGTGCTATTGCTATCTTCAAATAAAAACCAGAAAGTCCAGTTGCCTCTTGTAAAAAGCATCTTTGGGACAACCTGGATGACTGAGAATCTCCATAGACAAAAAGCAGGTCATGTTTGAATTTAAAAAAAAAATTTTTTTAAGGTTCGGAGTAGGAACATTAAACCTCTCATTTCCACCCTAGGAAACTCCCTATTTTACTTTTACTTTAACTCCCTATTTTACTATTTTACCTTTACTGATATATTTTTCATCCTTAAAGGAGTTGCATCAGGGTCAGATTAAGAAAAAAAACCCTCCCCACCATGCATTTGTGATTTGAGAAACATAGATCTTCGGGAACTGTACATATTTGGAAGTACACATTTGCATACATCAATTCTCCATTTGGTGGCTTGTGTCATCTTCACAGGGTCCTTTATCTATTGGTGAAGCAGTACAACCCCTGTCTTCATCAAGCTTGGATTAGACCTCTCCGGCATTGCATATGAAGGAACAAATGCGTCTGCCATTTGGAGAAAGTTGCATAGCTGTTGCATTTATACAGTTGTGAAGGTTCTGGCTAGGGGGCGCTCAAACACCAAAGCACAGAACAGGAAGTTTATTTTATTTATTTATTTTGTCACAACATCATACAAAAAGATTATATAGTATATAAACATATAAACATATATAGGAAGAAAAAAAGAAAAACAATAGGACAGGAACGGTAGGCACGTTTGTGCGCTTATGCACGCCCCTTATGGTCCTCTTAGGAATGGGGTGAGGTCAATAGTAGAAAGTTTTTGGATAAAGATTTTAGGATTATGGGAAGAGACCACAGAGTCAGGTAAAGTATTCCAAGCACTGATGATTCTGTTGCAGAAGTCATATTTTCTGCAATCTAGATTAAAGTTGGATCAACCTATCATATTTACTATTGGATGTGCACCTCTGCACAATGCTTAGTTTGGAGTTGGGAAGTGTGCATATCAGCCCATCTGCAGCCATTTGAAACCTATGCTTATCAATCAACGCCTTCTCAGCGTAGGTAGACCGTGACACCTACGTACAGTTGTGTGCAACTCTAAATCATGGGTTACTCTTGTTCTGGCACAGAGATGATCGGATGACTCTAGAAGGTGCTCTAAGTTGCTAATCAGGACATGATTGTAGATAGCATTCTCTGTTCAGCATGTATCAAATATACTGATGGCCTCTCCAGATTCCCTGGTCATGTTCCAATATCTCAGGGGCTGCCACAGAGAAGTGGGAGTTGGGCTGTTCTCCAGAGCACCTGAGGGTAGAACAAGAAGCAATGGGTGGAAACTGATCAAGGAAAGAAGCAACTTAGAACTAAGGAGAAATTTCCTGACAGTTAGAACAATTAATAAGTGGAACGACTTGCCTTCAGAAGTTGTGAATGCTCCAACACTGGAAATTTTTAAGAAAATGTTGGATAACCATCTGACTGAGATGGTGTAGGGTTTCCTGCCTGGGCAGGGGGTTGGACTAGAAGGCCTCCAAGGTCCCTTCCAACTCTGATGTTATGTTATGTTATGTTATGATGATCAGAATACAAGGGAAAGGCACTCCCGACAGGTCTGGGGAATGCAGGGAAAGGCTGTTCTAAGGTTACCACAAAATACTGATCTGTCAAATTGGGTAAATTATGCGTGTGAAAATACATTTGGATGATATATTGAATCTATAATAAATAAGATCACCAATAGGATTTCTGCCATGTGATTTATGGTGGAAAAAATAACATGACGGTTTTTATTTTATCTTTTGTCTCCTGGAAAGAAACATTTTAAGACTGAAATAGCTTTTCTGAGAAATCTCTTGCTGAAGTTTTGTTGTGTGAGCTAATACCTCCTAGGAAAATTAAAAGCCGCTTCTCTCATATTCAGACTTTGCTCAATCTGTTGATCTTTTGCAGAGTGGATGCATAAATGGTCTTGAATAATAACGACAATAATAACAACCACAATTCCCAAATGTGTTGGCTTTTCTTGGCAGTTTGCTTGCTTGCTCTTATTCATGCAAATGTTTTTGGTGTAATAAGCAATCTTGTCTTCTCTTTTCATAAATATCTTTTAAGGCTAAAATAACATAATTATAAAACATGTAATGATTATGTGTGCTTTTATTTATTCAAAGTGAATCGAGGACTCTTCAAATATTAGATACAGGCAGTCCTTGAGTTACAACTACAATTGAGCCCAAAATTTGTGTTACTAAGTGAAACATTTGTTAAGTGACTTTTGCCCCATTTTATAACTTTTCTTGTTACTGTTGTTAAGTGAATCGTTGCATTTGTTAAATTAGTAACATGGTTGTTAAGTGAATCTGGATTCCCCATTGACTTTGATTGTCAGAAGGTCGCAAAAAGGGATCACATGACCCTGGGGCATTGCAACCATCATAAATATGAACCAGTTGCCAAGCATCTGAATTTTGACCACGTGACCATGGGGATGCTGCAAAAGTTGTAAGTGTGAAAAATGATCATAGGTCACTTTTTTTCAGTGCCGTTGTGACTTTGAACAATCACAAAATGAACCATTGTAAGTCGAGAACTGCCTGTATGTACATTTAGCCCTTTGGTTACAGATTTATAATAAGAATGTGTATATGAATAAGATTTCTTGTCACAAAAGCTTTTGCTCTGGTTCATCTTTGCAGCAGGTTCTCATGTGAGTATTTGCATGAGTAGAAACAGAGAGCTGAAGACAGATGCCCTGGCAAATGTATTGTAATGACTGCATTTGCTCACTGTACCATTTAGAACCCCACTGGAAAAAATGTGTTGAATAATTCTTTCTTAGTTGGGGTCACACCACAACTCTTTAAGCCATAAACTTATGATTTATAAATCACAGAGGCTAGTTTCCACATAAACACCAACCAAAAGCCAGTAAACAACATTCAGATTAGCTCAAAGTACAACATTTGCTGGGGGGTTGGTGAAGGTGTAACACAGGGGTGAAATCCAGCAGGTTCTGACAGGTTTTGGAGAACCAGTAGCGGAAATTTTGAGCAGTTCCGAGAATTGCAAATACCACCTCTGGCTGGCCCCAGAGTGGGGAGGGAATGGAGATTTTGCAATATCCTTCCCCCAGGAGTGGGGTGGGAATGGGGATTTTGCAGTATCCTTCCCCTGCCACGCCCACCAAGCCACGCCTACAGAACCGGTAGTAAAAAAAATTGGATTTCACCACTGGTGTAACAGCTCTCACTATCAGAATTTGGCTGTGTCAGAGTTACTTCCTCCCTAGAACAGGGATGTCAAACTCGTGGCCCATGGATGCATCATGCGCTGGCCACGCCCACGCCTGGTTTAGCGAAGAGCAAAAATTTGTGATACGTCATGTGACAACACCATGATGCGAGTTTGACACCCCTGCCCTAGAATGCTAACTTTACTAGTGTCTCAAATTTTCTACTTTTAAGTGAGAATTAGGAATTTCCGATGGTTCTAAGTACCCCCTTGAGGTTTTTTTTAATTAAAATTGTTGAAACTAAAAATTCAATTTTGGAGAGTTCTCTGCTCATGTAGTAATACGCTACAGAAGATACATTAGAAAATAATAACTTATTGAAAAATAAGTTGGATTCTTGTACAAGATTTCTAGCACTAAATTTATAAGCATGGATGCGTGAATCCGTCCATTTATAGACTGCTGCTGGTGCTAACTTGCTTAGACAAGTATTGAAACCACTCACCTTAGCCAATTAACTTGTGGAGGCAGTATTTTCAGTCCCATATAACATAAAATATAACAGGTAAATTCACACATCATATTAAGACCAAAATAGGCAATAGAAATGATTTAGCATACTAGAAAATACATATTCTGTATTTTATTTTTGGCTGTACACCGCCCTGAGTCCTTCGGGAGAAGGGCGGTATAAAAATTTAATAAGTAAATAAATAAAAATTGCATCCTGCACCAAGCCATAAAATTGTTTGTTTGCCCTTAACTTAATATGTTGTATATTAATCAGCCATTGTATTTTATAAAGCCCAATTTATTGCTTAGCATGCTCTATGAACCCCGCTACTTGTGTTATTAGCCAATAAATCACTGTTAAAACCAACCATAGATTGATACAATATGGGATCACTGATATGTGAAAGAGAGGCTGAATTCACAGCACACGTACTTTTGCTACTGATTTAATTCATTTAATCAAACTAGCACTATGGCAATTGGTTCAACATGTGTGGCCACAACAAAAATAATAATCTCACGATGGTTAAAATGGAAACAAATTCACAAATGCAAGTGCAGCCATCAAATTTTGAAGTGACTTGGTCAAGTTTGTTCAAATACTGCCATTGTGAGGAAGTAGGGCACAGTGTTTCTGCTTCACTTCCTTATCTTGATGTGAGAACAGAACAGAACCAAGCATGCTGTTCTGAGCGTGTTGGAGGACAGTAGTATAAAAATGTAACAAATGCCAACATTTATTGGATGATGCCAATCATGGAGTGAAAATTGGACTAGAAAAGCAAACAGCAGCAGTAGGTGACCTTTTGAATTGCAAAGATTGAGCTTTAAACAAGACTGTGGCATGGTGCCACAACTCCCTACCTATGCTCCTTTCTTCCCTTTTATACACCCATTTTCTCCCCTTTTTCTTCTGATGGCTTGAGCTACAGATGAAAGTTCTGTGTTACCCTCATCCATTGGTAATGATATTGCCTTTACCTCAGAATTTGCAAACTATTTAGTTTTGGCTTTCAGAGGGACTTGGACAGAGGGTTTCCTTTAAGGTGCTAAATAGAGAAACTAAAGAATGCTCTTGCAAACTAATTCCTGCAACTTGGGAACACACACAAATGGGAACTTCCCACTTGCGGTAGATTGGCTACACATAGAAAGTTTTTATTTCATTTATGTATGTGCCACCCTTTTCCCAAAATTCCAGGTAGTTTACAGACATAAAATGCAATAAAATTTAATACAATGTAGATGAAAAAAAGCACATGCATTATCAAGGCTGGGTTAGTAAGATAATATTCCAGACAAAAAGGTCAGCTAAATGACGTCACTAAGGTCCAAAAAGTCACCTGGAATGGGAGATTTAGTCACCTTGCAGAAAGCCAATAGCACGGGAGCAAGGAATTTGGGGACATGGACCCAACATTATAGTACTATTTCCCTTCCCTTTCACCTTCGCCTTCGCCTTCGCCTTCCTTTCCTTTCCTTTCCTTTCCTCTCCTCTCCTCCCCTCCCCTCTCCTCCTCTCTTTTCACAACAATGACATGATTTTTGTGTGTGTGCCTATTCACTAGTGTTGACTCCTGGTGATTGCCTGGACTAGTTCTTGCAGGTTTTTTGGGCAAGATTTTCCCATTGTCTCTTTCCTAGGGTTGAGAGAAAACGATTGACCCAAAGTCACCCAACTAGCTTCATGCCTAATGTAGAACTAGAACTCACAATTTCCTAGTTTCTAGCCTGATGCCTTAAACTGCTACATTAAACAAGCTTGAGAATAACAATATTTCCAGATGTTTGTGATGAATACAGCAGACAATCCTTTCTGATACAACTATAACTCTGAGGCTGTCCTGGTTTCTTTTTGCTAGGTCAACTAAGGTGGTGTTGGAGGAGAACCAAGTCCAGCTACTGCCAAATCTATGAGTTTTGTTGGTTGATTAATTAAGAGTATTTTTTTTAATCATGCTTGGATCTAAAGGAAAAAAAGATCTTTGATCTTATAGATTCTGCTGTACTCCATCAGCCCTTATTTAAGAGATAGGGCAATGAGAGAGACTTTCTCCTCCATATCCATGCAAAGGTTTTTAATTTCAGAACAAGCATCCAGTTTATCTGTTGCTTAATAGTAGGAAAATACTATCATACAAATGCACAGAATGGGAAATATTTACAAAGGCTTTTTATAGCCAATATGGTTTTTGAAATTATGAGAGGGGGAAAAAGCATGAAATACAATGAAACCATTAGATAGATAGATAGATAGATAGATAGATAGATAGATAGATAGATAGATAGATAGATAGATAGATAGATAGATAGATAACAGATATAAATAGATAGACAGATATAGACAGACAGATAGACAATAAAATTCTTTATTGGCCAAGTGTGATTGGACAAACAAGGAATTTGTCTTCGGTACATATGCTCTCACTGTACATAAAAAGAAAAGATACATTCGTCAAGAATCATAAGGTACAACACTTAATGATAGTCATAGGGTACAAATAAGCAATCAAATCATACTAGGAAACAATATAAATCATAAGGATACAGCAACAAGTTACAATCATAAGTGGGAGGAGATGGGTGATAGGAACAATGAGAAGATTAATAGTAATAGTAATGTAGCCTTAGTAAATAGTTTGACAATGTTGAGGGAATTATTTGTTTAGCTGAGTGATGGCGTTCAGGAAAAAACTGTCCTTGTGTCTAGTTGCCTTGGTGTGCAGTGCTCTATAGTGTCATTTTGAAGTAGAAGTTGAAACAATTTATGTCCAGGATATGAGGGGTCTTTAAATATTTTCACAGCCCTCTTTTTGACTCAAAGAGATGAACCTCAGTTTAGAAGAGAAACCATAAAGAGACACAACCATTTTAGCCTGAATATGTACATTACACTGAAATGAATTAAAATTATTTTGGATAATTTGCAGTTCTAAATGTTGACAGTCTATGGCAGCAGTTCTCAACCTGTAGGTCGCGACCCTGTTGGGGGTTGAATGACGATTTGCCAGGGGTCGCCTAAGACCATCGGAAATATGGGAAGTATACTTGCGAGTCGAAGAATCGCGCTCCAATGGTTGACTCCACAAGCCAACTGCAGGCTCTTCAAATCGCTAGCCAAATTCGGCTTCAGGCGCGATGAATTAAAAAAGAGAGAAATCTTTGCTCTGATGTCTCCCTCTCAAGCCAGCTGCAATCACTCCCAATCACTAGCTTAATCAGGCTTCAGGCACTTAATAGGGGAGGAGTCTCAGCTTTAATGCCTCCGTCCTCAAGGCAATCGCAAGCAGTTCAGATCGCTAGCCAATACGGCTTCAGGTGCGATAAATTCAAAACGAAAATAATTTTACAGTTGGGGTTGCCACATTGTGGGGAATTGTATTAAAGGGGTCGCAGCACTATACAGGTTGAGAACCACTGGTCTATGGTCTAGTCTGTGACCGTACAGTATTACTATCCAATACTGATTTTCCAGGGTAACCTGGAGCTGCAGGGGAGCTCTCCAATGTTTTTCCTCCTGCTCTCTTTGCAGACAGAAGAAAAGCAGTTAAAAAAAAGCTTCTTAAACATGGTGGTCCCCAGATGGTTGGACTTCAACTCTCATAATTGCAGCCAAGAGGGGAATTGAATTTTCCCATCTCTAACAGACACCAGATTGGGAAAGATTGCTATGGTCAAAACATGAGGTTAACATAAAGTGTCTTGCAAAATTCAGATCCAGAAGCACACACAGATAACTGATTCAGCTGGATTCATTAACTTCTCTTTATATACATAATAACAGATGAAGATAAATGTACAATACCAATATAGATCCTTCTTCAACATAGTAGCAGTTACAAGCAAGACACACAGGCAGCAGTACAGCAGAGATGCAAGTCCAAACTGGTTTCAGTTTCAGTTCTCAGCACAGCACAAAGCTGAAACACGCCCAGCCTCCAAACTGTTTCCGCTCCCATTGTCTGACTTAGTTGCTAGGCCTATTCATTGGTTGACCTTGTTACCATTTCTCTGCCAGTTCATGAATAATCTGACAGATACCATTCTTCAGAGCTGGACTTGCAAAGTGTTATTCAGGCAGGGTCTTTCTAGAGCTTTATCAATACAGATAAGAACAGGGGTAGTTCACAGTTCCAAAAATACAGTTCTGGTCACCATCCAGTGGCCTTACAACTCAGAAAAAATAATATTGTTCAAGACATCGTATCTATTATTTTTAATATCTCTGAGCTGTGCCCAGATCATTTATCACTTCACATTGTGGATTCTATTGCTGACTCTAACTGCAGTACAGCCTTCTATCTTATCACTTTTAGACTTGCCCATCTTGGTTATGCTGACTCCAAAAACAGACCAAGAAAGAAAAGGTTCCACCATACATTCAATCAATGCTTATTGCAAAGAGTTAGAAGAGTCTGCAGAATCCAGATAAATTGTTAGTCCATACACTGACACACCAGTAGCAGAATTCTTGACCATTTTCCATATTCCTTTTTAATTAAAATCAAAAACTATAGCAAGCATTACTACAAAGGTAAAACCAAATACTCAAAAGACATGTAAGACAGTTCCAAAGTAACTGACTTGTATTTGTGTAATATATTTTATTCTCCATTTCACACAATTATATTCAAGGTAATTTGAAAGTGAAAAACTCTAGGCTGCATCTCAAACCTTGTCTGAGTACATCAGCATTATAAAACACGAGCGATCAAATAAAGCAGAACTAAAATTAAGGAAGCAAATAACACGAGAAATAGCTGGGAGAATAAAAAGAACACATCCTGTAGTACGAGAACTCAGATAAATAAAGTGATTCTTATCTGAAACTCCCAAAATGTGGAGAGGTACAGTTTGGAGTCATTGCTAGCAAGTTGCTCAGCATATTCTCATCATCCACAGTCCATAAAAGTTACAGCTTCATCAGATGTCTCATGTGGCTAGGATATTTGCATCTTTCCAGGGGTAAAAAAAAATGCATCCCTTGAAGAAGGATTCCTACAAAAGCATTTGAAGCACATTCTTGGTATGTCTTGCAAGACTGGAATTGTATGTCCGTATGGGGAATTTGAGAAAGCCAATTGGCAGAAATACACGGGACTTCCTCTGTGCTTTGGCATACATATATAAGCATGTGCTGGCTTTCTAATACTTATTGGGTTTTATTTGTGTCTTTCAATCCACAGTCCTTTTGATTCCGAGAACTTAATTTTGTCCCCTGGGTCCACCACCAAGTTTTCTGTGGGAAGTAGAAAAAACTCCATATACAGCTGGACTCCTCCAAACACTCCCAGCTTCCGAGAAAAATATTACCTTGTAAGTATACATGAAATAGGATCTGTTTCTCTTCTAAAAGACATACCATAACCTATAGCCTCTTCTATGGTCTCTTGTGAAATTAAGGCTGTTGAAATTTAAAGTATCCTGCCAGTTCCTGATAGTTCTTCATTGCTGGATCGGAATGTTATAATAAAGGAAATCTAAGTAACAGGGGAAATATTAAACAGCTGATCTGTTAACAGGAAAGATCCACTTTTGGCAGGCTTTGGGATGGGTAGAATTTCCCTCAGCTTAATGGTTTTTCTGCTTCAAACATTCTTGTAATTCTTGTTAAGAAAAATACCATTCTTTTTGCATCGTTAATAAACAATTTCCCTTTAGAAAAGCAAAGTTTCTCATGATGATGATGATAATAATTTTGATGGTGATGTAAGCAATATCTTGATTCTGTTGAGGCTTGTTTCACAACGAAGTAATCTTGGTTGATGGAGTGGAAAGACTTGGATAAAGGGTGGGAAAGTGAAGTGAAGAAAAGGGACTATAATCTTGTTTATTTTATTGGAAAAGATTGAGAAAAAAGGCATTGAAATGATCAGGAGGTTGGAACAACAGTTACAGAATTAGTCCACCTTAGCTTTAATTATTGGACACCAGCTTGGGTGGATTTCAAAAGAGACCAGTTAAAATTATGTTCTGTAAAACTATCCATGGTTCCTAGACGTGTTAGCTATATGTAATTTGTAGCACTTGAAAATATCTGTAACAAAAATTGTACTGTAATATGAGTATTAAGAGTGTTATTGTTCCATTGTGTTGGCATCCCTTAGTAATTTGGCTGACTGCTGTTTGAATATTTTTGAATTCAACTAGACATCTTAAGAAGGTTGTCCTAAGAGCCTCTGGTGGCTCAACAGACTAATGCAATCTGTTATTAACAGCAGCTGCTTGCAATTACTGCAGGTTCAAGTCCCACCAGGCCCAAGGTTGACTCAGCCTTCCATCCTTTATAAGATAGGTAAAATGAGGACCCAGATTGTTGGGGGCAATAAGTTGACTTTGTATATAGTATACAAATGGATGAAGACTATTGCTTGACATAATGTAAGCCGCCCTGAGTCTTCGGAGAAGGGCGGGATATAAATGCAAATTTTTTTAAAAAAGGTATAAAGTTTTTAAAAAAGTATTCTCGGGTGCCATTGAGTGTTACAAGAGAACTTTCCCCACTTTGCTAGGCTAAACCTAAACTTGAGTAGAGTTAATTAATGGACCATGGTAGTTTGTTATTCATAATAACTTAAAGAAAGGATAATGAGAGAAAGAGAAGGCATGCCTGAGAATGATACACTGCTAACCTATATAAATAGTGAAAAAAACCCCAAAGCATACAACTGAAAAAATGTAACATTAATATCTTTGAGAATAGGTTGATCCTTGCTAGTTTTCACGGCAGCATTATAAAGTAATTTATAATATATAATATATAAAAATTCTGGATATTTTGTTGCTGTTTTGACTTAACTTAGTCTGCAGCCTCAGTATAATATTAAGCTTTCTACCCAGGAACTAACCATGTCCATACTTACAGTATTTAGTGTCTGAACTCATTATAAAAGTTGCCATCTGCTGCCACCTTCTGAGACAGGTTAATTTAAGAGCTGAGGCTAACATGTATGAAGGTCAGTATCCTGTTTCCCTGAAAATAAGACATCCCCTGATAATAAGCCCAATCCGGCTTTTGAGCGCATGTGCTAAAATAAGCCTCCCCCCAAAATAAGCCCTTCCCGAAAATAAGCCCTCCCCGAAAATATTTAAATGCATACGCAATCTGTCCCTGCCATTTCCTCTGGTTAGGGTTAGGGAGACAGAGCTGGAAATCAGGTAACATGGCAAGAGGAGCCTCATCTTGCTCCATGCGCCCCAAAATAATAAGATCTCCCCGAAAATAAGGCCAAGCTCTTATTTTGGGGTTCAAAAATATAAGACAGGGTCTTATTTTTGGGGAAACACGGTACAATGTTCCAAAGAGAATTGCATTTTCAACCTGTTTCCCACAGTCTGTTTTGCAACAAGGAAAGAAACATGCAAACATTAGGGAAGAGACCCAAGATCCCTGCATCCTGAGCTACTTGGCTGACTGTGATTTTAACCTGCGTCTGAGGAGTGTAAGTCACAGCCTTACAGAGACAACTGAAGGGAGTTCATTTAGTTCTGAAGATCAGAAACTGACAGAAAGCAGAAACATGACTCCGCCATCAAATCAAAGGAAGTTGCCACTGGCTATTCTGCAGAATAATTGTGCAGAAGGAGAGGAACAGCATGTTTCAATATGCCAGCCTCCTGGCCGCAGAACTTTAGATATCCTACAAGAGACTCCCTATACTGACACCTCTTTAAGTATTCCATCATGTCTGCTAGAACAAGACAAAGATGGTGATAAGTCCATCACTCGGGACTGGCATTGCCCTTCAGAGCAACAAAGAAAGATTCTCTCTGTTGAACAAAGAGACTGGAATGATAATGATGATGATGACGCCAAACCTACTGGAAAGACCAAGTCCATTCAGAAGATCCTACAGGAAGTGTTAAATTTGCTGAAGTCACAGGGTCCAAGTCCTATCCCACTGGAGGAATTGGAACACCAGGTCTTCTGTATCCAGGACAAATTAAAGGTATTGAAATCTTCCAAGTATTTGGATTTTGAAAAGGCTGGCTAGTAGATTGTAGGCTCTCAAGTCCACCAAAAGCTTAGAACCCACTAGATTAGGAAAACCTAATATATGCATACATTGTTCTACTTATTTGCATTTGTACAACATAGGTAAAGAATAAAAACAGATTTAATTGACAAGTAAATGTAATTAACGTTCAATATAATTAATTCAACACTTTAAGAAGAGCTCTGGTGGCTGTATTCAAGGCTTTATTTTGAACTGACATCTTTAATGACTTCTTTATTGACAGCCTTTCTGTTATTAAATATTTATTTTTAATGTGTTTTTGAACGATTGCTTTTCAATCAACTTGTATTGCTTTTCAATCAAAGAACTTGTAGTTCTCCTATGAAGAATTTTGCTGCCTAAGATATCTATGAGTAGTCATAATTTTCATCCTTACCTCAGTTGTACTGAGAAAGGTCAAATTGCAATATATACAGTATATCAGGGGTGTCAAACTTGAGGCCTGTGTGCTGGATCTGACCCGCAGGGTGCTTAGATCTGGCCTGCGGGGCTGACCTGGAAACAGTGAAGGACCAGCCCATGCGGCCCTCTCGAGTTCCATTTTCTCTGGCAGAGGGTTGCAGGAGGACATGCGCGGCAGTGATGAAATCCAAATTTTTTTACTACTGGTTCTGTGGGCGTGGCTTGGGGTGTGTGGTGTGGCTACTGGTTCTCCAGAACCTTTCAGAGCCTGCTGGATTTCATCCCTGATGCGCGGCCCTCCTGAGCTTCCATTTTTGCTGGCAGAGAGTTTCAGGAAGCCGTTGCAACTGAAAACGGGGCTCTGGAGCCCGTTTTCACTGATAGAGTGCTCGGGCCACCACAGGCACCCTGACACAAGTTATTTCAAGCTGGCCATGTCCCCCACCCCAAGATAAAATACAACCCTGATGCTGTCCTCAATGAAATTGACTTTGACATCCCTGCTGTATATGCATTATATTGTATACATGTGGTGGTTGTAGCCACATTTTTAACAACAACAACAAAATCTGTGATTAGAAGAAGGACTTCCCTATATTTTGTTATGGATGCTTTTGAGAACGCTGTTATTCTCTGGATAGAATGTGTTCCTGCGTGCATAGAAATATAGCTTGCTTTGTGTCACCAACAGCCCAAAAAGTATCATCCAAAACACTCTTCCATGGAGAGTTTGATGGTAGAGACTGTGTTGGAAAGCTTTGACTTCCTCAATGCTGACTGCAGTGCTGATGAACTCTCATCCTTTGGAAGTGTAAGGACCTGCAGCACCAGGTAGATGCTTCCATACAAGGTTATTAACTGCCATAATAACACTTTATCATAACATTTTCTAGCTCTACACCGTCTATAAACTGGGTCTTGAAAATAGAAAGACGGGGGGGGGGGGGTGGTGTGGAGAGGGAGAAAAAATAGACAACATATGCTCAGTTTGTTATGGCATGTCATTTTTACCTAACTGGAGCAAGCACTCCTTGGGGAAAGATACAATAGGACAGTTTTAGCTGACTGTTCTCTGTTGGGGTGGAAGAAGGAAAAACATTTGGTTCAGGCCAAAGGAGTTTTCATTCAAGATTTCTTGAGTTAAATACTTGTTCTGACAGGCCAGAATAGGCTTGTTTCTGTTGTAAGAGTTTTATAAATAAGTCAGTCTGACTTTTTTAGTGGCATTTAAGACATATCACATGTCAAGGCTTTAAAATGAGGTTAGGCAAAATCATGAAGGTTTTCAGTATCCATTAATCCCTGAACATAGTTGAATGTTCAGAGGCCTTGTGCTACCAAATGTTGGTTGCTGGGAGGGCAGCTGGATTTATGCAACACTTACAGACTTATTAGAGGCATCTGGTTGACTACAGTAGCAATCAAAGCAACCATTTTTGATCTGATGTTCTTGTGCTGAGTTGGGACTGAAATTCTCAAGGCTGGCCAAGAGTTGCAGTCCATTTCCAAGGTGGTAAAGGCTGAGCTGGACCTCCCTGTCCAGTAAAAGCGGTTTTGAATTAGCTGAGCTCGTTTGATGTTCTATTCTTTTTTTCAACATTGCTAAGTTTTTTAAATTTTTATGTCCCAGAAACTTTTAATCTGATTTTTATTACAATATAAAGGGAGTACAGATAGTCCTTGACTTATAACAGTTTAACTTTAGTGACTGTTCGAAATGACAATGGTACTGAAAAAAGTGGCTTATGAACATTTTACGATCGTTGCATCATCCCCATGATAGGGTAATCAAAATTCAGACATTTGTCAACTGGCTCACATTTATAACAGTTGCAGTGTCCTGGAGTCGTGTGATCCCCTTTTGTGACCTTCTGACAAGCAAAGTCAGTGAGTAAGCCACTTTACAACCGTGTTTACTAACTTGACAACTGCAGTGATGCCTTTAACAATCGTGTCAAGAAAGATTGTAAAACGGAGCAAACTTCACTTAACAACTATCTCGCTTAGCAACATAGATTTTGGGCACAGTTGTGATCGTAAGTCGAGGACTCCTCTAGTGTAAACAAGTATGGGATGAAAGCTTAGTTCTCTCCACTCCTGATTTGCATTTATGATTTGTTATGTGCTTCTTCTCTCCTCTTGTGCTTGGCACCAGCATCTACAATGATGCCACTCTTTCTTCTCTGTGCTGTGATGCCCATATGGAAAAGGAGTTAACCACAGGAAGTGATGACCTGGATAGACTCCTGGAAATCCACCTGCAACTCTGCCGGGTCCTTCTGCAGGTGAGGAATACAGTTTTAACCCAGCCAGCTAGAACCTTATGCTGTTTTTAGTCCCGCGAAACGAGAGGCATAGTATAAATACAGTAACTTTTTGTATTTTGCCAATCTGGCAAATCAATATAAAATGTTTTACCGTTGGTATTTGGCACCTTCTAGATTGGCAAAAATATATCCAAATTTAAACCTCAAGCGTTGAAAATGTCGACAAAAGCAAGGTACCTTCTTTCATACATGGTGGTCATGCTCCGAAACAAAAAAAAAATACTGGATGAAAATACATAGTTGGATACAGGAAGTAACAGGCTTCCAGACAGAATACAGACCAGAGCTGTTTCTTCTAGGAATGATGAAAATAAAATATGAAAAACAACAACATATATTATTTTACATATGACTGGCATTTGCGCAATGTTGGAGAAGCTCAAATACACCCTCTGAAGAGTTAATAATTAGAAAAATATTGGATTGCGCCGAGATGGACAAAATGACACTTGAACTGAAAGGACGGATGGATTTGGATTTTTATGTAATATGGGAGAAATGGTATAATTGGGTCAAAAATAGGAAAGAAGGGGAAATAACAGATAGTAGAATTAGTAAGAATTAGAAATTCAAATTAGAATTAGTAATATAATTTAGTTAAATTATATAGAGTATAGGAGAACACTAATGGGATGATATGTAAATGGTCACAGTCATGCACAAGAGTTGAATGAAAATTATTTAATTGTTAAAATTAAATAAATTTATATTAAAAAAAAGTATAATACAGTAACTTTATAATCTGTATTGGGGAGATTTTATGGTCTGCAAGCTGTTGAACCATTCAGAAGTCATTGCCAAATGTAAACATGTATGAATGTGACAAAAATATTTTGTGGTATTAGATCAAAGAGTTGGCCAGTGTAATATTTATTTTCCATGCAATAACCAAACAGTTGCCTCTGAGAAAAGCCCAAGCAGGATGTGAAGTCATAACATTCCTGCACATTTAATGTATACATGTATTGCTTCCAATATATGTATATACACCACATGTTCACTAACTGAGCATTTCATGGCTCGTTTTGTTGATAAAGTTGTCAAAGTCCACTCTGATCTGAAGGGAGATAGAGAATTTCTTGAGATGACAGCAGTAATATCTTGAAATAATGACAGGGAGGGTTGCCTTGTTTTTGAGCCTGAGGGTCTCAAGGAAGAGCTCTGATTTTAGCTCTTCTGTTTGGATCTCTTCCTGGCCAGGTTAATGAAAAGGCCAGGGAGACGACTGGGAGCTGGATTCAGGCAAATAATCAGCAATTTTTAAATTATTATTATTATTATTATTTTGAGGAAAGGACTTTTTAGGAGCCTTGAAAGACACTTCAGAGAGCCAGGTCTGGACAGATAACTAATGTCTTATCTCCTATTTTCTTTATGGTGGAAGATTGTTGAGAAGATGGTGGCCTGCAGTTACAGAGAGCTCTGGAGCAGGGGTCTCCAATCTTGGCAACTTTAAGACTTGTGGACTTGCCAAGGTTGGAGATCCCTGCTCTGGAGGATACAGGTTATCTGGACCTGTTACAATCTGGGATTAAGATTGTAGATTAAGATGTCCAGTGATTGAATAATCACTGGACATATGCAGTGATTATTCTCATGAACCACTTATATGGGGGTGGGCAGGGGGACAGTAATTATTTTTATCCTTCTAGTCTTCTCAGCAGCTTTTGATACTGTCAGTCATCCTTCTGGACAACCTAGAAGGGTTAGACATTGAGTCTGTGGATAGGGACATACAGACTCAACCCAAGCAAGATGGAGAGGCTGTTAGTTCCAAAACCCTCTGCTTTCAGGGTTGCATCAATTCTCAGTGGGGTTGTGCTCCCTCTACAGAGACCATTTTGAGCAAAAAGAGGTCTTGAAACCTCTGACGACTGGCGACTGCCAGCAGTTTGGCAGTTCGATTCCTATTGACTCAAGGTTGGCTCTGTCTACCATCTTTCGCAGGTTGGTTAAATGAGCACCCAGTTTGTTGGGGTCAATATGATGACCTTGTAAACTGCTCAGAGAATGCTGTAAAGCACTATGAGGTAGTATATAAGTCTAAATGCTATTGCTACAGTTTTGCTACCCGTGTTTTCCTGAAAATAAGACCCGGTCTTATATATTTTTTTACCACCAAAGAGGCACCAGTTCTTATTTTTGGGGGGGATGTCCACTGACTCACCTCACTTTGCATGCATCACCCGGCCTTCTTTTCACTGTCAGAGGCCTTCAGGAATTTCTTCTAAGGCCAGCTAGGCTGGCAAGGCTTTCCTGAAGGCCTCTGCAGATGATAACAGAGCTCTGGATCAATCCAGAGCTCTGTTATCAGCTACAGAGGCCCTCAGAAAAGCCTTGCCGGCTGCAGAAGAAACGGGCCGGCAAGGCAGCTGTTGCTGCAACTGTCTGTAGGTAAGTAGTATGACAACTCCACCCCCCCCATCCCCACCCTAGCTTAATTTTTACCCATGCACCTCAAAGTGGGTGGGATCTTAATTAGGGCTTATTTTGGGAGGTAGGGCTTATATTGGGTGCACATATAAAAATCAAGCTAGGACTTAATTTGTCACCGAACACCTAGAAGCAAACAAAGTAATAACCAAAAGCCAACATGGGTTTGTCAAAAACAGATCATGCCAGACTAATCTTATCACATTCTTTGACAAAATGACAAAATTAGTAGACCAGAGGAATGCTGTCGATATAATTTACTTGGACTTCAGTAAAGCATTTGATAAAGTAGACCATAACCGGACTTCCGGTTTGGCACCGTAGGTGATGGCGGTGATCTTTACGATCACCAACCTCTGGATTATGTGGAATCGCTAGGACAGCTTAAATCTGCTGTCCAGCGGTTCAGAAAACCCCCTCTTCGGGAGAAGGAGAAGGTGGTGAGCTGAGGGCAGAGGTTGAATTTCCCTAAAGCCCCTGAGAAAAAAGGGGTTTGAAGGGTTAAGTTCCCTCCAGTAACCCGAAGTGCTCCAGATCCGAGGATTCTTCTGCTTTGGCAGAACCAATCACCACGACCAAACGCCGAGATTTATTTTGGACAATAAAGGATTATACCGGACAGAACGAAAGTGGGAGAACTTTATGCAAGTAGCCAAGCCGATTCCCTGATACTTTGTAACAAGCTTGAAAACAGTAAAATGGAGGCGAATTGTTAACAAGTTAACGAGTGGAAAGCGAAAGTGATACTTTCAGCGTTTGCCGTCTGCAGTTGGTAATTTGCATGTTACTTGCTGCTTTTTACTCTTTAACTCTTTGCTGCCTGCTGATAGAATCTAGGGGAGATTTTTAAATACTGCTTTAAAAGACTGTGTTTCTTAGAGGTTAAGAAGATTTAAAGTGAATATTAAGTTGGAAATAAATAAATAAATAATTTTATAGAAGATGGCAGCCAAACAATTAAAGTCTACTGTAACAAAGAGCTCTGGAACTTTATCAGCTGGTGCCTCTCCAGCTCATACAGCAGAGACTAGAACATTGAATTTAGAGGCGTTACAAGAGAACTTAAAAGGCTTTATAGAAGAAAAATTTAAAGTAATAACTGATGAGATGTCTGAAATGAAAGAGCAGATATCAGAAATTCAAGTGGGAAATAAAGAAGTTAAAGAAGGATTTGTAATGGCAGTACAAAGTTTGGCAACGAATGTGATTTTATTGGAAGAGGAGGTTGAAGAAATTAAGCAACATAATTTAAAATTAGAAAATAAAATGGATGAATTTCAAAGTAAAATGGAAAAACAGAGGATGAAATAGTTTTGATACAATATAGAAATATGGAATTTGCTCTTAGAATTCGAGGTTTGAAAGAAAATAAGGAAGAGAATTTAAGGAAATTTTTCTGAAGTATTTGCTGAGATATTAGCAGCTCGTCCAGCAGATGTGGCTTATCAAATTGATAAAATATATCGTGTGAATTCTTGGATAGCAAGGCAAAAAGTTGCCAAGGGATGTTGTTATTTATTTTACAAACAGAACAGTGAGAAATCAGATTTTGCAAGCTTCATATAAGGGGGAGAAGATTCAGATTGCTGGTCAAGATATTTTGATATTAAAGGAAATTCCACCAAAAATGTTAAGGGCTAGGAAGGAATTTGCCTTCCTGGTGAATGAACTTAAAAAACATCAGATTGAATATAGATGGGATATTCCAACTGGTATAATAGTATATTATGCAGGGAAAGTACATCGTTTCAATACGGTTGGAAAAGCAAGAGAATTTTATGTTGAGGTATTAAAAGTTGGAAGTCTTCCCCCATTGGAAGCTAGAAGAAGGAGGCTGAAGTGAAGGAAGAGAAGTGAAGCAGGTACAAGAACAGATTGTGATGGAAGAAGATTTATTACAAGTGTTGGAAATACCTACGACGGGTTTAGATTCAAAAGAACAAAGGCTGACAAGAGCTGCTGCTAAGCGCAAGGAACAAGAGATGAAGGCACAACAACAACTGGCAACTACTACAACGGAAACAGTGGGAGGAGCAAGGCCTAAAGTAAAATGTGATCTGCGGCTGGTGTTCCAAAAGTTTCCTTTGGCCGATAATGGCAATTAAACTATTATCTTGGAATGTTAATGGCCTGAATTCACCATGAAGAGAAGGAAAGTATTTCATTATTTGAAACAATTTAAAAATGACATTACCTGTTTACAAGAAACACATATTAGATCTTGCTAAATGTTGGAGATGCGATTGTGAAGATGCTACTTATTACCATATATGGTGGACTTGTAAAAAAGTTAAAGCATTTTGGATTAAAGTATGGTGGATCATGCAGAATATTTTGAAAAAGAAGATTAAGTTTACTCCACAGTTCTTTCTACTAGGAATAATTATGGACTATACAGCTATAGAGACTAAATTGATTTTGAACTTAATAACAGTCGCAAGACTTTTGATTGCTCAGTATTGGAAGAAAGAAGAATTACCTACAATCGAAGAATGGACACTCAAAGTATCAAATCTGGCAGAGATGACAAAAATCTCCGCTTACTTGAAAGACTATACACTAGAAAATATATTTTAGAATGGAAAATGTGGATTGATTATATTTAAAATAAGTATCAGATAAAAAAAATATCGAATAGCATATGAGTAAATTTAGGAAATATTTTGTATTAGATATATTTTTGAAGGAGAGGGGAATTGAGAGTGTGACTAAGTGTGGTGTGACTAGAGATTATAATTTAGGAATTATTTTGGATTATGATTGTTAGTTTTGATACCCTGCATTTTGTTCTGGGAAGTCGGGGTGGGGGTGGGGGTAAGGGGAGGGAATTGGGGGTTTGGTAGAGATGGAGTGATGGTTAATGTACAGGGATTATTGAAGAAATATAATTAATGTAGGGTCGGGTCTGCATAGTTACCATTTTAGAACGGTGAGGAGGGAGAAAAGAGAGAGTAGGAGGTAGGAAAGAGAAGAGGAAGGAAGAGGGATAGTAGAGGGAGAAGGAAGGTGTAGGGTGGAGGGAGGAGCGGATGTAGATAAGAGAAGGAGAGGAAGGTTTGGAAAGTAAAAGAAGGTAGAAGAGGGAAGAGTGTTAAAAAGGGTGGTGGTGACTGGGCAAGCCCGACTAATTGTATATAACTGTACATTGGATGAATTATTTGATATGATTGTAAAAATAAAACTTTTTATAAAAAAAAAAAAAAAAAGATAAAGTAGACCATAACCTACTACTAGATAAAGTAGAAAAATGTGGGTTAGACAGCACCACCACCAGATGGATTCGTAACTGGCTGACCAACCTCACTCAACGTGTAGTCCTCAACGGAACTACATCCACATGGAAGGAAGTATGCAGTGGAGTACCCCAAGGCTCTGTTTTAGGCCCAGTACTCTTCAACATCTTCATCAATGACTTGGACGAGGGGATAGATGGGGAACTCATCAAATTTGCAGATGACACCAAGCTGGCAGGAATAGCCAACACTCCAGAAGATAGGCTCAAGTTACAGAAAGATCTTGACAGACTTGAACATTGGGCGCTATCTAACAAAATGAAATTCAACAGTGAAAAAAGTAAGGTTCTACATTTAGGCCAAAAAAACAAAATGCACCAGTACCATATATGTGGTACCTTGCTCAATAGTAGTACCTGTGAGAGGGATCTTGGAGTCCTAGTGGATAACCATTTAGATATGAGCCAGCAGTGTGCAGCAGCTGTTAAAAAAGCCAACACAGTTCTGGGCTGCATAAACAGAGGGATAGAATCAAGATCACGGGAAGTGTTAGTGCCACTTTATAATGCCGTGGTAAGGCCACACTTGGAATATTGCATCCAGTTTTGGTCGCCACAATGTAAAAAAGATGTTGAGACTCTAGAAAGAGTGCAGAGAAGATGTTGTGTCTTGTCCGCTCTCACCGCAGCCGGGGTCTGCTTATCTGCTCCCGAACACGGAGGAATGTATGCCTCCCGGCCCCAGTCCTGGCTCCATGCCCAGACAAGCTGCAGAGGAGGGGGCACCTCCCGGTCCCAGCCCTGGCTCCATGCCCAAGCAGGCTGCAGAGGAGGGGCACCTCCGGTCCCAGCCCTGGCTCCATGCCCAGGCAAGCGACAGCTAGACCCCTCCCCCTCCTCCACAGCATGTGAGCCTGAGGAAAGTTTACTTCCAACAGCTGATTGGAGTGACCCTCACATCAGAAGATTGGATAGGCGGAGGCAACAAAGGAAGGGAGGGGCAGGCCTTAATGAGTGCTGAGTCATGGAGCCACACCCCATGGCCTATATAAAGGATCTGCTTTCTGGCAGTCTCTGAGTCAGGCAAAGTCGAACTTATCTTGCTGAAGTCACTTACTGGTCTCCTGCCTGCTCTGAGGACTTTGCTAGGACTTTGGGCAGAGCTGCAGAGGCAAGCCTGATTCGGATTTCCCTGACCCGGCCGTCAGCGGAGGAGTGGGACACGACAGAAGAGCAACAAAGATGATTAGGGGACTGGAGGATAAAACATATGAAGAACGGTTGCAGGAACTGGGTATGTCTAGTTTAACAAAAAGAAGGACTAGGGGAGACATGATAGCAGTGTTCCAATATCTCAGGGGCTGCCACAAAGAAGAGGGAGTTGGGCTGTTCTCCAAAGCACCTGAGGGTAGAACAAGAAGCAATGGGTGGAAACTGATCAAAGAAAGAAGCAACTTAGAACTAAGGAGAAATTTCCTGACAGTTAGAACAATTAATAAGTGGAACGACTTGCCTTCAGAAGTTGTGAATGCTCCAACACTGGAAATTTTTAAGAAAATGTTGGATAACCATCTGACTGAGATGGTGTAGGGTTTCCTGCCTGGGCAGGGGGTTGGACTAGAAGGCCTCCAAGGTCCCTTCCAACTCTGATGTTATGTTATGTTAGGTTATATAGAGTATAGGATAACACTAATGGGATGATATGTAAATGGTCACAGTCATGCACAAGAGTTGAATGAAAATTGTTTAATTGTTAAAATTAAATAAATTTATATTAAAAAAAAGTATAATACAGTAACTTTATAATCTGTGTTGGGGAGATTTTATGGTCTGCAAGCTGTTGAACCATTCAGAAGTCATTGCCAAATGTAAACATGTATGAATGTGACAAAAATATTTTGTGGTATTAGATCAAAGAGTTGGCCAGTGTAATATTTATTTTCCATGCAATAACCAAACAGTTGCCTCTGAGCAGGATGTGAAGTCATAACATTCCTGCACATTTAATGTATACATGTATTGCTTCCAATATATGTATATACACCACATGTTCACTAACTGAGCATTTCATGGCTCGTTTTGCTGATAAAGTTGTCAAAGTCCACTCTGACCTGAAGGGAGATAGAGAATTTCTTGAGATGACAGCAGTGATATCTTGAAATAATGACAGGGAGGGTTGCCTTGTTTTTGAGCCTGAGGGTCTCAAGGAAGAGCTCTGATTTTAGCTTTTAGTTTGGACCTCTTCCTGGCCAGGTTAATGAAAAGGCCAGGGAGATGACTGGGAGCTGGATTCAGGCAAATAATCAGCAATTTTTAAATTATTATTATTATTTTGAGGAAAAGACGTTTTAGGAGCCTTGAAAGACACTTCAGAGAGCCAGGTCTGGACAGATAACTAATGTCTTATCTCCTATTTTCTTTATGGTGGAAGATTGTTGAGAAGATGGTGGCTTGCAGTTACAGAGAGCTCTGGAGCAGGGGTCTCCAATCTTGGCAACTTTAAGACTTGTGGACTTGCCAAGGTTGGAGATCCCTGCTCTGGAGGATACAGGTTATCTGGACCTGTTACAATCTGGGATTAAGATTGTAGATTAAGATGTCCAGTGATTGAATAATCACTGGACATATGCAGTGATTATTCTCATGAACCACTTATATGGGGGTGGGCAGGGGGACAGTAATTATTTTTATCCTTCTAGTCTTCTCAGCACCTTTTGATACTGTCAGTCATCCTTCTGGACAAACTAGAAGGGTTAGACATTGAGTCTGTGGATAGGGACATACAGACTCAACCCAAGCAAGATGGAGAGGCTGTTAGTTCCAAAACCCTCTGCTTTCAGGGTTGCATCAATTCTCAGTGGGGTTGTGCTCCCTCTACAGAGACCATTTTGAGCAAAAAGCAGTCTTGAAACCTCTGATGACTGGTGACTGCCTGCAGTTTGGCAGTTCGATTCCTATTGACTCAAGGTTGGCTCTATCTACCATCTTTCGCAGGTTGGTTAAATGAGGACCCAGTTTGTTGGGGTCAATATGATGACCTTGTAAACTGCTCAGAGAATGCTGTAAAGCACTATGAGGTAGTATATAAGTCTAAGTGCTATTGCTACAGTTTTGCTACCCGTGTTTTCCTGAAAATAAGACCCGGTCTTATATATTTTTTTGCCACCAAAGAGGCACCAGTTCTTATTTTGGGGGGGGGGATGTCCACTGACTCACCTCACTTTGCATGCATCACCCGGCCTTCTTTTCACTGTCAGAGGCCTTCAGGAACTTCTTCTAAGGCCAGCTAGGCTGGCAAGGCTTTCCTGAAGGCCTCTGCAGATGATAACAGAGCTCTGGATCAATCCAGAGCTCTGTTATCAGCTACAGAGGCCCTCAGAAAAGCCTTGCCGGCTGCAGAAGAAATGGGCCGGCAAGACAGCTGTTGCTGCAACTGTCTGTAGGTAAGTAGTATGACAACTCCACCCCCCCATCCCCACCCTAGCTTAATTTTTACCCATGCACCTCGAAGTGGGTGGGATCTTAATTAGGGCTTATATTGGGTGCACATATAAAAATCAAGCTAGGACTTAATTTCGGGGTAGGTCATATTTTCGGGGAAACATGATATATATTTTAGGGGTATAATTGATGATAACCAATTTTGTATCTAAGGTCATGACAAAGAGCTACTACTTTGCTTGTGCTATAGCAGCAAGTACAACTCTTGGCCAGCCAGGAGATGTCCAGAATGCTGAGTCTGCAGCTAGTTATCCACAAGATCACCACAATCCCCGGAGGAGAGAGACCAATTTCTGGAAGAGCCATGATGCTTTGACGCCTGGAGGTCCTATTCATGCTGATTCACAAACAGATCCTCTGGCTAAAAGCCTGTTGCAGTCAGCATATTTTCAATTATAGGAGTCAAAGACTCCTAAGCAAATGTAACAGTCAAAGAGCAGGAATAAAGGTTGAGCTCTTTCGATATAAACCGTGGGGTCTCCCAAGGATTTATAAAGAGCTGAATCCTCCAAAGATTTGTAAAGGAAGAAACGCCTCTTCTCACGTTCATAAAGCATCTGGATTTCACTATAAACATCATTTTGCTGTAGAAACAGATGATCAAAAGTGATTAATACTATGGTTGTGTGAACAAAAAGGAATTCTAAAAGGATTTGTCTAAACGAATGCTGGGCCAAAATCCACCTTGTAATCTCTCAAAGGTTATCATAAGAATCTTCTGCTTTTTTACTTTATGAAAATTCCTTCTGAATTTCTCTTTGAAATTGTGGAGTTTCGCAGAGAGTAGAACATTCACTCATTTCCCTTGGCCCTCTTGTAACTATATATTTACAAGAATACTCCATTCTCCTAAGAACATTACAGTAAAAATCTATTCTGACATTGGATGGGGGGGAATCTAAATTGAAATTGGTAGGAAAAATGTATAACATTACTTGAAAGTGCCTGTATTACTCTGGACTGATTAAATGACTGTTAAATTGGCATATGTTTTCCACTAAAAGCAAGTGTAAAGTGATACCGATTGGAATATAAAATCAGAACTCCATCTCTGTCTCATGGATCTAAGTTGGTAGAGGATAAGCAGCAAAAGGATTTTGTGGGCATGTTGGAAAATATCATACGTAAATAGTGTGGAGCAAAAAATATGTAGGCAGTTCTCAACTTACAACTATTCATTTAGTGACTGTTTAGTTACAAAGGAAAAATGACCATTTTTCACATGACTGTTGCAGCATCTGCATGGTCACATGATCACAATTCAGAGATTTGGCAACTGGCCCATAATTATGATGGTTGTGGGGTCATGTGATCACCTTTTGTGATGTTCTGACAAGCAAAGTCAATGTGGAAGCCAGATTCGCTTAACAAACGTGTTAGTAACATAACAGCTGCAGTGATTCCCTTAATAAGTGTGGCAAGAAAGTATAAAATGGGGCAAAACTCACTTAACAGTTGTCTTACTTAGCAATGAAGATTTTGGGCTCAGTTGTCGTAAATTGAGGAATACCTGTATGCAGTATTCAAGTTAAAAAAAGTTTTAAAGTTTTAAAAAAAGAAAAGTAAAACTGTTGTTATTATAAAAAGATAAAATCTCCTTCAAGAAGTGTTTGATTCTGGCTGATTGTATAGAGTGGCCATTTTTCAGGTAATTGAAAATTAAAATCTTGATTTTTCCCAACCTAACTAGTTTCCGAAGATTAGACAAGATCAGCTAAGTGCTGCTTCCTATCGTGGTAAATATTTTCATATCTGTCTACAAAGATGTGGTATGACTACACTTGAAATATTGCATATATTTTGGCTACCTAACCTCCAAAAAAGATATTTAGTGCTGGCAGATGTGCATAATGGTAAAGTTATCTCTGAACATTTTTCTTTGGCCCCACAGCATAACAACTTCAAGAAGAAAGTGTTTTTAATTTCTGTCCAGGGTTAATAATGGTAGGCAGATTTTATTCCTGACAGCCTTGAAGAATCTTTGCAGCCAGTTCAGCTGATTTTGTGCTTTGTCTAAATTACTGAATATTTATATGTCTCTCTGTCTTTTTCCTTTTGTTTCCAGAAACTCATAAAGCCAAACTTAGCTCCAATTATCCAGGAGAACCTTTTGAAAGAAGTGTCACAACAGAAGCATGTCTTAGAAATAATTTCTGCTCTGGCTTCTCCTGTGCCACGGAAAATAACTTCAGTTGAAGAGAGTAAGTTACAAGCATCTCAGGGCTTGATAGTTGAAACAAGACTATAAATGATGTCTGAACTTTTATCTAGAATCTTCATCCTCGCTGCTTCCCAGCTGTTTCCCTAATGTATTCCATTAGATCAGGTGTCTTCATATTTGGCAACCTAAAGACTTTTGGACTTCAACTCCCAGAGTTCCTCAGCCAGCGAAACTCTGGGAGTTGAAGTCCACAAGTCTTAAAGTTGCCAAGTTTGGAGACCCCTGCATTAGATCATCATCAAAAGAAGGAGCACAGGGGCTCCAGTGGTTGGGGCACTGGGTGGGAGTTTAGCAAGGCCTCATTTGAGATCCGAGAGCTGCCATGGGGCGGGATTGAACTCTCATCCTTCACTCTAGCTCCTGCCGGAGACATGGAAGTAGACCCCAACTGGGCATCCCATGGCCAACTGTGATGTCACAAGCTAATCCTTTCAACCCAGAAGAGCCTCGGACTGCAAACCCCCCCCCCCAAAAAAAAACACACCAAACCCATCAAAATGCTTTGTGGTCCATCATTTTTGTCATTGGGTATGATTGTGCCATGCTTTTTCTGATTTTCCTCTCCCTGGCCGATAACACCTAAAATGACTCCAAAATTAAAGAATACTTTAAAAAAAGTTAAAAATAACTTTGGAATGTTGAAATCTTGGGAGATTTCAAATGTCATGAGATTTAGCATTTCAGTTATCATGAGATATTACTGTTTTCATCTAACAACTTAAAGCGGGCATAAGATTTTAGGCAAGAACACTAAGCTCGCATGACATTTTATTAAATGTATTAAATTTTTTCAAATTTATTTTATTATGGTGCTTCCAAACGGACCACCTGCAGGTTGATTTATTCATCATGTGGTCTGGTTTATTTATCCAAGCTGTGCACTGCCAGAAAAAGTCTCTGGATCAATCACTGCTGTCTTCTAAGTCAGAATTCAAGGCCAAGTAATCATTTGCATAGTTGAACAACCGAATGAATGAAAAGCATCGTTGCTGTTGTTGTGTTGTCGTTGTTGTTACATTTAAATGAGAGCTGGGACAGTAGCAGGTCTAACTGTAGGAGTCAGGTTGTGCTCTCTGGGATCACATCTGTCAGCACTGATCATCTCAACATTTACTACGGCATGCAGTTTGTTTGACCGCATATGGAAAAAAGCATGTGAAATCTGCAATGTCAAGAGCTAGACTAAGGCTCAAAGACTATGTGGTTTTTGCAACTACAGAAGTCTTCATAATGAACTGATTTTTATTTCTGTTTCTTTGCTGCTGGGTGGGTTGGTTTCCCAGTTGTCTGGCAAAACATTTGAGACGTGTCTCTCCCTTCTTTCCTTGTCGTATAATCACTTGAAATTCTGACTCATGGGGTGGGTACTTGAAAGGAATAAAAGACTAGTAGCATAATTTGGTAACATATCAAGCCCAGGCAATCTGGTGCCTTGCAGATCTTTGGGGTTACAAATCCCACAGTCCCCCTACTGTTGATTATGTTGGCTAGAGCTAATGAGAGCTGAAGTCCAAAACATCTGGAGGGCATTAGGCCACCTATTCTTGATCCACACATTCCTATTTTATGCCTTTGCATGTTTGCATATATTCAAAATTGTAGTGGTTCACCTTGGCATCATCTGGTATTCCATTTCCAGCTGAAAGAGAGTTCTAATTCCATTGCTAACTTCCAAAGCTGTCTTTTGCAGTTATCCAAAAAGCCAAAAAGCAAAAACACTGCTTGAAGATCTGGAGTGAATGCACTGAACAGGGAAGCATATTATTCTGTCCAGCAGAAAGATTTTGGACTCCTTTGAAATACATATTGATGTTCAAAACAAAAGAGAAATATCGACATCATCTAGAAAAAGGTACATTTTGAGGTGATCTAATTGTTTCAGTTGTAGCCTCCTGTTCTGTTTTTTGGTATAAAGATCGGCCTTAGAGAATTATTATTTTTGAAGGGCTCTTATTTGACACTTTTGGCTTTTTGATAAAAATACTATTGCTATTGGTAAGTAATTAATTTTGCAATATCAGAGTTTAATATTATATTGTTTTCTATCAAGTAAGCAGCTGTTGATATTTATCTTGCTCCAACATAATTTAACACTTGTATCTATTTACGTAAATGTATAATGCATTTCAGCTCAGGAAATTATAGTTTATAGTACATTACTATAGATTGTTTTGGCATCTTGTGAGTCCACTTGATGGATGGCCTATAACCTTAGAACTAGATAAATAAAGCAATATATTATGGCTAGAACTGAATTCAGCCCATATCCATCCTCTTCAGTTTTGCAGGTATTCCTGGAACAGATAGTTGGAGGCATTTTATTAGGCAACTCAAGAGATCTTCCAGCTGAATCTGTGACATTATTCCAGTTTTACAGCTACCTGGAGAAACACCATGTAAACAACTTGGAAAAATATTTGATCCGATTTGCAAAAGAAGGTAAATGAGTGGATAGATATGGAGAACGAAAATAAAATATAATTGATTCCCAAACCTTAATGTTGAAGTAATTCATGGGAAATTTTGGGTACAAATTAAAACATCCTCTCAATCCTAGATGACCGACTCCAACTTAGCAGTTTTTCCAACTAGGTGGCAATCCATGCTCTGAAAGATCTTGGGGAAAGTTCTATCTTATTGAACTTTTGAAATGAAAATAGCAATTATGGGACTGTCCTGACCTCAGGGCAAACTGCTCCAGAGAGAAAGGCAATTCCCTCTGGATACTTCCTTCACATCTCAAGGGCGGGAATCCACAACATGCCCTCCCACCCACATAGATTCTAGATAGATTCTAGATGTAATGCACGTAGGCTAACTAGCCTAAGTGCATTTTAATTAATTTATTTATTATAATTTTAAATTTTAAAGGGTTTTATTGGTCTATGACCATTTTAGTGAATTGGCCTATTAAATATTTCGTTTTAAATTTTAAATCTGTTATTTATATTTTGTATTTTTTGTTGTTTTATTATGGCTGTAAACCGCCCTGAGTCCTTCGGGAGAAGGGCAGTATAGAAATTAAATTATAAATATAAATAAATAAATAAATAGATGAAGTAGACAGTCTCGCAACCAGGCCAAACACTGAATTTTAAGGTGATAATAATCTAGATTGCTGAGGATAACAATGGGCTGTCTGCTCCTAATGTTGCTATTAGCTTGTAGCTTTTCTATGAAAAACACGTGTAGTCAAGGCCACTGAGCTAGTAATTAGCAAATATCATTGTCCGGTCTTTGTGTCAGAAGCTGTTGAGAAGCTTCCCATAAGGCATCAAGTGTTATCCTTATTTTTTTTCTCACACATATCTTTTTCTCATCCATATCTTTTTTTCTGATCAGCATCAGTAATATGCACTGATTGGCCTGAGCATCATTGTTGCTTCCTAGTTCTGCTGCTCTTGCCAACTAAGTGTATTAGGTAAGTGTTTCCCAATCTTAGCAACTTCCAGATGTGTGAGCTTTGACTTTCAAAATGTTGGCCTTCTTGACTAGGAAACTTTGAAAGATGAAGTCCACTAATCTGGACATTACCGAAGTTGGGAAACACTGCTTTAAAGCCGTGGGGATAATTCCTAAGACTGGAAAATATTAAGACTATACTCAACATAATAAACGCATGGCCATTGTAGCAAAATCTTTTGGGATGTATCTGTTTTAGAATCTAGATTATGTATAGGCTTCTTAGAGAAGTTAATGTTAAAATCATCTAGTACATTTACATTCCATCTTTGTCCCATTGTGAAACACGAGGCATGTGTAGATTCCCTGGATAATTTTCAAATTGATTAAACTTATCCCTTTTACACTTTTTAACAAGTTGGTTTGAAGATATCTGGTATCCTGTGTTACTATTCTTTCACTTCCATCTTGAGGTTCAGAGTTATGCCAGGACTTTAGGTTGTAGTATAGTGGGTCAATGACTTCAGTATGGGATATTAACAGCTACCTGTATGTTGGATGTACAGTGGTGAGATTCAATTTTTTTTTACTGCCGGTTCTATGGGCGTGGCTTGGTAGGCATGGCATGGCAGGGGAAGGATACTGTAAAATCTCCATTCCCTCCCCATTCCAGGGAAAGGTTACTGCAAAATACCCATTTCTTCCTGATCAGCTGGGACTCGGGAGACAGAGAATAGATGGGGGTGGGGCCAGTCAGAGGTGATATTTACCGATTCTCTGAACTACTCAAAATTTCCACTACCGGATCTCCAGAACTGGCCAGAATCTGCTGAAACCCACCTCTGATGTACACTGTTCCAATTATAGAGGGAACTTATCATATGTTTCTTCTTTATGTGTATGTGTGTGTTTGAGTTAATTAATTAATTCCTGGTGACCGCGTAGACCAGGGGTCTCCAACCTTGGTCCCTTTAAGACTTGTGGAAAGCTGACTTGTGCAAAGCTGGCTGAGGAACTCTGTGAGTTGAAGTCCACAAGTCTTAAAGGGACCAAGGTTGGAGACCCCTGGCATAGACAATCCCTGCAATTTTCCTGGCAAAATTTCAGAAGTGGTTTGCCAAGAGTAACTGGCTCAAGGGCACCCAACCAACTTTGTGCCTAGGATGGGACTAGAATCTATGGTCTTCTGGTTTCTATCCTGGTGCATTAGCCACAACACCAAACTGGCTACATTCAGGTTTGCTGCTGAAGAATAAAACCAGAAGAGGACAGTCTTAAGGACCCTTTTCTGAAATTCCCAGAAGCATCTGACAAGGGGAAAAAGAAACAAGAGCAGGAGGCCTTTCAATCTACAGAGATGTTTTAATACTGATTCAGCCCCTAATAGCAAGGGGTTGTATTCACTTACCTTCGCTACCAGTTCACAAATGTGAGTGCACACGCAGGGCCTTCCGCGCATGCGCAGAGCGTCAAAAAAGTGAATAAATGGGAAATGATTACATCTGGGCAGGTGGGCGGAGCCACCTGCAGCCGCTGCTACCAGTTCGTCTGAACCGGATATAACCGGCTGAATACCACCACTGACTTAGACTTATATACCACTTCACAGTGCTTTACAGCCCTCTCTAAGCGGTTTACAGAGTCAGCCTATTGCCCACAACAATCTGGGTCCCCATTTTACCTATCTTGGAAGGATGGAAGGCTGAGTCAAACTTGAGCCTGGTGAGATTCAAACTGCCAAATTACAGGCAGCCGGCAGTCACCAGAAGTAGCCTGCAGTACTGCACTCTCACCACTGCGCCACCGGGGCTCTTGCTAATGCTCCAGTTCAACCGTCTGGAAGTAGTGTTTTAGCTTTGATTGGAAAGATCCCTTTGTGCCTGTTTCCTTGGAAAGAATACTTCTAGATCCAGTAGTTAGCATAGCGGACTAATGGCTTGACCAGAAATGGTAACTTTTAAGACCGCATATAGTTTCGGATTTCAGATTAAATCTCCATTTTTTAAAAAGCAATTCTTTTGCCACGTTATTTTGGTGTTTTTTTTCTGAGCCTCTCTACATACGGCTGAATTCTTTTCCTCCAGTGATATTGACAGAGGACCTGCAGCGTCCTGGGAGAATGAAGAAAATAAAGAAGCTGAAAGGGAAGCAGCTGAATCAGTTGGAACCTCTGCCTCAGACCTTACGGCTCCTTGCGGTCCTGCAGCTTGATGAGAATCATCGTATAGGCAAAGCGGCCACCTTGTGCCTTTCTCGTGCAGCAGCCAACCGGAATTTCAGGGAAAAAGTAGGAGCTTCCCCCTTTCCTTAGAATGTCCCACTAGCTGCACCCTGGGAATATATGTATCTCTCCTTTTCTTTCTTTTTCTTTTTCTTTTGGAATCAAGTTTTACTGAATTTTTTCTTTCACATACCCCCCCCACATATTTTATGAACAGAGTATTGACCATATCATATCTTATAACTTGTTATATCCAAATACATTTTACATAGTTACAAATTCTGCCAATATATTCTTTTTCCATATTTTTTCATCATATCTTAATAGTTCTATGCTTATTATATAAACAACATCTTCTTCTGCCCTCAAATGCTAATTTTTCCTTTTTTAATCATATATATAATTCTCTTTTAACTTTCATAATAATTCATTCTTTATCCTGATAGATTTAAACGTGTTCGGGGTTGCCTTTCTTCCATTTCATCTTTTTGTTTTACAGCAATCTTTCTTCTCTCTCTCCTCTCATTCCTCTCTCCCTTCTTTTATCCTTCCTACTTTCTTCTTTCCTACTCTCCTACTCCTTCTCTACTTCCTCTTCCTTTCGCCCCCTCCTCCTTTCTTCCCCTGGGAATGTATCTCTGTGCATTTCGGTACCTATAGTATACAGGAAGTCTGGAGATGGCAGTATAGAATAGAATAACACAGTTGGAAGGGGCCTTAGAGGTCTTCTAGCCCAACCCCCTGCTTAGGCAGGAAACTCTACATCACTTCAGACAAATGGTTATCCAACATCTTCTTAAAAACTTCCAGTGCTGGAGTATTCACAACTTCTGGAGGCAAGTTGTTCCACTGATTTAAGTGTTCTGTCAGGAAATTTCTCCTTAGTTCTAAGGTGCTTCTCTCCTTGATTAGTGTCCATCCATTGCTTCTTTTCCTGCCCTCAGGTGCTTTGGGGAATAGTTTGACTCCCTCTTCTTTGTGGCAGCCCCTGAGATATTGAAACACTGCTATCATGTCACCCCTAATTCTTCTTTTCACTAGACTAGACATACCCAATTCCAGCAACAGTTCTTTATATGTTTTAGCCTCCAGTCCTCTAATCATCTTTGTTGGTCTTCTTTGTTGCACTGCTTTGTTGACAGTGGCTCCCAATGTAGTGCCATGTAAACCCCAGCCAGTATAGGTACAGGTAGTCCTTGACTTACAATGGTTCATTTAGTGACATTCGGAATTACATCAGCACTGAGAAAAGTGACTTATGACCATTTTTCACACCTACAACTGTTGCCGCATCCTCCATGGTCACATGAACACAATTCAGACACCTGGTAACTAACTGTGACAGTTGCAGTGTCCCAGAGTCATGTGATCACCTTTTGTGACCTTCTGACAAGCAAAGTCAAAACGGAAGTCAGATTCACTTAATAACCATGTTATTAAGTTAACCTTAGTGATTCACTTATCAACTGTGGCAAGAAAGGTCATACAGTGGGGCAAAACTCACTTAATAAATGTCTCACATAGCAACAGAAATGTTGGACTCAATTTTGATTGCAAGTCAAGGATTATCTGTATTCTTTATGCATCTGGAACAAGTGCCCTTAATGTAGTGATTAATTCTTTTTATATTCTACTGATCTCCTGCTAACATGCATCACTTCCTTCCTCCGTTTATAATTTTTATAGTAATCTAGGTCAGGTAAACTAACCCAAGCGAAGATGTTTTATACAGATTCATCAACTATATGACGAACCAGCGGTAGAATAGAATAATAGAGTTGGAAGGGGCCTTGGAGGTTTTCTAGTCCAACCCCAAGCAGGAAGACCCTCCATAATTTCAGACAAATGGTTGTCCAATCTCTTCTTTAAAACCTCTAGTGAGGGAGTGCCTACAATTTCTGAAGGCAAGTTGATCCAATTGTGTTTCTTCTTTCAAAGCCCAATACTTTGAGCCAGCTTTCCTTATCCCAGATTCAGCGCGTTACATTCCTATGATTTCCCACTTCCACTAAGAATGTGCTGAACTGGGAATTAAGAGATTTATACACCAGGTCTTTCCAGGGTAGAGCCAGATTGAAGAAAACCAGTGTTTCTCAACCTTGGCAACTTGAAGGCGTCTGGACTTCAACTTCCAGAAATTCCCAGCTGGCAAGGTTGAGAAATGCTGTATCTTTATTTGCAAAGGAAAGACAAAAAGCAGGATCACAGACAGGCCTAGAATTCCCTTTAAGGCTGCTAAATTACAATTTTTTCTCCAGCTTGGTGCTTTTCAGATGTGTAGGGATTACAACTGGGAGGGAATGCTGGGAGTGGTAGTTCCTACCCATCTCGGTTAGGATTAGGGCATTTATGCTAAAGTATTTTTTTTAAAGAAGAAATATTAACAGCCTTGTTACATTCTTTTTACTACAGGCTCTTCCTTTTTACACAGATCTCTTAAGCAACAATGATGCCAAACTACAGCAAGCCGCTTGTCTAGCCCTCAAAAACCTCAGAGTGAGTGCTTTTAAAGAAATGTTTAGACCAGTGGTTCTCAAACTGTGGTCTTGCGGGGGGGGGGGGGGGGGAGAAGAGCAAATAAATGCTTTAAAATTTCTCAGTCTTAATTTCTAATACAGTAAATACTGATAGATATGACAGTTCAGCGGTTCGAATCCCTAGCGCCGCGTAACGGAGTGAGCTCCCGTTACTTGTCCCGGCTTCTGCCAACCTAGCAGTTCGAAAGCACGTAAAAAATGCAAGTAGAAAAATAGGGACCACCTTTGGTGGGAAGGTAACAGCGTTCCGTGCGCCTTTGGCATTTAGTCAGACGGCCACATGACCATGGAGAGGTCTTCGGACAGCACTGGCTCTTTGGCTTAGAAACAGAGATGAGCACCGCCCCCTACAGTCGGAAATGACTAGCACGCATGTGCGGAGCAACCTTTACCTTTATCATTTTTAAGAATGTAAAAGACCAAAAAGTTTGAGGACCTCTGCTCTGGAGCATGCTGGCTGGGAAATTTTGGGATTTGAAGTCCACACATCTTAAAGTTTGCAAGTTTGAAAAACATTGCTTTAGAATGTCCCAAAGGTGCTTTTTCAAGAAGCAACTGGACTTTCTGGTTTTTCTTTGGAGATATTTTGTTTTTTGCTTCTTCAGCTCTTCTTGGATGAGAAGCGAAACATCTCCAAAGAAAAATCAGAAAGTCCAGTTGCCTCTTGAAAAAGCACCTTTGGGACAACCATGACCTGGATGATTGAGAATCTCCATAGATTGCTTTAAGAATAATCTTGAGGAAAGGGACTGTTTGAATAGGTTTCATTAACAGCCAGCAGAGGGTGTGCAAATTCTTCCTCAAGAGAATTTAAGGCATGTTGTCTGTTCTCGGAATCCTCCTAAGGGCTCCACTAAGGGGCATCTGTCACATGGCTCCTGATCTGGGATCTTCTTATGGTTATTCTGTGATCAGGTCATCTATTGGCCTGGACATCGGAACATTCACGATTTCGCCTGGCTGTAACCTCAGTGCAGACTTTTTTTGGCCAACCTTAAGCTGTGGAAATCAGTAACTTCCTTTTGAGGTCCAGTTCACTGCATATAACTGTGAAAACCTTTTGCAGACTGGTTAGCCTTCACTGAAATGATGGTTCCTGATAATCGAGGAGAATTTTTAGCATTGCAATATGGGCAAAAGGTCCCTGTTGGCTTTCTTAGAAAAGAAATTGAACTGTTGCAGTCCAATGTTCTGTGTTAGAGGGCCAAATCCAGAAAAAGGAAAAAAAGTAAGCAGGGAGAATAGAGAGAAGGACAAGAGGCAGTGGTGGGAATAAAATTAGTAACTTTCTGGGAAGTTAGTGCTATTTTGGGATTGAAAATGCTTCCATCCACCCCTCCTGCAGCTGTTTTGCAAGAGAACTGGCAGAATGGTTTCAAAATTCCAAATGGACCCATTTCCCCTCCCCAAAATTGGAGAACTGTTTTAGGTCAGGGGTCTTCAACCTTAAATACTCAAAGAGCCATTTGGACCATTTCCCAGAGGAAAGAAGATACCGGGAGCCACAAAACCTGGGCCAACTCGACATCACTCACTTCCACCAGTCACACGACTCCCCTAGCCACGGCTACCCAGCTGGTCATTAGGGCAAAGAACCAGTTGTTAAAAAACACCGGGAACCACAAAACCCTTTTGACATCTCTCTCTCTTCCCCTCTTTCTGTCTCTGCCCTGGCCACTTGTCCATCTTTTGCCGTTGCCCTTACCTTCTCAGGCCAAGTGAGGAGTCATTGGGAGGGGAGGATGAGGATGAGGGGTGGGGCCAGCCAGTGGTGGGATCACCCGACAGGGAGCCACAGCAGTGTGTCCAAAGAGCCACATGTGGCTCTGGAGCCACAGGTTGCTGACACCCAGTTTAGGTAATAAAATTTGCACTTAGAGGCATTTGATGTAGGTGTAACCTAGAAACCAGGAGACCTCTCTTAGGTATGAAAATCAGCTGGGTAACTTTGGGTAAGTCACACTCTCTCAGCCCAACCCATCTCACAGGACTGTTGTGGGGAAAATAGGAGAATGTAGGAATATTTACGTATGTTTGCCTCCCTTATTTTATTTATTTTATTTTTATTTTATTTATTTTATTAGATTTTTATACCGCCCTTCTCCCGAAGGACTCAGGGCAGTGTACAGCCAAAAGATAAAAACCCAATATATATACAATTAAAACAAAAAATTTAAAACAAAGCATATTACAAAATGGCCGACATATAAAAATTTAAAAGAGCTGTATACAAACAAGGCAGGATGAACATGTACCAGGTAGTCCTTGACTTACCACAGTTTGTTCAGTGACTGTTCAAAGTTACGATGGGCACTGGAAAAAAATGGCTTATGACCATTTTAGCACTTACAATCATTGTAGCATCCCTGTAACCACCTAATCAAAATTTGGATGCTTGGCAATTGACTCACATTGATGACGGTGGCAGTGTCCCAAGGTCATCTGATCCCCTTTGGTGATCTTTTCTGACAAGCAAAGTGAACAGGGAAGCCAGATTCCCTTAAAAAAACCGTGTCACTAATTTAACGACTGCAGCGATTCACTTAACAACCGTGGCAAGAAAGGTCATAAAATGGGACAAAACTCATCTAGCACCCAGTCTCCCTTAGCACCTAGACTAGCACCTAGTCTCCCTTAGCAACAGAAATTTTGGGATCAATTGTGGTCGTAAGTGGAGGACTACCTGTCTTGGTAAATTATGATAGACCAAGAGCATGTGATTGGCTGTCCCTGGTTTGCAGTGGGGATTCTCTCGTCTGACTGATGTATTACAAACTGCCAGATGGTTGATTGTATTGCTCTAGCTCAGGGGTCTCCAACCTCGGCAACTTTAAGCCTGGCGGACTTCAGCTCCCAGAATTCCCCAGCCAGCTTTGCTGGCTGGGAAATTCTGGGAGTTGAAGTCCACCAGGCTTAAAGTTGCCGAGGTTGGAGATTCCTGAGCTAGCTTTCTGAGATGGAGAATGGGCAGAATGGCCCTTAAGAATGGCCCTTAAGAAAACAAAGATGCAAATAAAATTCTCCATCGAAATATACTGAACTTGTCCTTTCTTTACAGAAGGCCATACATTTTAGTTTACTGTAGTCAGAGGTTAGCTACCCTCAAAGAGATGTGGCGGGGTTAAGAATTGGGAGAAACAACTTAAAACATGGTTTTTGAAATGTTTCTTTTATCGAACAGGGCATCGAAAGTCTAGAGCAAATTGCCACCCTCTGCCAATCAGAAACGGAGGAAGTAAGGACCACTGCCAGAGAAGCGACCCTTTCGTTCGGTAAATACTTCCACGATTCTCTGCTTAGGTGTTCTGAGTGATAATGAATAGCAAGTCCTCGTTTCGCGATCACAAATGGATATGGCAACTCTGTCAGGAAGTGAAGCACCACTGAGTGAAACCATGATTGTATTTATGATCTCACTTCAGTTTTCCTTTGCTTTACATACCTGCAAAGCTTTCTGGCTAGGCTTTATAGACCTAAAAATGGAACGGAACAGAACTGTTTATTGGCCAAGTGTGATTGGACAAACAAGGAATTTGTGTCCTGTGCATAAGCTGTCAGTGTACATACAGATATCAAAGAAAATATAATCATAAGATACCAATAAGAGACAGTAGAACAAAAGATGAGAAGGATAATAATAATACAGTCGTACTACATGGGTAAATATCCTTATAACTGTCTGGTTTGGTTCTGCAACCCTCTGCCAATCCAATAAGGCCCCCCTAATACACGATCTTATCCAGGGGGGCGCCGCGGATCTTATAGGCGTTACGGAGACCTGGTTGGGCACTGAAGGGGGCGTGCCCCTGGTCGAAATGTGCCCACCGGGTTTCCGTGCATTCCATCAGCCGAGGGCCCAGGGTAGGGGTGGGGGTGGCGGTTGCTATTAAAGAGTCTAGAGCCGAGGAGACCACTGTACCTCAGATTGCGGGTGTGAATCCCTCTTTGTGAGATGGGGTCATAGGTGTCAGATGGGCTTGCTGGTCACGTACCTGGCTCCTTGCTGCGTGACAGCTGCCCTGCCGAGCTCCTGGAGGTGCTTGCCGGGTGGCAGTGGAGACCCCCAGCCTTTTAGTCATGGGGGACTTTAACTTGCCATCTGCCGGCTCGTCATCGACAGTGGCTCGGGAGTTCATGGCTTCCATGACGGCCTTGGACCTGACTCAAGTAGTTGATGGCCCCACTCACATCGGGGGTGGCACTCTGGATCTTATTTTTATCTCTGGTCAGTGGTTGAAGGATCTGGATTTGAGAGATGTAGTCATAGAACCTTTGTCATGGTCAGATCACTCTCTCCTTCGCCTGGACTTTCTGACCGCCACTCAACACCGCAGGGAGACGGAACCACAACGTTGGTTCCGTCCCAGGCGCCTGATGGACCCGGAGAGGTTCCGGACGGAGCTTGGGCCACTTCCTGAGGGTCTGGCTCACGGCACGGCAGAGGAACTAGCCGCAGCCTGGCACCGGCCGGCGGCGGGGGCTTTAGACCGTGCCGTGCCCCTGCGCCCTCTGACCCGGCGCAGATCCCAACCGGCTCCTTGGTCCTCCGAGGAGCTGAGGGGGATGAAACGCCGGAGAAGACGCCTAGAGAGCTCCTGGAGGTCTAGCCGTTTAGAAGCTGATCGGACACTAGTTAGGTCCTATACTAGGACCTACCTAGTGGCACTGAGAAGCGAGGCGTTGCTCGCCTCCTCCCTCATTGCGTCGGCAGATAACCGCCCAGCCGCCCTGTTTGGGTGACCCGTTCCCTCCTTCACCAGGGGAGCGGGATGACCCGTGCAGGGGCGTGCTGAGGAGTTTAACGGTTATCTATACGATAAAATCGTTCAGCTTCGAGACGGTCTAGACCAAAATTGCGGCGATTCAGATGAGGCGTCTGAGGGTGGTCTTGGTGACATTTGTTGGGATGAGTTTGACCCTGTGGCTCCCGAGGACATGGACAGGTTGTTGGGTAGGCTGGATGCCTGCGTGTTTACTGGACCCGTGCCCCTCCTGGCTGGTGCTGGCCACTCAGGAGGTGACACGAGGCTGGCTCCAGGCGATTACGAGTGCCTCCTTGTTGGAGGGAGTCTTTCCGGCCGCCTTGAAAGAGGCGGTGGTGAGGCCCCTCCTCAAGAAGCCCTCCCTGGACCCGGCTGTCTTAGGTAATTATCGTCCGGTCTCCAACCTTCGCTTCGCGGCGAAGGTTGTAGAGAGTATGGTGGCATATCAGTTTCCTCTGCACCTGGATGAAACTGTCTATCTAGACCCGTTCCAGTCCGGTTTCCGGCCCGGTTACAGCACGGAGACGGCTTTGGTCGCGTTGGTGGATGATCTCTGGAGGGCCAGGGATAGGGGTTGTTCCTCTGCCCTGGTCCTATTAGACCTCTCAGCGGCTTTCGATACCATCGACCATGGTATCTTGCTGCGCCGGTTGGGGGGATTGGGAGTGGGAGGCACCGTTTATCGGTGGTTCCCCTCCTATCTCTCCGACCGGCCGCAGACGGTGTTGACAGGGGGGCAGAGGTCGGCCCCGAGGCGCCTCACTTGTGGGGTGCCGCAGGGATCGATTCTCTCGCCCCTTCTGTTCAACATCTATATGAAGCCGCTGGGTGAGATCATCAGTGGCTTCGTGTGAGGTACCAGCTGTGCGCTGATGACACCCAGCTGTACTTTTCACACGGGCCACCCCAATGAAGCTATCAAGTGCTGTCCCGGTGTTTGGAGGCCGACGGGTCTGGATGGGGAGAAACAGGCTCAAGCTCAATCCTCCAAGACTGAGTGGCTGTGGATGCGGCATCCCGGTACAGTCAGCTGAGTCCTCGGCTGACTGTTGGGGCGAGTCATTGGCCCGATGGAGAGGTGCGCAATCTGGGCGTTCTCCTGGATGAGCGGCTGTCTTTTGAAGACCATTTGACGGCCGTCTCCAGGAGAGCTTTCACCAGGTTCGCCTGGTGCGCCAGTTGCGCCTTTCTAGACCGGGATGCCTTATGCACGGTCACTCACGCCCTCGTGACGTCTCGCCTGGATTACTGCAATGCTCTCTACATGGGGCTCCCTTGAGGGGCATCCGGAGGCTTCAGTTGGTCCAGAATGCGGCTGCTGGTGATAGAGGAGCCTCGGGGCTCCGTGTTACACCTATCCTGCGCAGACTGCACTGGCTACCTGTGGCCTTCGGGTGCGCTTCAAGGTGTTGGTGACAATCTTTAAAGCTCTCCATGGCATAGGGCCGGGCTATTTACGGGACCGCCTACTGCTTCCAAATACCTCTCACCGACCCGTGCGCTCCCACAGGGAGGGACTCCTCAGGGTGCCGTCAGCTAGGCAGTGCCGTCTGGCGACACCCAGGGGGAGGGCCTTCTCTGTGGGGGCTCCACCTCTGGAACGAACTCCCCAGGACTTCGTCAACTTCCGGACCTCCGAACCTTTCGTCATGAGCTTAAACGCACTTATTCATCTGCGCGGGACTGGATTAGATTTTAAAGTTATTGGTTTTAAGGGGTTTTTTATTATTTATATTGTTTTTAAATTAGGCAATAGAATAAGTTTTTTAATTGTTGTTTTTTAATTTGTATTTATATGTATTTTAACTGCCTGTGAACCGCCCTGAGTCCTTAGGGAGATAGGGCGGTATATAAATTTGAAAAAATAAATAAATAAAATAAATAAATAAATAAGACAGACACAGACTTCAGAGGATAATTAGTACTGCAGAAAAAAACAATGGCTACCAACCTGCCTTCCATTGAGGACCTGTATACTGCACGAGTCAAAAAGAGGACTGTGAAAATATTTACAGAACCTTTACATCCTGGACCTAAACTGTTCAACTCCTACCCTCAAAACGACGTTATAGGGCACTGCACACCAGAACAACTAGACACAGGAACAGTTTCTTCCCGAATGCCATCACTCTGCTAAACAAATAATTCCCTCAACAGTGTCAAACTATTTACTAAATCTGCACTACTATTATTATTAGTCTTCTCATTATTCCTATCATCCATCTCCTCCCACTTACAACTGTATGACTGTAACTTTGTTGCTTGTATCCTTATGATTTATATTGATATTGATTGTTGCCTGATTGCTTGTTTGTAGCCTATGACTATCATTAAGTGTTGTACCTTAGAATTCTTTTATGTACACTGACAGTATATGCACAAGACAAATTCCTTGTGTGTCCAATCACACTTGGCCAATAAAAAATTCTATTCTATTCTATTCTATTCTATTCTATTCTATTCTATTCTACTCTACTCTACTCTACTCTACTCTACTCTACTCTACTCTACTCTACTCTACTCTACTCTACTCTACTCTACTCTACTCTACTCCACTCCACTCCACTCCACTCCACTCCACTCTACTCTATTCTATATGTAAGACATTACTGTGGGACGTAGGTGTTCAGTTTTAGGTTTTAGCGACCTAAAATAGGTAGTAGCTAACTGTTGATTACCTGCAAGTATAGCAAGTATAGCAAGTAAAAGAAGTGGAGCTTCTAGAGTTGATCCTCTTAGTGAGCGTGGGTGTTGCACCAAGATATAAATATCGCCTGCTCTAAAGAACTGACTTGCCTCTTGCCATTGGATTATATCTTTTAAGTATCTTTTTTTTCCTTATGCCATACCTAAAATTATCTCTGCCATCTCCTCTGCTGCCCCTCAAGCTCTAAGTTCCAGTTTCAGATTCTTATATGTGTAAAAGCAAACATGGTGTGAAGCAACATTGTTGTGGTTGTTCTCTCTTTAATCCCAAGCATTGTTCTGGTCCCCATAAACACACCAAAGACATTTAGAACACGAAATACTAGGAGGTTGCAGTCCATTGTTTTCATGGAAGTGTATTCATTTCAAAAAGAAAACTAAATGGTGGAGATTATACAACAAAGGTAAAGGACACAGCAAGGAGCAACTTCATTAGTTTGGATCCTGCTAATTAGGTATTTAGTGCTAGTCTTTACCTCATAGGCAGTCACTGAGAGGGCCCATTACAAAAACTGGGCACCCTTGCTTTATTATTTTGTTTTATTATTTGTCACATTTTGAAACGCCCCCTCTCCCTCACAAAGATGCTCGCTTCAGCCAATATAGTCAAACTTGATGGGAATTGTATTCCAATAATACATGGAGGCTCACAAATTTTCCTTCTTTCCACAATGCCCTGATTCAGAGGTTAACTTCTGCCATTCTAGTAAGCCTGATTTTGTCCACAAATGCAGGGGTGACATTCTGATGACAGATAGGAATTATTTTGTCTTGGTGCAGCTGGTGCTAGAAAGAAAACACAAACACAAAACACAACACCCCCCACACACACAAAAACTGCCTTCTATTCAGTAATATAGAAATGGGGAACTAAATGCTCCAGCAGCTGTGAAACCAGAGAAGTTTTTATTTACTTATGGGATTTACTCCCCACCTTTCACCTATCTGTTATAACAGATTCAAGAAAGAAGAATTGATGGTTGGGCCTCTTTTGATAGCAACAGTAAAGGAAATTGGAAAACCCGATTTACAAGCTACTTACTATGTAGCGCTAGAAAAACAACTGAAATGAAATTGCAAATCTATGGAATCTCCAGAAATTTCCTTTGAATGGTCACTTCAAGTAGTTTTCTTAACTTCCTTTTAAAACCATATATTCCTTACTGAACTTTATAAAATTATCCAGTTTGGGATTATAACCAATGCGGAATGCTAGAACTATAATTATTAGGTATATTATGCTTAATGTTTGCAGGTAACTTCTTGGCTCCCATTGGGTTCTCTATTCCACCTTACTTCACTTTTTAAAAAAAGATGTAAAAGTCAGTGAGGAGTTGATATGCCAGATTTATTCCCAAGAATAACTTTGGAGCCAACATCAGCATTCCTAGAAAATAAACCCAGAAGAAAGCTGTAGTTTAATTCTTGGCTTGGTATCTGCCTTTCTCTTGACTTGGAACAGCCTTTCTTAGGAATTATGGGTGACCCCAATCCTGTTGGTCTTCTGGGAAGCCATGAAGATCTAAGTTTTCATCCTGAGCCAGTAAGTACTGGCATTTATGGATGTTGGGGGGCATTGAATGATATGAGACATGAAAGTGATTGGCCTAGATTATGTTTCATGTTTATATTTTTGCTCACCATCCAGAGTGCCTCTGCTTAGATGGATTACCATATACATTTATTTATTTATTTATTTATTTATTTATTTATTTATTAAATTTCTATACCGCACCATCTCCCAAAGGACTCAGGGCGGTTCACAGCCATATTAAAATACACAATACCAATATAAATATAATAAATAACAATATTAAAAACAATTAAAACCAAATATTTGATGGCCAAATCATTAAAACGGTAAAAGACCGATTTAAAACCCATTTAAAATTTCACTAAAATATTTCTTAGGCTAGTCTAGCTCGATGGAATAATAAGGTCTTCAGTTCACGTTTGAAGGCCCGGAGGTCGGGGAGTTGTCGTAACCCGGAGGTAGCTCGTTGCATAGGGCTGGTGCTGCCACAGAGAAGGCCCTCCCCCTGGGGGCCGTCAACCTACATTGTTTGGTCGACGGCACCCTGAGGAGGCCCGCTCTGTGGGAGCGCACAGGTCGTTGGGAGGCAATCGGTGGCAGAAGGCGGTCTCGTAGATATCCCAGTCCTAAGCCAGGGAGCGCTTTAAAGATGGTGACCAACACCTTGAATTGCACCTGGAAGGCCACCGGCAGCCAGTGTAGGCCGCGCAGGATAGGTGTTATATGGGAGCAACGCGGTGCTCCCTCTATCACCCGCGCGGCTGCATTCTGGACTAGCTGGAGCCTCCTGGTGCTCTTCAAGGGGAGCCCCATGTAGAGAGCATTGCAATAGTCCAGGCGGGAAGTGACGAGGGCGTGAGTGACCGTGCATAAGGAGTCCCGGTCAAGGAAGGCGCACAACTGGCGAATCAGGTGAACCTGATAAAATGCTCCCCTGGCAACGGCCGTCAAATGTTCCTCTAAGGACAGCCGATCATCCAGGAGAATGCCTAAGTTGTGCACCATTCCCCTGAGGGTCAGGACTTCCCCCCCAACAGTCAGCAATGGTGTAAGCTGACTGTACCGGGACACCGGAACCCAAAGCCACTCTGTCTTGGAGGGGTTGAGTTGGAGCCTGTTTCTCCCCATCCAGACCTGCACGGCCTCAAGACACCAGCCCATCACTTCAACGGCTTCGTTGGGGTGGTTCGGGGTGGAAATGTACAACTGAGTATCGTCAGCGTACAGATGATAATCCACCCCGAAACCACGGATAACCTCACCCAGCGGCTTCATGTAGATGTTGAACAGGAGAGGCGAGAGAACAGATCCCTGAGGCACCCCACAAGTGAGGCGCCTTGGGGTCGATCTCTGCCCTCCTGCCAACACCGTCTGTGAACGGTCAGAGAGATAGGAGGAGAACCACCGATAAATGGTGCCTCCCACCCACAATCCCTCCAACCGCTGCAGCAGGATACCATGGTCGATGGTATTAAAAGCCGCCGAGAGATCTAACAGAACCAGGACAGAGGAACATCCCCTGTCCCGAGCCCTCCAGAGGTCATCCACCAACGCGACCAAAGCCGTCTCGGTGCTGTATCCGGGTCTGAAACCAGACTGGAACGGGTCCAGATAGACAGTTTCCTCCAGGTATTGAGGAAGCTGATACACCACCACACTCTCAACAACCTTCGCCGAAAAGCGAAGGTTGGAGACTGGATGATAGTTCGCTAATACAGCTGGGTCCAGGGAGGGCTTCTTGAGGAGGGGCCTCACCACCACCTCTTTCAAGGCGGTGGGGAAAATGCCCCCCAACAAAGAAGCGTTAGTAACTCCCAGGAGCCAGCCTCGTGTAACCTCCCATGTGGCCAGTACCATCCAGGAGGGACACGGGTCCAATAAACGTGGTGGGATTCAACCTACCCAACAACCTGTCCATTTGTTTCATACATCAATAAACTGAAGTCAAACACAGTTTTTCTATATCGAGTAAAGGGAAGGGCTGTAGCAGTCTCCGTCTGAACGTGATCGAGAACATCTCTCTTAGCAAGGGCAGCTATTGAGTATCTGGAAAGAGAGTACCATTGGTGGCTCAAGACAATATGGACTACCACTCCCAACAGAGTTGTATTAGTTATGGTTATTTTCTATTTTTCTTTGCAGGAGAAAAGGGAAGATTGGCTTTTGAAAAAATGGACAAAATATGCTGTGAACTAAGAGAGGCTATGTATCAAGAAGCTGAAATTGAAATTACAATATTTTGAACAAGAACTTGAAAGGAGGACCCAGGAGTTAGATGCTACAGCAAAAAGGAGTCTTCCAAGGAAAAAAAAAAAAGAAAAGTTGACTGTTATATTGGAAAATATAACGAACCATAATTAGAAAGATTTTTAAGCATCCACATTCTAGCCTTAAAAATATAACTAATATTACACTTGCACTATATTTGGGTGCTGAAGATGTATAGTGAAACCCAAAACACCATTTTTTTGGATTCGAGGAATGAGATTGGAGAAGCTTCTTTTTTTTTCCTTCTTTTTAATTGTTAGGTGTCCCTCTTTGGTTTCCATTCAAGGCAAATATTTATCTTCTCTGACACCAGAGGAGGCAGACTGTTATATATATATATATTTATTCATTTAATTCTTGTAGACCAAGATTTTCAAATGTAAAGTTCTAGAATTATTAGCTTATTGAAGCAAATTAACTTTTGGTTGCCTTCTAGTGGTCTCCTCCCTTCGGAGCAAATCTCTCAGAGACCTTAAGCCTACACCAAAGGGCAAAAGTTGAGTCTGATTATTTCAAATTTTAGTTATTTTGTTTCCTTTTTACATAAAATATCCTAGGGAAAACACATCTCCCCTGTCCCCCCCCCCAAGCAACTCCCATTCTTTGATTTGGGGAGAGGGGCATCTGCAAGGTTTTTAAAAAAACATGGTGGCTACAACTGGATTATTGAAGCTTATCCTGTTTTTATTTATTTCATATGCACATGTTAAAAAGCAGACAGGGCTTTGTACATAGCAGGGGTCTCTAACCATGGCAACTTTAAGACTTGAGGACTTCAATTTCCAGAATTCTGGGAGTTGAAGTCCACAAATCTTAAAGTTGCCAAGGTTGGAGACCCCTGGTACATAGACTAAAACTAAGACAAAAAAATCTTGGATTTGTGGACTGAGATTAGACCTTTATGAATAGTTTTTGGTCGTCCCCGTAGCTTCCATTTAAGGTGAATATTACCATGTTCACATTTTTGATAGACTTTCTCTCCCTTACTCCTTCCTCACTCCCCCACCCCGCACCTATTTCCTATTTCTACTTATCCAACTATTTGAAGAGCTGTGGTGGTGCAGTGGTTAGAATGCAGCATTGCAGGCTAACTCTGTCCAGGGTCAGGAGTTTGATCCTGATTGACTCAGCCTTCCATCCTTCCGAGGTTGGTAAAATGTGTACCCAGGTTGTTGGGGGAAATATGCTGACTCTGTAAACTGCTTTGGGAGGGCTGTAAACCACTCTGAAACGGTATATAAGTCTTAGTGCTATTGTGTTGAAGGGCATCCAGCCAGTAACCACTCAGCTCTATTCAGTCACTCTGATTTTACCCCAAATTGAGGAATTACAGGATCGGAAAAAGGGGGAGTTACTTATCCATCTCTTGAGTGGATATTTCCATTAATGTAATTTGAATACACTGGAATAAAATTAGTAGAAAAAAAAATCCAAATATCCCAAGAAATAGTTTTGGAAACATTTTATTGTCTCCTAAAGATTTGAATAGATAAATTGAAATTATGTCTTTATTTCTGTAAATGAAGTTTAAAATGACAGTATGCAATAAATAATACACCGGATACAAAAGAAAAACCATTCCCTCCCATTCTAAGGCTCCTTTGGAAACAGTAACAAAGAATCATTTTTTAAAGGGCTTCTAGTGGTCACCTGAAATATATTTTTATAATGTTTTCATTCATCTTGGCAACACCTGGTGGTATGGAGTAAACAGGCATTAAGGCTTTGAATGCACAATGTGATTTTCCTTTGACTGATAATGGTTGACCATTCCAAATTTGGACCATTCCAAATGTAGGTTTTCATCACTTAATCAAAATCCTTTTATACAGTATATATTTTGCTCTGTATTTTTCAGTATTTATTGCTAAGACTAGTTTGAATATTCAGTTTTTAAAAAAGATTTTATTAAAATATCTGAAAAGGATTTTCATTTTCAAGTGGTCATTTACATAACATTCAACAACAAAATGAAATGAGAGTTTCAGGGAATAGTCAATTTCATTTGGGTAAATTTGTTTGACTTTGAGGTGCTGGAGAAGAGACAGAAATTAACTACTTAGGGGGAAAGTTGCAATGGATGGAAACTATTGCATGAAATGGGCAGGCCATAATATACTCATCTGCAGCTCAATTGTTCAAGATTGGACCCTTTGTGTTTATTTTTATTGGGCTAAACCTATTTCTATGTACTACATAGCAATCTTAATAAGTTTTTCTCCTTCAGGCCAATAAGTTTTGGTGGTTGTTTTGCTAAACAATAGCAGTGGAATGTGATAGGGGGTTGGACTAGAAGACCTCCAAGGTCCCTTCCAACTCTGTTGTTCTATTCTATAGTCATTTTTAATTCTTGATGACTGCATGGACAAGTCTATGAAGTTTTGTTATTTTATGAAATTTGTTTTCAGAAGTGGGTTGCACTACTTTCTTCCTAATACTGAGGGAGGGCCGATCTTAATGTCACCCAGCAGACTTCATGCTTGAGGCTGGATCAGAACTCATGATCTCTCAGCTTTCAGTTCACTGCCTTTAACTTCCACATCAATCTGGCTATTACCAGGGTTGTTTTTTTTTTAAATCCACATTGACCAAATAATATTATACTGGAAGAGACTTGACATGTTTAGACCTTAGATTTTGCATTCAGTCTTTCTGGCTAATATTCTCTAGAACAGTCTTCTAGGAGTGATGTTGGCACCTCTGGAAGGGCAATTCCATAAATGAGTCTGTGAAATTATTGATACAAATTCTATTGACTATCTTATCAGGTTGTTTCTTCAGCAAGAGCCTCCTTTGTGAAAAGCTGCAAATCTGTACAAACTATGAAGTCTTTCCTAATTTGTGTCTCTTGCTAAACAAGCATTGGGAGCCTCTCCCCTCCCCACCCCATGTCTTTCCTTTTTGCAAGATAAAGGCTGAATGTAAAATATTTTTCACCAATTAAAGTATTTATTGGTATATGAGATTAGGAGATTGCTAATCTTTTACCACAGCAAATGGGATAAACCCTCATCCTAATCAAGCATGGAATCTTTTCCCACAAGTGCCTACCAATTTATGAGAACTGGCTAGCCTGCAATTTCAAGGTAAAATGATTAAAATTTCCCACGAAGACTAAAACATGCTTCCATGAGGAGCTGCTGCCACTGAAACAAAAGAAAAAAGAAAAAAAAAAGGAAGAGGAGAAAAATCAGACAAGTGTTTCTTTACAAAAGAATTTTTTATTGTCGCAGCTAAAATGAGAACTGAAAATTTGTATGGGAAGTTGAAAAACTGTACAGTTTTACTGAAACTGTAAGGTCACTGCAGTGCCTTACGTAAGAGACAATATACCTGAAAACGTATTATACCAAAACATTTAGCTTGTTTTTATTTTATTTTATTTCTTTTCTTAAAAAATCTTCTATGGCAATTGGTAAAAAAAGAAAGACCTGATGAGTAAATATTTTGCTTAAGGCATATAGCAGAGCAGCTCACTAACTTTCTAACAAGTTTAAACATGGATATTTCTTTTCCTTTCCCCCTCCCCAACCCCGCCCAAGAATAGGTTAACCAATACATCCACTTTGAAATGCTACTGTATATATACACACCCCAAACTACTACATTACATGTACAAGGACATCAAAACAAAATGCTTACAGTTCAGCATGACAAGCCGTATCCACACCTCGCTGAGCTTTATCGGGGCTTTCTACTGTATTTCTTACAGCACTTCTATTCCACCCTTCTTATGCTGGTCTAGGACCATAAAAAAGATTTTTGATTGGATACAGCATTTCTTTTGTTCAAAATGATCAAGGCAAATAGTGATGCTGGCGGACTGGAGAGGAACATGGTAATCAGAAGAGATTTCTTGGCTGTCTTGGGACAACAAAAAATGGAATTTAATTCTCCCTGACAGGTTAAATATAGTACAATCACGTTGCTGTGGAGATACATTCTGAAGTTGACCATGTCACTGTGGAAGAGATAATACAATTCTTTCATCAAAGAGGTGTTTTTTTTAAACCAAAATCCCTTTATTTATTTTTAATGAAAAGAACAGATTTTCGATTCTAGTTTCATTCCGGTGATCTTTGTAAATAACTGTTTCCTTCGGACTCTCAGAAGACAATTTAATGTATCTTGGCATAGGAGCGTCTCTGGGGAATAAAAATGGTCAAGATGGTACCTGCGCCCGTATGGTTGAACCTCCTTCCCCCTTTGTTACATGTGTCACACACATCAGAAGGGGGTGGGCCTTCAATTGATTGATTGTGGTTGCCATCTTGACATTTTTGACCCGTCTTGGTGAACGTCCCTGTCTTGGCACTTCACATTTCAGCAATTTGCCATAGAAAACTAGGGTGCATATGTGTGTGTGTGTGTGTGTATGTGAGAGAGGTGTGAATATGGCTTTGTACACACTCTGGAATGTTTGTACTATAGTTACTTGATTGAAATGAGTGCTATACAACTGGTTTAGATGGTGTACATAGAAAAACTGCCAAATTATAGGCAAGATACAGGCAACCAGGCTTCTTTTTAAAGAGAACACACACACCTACCAATCTTTGAGCTGAATGAAAACACTTCAGCGACACCCTTGGAATCACAGCCATTTAAATAATCAGATCATGCAAGTATAATTGGGCACATCAGAAAGCAGAAATATAAAAAATTATGTTCACCTTTTAAGCACATGGATTTCAATCAGGACACTTTTAGGAGACTTTATACATGCATTTGAATAAAAACGTGATACAAATGTGTCTGAATAATATTCTACTGGATGACGGAACGTGGAAGGGACAAAGCAATCACATACTGAGTAGCAAAATACATAGATGAGCCTTTATATATTATGCCATTTTCTATAGTCATGTCAATATTTTCATGTTTCCAATATTATTACTAAGTATTGACTGCTTAACAAACTTCCTCTTTTCTCATAGGTAAGGGCTGTAAGTTTCCCAGGACTACCTATGAATGTATTATTGTCGCTTTGAAAAAAAAAACAATCTTGATACTAGCCTCATTTTGAAATTGTTCTTTCAACTCCACCTTTTCTTCTTTCCCCTTCTCCAAGACCTTTCTTTAACATCTCAATTTGTGTAAAGAAGAAAAAGCTAACTTTGATTGGAATTGAGGAGTAAAATAAATATGGAGTGAGAACCCTGATATATCACAGATTTTAAAAAAGAGATGATACTTAAGTGCTATAATAGGTAGAATATAGAACTTCCAAATAACTTACACTGTAGACTGGGTGTCATTTTGTTAATGGAACAGCTGCAACTTCAGTACTTTTTCTCCTCTGTAACAAGGTTCCCTTTTGTTATTTATATTGCTTATAAAAAGGGGAAGGGGGGATCAACATCAGCATACTTCCCCAGTCATAATATTTATGAACAACAAAACACATGATTGGTCAATTTTTACTCTTTTCTTAGCAGCTACAGTCATTCAAGCTAAGCTGTACCTAAAATAATAAAATAAAATACTAACCAATTCTCTCTTCGACTTCATATGGAACAAAAGGTTTTTTTTCTGAGTTAGGGTGCAAACTTCCTCTTCAGCAGAGGCAGAAGGCTCACGGATAAAGCAACCAATCTTACGCATCTGAATTAACAGTCAGAACCATGGAGTTCATTCAAGGATGCGTTAAGACTGCAGCCTTAAACCTGGCTCCTAAACAGCATGATCTTTAAGCCAAATAAAAGCTAATCCTGGAATCTTTGTTCTAAAAACAACACTGAAAATCATCAACGCAGTGGTTTGTAACAGGAAAAGACCGAGAGAAGAGCTGGCCCAGCACTGAAGTTTTGCTGAGAAAGATTGCACTGGATCTTTACCATTAGGAGGGTTGCCTGTGTGTTAAGAGAGTGATGATGATGGTTTTAAAATGGTTCCTCTTCTATTCTGTATACGGCGTAGGACATTCTTCACATGGTAAGTCTAGAATGAGATCGCATTTTACATTCCATAGGATGACAAAGCTTACATGCTGGTCCTTTTCTAAAGCAAGTATCTGATATAAATGCTGGTGGACATTCTGCTTACATTTCCCTTCCCCTTCTCCATAAGGATAGGAAACTATATACAAAGTTAAAAAATTTTTTTTAGGAAGTCGATCGTGCAATACAATGGGCAGAAATAAAGAGTGCAAGAGATGATTGACAACATAGCAATGAGCACTGATGGTGAGTGGGGAGAGGAATCACTCATTTTGTCCAAAAAGGGAGGAAGAATATTGTAGCATTGACCTGTTGGGATGCCCTGAGAAAAAGCGGTGCCCGTTTATAGCATGTTACTGAAGCAAGAACCTACTTGAGAAAAATAAAATACATCCCATATTATTTGCACTGCCAAAAAACCCAGGGTGCAATCCAATTGAGCATGTCCAGTCTCCAGTCATTCCCTGGAGCTCCTGAGCAACATCCAAATCGATTAAGAGGCTATGCATAAGTGGTTTTTTAGACTGAGCCATCAGTCCTTAAAAAGGCAAAGAGTGAAAAACTCCCTCTCTCTCTCTCAAAAAAAAACTGTACATTCTTCAGGGGTGTGTATCTGTGTATACAGTGGTTGTTGAAAGGAATACGATCGTGTATTGGGTCACAAATGCTTGGAGAAGATAGGCAAGGTTCACTTGTGCCTAGTTCCCTTTTTTTCTGGAAAAAAACCAACAAAAGAACAACAAAAGTACCCCCCTGGCTTTAAAATATTAAAAACAAAACAAAACAGCAATGTGTTGTAAACTCTTATTATTCCATTTTAAAAAATAAGGAAAAAAATGAAAAACACAAGACTTATTTGGCATATTCTCTGCTTACTCCTGAATATCTTAAGGCCCTGAGATTAGAATATTATGTTCTTGGGACCTAGGGCTAAATCCTAAACCCTAGTGCATCAACTTTCTCTTTAAACCCTAACCAAAGTTCCAACTTCTCTAACATACCATACATTTCCACTTGGATAAGGCTTAGTTGCCCTTTTAGCTTTCTTGTACAGAAACAAATGAAACACCACGGAAGTTACTGGTATTCTGATACCACCAGTGTGATGTCCATCAATGAAAATATACTCTGTAACAGAGGTATGCACCCGCTGTCAGGACAGTGAACATGCAGATGTTGACCAGGAATGGTTTCCAAGTTGTCATCATGCTCTCTTCATCCTCTTCTTCTGGCTTCAAAATGTCATCATTGCACGGTGAAGCATCAACAGTTCTCTTCCTAAGCGTAATATCTGGACTGGTGCTGCAGGACAACAAACATGCTGAAATTAAAAGAATTCTTTGGTGCGTGGTGTGATTAGTGAGGCTTAATTTGAAAAGTAAATGAACTTTCCCCAGCATGATTCCAATACTGTGGTTCTGTCATTTAAGTCATTAAATGACTTCTGAATAAGTAGAGCTAAATTAAAGCAGGAAAAATTAGGAAAGGGGTCCTGTAGATATAAAAAGCAATAGTGACATCTAGTGTTAAAATACATTTCATTTCTCCTTTATGTTTTTGATAACCAACTCATTCAATTTCTCCATAAATGGAGCTGGAAAACTTGTAATCACCTCTAAATTTCCTTTGAAGCGGCAAGGTGTTTCTCTGAAATTTTGCAATTGTCTTAAAGGATCTGAAGTAGAACCACATAGGATCATTAGTTCCGTAATTATTTTTTTATATATCCCCTTTTCTCCAAGAGTAATAAACTTACATAACATTTACAGTTTCAATCTGACAACATTTAAGTCCAATTAAAAATGTTGCATTCCTATTGAGAAATTTTTAAATAAAACACTCTCCTTCATTTTCAGCCATTGCAAAAAGGAAATAACTTAAAATATTCTGAAACTGTAAGACAAATCATTCTTCCTTCAAACTCATACTTTAATGTTATTGTCATGGAATTATTTTTTTAGCAATATTACTTCAAAATCTAAGGGACTGGTTTGGACAAAACTGAACAGCACTTTTTTGTGTGGCTGTAATGACTAGCACGTATGTGTGAGGGGAACCTTTACCTTTTACCTGATAAAAATAGGATGATCGCCAATGTCCGATGAAGGATATGGCACAAGAGGTGGTGTTACTCCAGAAGGCAAGTTAGAAAAATATTAGCTTTTTTCAGAGCTACTTTTTTGACTTGAAAACCATACTTTAATGTCCTTCATTAGGTAGCTAAAGTAGCTCAGGTGTAGTAGGATGGTTTTTAACTCAGAAATGGCAATATTATATTACCCACACTGAATTCAATTTAAAGCATTTAAATTTAAAGCATTTAAATGCTTCTTTTTCTAGAGGATAATGCAACTTGCAGCAAAAGTGACTCAACTTTCAAATGTCTACTTTTATTTTATACGCTGACATATGTCATTATATGAAAAGAGAATTGTATTTTCAGTGTACTTTACTGAACACATTGGGGGGAAAAGAGCAGGAGCTACAAACTGGTGAGAACATACTATAAGTGGAGACAATTTGCTGAGAATCTACAAGTATTCCTTGGCAACATTACCTCTCCATGCCTGGCTGCTCAGAGGAACAAGCTCTGCCATCCAGAACACTGGCTTCCAAAGTGCTGGCAGCACACTTGATTTCTTCCTCAGCCCTTGGATGCTTTGAAAAAACTTCCGTATCACCATGCACCCTTCCATTATTCATTTCGGAGGTTCTTTTGGGAGGCCTTGGAGGTGGAGGAGTATGTTCTGGTGGTGGATCCAAGTCTTCATTAGAGAGTTCTTTCCATTGCTCCTAGAACATGAAGAAGGAATTGATTAACTTCTCCAAAATGATCATTAATTCCCCCCAATCCCTGAATATTTTCCTGGATATACAGAAACAGAAAATTTATGGCAACATCATGGTGGATATATATATACAGTGTTTCCCCAAAAATAAGACCTCCCCAGATAATAAGCCCAGTTGGGTTTTTGAGTGCATGCATGAAAATAAGCCCTCCCTGAAAATAAGCCCTCCCCAAAAATATTTAAACGCATGCGCAGCCAGTCCCTGCCATTTCCTCTGGTTAGGGTTAGGGAGACAGAGCTGGAAATCAGGTAAGGCAGCAAGAGCAGCCCTGTCTTGCTCCACACGCCCTAAAATAATAGACCTCCCTGAAAATGAGGCCAAGTGCTTATTTCAGGGCTCAAAAATACATAACACAGTCTTATTTTGGGGGAAACACGGGTATATATATGAGTCATGGTGGCGCAGTGGTTAGAATGCAGTATTATAAGCTAATTCTGTCAACTGCCAGCAGTTTGATCCCGAGTTTGAGTTTGATTCAGCCTTCCATCCTTCCGAGGTTGGTAAAGTGGAGACACAAATTGTTGGGGGCAATATGCTGATACTTGTAAACCACTTAAGAGAGGGCTGTAAAACACTATGAAGAGGTATGTAAACAGTAACGGAGTTGGAAGGTCATCTAGTCTAATCCCCTGCTCACGCAGGAGACCTATACTAGGAATTCAAACCGCCGACCTTTCTGATCGACAAGCTCAGCGTCTTAGCCACTGAGCTATCTAGGTGTGATTGATATATTTATGAAAACGTTATTGTAGTTTATTTAATAAACTTTCTTATAGAAAACACATGCTTCAGAGAAACCTCTCTTACCCTTGTCTTCCTGTGGACAGAAAGTGGGAAGAAAGGGCAGAATAAAAGTTTTTGTTGTTATTGTTATTATTGTTTTATGTTGTTTTGGAGGGCCATGATTATGCTTTGTGTTTTGTAGTTTTGATTGTAAGCCTTCCAGAGTTGTTGGGAGTCAGCCAACCTATAAATTACATTGAAAAAAACCCAACAAATGAAGAATTGGGGCACATTTTCCCCTATCTTTGTAACAATGGTTACAAAGATAGGGGAAAATGGTAAACTGTGATCAAAGAATTGCCTTTCTAATCAGAATCTCGTATGACATTTCATATATTTTATGAAATATATTTAGATATTTTACTAAAAGAGTACTTAAATATTCTGCTCGAAATAAAATTCCCTATACTACCAGGCTTGAAATTTTAGATCTAGATAGCCTTGAACTACGTCATCTATGCTCCGACCTATGCTTAGTTCATAAAATTATTTACCAAAATGTTCGACCTGTAAATGAGTACTTTAATTTCAACCATAATAACACAAGGGCTATCAATAGATGTAAACTTAATGTAATTCACTCTAATCTTAATTGTAGGAAATACGACTTCTGCAATAGAGTAGTAAATGTCTGGAACACTCTACCTGATCCTATTGTTAGTCTCTGTAATCTCCATACCTTTTACCTTAAACTGTCTACCGTGGACCTTTCATATTTCTTAAGAGGTCCCTAAAGGGGTGTGCATAAGCGTACCAGTTTGCCTACCGTCCCTGTCCTAATGTCCTCAATTATATGTAATCATTCTATGTGTTTATGGCTATGTTTTGCCTATTTATATCTTTTTTTTGTGCCAATTTTTTTCATGTGTCTATGTCTATGTCTATACTGTTGCTTTCTTGTACTTGTTGATTGTTATAACAATAACAATAATAATATCCTAAACAAGTTCTTCATTGCAGCAGCTGCTCATTCTTGACCAAGCACTTTCTTGTTCTACTACAAAAATATACCACCGTTTGTCATTAATGTCTTGCCCCTTTCTACAGAAGATAAATCCACCGATTTCCATGGAAATAAGTAGACATCAAATCTGATAAATGTTTATGATGAAAAAGTGGGCATCAGGAAGAATATCTCGACTTCCAGGGAGAACCTATCATAACGTTTTTTTAAACAAAAGACTGTGATATCAGATTTCAATCTGAAACAGCTAAGCTGTAACTTATTTAGAGGTTATATATAATATATAACAACAGAGTTGGAAGGGACCTTGGAGGCCTTCTAGTCCAACCCCCTGCCCAGGCAGGAAACCCTACACCATCTCAGTCAGATGGTTATCCAATATTTTCTTAAAAATTTCCAGCGTTGGAGCATTCACAACTTCTGCAGGCAAGTCGTTCCACTTATTAATTGTTCTAATTAAGGTTCAAGCTCAACTTCCTATGGCACAAAAAGGGATAATAACTTCTTGCCATTCTACAAATGTTAAATCATATCTCTAATGGAGAAGTATTTCTCATATGCTAATTATGAATATCATAATCATCACTAACTTTTTCTGATCATGAATCTGAGGAAACTACTGTAATTACCACAAATATATGTCATAATAAACTCTTTCTTTTGTTCTTTTGTTTTTTCTCTCTCTCTCTCTTTCTTTCTCTCCTTCCTTCCTTCCTTCCTTCCTTCCTTCCTTCCTTCCTTCCTTCCTTCCTTCCTTCCTTCCTTCCTTCCTTCCTTCCTTCCTTCTATACCTACCTACCTATCATATATCACCTTTGAAAATACCAAGAGGCTCTGTATTATTTGCTATCTTTGTTTATTAGTTATGTTGACTAGCATCCAAAAAAAGAAGAAGATCATGGACCATTCCTTTTTAATACATATCGCTGCACTGGAATTCTTCTACATAATACAACTTAAGACTGACTATAAAGAATGATTGAAATTGAAGACAATATGTACTGCACTCACTTGTACTGAAGAATCACCCATAATAAATTTGGCTCCTTCTGTCACAGCCAAGTACGAGAAGCGAAGTTGGTCTGCTGTTTGTATAAGCCCCATTCGGTATTTCCTCATTTCTAAAAGAACCTGTTTAATATCGACAGAAGAAGGATCTTTCCTTTTGTCCATCTGCACAAAGAGAGGTGACACTCAGTAAACTATCTTACAGCATTCCTCAGAATTCACAGTTTTTTTTAAAAATGAAACAACACATATGATGTAAAAAAAATCATCTATCAAAAAAAAATATGTTCACGAAAGGAGGACCAATGAGAAATCAGCAGTTATGCACCAAACCAGAAAAATAATTCCTGAGAACAATCATATGCAACTCAACAAGAATTTGATCCCATAAAAGCAGTACAGTGCTGCAAATTTTCATTTGCAGAGCGGTTGTAAAACTCTGATATTAAGAGTACTCAAGCCTCCTAAAATGACAAGATATTCAATGAAAACACAAAGACAGCACATTATATTATAGCTGAATTTCTGTGATCTTCACCCCATGATAATGTAATTTTAAGGGGGCTCAAAGAATATTATTTCTTACCACAGCATATTAAAAATGACTCTCGCTCTGGAAACGCTTACAGCTATCATGCTTAGTTTCAATGCCCAACAATAGATAAGGAATTACAATGCCCTCAGGCCCCTTAGAAACAGTCATTTTTAGTTGCTATCTTTTATATCAGCCCAGAAGATGAGTTCTATGTCTGTAAATCACATTTCAGAATTTATTACTTCACAATAAAATGTTCTTAAAATAAAATCCATTACTTTTAGAGTAAAATATTTTATAACAATAAATATTAGGTCCATATAGCCTAACCTGGAGTCACTATGTCAGATGGCAGTGTCTAAGTAGGTAGCAGTGGTGGGTTTCAAGTTTTTTTACTATCGATTCTGTGGGTGTGGCTTAGTGGGTGTGCCATGGCTTGGTGGGCATGGCAGGTAAATGTTACTGTGAAATTTCCATTCCCACCCCACTCCAGGGGAAGGATACTGTAAAATCTCCATTCCCTCCCCAATCCAGTGGAAGGTTATTGCAAAATCTCCATTTCCTCCCAATCAGCTGGGACTCGGGAGGCAGAGAATAGATGGGGGCAGGGCCAGTCAGAATTTTTACTACCGGTTCTCCAAACTACTCAAAATTTCTGCTACTGCTTCTCCAGAACTGGTCACAACCTGTTAAAACCCACCTCTGGTAGGTAGGTAGGTAGATAGGTAGGTAGGTAGGTAGATGATAGAGATAGATAGATAGATAGATAGATAGATAGATAGATAGATAGATAGATAGATAGATAGATAGATATAGATAGAAGATTTTTTTAAATTTATCAAATATGTATGCCGCCCATCCGGGGAAAGGAGCCTCAATATTAGCTATATGATAGAAGACAGATAGATAGAATGAGATACAGCAGTGAAAAGATGATAGGTTATCATTATCAACTCAAATCTCTTTTAGGCAACATGAATGTTAGAGATTTAGTAACTGAGCCTTATACCAATTTTGAGAATCTAATACTTAATTACTTAGAAGAACCCTAGGAAACAATATACAAAAATTAAATAGGTTGTTACCGCAATTAGCAATAGGAGATCCACCCCAAGATTTAAAGGACGTTTGAGAATACCAATCTTGGTAAATCCATACAAGAGACAACTTTGCAGAAGTATAGAAATTCACCTCAGCTTCAGTCCAAGAACTGCAGTAACACATTATATACCGATGGCACTTGACCCCAATTAGATTGGCACTCATCTATCAGAATTATGTTTGCCAATGTTGGAGAGATTGTCAAAAAAAATAGCCTTTCTTATCGCTGTGGAGATCATATTTGAGATTACATTTCTGGTAGATAAATATCACCGCTAAATAAAGAATGGAAAACTCCCTAGTGTTAGCTCTCTCCCAAGTCCTCCTACGCTGCCTTATTCTGGGGTGGGTGGGTGTGTAGGGGAATGTTCCAGGAAGAGATGAGTGAAGAACATTGAAAGTGTTTGCCAAGAATACATATTCCCAGCAAGGTCACCCAGCAAAAGCAAGCAGACAGCGATTAAGGGAGATACTGGAGGCAGATCAACATTTTCGTGATAATGCCAAAAGCATCATTTCGTACTGCGTGGGAGAAGGCAACGATAAACCACTCCTGTATGTTTACCAAGAAAATCACATGGATGTCATGGATGTTCATTATTTATTTATTTACTCATTCAACTTGTATGCCATCCATCTGGCTAGAGGGGCGATGCTAGGCATCTTACAATCATTAAAACCAATAAAAAAACCAATAAAACATCAAATAATAACATCAGCGACACTGCAGATATGATTAGAGCAGAGAAATAATGCTCTTTTTGCCACTTTTATCCCCACGAGATAGGCTTTAATAGCAATTCTAAGTCCTGTTCAGTTGGATTCATCCCTCATTTTCCTCCGGGGGCACTCTAGGCATCTCTTAGCCCTTTTCGGAACCCACAGCTCCTCTGTGAACGGGAGGGGGGGGGGTTTGGAGCAATGGGTCAATAAAAGGCCCAATCCTATCCATAGCCTTTGCTGCCCTACATACCGTATTTTTCGGAATATAAGACACACTTTAATTTTTGGGGAGGAAAACAAGAATTCTGCCTCTGCCTACCAAGCATCAGGATCAGCTGCATCTTCACTTCCATTCAATTTTGATAACAAGCAGCACAGATCTTTTTATCTGTTTAAAACATCACTCTACATGCATCTCACTGGAGTGGGGTGGGGGATGATTTTCTTGGGGGCAGACAAGGGACTTGGCACCGAAGGCTCTGCTCCCGAGATGACCCCGTACCTTTCTGTTTTTTAGAAAGCGTGGCTTTCTTTCCCAGTTACTCAGAGGCTTTGGTTTAAGGTGGCGCTGCTTTACGCTGCCCTCCTCCTGCAAGCGAGAGGTGCATCAGAGACTAGGCTGGGAAAGAGGGTGTTGGTTACCTGTACTGAGAAGTTATTTTCCAGAAAACCTACTCGCTTTCCCTTTAGAGACCCCTCGCATGCTCTGGGGGGAGGGTCGGGGCACAGCCTGAGGAACAAACCTCTTTGGGATGGTCTGGGGGGGAGAATCTGCCTGGCAGCTTCAGCAAACAAGGCGGGCCCCACAGTTCGCGGCTGGTCCCCCCTCTGATCGCCCAGTGGGCAGCTCAGGGCAGACAATGGCCATGATGACTTCACTCCCCAGCAATGTGAGGAGCCATCGTTTCCACTACCACCTAAGCCTTTCCGCACCCAGGAGCTGAGTGGGGGCCCCTAAAGTGAAACATCCCTCCTTTCCAGCCACCGCTGCCTGTTGGCCCGATTTCCTGATGCAATTTTCAGAGCTGCGTTTTAGGTGGTGGCCGGTTCCCCTGCAATGTGCAGCAGGGAACCATTTTGGATTTGGGGAGGGGATTGCAGTGCTGCTGCCTGAAAATACTTTCCTCCCCATTGTACATTGCAGAGCCACACACCCTCCACCTCAGCAGACTCACTTTCTCTTTCCTCCTGACCAGATCCGCCGCCTGAAACGCAATGCACTTTTTTTGCCTCCACAAGCCCCATTTCTAGAATTGGGAAGGGGATCGTGGGTCTGATGCCCGAAAATGCTTTCCTTTGGAATCGGGAAAGAAATTGCTCCTGGGCACGGGGAGGGCTTAGGCGGCAGCGGTTCCTCACATTGCTGGGGAGTGAAGTCCTCGTGGCCATTGTCTGTCCTGAGCTACCCACTGGGCAGCCAGAGGGGGGACTAGCCATGAACTGTGGGGCCCACCTTGTTTGACCAAACTGTCGGGCAGATTCCCCCCCCCCAGACCATCCCGAAGAGGTTTGTTCCTCAGGCTGTGCCCTGACCCAGATCCCCCACACCTGGAACTGCCCAAAAATGTCTGAAGGGTGGGGGCCGGCGGGTGGGTATTCGGACTATAAGACACACCCAGATTTTCACCCTCTTTTGCGTCCAAAAAATACAGTAACCACAGCCTCAGCAGGACATGTAGTAAATCCCTCGGATATCCCCAAGTCCCCTCTGGAATCCTTTCAGGTTCATCAGTCTGACTTTTTAGTCAATTTTTTAAAACATATTTTCCATTATCTTTTTTATAGATATCTTGAATTTATGTTATTCAGTTACTTGATAACGTTTTAAAAAAAAGTAAAATTAGTAACCAAACATAGGGGGGGAAACATTAAAGGAATACAATGGAGGAATTTACTACTTAATATACCACCTCTGGCCCTCACCAAAGCACTGGAAGCACAACTCTTATTACTTCTGCTAATACTGTTTCAGCCATGACGTTTAGTCATATCCTACAATAAACCACTAAATGGTTATTTGTAAACCCAGCCATCCAAGATGTATTAAGTAAATCATGCTTAAGCAAATAATTAGCTTCATGAAACCTGTGAACCTAGCCAAGTTCATCCCTACAGCCCCAAGGATTAGAGATTAGAAATGCACTAAGGGAAGGGCAAAAGGAAAATAATACTAAACTTTCATGGATAAAAAGATCCAAAATCCCTGTGTTTAGACATGTAATCATATCAGCATGGAGTACATTGTGATCAGAAATGCATCTAAGGAATGTATTGGGCAACATACAATTGCTCCAATCCGAATTACACTTATCCTAAATCAGGGGTGGGTTCTACTTACCTTTACTACCGGTTCGCAACGGGAGTGCTTCTGCGCATGTGCAGTTCACCAAATATGACATCAGGGCGGGTGGGCGGAGGCTTCCACCATTTTTACTACCGGTTCTTAAGAAACGGACAGAACCGGGAGCAACCCACCACTGTCCTAAATGCTATTGAGTAAATACCACTGAACACAATGGATCTTACAATAAAGTAAGCATGTTTAGCATTGTAATTCTTTGCAAGGGTTGTTGCCGAGATGTTGTTTTTTTTCAAAAGTTGTAGGATGTACTTCCAAATATGTCCTATATGCTTAGGACAGCATGGATTTCCCACCAGGCTTTTAAATAGGCTAGTACTGAAATGTAGGAAGGCATTGAAGAGTCCCGCAGAGCTGCTCATGAATTATTTGAAAGGAGCTTAAAATTTAAAGCAACAACAACAACAACAACAAAAAGATAATGTCAAGCATTGCCTGAATCAAGAGGAACACTGTTATTGGAACAAGAAAGGAGCAGAGTTGGGAAAGAATGGGTGGTACGTATTGTCTAATAGAAGTTTATTTAATATTCTGCTGGTGCTCAGCTTTGATGTCAAAACACAGCACTGAAGGATGGGATTTGCTGTGTATCTCAAAAGATTTATGGGAAAACTTCAACAACAGTGTGTTTTGTGTCCCTCCCTCCTGCTGTGGCATCTTCTTTCCCCTCCCAGCCTTTTTCTTCTTCAAGGTCAAAACTGAAAAGAATCTGGGACATTGTCTCACTTATGGGCCTCCATATCAGTTCCTCCTCCATTCAGCAGCCTTTACTGAAGAAGCATAATGGTGATCAAAATAAAAGCACATCGCAAAAGTCCCTGAAAGGTATTTTGCCCTGAGCCCAGTTGAACCAACCATATAACCAACCCAAATCCCTGCTATGCCCATCAGCCATTCTTACCAAGAGAAGACAAGTATCAACCAGGCAAAAAGTTCCTGATCTTCCAATTCCAGCACTGCAATGTACCACAATGGGACCATGCTGAGGATTCAGGGACCCCGATTCTCTCACTTTGAACAGGAAGTTGAGGAATGAAGCTGGAGATTCCGGGACTCCAAAGTCAGGCCACGTCGTGTAATGAAAATGCAGAATTTCTCGTGTTTCGTTTGTCTGTAAATTAATAAATTAAAGATGAAAAATGGACTTCTCTTGCAATTTGAAAGTGGGAAGCATCCTCTTATGTTTTGGACAATGCCTAACAAATGCAAAGTTGCAGGAAATAACAGCAGGATGGTGATAATGCCATTCCCAAAAGACATCACAGAATAATAATCCTGGAAATGAGCAATATTCAAAACTAGAATGAAATGCTATCTGAAATCAAAACTTAAGACTTTTAATATCAGCTATGGAAATTCTTGAAGCATTGATGCTAAACCTCACCCATTTTAATAAAGAGAATCAATGCTGCAAAATACAGCATTTAATTTTTATCATACTCACTATGAGGTTCTTCAGTTCTAATAGTCGGACTGTATAATAGGATTTTACGTCTTCCGATATTAAGGTCAATGTGAAGTTTGTATCTTCAAAGAACATTTCTTTTTCCTCTTTTTGTGGCCAATACTGTGCACATTTTATCTGGAGGATAGAAAGCAGAACAAGACTTACATTATTTATGCAAATTATTTAACAAAGAGAAATATAGAATGAATGTAGCTAAACATAAATACGCTCACCAAATCATTGATATATAAGACAATCAAATAACACCATTGTAAGATTATACTTTCAATCTGTATAGCTCGGCACAGATGGGCACATTTATATGCATGTTCATTTAGACACACATAGATACAAACTGAGATGTAACTGCTTAAACTCAAGAAAAATTACAATAATTTTTCCTTAAGACACTGCAACTACTTAGCACACCAATTGCTATCTCAATAATTTGGCTCGACAATAAGATTCTGAATTTCTGGATCTACTTTGGGATTACAGAATATGTCACTAAGAAATATGACAGGGCAACAAAATTATCCAAGTGGATAAAGGGACGCTCCTTGGAGAATAGTTAGATGTTCACCTGGATGAACCCAGGCACAAAGTTTTAATTGCAATTAAAATGAAAAAGCTGCAATAAAGACAGCCAGGATACCTCATACCTGGTTTCAAAAATCCCTTGCTTATGAAGTCATTTTGACGGCATATGGGATAGCTTAAAGACTACAATAGTTTATTGTAAATGAAGTCTGAGCTGCTCATTACCAAAGCTTTTGACTAATACATACTAATTTTCAAAGAAATTATCTTCCAGGAAATCTAAGAAATGCATCATTAGGATATGTACATGCTAGAAATATCTATCTAATCCTGGAAAATAGAATAGAATAGAATAGAAAATAGGGAGTCTTATTAGAATATTCTGGAATTAGGTTGCACAAAGTAACATACATTTTGTTCACAAAAAATACGCCCTTGCTAAATGTTATTCTGCAGAAGACAAAATAATTTCTCTGGCTACGATTATAACTCAGCAGGAGTTAAGAAGGAAATGTTCACTGCTCATGGGTTTTTAATGTTCTATTTTCAGAGTAAGAATCTTATTCTTTCCTCCTTTGTTTCTACCATCTAACAAAGACATTAATTATTATACTCATTAAATACCAATGGAAAATAATTAAGCGTGGGATGATTATACTGAAGGTCTTTTATGGAACAGAATCAAATGGGATTCACAAAAGAAATGCTTTCAAGAAGTTGATTCATTATTAGAGGGAACAAAATTTTTCTTCCTTTCAACCTGAACAGCACGATTTAGCTGGATACAGTAGGAAATTATAACCGCCTGTGAGCTTATTTTTCCTTACAACATATAAGAGAATTCGCTGCATATATGATTTTGGTACCTCATGGTGACAAATAATGATTCCTATCCATTCAGTGTCCCACACAACCATTTGTTTAGTGGCATTGGCAGCCTACTCCAAAGAGTTCTCTATAATTTCATACTTTGTTCCAAGTTACCAGTATTGGTGAAAAGTACATAAAGATAGTTGGGGCAATGCTGAAGTCAGAGCACTTTTCTTTCAGATCTGTTTCACTACTTGTATTACTATAGAAAGAACCAGTTTATCTGAGGGACCGTCTCTTGCCGATCACATCCACCCGACCCACTAAAGCAGGGAGGCAAAGAATGCTGCAGGTTCTGTCCCCTAAGAAGATACATCTGGCAGCACCCAGAAGAAGGGCCTTCTCCATGATGGCTCCCTCCTTTTGGAACAAATATGAGCTGTGGTGGCGCAGAGGTTAAGAGTGCAGTACTGCAGGCTACTTCTGCTGACTGCCGGCTGCCTGCAATTTGGCAGTTTAAATCTCACCAGGCTCAAGGTTGACTCAGCCTTCTATCCTTCAGAGGTGGGTAAAATGAGGACCCAAATTGTTGGGGGCAATATGCTGACTTCGTAAACCGCTTGGAGGACTGTAAAGCACTGTAAAGCGGTATATAAGTCTGAATGCTATTGCTATACCTGTAGAAATTAGACTGATCCTCACTTTGACAGTCTTTCATAAGGCCCTGAAGTTTTGCCCATCAAATGGCTTATTTAATTATGTGTTGTTGCTGGGGAGTGGGTGGGGGTCGGTTATTTTTTTAATATACTGTGTTTTTATTGTTTGTAAATGGACAAGTTCCTGCAATTTTCTTGGCAAGATTTCAGAAGTGGTTTACCATTACCTTCTTCCTAGGGCTGAAAGAGACTGATTGTCCAAAGTCACTCAGCTGGCTTCCTTTTGAAAGACATCTTCCCTTGTCTACCTCTATACCGGGGGTGAAATGCTCCCGGTTCGGACCGGCTCGCTTGATCGGGTAGTGATGGTGGCTGCTGGTTCGGAGGACCGGTAGCAAAAATCCCTGGCCCCGCCCCCTGCTTCTGCTGAGCCGCACCATCAGCAGAGATTTTTTTTTTTACTTTTAAAAGCAGGTTTTTCTTCAGCCGAAACATGCCTTTAAAAGTAAAAAAAAGCCTCTGAGGATCCCAAAGCCCCAGTTTCACTTTCAGCACCAGACAGAATTAATCTAAACTTAGCTAATCTATTTCATCACTGAGCAACTAATGCTGGCTGGCTTTGCTGGCTGAGGAACTCTGGGAATTGAAGTCCACAAACCTTAATAATAAAATATTTGTGCAGCTTTCTGAGATTTGGTGTGTTTCTGTAGTATTTCACTCTAACTACACAAACACACAAAATCTCAGAAAGCTGTAGGTGGTATTGTGTGTGTGTGTGTCAGTTGTGTTGTGTTGTGTTGTGTGTGTGTAAAGTGTGAAAGTTGGTTTTTGAGCTTTTTGTGGCTTTGTGAAGTACAGCTGCTTTTACATTGTGTGTGAGTCAGTTGTGTTGTGTTGTGTGTGTGTAAAGTGTGAAAGTTGGTTTTTGGTACCTCTTATTGTTTTTTATACTTTGTTTATTATTTTTATTATTTATTGTTACTGGCCACGCCCACCCAGTCATCTGACCACCAAGCCACGCCCACCAATTAAGCCATGCCCACCAATTAAGCCACGCCCACAGAACCGGTAGGGAAAATTTTTAGATTTCACCCCTGCTCTATACCTTAACCACTTCATCGAACTGGCTCTCTAAAGAGTCATCTAAGGTTGAGGGAATTCTTTCCTACACTTCAGAAGCAATCTGTCTATTTCAGAGGTCTTCAAACTTGGCAACTTTAAGACTTGTGGACTTCAACTCTCAGAATTCTCCAACAAGCATAGCTCCACAAGTCCACAAGTCTTAAAGCTGCGAAGTTTGAAGACCTCTGGTCTACTTTAAAGAGGTCCAGAGACGCAACATTCTAAGAACACCACCGAAGTCATTTCTTTGAAATGTCAAACCAACCATTGTTTGAAAGAGAAAGACTGGCAGTCTTGGATGCTTTCAGGATGAAGCCCAGCACCATATATTATGATTTCAGGAACATCTATACTAATTGACATGCATGACAACTAAGTCAATGCTGGCTCACTCATCAGTTTAATCTTGTCCCCAAAGCTTTTAGTATGTCCTGAACATTTTTAACATATTTAAAATATTTGTTTGCCACTTTTTTTAAGGGATTTGTATGACTTTATGAAATGCTAGACAATCATCTTCATGAATCATCTCTGCTAAAAAAAAAGTATCTGCCAATTTTTTTTATCTGCAAATGTACAGGTATGGACTAGACTGAGTGTAGGGAAGTTAACCAAACATGGTCTACCACTTTTCTGCAAGTGTCTTGAACAATTTTCAGACCATTTAGAAATTATTTAATCAGCCATCTGCATTATGCTACTAATCCCAAGATATAAAATTCCATTATGCAATAAACAATAAGCATATGAAATGTATTTAATCTTGAACTATTTTTTTCCTTTAGAAAGATTATCTATAGGCAGGCATTCAATTAAAAAAATATGGGGAGATGATGACCATTAGGTAAAGGAATACAAAGAAAGTTATCATCAGCTATGATAATTGCAGCTATGCAATACACCTTCTGAAATAATCTCTTTCCAAGGGAGCATTTTCCTTATCAATTTAAGGAATCTTTGCATGCCTGTACATAGCAAATATTTTCTAGGCACATTTTTGCTGCATGGTCATCATTTGAGGCACAGGCCAGGCAACCTATAACATAGTCAACATTTTCAATTACTATGTCTTGCAGTGAGAAGAGAGGCATTTCAGAACCAAAGATACGTTGTCCTTAAAGAACATAGAAAGTTACCATATGTGTCAATTTTTACTTTACCTCCATCAATATAATCTATTTGCACATTAATTGGTAGTGGCTCTTCTGTAATTTCAGATGGCTCGTCTACTTTAGGACAGTTATAGGGATTGAATAGCTGCTTTCGTTATTCCTGTTCTTATTGAACAATTTCTGGAATAAGCTTTTGAGAAATGCCAGCATTCCTTGGATTTATGACACCAAAAACTATTGCTCCATATAGTACTTACTACTTGGAATAAACTTTCATACAGACCTAAAAAGAGTCTATCGAAAACACATGCTACTGAGAACTTCCAGTGCCAAATACCATCAAACTGCAGGTCAGATATTGGCTTCCATACTAAAAAGTAGAAGGTGAACATTCTTGGCTTGAAATCTCCTTTCCCAAGAGGTTCTATGCACAACTGCTATAAACATTAAAATAAAGCTCCTGAAAGGGGATGAACTATGTCAAATAATTCTTTGTAAGGTCTTTAGGACCTTGATTTTCATTACATAATGAAAGGAGACTGTAAAAGTTCTAGTTTAGTTTGTAGTTCTGTAGGGCCTCAATACAAACCATATTTCAAGCGACTAAAAAAGCAGAAACGATGCCTCAATATGAAAATCAATTAGATCAAACACTTCTTTGCTGGCACAAAGCAATATTTAGGTACATTTACATGAACCAAAATAAACACATGCAAATAGTGATTCTGGGGAAGGGCTTAAAATTTTAAATATTTGCTGAAAATTTGGTGCTGGTGATTAAGAAACTTTTTTTTTAATGCTGCACTGAATTTCCAGGCTGCTTTGCTTAAAAAACAACGATGTAATTAGACATAATTTAGTTTACATGGCAAACTTAACTTCTGAACTTGAAATATACCATTGTATTTTCATTCTGCTTAAAGAACACTTCTTTCACTTTAGAAAAATGCTTTGTGGGTGATTTTTTAAATATATTTTTCCTAGATTAAAAACATTAAGACTATTTTTACTAGATTTTTAAAATATACATGAATTACATACCCATGATCCCAAAGGAGTTAAAAATTATATATACTTACTGATCCCTTTTCCATCACTCTGTTAAGCATGACAACACCGCTGCTTTTCTGTTCCCAAACCATCTCCCAAAAGTGACCACAAGTATTTGGAAGTGGACCCTGAAAAAGATACTGAACTTTCAAGAAAGAGCAGTATTCATAGGGCACAAATTTCTGAGTACTATGATCAAACAATACTTATTTAGTTAATTTCTAAATACGACATAGTGTGGCTTCCATTTCTAGGTATGTAAAATCTGGCGTCCAGATTGGGGCAATTTAGAAGCAACAACAAACGAACAAGCAATTGCAAGCTAGTTAGCTTTGTTTTTAAGTTGCCAGATTGTAATATTTAACCATGCATAGGTCAAAGCTTTTTGTACAAATAGGCAAGAATATTTAAGAAGGAATAACAGAATAATAGAATAATAGAGTTGGACAAGACCTTGGAGTTCTTCTAGTCCAATCCCCTGCTCAAGCAGGAGACTATATCATTTCAGATAAATGGTTGTCCAATCTCTTCTTAAAAACCTCCAGTATTGAATGAAGCACCCACAATGTCTGAAGGCAAGGAAGATGGGACAGAAAAGTTCTTAAGGCAAAAAGGTCACTCAGCAATATAACCTATATTCTATAGTTAATGTAACTTCTGATTTGCTGAGGTGAGGAATCATTAAAACTCATGGGTAGGAAGTTCAGTAATTTTTAACTTTTCTTGGCCTGACCAAGAAAATCAGAGACAGCTTACTCTTCCTGCTAGATGTTTATCCCATCACTTTTAAGATAACCCTCTCCTAAGTCAAAGTTTTTCCATCAAATTAAACTATACTGCACTTACATACTGAAGCACAACTATACAAAATTGATAAGAATTTAAACAATAGCAAAAACTCAAAGATAATTCTTGTTCCTGTAAGCCTGTACACTGATTTGCTTTTCTCTCACTTATCCTATCTACCATCTTCCCTCTTAATAAAAATCAGGAGCAAGCAACTTAGTATCGATGAAAATTTTGGGGCTTAAACTCAAATCGTTGCAGCTTAATGGAATGATGGAAATTGTCAACTCAAACAGTGCTCATCCAAATTCTACTAAGGCTCCTGCCATTCAGTTGAAGGATCTGAATTATTATGGATGACATAATTTACGGTACGAAGGATCTCCAACTAAATGTTAGTTTTGTGAGATAGCATTTGGGTGCTGATTCTTGAACTTTAACATGTTGCCTATATAGCTACTTTTATAAAGATTCTGCATTGAAATTTGCATGCTCTTAGATTTAATAAAATATGAAACTAAAGAACAACTTCCTCAATTTTTGCCCAGTGGCTTCTTAGTATTTTGAGATATCTGCTATATAATACAGATTTCTTTTAAAAAGACCCAGAAGATAAACCCTATGTTAATCATCTTCATCAGCTCAGATCCAATAAATTAAAGGAAAAGTGTTGAAGCAGAGCCAAATGAACAGATGAATAATTTAAAGTACCTAAGGGGACAAGATTTTATCAAAGGAAGCAGCTTTGGAAAGAGAAAATGATGTGATCAACAACCAACAGGAAGGGTGTGGCACACCACTTCCTACAGTGTGCTATTTCAGGAGTAGATAGCTTGATTCTGTTTTAATAATAATAGGCCATATGCTAGATTAGCATTCCTGAGATTAGTGTCCTCCAGATGTGTTGGATCTAAAGGCCCTTAATCCCTGGACAACATTGTCCTAAGAGTTGTCCAAGAAGTCTTCCCAAGGTATTGCCCATACTTTCAAAAAACATTCTGAGAGCTAATGAGGAAAGGATTAGTAGTTTAAGGTCAATTCTTTTAGTGAGAACTGCATACTTCCACGCTAGTTAAACTATAAAGCATGGAAATATGTGACCACATTTTGAGTGCTCAGCAACTAGCCCATATTTACAGCCATTTGCAGTGTTCCATGGTCATGTGACTGGCATTTACAACGCTTTTACTAAAAACTGGCATTTATTCTCAATTTTCAGCAAACATGCCCCAATACGAACAACGAATTTGCTTAAACAACCATGGCATTAATAACTGCCACAAAACAGACTGCAAAATTGGGACAGTCACGTGATTACAACTGTCATAACATATAACAGGTAGGCTCCATTATGACTGTAAGTCGAGGACTACCTATATCAGCAACTAGATGTCCTTAAGGCTTTAATCTAGCCATATCATAAACACTATTAGTATTCTAAAAGATCCCCAACTCTTCCTTAGTAGCATTTTGTCCTATCTGACTTGAGGGACTTTGCTGTCCATCATGATATGATGATTTTCTATCCATGCAGTGTCTTGGTAAAATACAGGAGGGGTTTATCATTGCTTTCTCCACAGTATGAAATGATACCTTTGATGTTTTCACTAAAGTCATCATCTGCCTGCAGCATCACTATTTCCCAATATCAGTGCCTGCTTGATTTAGCTAGGAGGACCTTCACACCACAGGCGATCCTGCTGGGAATATATAGTCTTGTCATATACACCTGTTGTTCTTTGCTCTATCTATCTCAGAAACACCCTCCTTCCTCACCACAATAAAGCAACATTATAGGAACTGGGGAGGTGGAAAAGGCAAAATGACCATACTACACCTATAGCATATAACTGCATGATGGGTGAAGGTAAAGCATTTCACTTGTTTTCCCGCACAATTACCAGCTGTGATCTCCAATACCAAAAAAAAACAAACCCCCCCCAAAAAACAAAAACCGAAAGACTACTATTTCTTTTCTATTATTTTCTTAAAGTTCTTACCTGTGTAAGGATGTAACTTCTGTTTGCCTCCTCCATTTTTATCAAACTTGCATTGACATAATCATTGTCACCTTGCTCCAGTTTAATTCGGCTGTGGTCAACTACAGAATGGATTAGAAACCACACAATTAAACACTTACATAATATTTATACTGTGATAAACAGCTCGTTTCAGAATAAAGAAGTAAGCTTTTTTGTTTTCAAATATATGAAACACAAAGCAAAACCTTTATTCTTAAGAAAAGTTCCTATACCATTATCAACTATTCTTGAGAAAAATATTTAATAAGATGCAATACTAGTGGTGGGTTCTACCAGTTCACTCGAACCGGTAGTGGCGGCAGCAGGAGGCTCCACCCACCCTCCTGGACGTCATCACAGATGCTCTGCGCATGCGCAGAAGGTTTTGTGCATCCGCAGAAGGGCTGCGCGCGAGCACGCACAGTTCCGAACCAGTAACAAAAGTAAGTGGAACCCACTACTGTGTGATACCATGAGCTAAATGTCACGTCCCATGTTATTTTTTCATTCTACTAATACACTGCCTTCTATAAAACTTCTCAAAGTGTTTTAAGAAACAAATTTATACTTATAAAACAGCAGTAAGTTAAAACAGAGAATAAAAAACAGGTAAGTTAATGTATGAGTTGGAACAGAAAAAAAAATCAGTTATCATTTACACAAGGAAACTCTTCAATAAACATCTAAATCAGGGGTGTCAAATTCGCGGCCCGCGAGCCAGATGCTGTCCACACCCACACCCGGTTTAGCGAAGGGAAAAAAAGTCACGATGTGTTACATAATGACAACATGACACCTTGAGTTTGGCACCCCTGATCTAAATAACAGAACAAATATTTGCTTTTTGAGGGGGTGGTGGAGATGGAATGCTCCACACAGTGACACAATCAATAAGAAGATATTTTGCAGGAGATGACCAGACTGAGCCCGAGGAAGGGGTCAAGCGCATCATCAGCCTTGAGTCCCTTTGCATCCACAAGAGATCTAAGTCCAGCCCATCTTGAATTTCATTGATTCTTATTCTTATCTTATGAGCCGTGGTGGCACAATAGTTAGAATGCAGTACTGCAGGCTACTTCTGCTGATGACCAGCTGCCAGCAGTTTGGCAGATTGAATCTCATCAGGCTCAAGGTTGACTCAGCCTTCCATCCAGGGGTGAAATCTAAAAATTTTCCCTACCGGTTCTGAGGGTGTGGCTTGGTGGGGGGGTGTCCTGTGACTGAGTGGGCAGGGCCAACTCAATGTCACTCACAGCCCTGCCCACTCAATCACAAGCCCCCCCCCACAAAGCCACACCCAAAGAACCTGTAGGAAAACTTTTTAAATTTCTATTCTTCCTTTTCCCTCTTTGCGAGATGCCTGCCTCAACCGGAAGCGACACATCCAGAAAGAGACTCTGGCCTTGCCCTGGAGCCGCTGCCCACTCGCTGCCTGCCTCAATTGGGTCAGGGAATGCATCATTCCTAGACACCAGCCTTGCCCCAGAGCCGCCGCCCACTCTCCCTTTGCCATGCCTTACCTTCCTCCCGCGGCTGGCTGCCAGGGAAGGCAAGTGCCCGAAAGTTACCAGGGCGGAGCCGCTCTCCTTGTTAAATGTGCCACTGCCATCACCACCCTGTTCCATGCGACGGCTGCGCAAGCGCACACATAATCTGCTGCTGATGAATGAAATAAACAGTGTGCACTTATGCACCCGGCTGAGGCATGTGGCGAGCACGCAGAGGCTCTGGGGAATGGCGTGTCCCTGGGCCCCAGCCTCTGACCCATGGCGAATGGTGATCGGGTGACGAGTGGGTGGCGGCTCCGGGGCAAGGCCGGAGTCTCTTTCTGGGAGTGTCACTTCTGCCTATTGGGCCACTTCCTGAAGCTGGCAGCTTCGCAAGAGGGGCCAGTGGGCTTCAGATGCAAAGGCAAGCTCTGGGACGGCAGTGGCATTCTGGGAGAGAGTGCTGCCACCACCGCATGCAGTGTCACCACCACCGCCTCTCTTGGCCCCAGCGCATGCGCAGAGGCTCAAAAAACCAGGTTACTTCCTGGTTAAAACCAGGAAGTAATGACTTCTGGGCAGGTGAGCGAAGCCTTGAGCTGCCATCGCTACCGGTTCTCTGAACTACCAGCCATCATCGCTACTGGATCGGCCGATCCGGTCCGATCCGGGAGCATTTCACTCCTGCTTCCATCCTTCTGAGGTTGGTAAAATAAGGATCCAGATTGTTGGGAGCAATATGCTGACTCTGTAAACCACTTAGAGAGGGCTATAAAGCACTGTGAAGCGGTATATAAGTCTAAGTGCTATTGCTATTGCAATTTGCTTTGACAATTTGCTAAATTGTCATATATATTTTGCCCTTTTTTGAACCTGGTCCATTTTATAAAAAAACATTTCCTAAAGTGTAGTGCCAGAAATTGTTATAGAATAGAATAGAATTTATTGGCCAAGTGTGATTGGACACACAAGGAATTTGTCTTGGTGCATATGCTCTCAGTGTACACAAAAGAAAAGATACTTTCATCAAGGTACAACATTTACAACACAAATGATGGTCATAGGGTACAATTTAACACTTAATGATACAACACTTAATGATAATCATAGGGTACAAATAAGCAATCACGAACAATAATATCAATATAAATCATAAGGATTACCAACAACAAAGTTACAGTCATACAGTCATAAGTGGAAAGAGATTGGTGATGGGAACGATGAGAAGATTAATAGTAGTGCAGATTTAGTAAATAGTTTGACAGTGTTGAGGGAATTATTTGTTTAGCAGAGTGATGGCCTTCAGGAAAAAACTGTTCTTGTGTCTAGTTGTTCTGGTGTGCAGTGCTCTATAGCGTCGTTTTGAGGGTAGGAGTTGAAACAGTTTATGTCCAGGATGTGAGGGATCTGTAAATATTTTCACGGCCCTCTTCTTGATTCGTGCAGTATACAGGTCCTCAATGGAAGGCAGGTTGGTAGCAATTATTTTTTCTGCAGTTCTAATTATCCTCTGAAGTCTGTGTCTTTCTTGTTGGGTTGCAGAACCAAACCAGACAGTTATAGAGGTGCAAATGACAGACTCAATAATTCCTCTGTAGAACTGGATCAGCAGCTCCTTGGGCAGTTTGAGCTTTCTGAGTTGGCGCAGAAAGAACATTCTTTGTTGTCCTTTTTTGATGATGTTTTTGATGTTAGCTGTCCATTTTAGATCTTGCGATATGATAGAACCTAGAAATTTGAAGGTTTCTACTGTTGATACTGTGTTGTCTAGTATTGTGAGAGGTGGAAGTATGGAAGGGTTTCTCCTAAAGTCTATCACCATTTCTACGGTTTTGAGTGTGTTCAGTTCCAGATTGTTTCGGTTGCACCATGAGGCTAGTCGTTCAACCTCTCGTCTATATGCGGATTCGTCATTGTCTCGAATGAGATCAATCACCGTTGTGTCATCTGCGAACTTCAGTAGGTTAACAGATGGATCGTTGGAGATGCAGTCATTTGAAGAGAAGTGGGGAAAGCACTCAAAACAAAGTGGGATCAGACCAATGAAGGATAGAGTGCTTCAGATTCTTGTAGAGAGAGCTTTTGCATGCAATAAACCTAGTCATTTGAACCATGTTGCTCCCTAATTTATTGCGCCTGACATCTATGTGCAGATGCATGCAATATCACACCCAATTTCAGTAATCATGTAGATTTAAAATGAGTACCTCAGTTTCAAGTTACTGGAGGTTTTATATGCTGCTTAGCAGTTAAATGGTAGCCAATCCAACATTCAAGATTTCCATTAGAATTATTTCAGCACAGAATGCATATAACATTCAACAACAAAATAGCTGAATTTTGTCCTAGTAGCAGCTTCCCAAACAGGTACATGAATGGTCCCATGTAGAATGCTCTACAGTAAGCTAAATGTTGGATTATCAGCACATGGGTAACATTAGTTAATTTACCTGTAACCAGGAAAACCAGATGAAGCCAACAATGGCTGCTCCTAGCAATATAAACCATCCCAGGCTCTAAAAATACCGAAGAACAACCTCTAACCATTTTTTAAAAATTGTGTATAATCTTATTTAGAACAAGCACAATACAACGAGACATAGAGATTTGCTAATGTAGATTTTACCATCTTATATGCAGGTTTTTATAATCTTTTCCGTAAACCATTATTTCATTCTCAGGAGAAACTGAAATCTCTATCATAAAAATACTTAATTGCTTCGCCTAAATTGTCATATACATATATATATTGTTCAGTTAACATTTCTTAGAACCCAATCCACCGATTATCAATATTCAAAGCGCTCTGACAGTAACTGCACTCTGTTTTAAAGATCTAAAGTTTGTTCCCTTTAGCCCACCCAGATATAAAAGAATCCCTTCATTTTACAGGAAAACCAAACTGACTGGAAGCCATTTTATCTAAAACAAACAAAATCAATGGTGGTTACCATAAAAAGAATCTCCAGAACTGATCAGTAAGCAAAATTATGTGCAACACTATAGCATGTATTGAGTTTTCCTGGAAGGCTCAACAGATTTTTCGTCTATTAAATGATTGTAGAGATTTTCTAACATATGGAGAAGAACAGATTGGCAATCTGAATGTGTAGCACACATGACAGTCAAAGCTCCTGAGTAGATGACTGTAGCACTTGGAGATGAGCAGATGCAAAAGATAACCAAGGCCGTGATGTGAATGGGAGACAAAATTTTAACCACAAATATTTGATTTTTAAATCCCCTTTTACCATCTCCCACCCAAACTCATTTCTTATGATTTAATGAGAACATTTTCGTAAGCTCCCCCCCGCCCCCGGAATTAAGTGCCATATGTCATAGCCACTATTTCTACATAACACCCTTCCAGATAGCTTATGGATCTTTTCAAAGTTACAAATTTCTAGTTTCCTTGTTGATAGATTTCAGTTTTTTAATTGCTTGATCAGCCTTATTGCTCTTTTCTGAATCTGTTCCATTTTATCAAAATATTTCCTAAAGTGTGGTTCCAGAAATGGTTATGACACTCAAAGTGGGAACAGACCGATGAAGGATACAATGGAGCTATTGTTTCCCGTTTTGTGGGACCTATATTTCCTTCAATGCAATCTAAAATTGATCTTTTTACATATCACAATGCCAACTCACATTTACTGCATAATTAACTATAATCCCAAAATATTTTTCTGATGTATTTCAACATTTTTAATTGTTAAATTTACAGTGGTGGCCATTTCAACCTCCTTTCCAAAGCCCTGCATATTTCATGCACATTTTGGTCTCTTTTTGTTGTGCTCTTTGCATGGTATTTCTGCTCCACCATGAGATAATTCAGAGCAGCAAGCCATGATCCAGGTGTGTAAACTCTTCTATATAGGATTATTTTATCTAATCTCTGAATATAAATGACTCTTTACAATTACACAATTCTCTCCTGCATAGTGCTCTTTCAGAAACCCTATTTTGCAATTCCCAGAATCTCATCTGACTATAATTGCAAGAAACTGGCTGCCAAGTTTCTGAGATTTTTGGAATAAGGAATACAAGAACTGTACCGTAAGCCCTAAAACAGGCTTAACGTAATAAAAAATGCAATGAATAAAAATCTTCTAGCTCAGAAAGTCCTGGCTTACAAATTTTCATAAGGTGACCCTACTTACTTGATATCTCACTCACATCAGACTTCAGTAACTTGAAATGTCTTTGAATGTTAGTATTCAGTAACTCCCACATATTAAGTAAAGCATCCACAACTAAAAATGTTGCACATGTCTTACATACAATTGAGCCCAACACTTCTGTTGCTGAGACATTTGCTAAGTGAGTTTTGCCACATTTTACGACCTTTTTTTTGGTCACAGCTATTATATAAGTCACTTTTTCAGTGCCATTGTAACTCTGAATAGTCACTAAATGATTTGCTGTATGTCAAAGATTACCTGTACTGTGATGCTAATTCAAAGATTGGCATTACATCTGAAAAACCCCATTCCTTTGAGTTTTTTAAAATTATATTAGAAAATTAGAAAAATAATAATGCTACATCTGGAAGTTGAGTCATGGCAACTGGACTTCTATCTAGTTCAAGGGTCCTCAACCTTGGCAACTTTAAGACTTGTGGACTTCAACTCCCAGAATTCCTCAGCCAATAAAGCTGGCTGAGGAATTCTGGGAGTTGAAGCCCATAAGTCTTAAAGTTATCAAGGTTGGAGACCCCTGATCTAGTTGACATGACACAACTTCCAGACAACTCTACCTGGTTGACTGAGAATCTTCACTGACCACAATGCTATAATTTTTGTAAATAAATTGAGAAGGTCACAATACTTACAGGGGCTGACATCTCTGTACCTGTTGCGATTTTTGTTTTTCGGATGCTTGGCCATTTTACACGGAAAGTCACTGGCTTCATGTTTGATTTCCTAGAAGAAAATAAAAGAAGTCATTGATATATGCTAAGACTTGTGCATATTACTGCCTGATTTGAACTGTTGGTTCAGAAAAATCACTGAGAGCTAGTGGCTTATCATTGTACATGATTCTGTTTGCTCTTAACAAGCTCTGTACAAAATTTCCAAATAATGACGGTTTTTAAAATTAATTGTGGCAAAGATTCAAGGCATGCATTACAGACTAGCGGAATATTATCATTACTGAAAATAAATTTGAAAATGTATGAGAATGTTAAGAGAAAGGTATCATGTTTCATTAGATTTACAGCATAAAGTACAATTTTACTGCTGAAATAAAAAAGCAACAGAATATGTACTGGGGCGGCACAAAGACAGAAATGCAAGTAGAGCAACTGAACAAGGATATCTACAGGAACACATATGTTTCTTGCTATCCTACATGCCACCCTTTCATATATGCATATTAACAGCTAAAGGCTACAAATGCCTGGTTAAGATAAGAGCATAGGTTTCCTTGAGTCATCAGCAAGCTACACAGGAGCTGTCAATGTTAAAAGAATGAGGCATATTGTACTTCACAGCAGCAGTAGAGTTGTTACAGCCATCCAATTTTGGCACTGATCATTCATTTCTCTGGCAACTCACATAAAATCCAACGTTCACTGTAAGTAACATTCTAACAAAAGCTATGTGCAAGATCAATCAAACCTGTACACTGTACGTCAGGAACTTAAAACAAAAAACAAAGCATGCATAACTTAACAATGCAGGAATTAAAAATAAAGAGAAAGAGAGAAGTTACAGGATTTTCACTTGAGACAAGACTTGGAGTGAAGCCATTCTTTAACTTATACAGTTAGCTAAATAAATGCAATATGTATAACTAAATAAATGTGAGACAGCTTACACTAAGGCCGCACAAGTTTGTATTTTTCCATAGCCCAGGGGAGAACTTACAGCCCTCCAAGATGCTGTTGGACTACAACAATGGATGGTTTTTCTCCATCCTCTTAAGAGTTAATCATTTTTAGCATCCATTCTCTTTTTAATCTTTGAACTGTGCCTTTAAAATTTATGAGCCATGTTGAGTGCTCATTTGAGCAAAGGCAGAATATAAATCAGATCCTGCTCCTAGACCAAATGGACACTGCTGGCTGCAGCTGAAATTGGAAAGCTCAAGGTTTCCTTACTTCTACTGTAATCTCCTTAAATATAAGATACAATATTTTGTGCCAGATCAAAATCCAGTTCCTTTTCCCTCTCCATATTTTAGTCAAATTACAGTACCAAAACTAAAGGATGCTTTGAAAACCCTCTCAGATATGAGCACACTGAAATTTTCTGACAGTGAATGGTCCATGTTTCTTGCAGGGACTGGGAAAATGCTGCTATTGAAGGAAAAGCAACAGCAATAACAAGTCTTGGCCCACAAGAAGTGACCAACAATTAGTTGTAACAGCTTCTCAGAGAGGGCAGTGATTCTCAATCATTCTCAAAGACCCACTGCATGAAACTGATTTTCCAGAACAATTTCAAATTAGTTTCAAGCTTGATTTTAAAATAATAATAATAATAATAATAATAATAATAATAATAATAATAATAATAATAATAATAATAATAATAATAATCATCATCATCACATATTTTAATTTGTATACCGCCCTTCTCCCGAAGGACTCAGGGTGGTGAACAGCCAAATAAAATACAAACAGAAACATACACAATATTAAAATATTAAAATATTTAAAAACACCCTTAAGAAACTTATTCAATTAGCCAAAAAATTTAAAATAGCATTACACCCTATAAAATTACAGAAATTTAAAACCCATTAAATTCAATTAAAATTTAAAAATCAGGCCAGTCCAGCCATACGAAATAAATAGGTTTTAAGTTCGCGGCGAAAGGCGAAAGGCAATAGACTGGATCTTTTCTTCTCTGTTAGCTTTAAGCTATTTTTAACCTTTTGAGAAATGCCTTTTTCACATTGTATGAATACTCTATATCAGTGATGGCTAACATTTTCCGGACCGAGTGCCCAAAGCGCACATGCGCGAGTGCACACACATTTGCCCAAACCTCCAAACTGCAATGCACATGCATCCCCTGCATGCGCCCAGCCCCCCATATGCCTGCCCTCTGCATGCACAGCAGAGACCCGATGACCAGATGGCCAGTGGAAAGCCCGTGTGCATGCGTGGCAGAGCTGAACTAGGGCAATGGCTCACGTGCCCACAGAGAAGGCGCTGTGTGCCACATGTAGTACACGTGCCATAGGTTCGCCATCACAGCTCTATATCTACCATAATTAGAATCATTCTGAATGGTTTGATTTCTTATGCTGAATCACCTTAGGAATGCTATTGTAGGGTAGCCTACATATTGGAAACAAATGAACGAATACCAAATACATGCTTACAAACAGAAGCATAATATATCTTCGAAAGAATAGCATAGGGACATTGCCAAATCTAATCTACTTTTTAAACCCCCAGCCAGTGCAGGGCAAGGCTTTTCTAGTTTCATATCAATTTCTATAGCAAAGCACTTTTCCTTGGTAATGCTTGGGGAAGATAATTCTCAACTGTTGTCCTATTAGCTTTACAGAAGGTTTTATACTCTCTGGATAAGGGCATCCTATTACATCCTTTACTAAAGTTAAAAGGACAAATGTGTTTGCTTTTTCAATTCACCAGGTATGTTTGAAACATAGAATAGAATAGAATTCTTTATTGGCCAAGTGTGACTGGACATACACAAGAAAGGCGATCTATTTCTGAGTGGCACAAAACTAAACAAAGTTCCCTTATTGGTGAGATGGGCAGCGTATAAATTTAACAAATAAGAAAATAAATATTCAAAGGTAGAGGTCACAAATGACCAACGTTTTCACTTTTGCACAAGTTGTCATTTCCAAAATGTAAGCAGTAAGGAGTTCACAGATTTTACATGTGTGAGAACTGCACAGCCCTCATTTCAATGCAGAGTATAAAGTCAATACATGACCCAATACATTATGGAGGGATTTTTGATGAGCAAGCAGGATAATTCAAATATAATCAGTCATGGTTTTAATCTTATCTAGTACACCTTGGCAGAGATTTATTCTCTATTCACATTATGCTGGCCTCAGTAGTTTAAGAAAGAGAAAAGTGGTGCATTTTCCATATAGTGTCAGAAGCAGAAGTCTTGCTCTTCTTTTCCTAAGTTATTTCAATACTTATACAGTTTGAGGATGAGTAATAGGATATCAACCGCCTTATGTGCTTGAATCATTTAAGAAAAATAGGTTTATTAGCAAGCACAGCATATGAGTGGGTAGGAAAGGCAGCAGAGGGTTGACTGATCACTATTTCCCATCTCATCTGCCTTTCTTGTAAGACTAAATGGAACAGCTTCCCATTTCCCTCATGAGTAAAGGAGTCTACTTATAGTATATATGAAGGGGGTTTAGATCAAGAATGAAGGGAGCAGAAATGAACATGGCAGCACCATCATCTTCTTACCAGGTCTTCCAGATGCACCATAATGGATTACTACATTCTTGGGACTCTAAAGGTTCATGGCAACTGGACCAAACTTTGTTAATCTGAGACGTTTCATTGCTCATCCAAGCAACTTAATCAGTCAGAGCAAAATTAGTTAGGCAGAGAATAGAATAGAATAGAATTTTTTATTGGCCAAGTGTGATTGGACACACAAGGAACCAGAGAGTTGTTGGAATGTACCAACTTGTGTCACACCAATGTCAGGGGTTTCTTCCCAAAATGGCTTGCAAAATGTCAATGAAGACTCAATCATCCAGGCCAAAGATGTCTAAAGGTGGAATTATGGCAATTGGACCAAACTTTATTAACCTGAAACGTTTTGTTACTCATCCAAGCAACTTCATCAGTCAGAACAAAATTAGTTAGGCAGAGAATCAGAATTGGAATGTACCAAGACTCAATCATCCAGGTCAAAGTCTAAAGGTTGAATCATGGGAATGGGACCAAATGTGGGAGCGTTGAGCATGCTTTTTTTTTAAAATGTAATGTTTTTAAATATGTTTTTTAAAGTGGCTAATTTTGTTAATCCATAAGAACGAAATTCAAGTTTCAGTTCTAGAATGGGTGGTTGAATCAGGAAGTAGATCCTTATAGCTTTGACCTCCAGAGTGCCCCTGAATGTTCAGGTTAATTTCCCCATATTCCTCCATATTCCTCAACCCAAGAATGTCAGAGAAAAATACGGTGACTTAAGTCTTGAGCCCCATTTTAGCAGTCTTTATCTTTCCCCAAACTTGGCGTACTCTAGAAGTATTGGGATTATATCTCCCAAAATTTCCGGTTACTACAATCATCACATGTGAGGCAATGAAAATTAAGAAGATATGTGAACTAGGATGGGAAGAAGCAGCAATAACAACAATAACAAAACCCCAAACACAAAGCTGAAAGATATTGCATCCCTACTTATTTTTAATTCTGTCTTCTGCCTCTTTATTCCGTCATTCACATTTTTTGGATTAGAAAATGCAATTTATGGGTCAAAAGGAGTCCCCCATTCCTAATTATCATCTTCTACTTGGTGTGGAGAAATTTTCAATAAATATTGTAAAGTATTGTCCAACCAGAAATTCCCTCTAATCAGGTAGTCATTATTTCCATTACTGAGATCGAAAAAGATTTCATAGTAGTTATGTGGCTCATTATAGTGCATTAAGATTTTGTTAGAATGGGGCCAAAGTCTGCAAAAGGAAACTATAATAATTACAAAACATATTAAAGAATTCAGGTCAAACTTCTTTTATGTAATCCTGTTCTAGAATTACTACATTCAAAATGGCTTTTCAAACGACTGCTACTGCAAATAAGTTTATTGAACAAATGAGAAGTACTACAAGTAGCCCCCCAGTTACAATATGACCAGTCGCTTAGCAACCAAAGTTGTAACAAATCCCCAACCTGGATTTAAAGCACACATGACTGCATTTTAGGTGCTCAGCAAGCAATCAACATCTCTGGTTGTTTGCAGTGCCCCCAGGTCATAGCGTCCACAATTTACACTGTTTCTGGTGGAATCCAGTGTTAACTTCTTGTTTCTGGCAAAAACTGCCCCATAGGATAATGGATTCACTTAACTATTGTAGTGTTTGCCTAATGAAAACTACACAAAACATGTAATTGGGATTCCATGATGACCAAGTACATCTTCTTTACTCAAACTGCATATACCCTCAAGAGAGAATGCCAGAATTTTACAATTTGGGCAATTTAAATCTATCTATCTATCTATCTATCTATCTATCTATCTATCTATCTATCTATCTATCTATCTATCTATCTATCTCCAAACCAGGAAACCTAGGATATTTATTATACTACTGTGTATTCCTGAAAATAAGACCCTGGCTTACATTTTTTTTGAACCCTAAAATAAGCACTTGGCCTTATTGCCATGCGCTCAAAAGCCCTATTGGGCTTATTATCAGGGGATGTCTTATTTTGGGGGAAACAGGATAGTAGAACCAACAGCACTATCTGAATTTCCAACATCTATAATACAATTCTACAGTGCAAAAAATAAGAGGGAAACATCCTAATATAGTGTGTGTTTTATGACATGCGGGGAAAAGCACAATATAAGGGAAATTGGGCAGCAAAACTGTTATTCTTGCTGTGACTTTACTCATGTTAGCTTTTACTAACTTGAAAGCACAGAATTGCTTGTTAAAATTGTGAAGAAGTAAATAAGAGACTGTGATCTTAGCACTGCCAATGTACCTTTGCAACATGGCTTTCCTAGAAAACCCTTGTTGATTTAGTGTTCAGTAATTTGATACCTGCTGCAGTGAAGCAACACACCCAGCAAACCACAGACTACTGTCAGAGAGCCAGAGCACTGAAACAGCCAGCCAGTATGCAAACTAGATGGAACCATTAAATCATGCTGTCCCTTGGAAGAGGCTTTACAGAGAAACTCATTCCATGGTGTCATTACATTGTGTTGACACTGGCCAAGCAAGTATTCATTCCTAGGTCTACCATCTGTGGCCAAGTTAAGAATGGATGGGTATACACAAGATTTGTTGGGTGTTGTAAAATAGCCCTCTGCTGGAAAATTGTTGAAGACATTTAAGGATTGCCTGGAAACTGCATAACTCTTGTTCTGGCTGCCTTTAGAACAATGGAAGTAAAGTAATATAAAGGTAAAGTTTTTATTAGACAAGAAATTATAGGCAAGCTATTTGTTTCATACTAATATGAGATCTTAGGCAGAGCAAAAATAAATAGGAAGGAGACATGCCAATAAGACTGACCCTCACAGATGCAAAATAATTTAGAGAGTTAGCAAGAAGATGTGAATAATACTCTAGCAATGTTTAACTTGTATACTTTACAGTATAACAGTAAGAGTGTAACACAGTTGGAAGGGAAGGGTCCAGGAAGGTCTTCTAGTCCAACCCCTGCTCAAGCAGGACACCCTATTCTATTCCAGACAAATGGTTGTCCATTCTCTAGCAAAAAAAACTATTGAGATTGTTCTGCCCCCCCCCGCCCCAAATTGGTAGATATTCTTCTCAGCAACCATACACCATTTTCATTTATTCTAGCTTCCTTTGTTTATTTATTTACTTAATTAAAATTATATTTTTTAAAAAAATAATGATTTCATGAGACAGGAAGGCTGGTGGCAAATCTGATGGTACTTTGGTAATACCCTTCAGACAATACTCATTCTAGTTTCCTAATGGGAAGCTTTAAAAAAATATTCCTTGCACATGGGACCAATTTTTCTTTCTTTGAACAAAAATCTGTTAGTGGACTGCCCAGTTACCTAGGAACACAGGATACCGTACAATCCTAAATTTAGATCATTTTTCTATCTAGATCAGTGATATTCTTTTGTCTGGTGGATGAAAGAGACATCCATTGAATTCTTCATTGGTGATATTAAATTAGAAGGAATAGACTTCTGCTTCTGCTGATAATTGATAGTATTAATTCCAGACCATATACTCAATCATCCTGATTTTAGCCTTCTGAATGCATTTTGAGATGAGTTTCTCCAGTATTCACGGCATGGCCTTTGAGTGTTGTAATCTCAACATGTATAGAGGAAAAGATTATGAGTCATGTTGACTTAAAGTATATGATTTATGAACTTATGAAAATACACTTTATGAAGTTGGATCATCATCCAAATAGGTAACAGCAAATTTGTTCTCCAGTTCAGTTACCTTAAATTCTTTGAGGTAGAGATTTCACATATAGGGGAGGACTTTCATATACTTTAAGCAAAACATTTGTCTTGCCATTAACCAGTGGCCTTTGATAATATTTACAAACTTCACAGCATATATTTCACTATTTCAACTTGTAGCTCTATTTATTAATAGATGGAAGTTTATCAAAGAGAGATCCAACCTAGAACTAAGTTTAAATTTAGGGTGAGAACAATTAACCAGTGAAACAGCTTGCCTCCGGCAATTGTGGGTGCTTCATCGTTGGAAGTTTTAAAGAAGAGATTAGATATTTTATACCTCGCCATGCTCATCATAGCAGCCATTTTGTGACTGCCCTTGTGGCATAATGCTAACATTGCAAATATGTCTGCTGATCAAGAGAATTGTGGCCTATAGCTTAACACTGTATTGTGTTTATTATCATATAAAAAGTGGTATTTGAAAAGCTGTATGCATGATTGTTTGCATCAAAAAATATTCATCCATGATGATAAAAGAATAATCTGAATTACTGCTTCCAGTTTTAATAGAATAGAATAGAATAGAATTTTTTATTGGCCAAGTGTGATTGGACACACAAGGAATTTGTCTTGGTGCATATGCTCTCAGTGTACATAAAAGAAAATAACGTACCATATTCAATTATCTGTTCAATAATTCACTTCCTGATCAATTAATGAGACCCAGTGGAGATATCAACAGGATTATCTACGATTTTGGTTACAATCCAATTTGAGACTGTTAACTCAGAACTTTGTCGAGAAAAACTATCTTCAAGCAAGTCTGCTTAAGTTCAGATAACCTTAAGCAAGCCTGCACAACTTAGAAGGAACGTTTTGGGGCATATTATTTTAAAATGTTTTTTTCTTTGACTTTAAAGTGATTTCTCTGGAAACAAAACTGAGGAAAGTATCTGGGTAAATCTGCTGCCTCTTTTGTGGCCAGTTTTCACTTCCTTGCATAGACAGCCCCAGATGTACTCACAACAAAATTTCATGAATTTGAAGAAGTGGACTCTGGCCCACAAAACATACTCACAGGAAGTTTAATTTTAGAAAATAAGTAGTGCTGATTTCATTCCAAATCACCCCTACGGGAACTATTTCTAGAGCTGAGGATTTTTCTGGCCAACATAAAATATACATTTTATGAAAGAATTAATCTTGACAAGAATGTTTACATTTATTAAAAAAAGATTGTATAGTTTGGTGACAAATCATAGCAGGTAACATTATAGAATTTAGGGAGAAAAAGGAAATTTCCCAAAGTTTGCACTTGTGTATTCCTATAAGAGAGGATTAAATTGCACACCAAGCTGGATCAGGCCATTTAATCAAAGCTAAATCATAACTACTGTAATGAATCAAATTTTAGTTTAGTGTAGTGTGTGAAGTCACAGTGTATGATTAATTTATAGTCCAAAGCTGTATATTGAACAAGTCTAGAGAATTGGATTGATAGTTCGGTCAAAGTTGGATCATATGTAGCACAAACCCAATCACTCTGTGAATATACATGTCCCAGGATAATGTTGTAGGATCCAATCTGAGCTGGTCACTGGGACCAAGTTTTTAGTCTTCCAAGCTTTCAGGCTTGTGCCGGAACCCATCCTCAGGGAACTTCTCTCTCTCCAGAATGTGTGCACTGGGCTATTCTATGCACTGTATTTATATGGTATCATTAGTTGTGGTTTTCTTATGCCACTGCACCCTTAGCTCCTGTAAGCTGGTGGTAAATCAGCACTCCTGTTGACTGACAAGGGGTCCATTCCCAAAAGCTTTAAAGAATAAACTTTTGGTCTTGGTGACTGACTCAGATTGGATCCTCCAGCCACTTTGTGTTGAACAGCATCTGATCATATGATCCATGAACTCACAAGCAGCACACGGAGATGACAATCTTCTTCTAGTGTTTCTCCTTAACAGCTGGAAGTTGGGACCTGCTGCCTTTGATTCTAATCGTAACATGCATCAATGTCTATTGCAATGATTTTTTTTAATTCAACTAAATTTCTGAGTATCACCATAGCACAGCTAGTCAGTAAATTCTATAATTTAACTACCAGTATGTGTTGATACACTATAACGCTTCCTTTTATTAGTTTTTTATCTGATTCAGTAAATGACCTTGGATTTTAACAGTGTAAAAGACTGAATAAAAATATGTTTTCAACTATACTTTCTATCTCATGCTATTTTTTCTACCTTTATTATATGGCATGGGCAATGCAATCCACAACCAAGGCATTCAGAAATAGCCTTTAATATGATATCCTCATATATGGTGTCAGGGCTCCCTACTTTCAATGCAAATCTATGTAGACCCCCCCTTTAAGACTGTCCTTGTCCTAGACATTTCATGGCTATTTCAAGCTGATGATTTCCAGACACGTTCACCAATAATTCCTTTAATTCTTAGCTTAAAAGATTTATCTCAAAACCATTCAAATGCACCTCTTTCTGCTGTCCCCAGACAGATTCTTCCATAAAAATGAATTTTTAAAAAATGCTGAGTTTTTCAGAGGACAGAGCCATGAGGTGTGAGGCATGTCAAACTGAGATTAGCGTATGTCAACAGAAGCAACAGCAGCTGAACTGCAACTGTCTACTAACAAAGGAGTCTGTGAAAATTGCCTTGCAATTGTAAGATGAGAAAGGGACAATTGTCTGTTTTCAGGGACTGTGTTCCTTTCAGTGGTCAGAATAAGCTGTTACCATGAAAAGGCTGTCTGCTTCATGCTGAGAACAGCTGATAGGCTTGGAGTTAATTTTCAATTGTGAAAAAATAGATCTAGAAGATTTTATCTAGCAAAAGTAAGATCTTCAGGCAGAATTAGGAGTATGAAACCAATTTAATTTTTTCCCCAATTTAGATCGTCCATCATATTGGTCTCTTTCTTTCATCCATTCTCTCCTCAAGAAAATAATTAATTAGTTGTATAAACAAAAAGTAAAAAAAAAAACACTACGCATTTCTGTTGTTGTTCTATTTCACAGTCGGATATCCTTCATTTAGCATAGAGAAGAAAATCATTCTTAGTGTCCCAATAAACACTACCAAAAATAAGGTCATTTTGATAAAAGAATAATTCCATTAAGCAAACAAAATTCGGTAGACAGCATAGCAGTTTGAAACAAGACAAATCAAAAGTGAAGCAATATAGCATACCAGAATGATCTGTGAACATATACTGTATCATTGACCTTGTAGGCTTTGTGCACAATACTCAGCAAGGCTAATGAGTTGGCTTCATACTATCCAAAGGCAGAGATATAGAGACAAGCCAGCAACCACCAAATCTTATAAGGAACAAGATCCTTAAATAAACTTATTTGTTTGACTCCAAAAACAGCAGGGAAAGAATCAGCAGAGCAAATGATGGTGTTACACAACTATCCTCAGACATAATGGCTTGTTTGCAAAATGATGTGGACAGCAATATGAGACTAATTTTCTGCAATTTTTGCTTCTTCCTTTATTTTTCTTATATGCATATCTAAATCTCCAGAAAGTGTAAAAGCCCCCGAGGGAAGCAGAACACAGCCACATTGCCTCTTCCTCTTTTTGAAGGCTACCACACTTGTCTAGAATGCCAGCAGTAACATGAAGGTGAAAAAAAGCAACTGTGCGGTGAACATCATCAAACAGAAGGTGTGGAAAGTGAAAGAGAGGAAGGAGTTGAAGACAGCTAGAAGAGCTTGGTGGGCAGCACATTTAACAAGAGCAGCAACAGCAGAATGATCAGCATCAATGGCTAGGTTTTAAAATCGTTGAGGAATAGACCCAGAAAATCCCAAGGGACAGCTTGGGAGGTTTGTTGTTGTTGTTGTTAGTTGTGAAGTCATGTCCAACCCATCACAAGCCCATGGAAAACATTCCTCCTTCCTTCCTGTCCTCTAGCATCCTCTGGAGTCCATTTAAGCTCATCCCTACTGCTTTAGTAACTCCATCCAGCCACCTCATTCTCTGACATCCCATTCTTCTTTTGCCCTCAATCTTTTCCAGCATTAGGCTCTTCTCCAGTGAGTCCTTCCTTCTCATTAGGTGGCCAAAGTATTTGAGTTTCATCTTCAGGATCTGGCCTTCTAAAGAGCAGTCAGGGTTGATCTCCTCTAGGACTGACTTGTTTGTTCGCCTTGCAGTCCAAGGGACTCGCAGGAGTCTTCTCCAGCACCAGAGTTCAAAGGCCTCAATTCTTTGGCGCTCAGCCTTTTTTATGGTCCAACTTTCACAGCCATAGATTGCAACTGGGAAAACCATAGCATTGACTATACATTGGGAGGTTAGCAGCACCAGTGACCGAGAACCTCAGAGATGCTTGCAGCAGCACCTGGAAAAAGTAGCAGCCAGAGCAACCATGATGTAGCATCAAAAACCACAGGGATGATTCGGTAGGACAGTATTTGGTATGTACAAAGCATTCTATTCCTCCTTCCTTTCTCTTTCAGTGAAGCCCAGTACTGTGGTAAGCCTTGGAAAAGAGACCCAGGCAGTTAGCAGAGAACATCCAGAAGTCTAAAGATTCAGGATAAATCCTAAAGAAGTGAAGTCAGCATAACAGCACCTTAAGACTGGAAGTTGCTCAGAGATTCCGCTTACCTGACAGCAGAATACCAAGAAAGGAAAAAAAGAACCTGCGAGAAATTAGTATGTGACTTTGTTGATGATTGGGAGAATAGACATAAAGAGAATTTAGAGCAGGCACCGCAGAATACTAAAAAAATAAGAACAGTTATATAGGTAGAACTATAGGAGAAAGATAAGGTAATAAATAATTACAAAGACATGTAAGCAATAGGAATAAGACAAAATAGGGATATATAAATAAGATGAAAATTACTCTGGATATAAATATAAAGAAACATAGAGGCAAGAGGCTAAAAACGGGACATGTATTCAACAAACTTCAAAAAAGGAGAACAAGGACTTTTTTTAATTTTCAAAAAAATATGTATTTGTCCCTGAAGCAATGAATCACATCCAGTTTGGAAGTTAAAAACTTTTCCTGTGTCCTTAAGATTATGAATCCATTTGATTTTTCCATATTTCTGCATAAATATGATCTAAAACATGTGCTTTTGGAAACATTTAGTTGTAGTTATTGCTGTCAAAGGGGAACACCCAGTTACTGAAAGCAAAGGTTCACAAACGTTTGACATACACAGTTCTATAGCTCTGTGTCATTTTCGTCATATGAGGAAACAAGTGTAATGTTTTTCACCCATTAGTTTAATTGGGAACTCTTTATCCAGTTTCAGGTTAATATTTATGGAGAAATGTTGAAAATTCAAAAAGGTCCACAAAGTTTTTAGCACTGTATGTCTTGCTTGAAAGAATCTAGGACAAAGTGGTGGCAAAGATGGGGTGGGATAACACAGAGATGGGTAATAAATCTCTTCCGTGAGTATAAAGAAGGGCTGAGGAAGTTTCTAGAAGGAGGGAGTTGGAACTATGTAGGACAAGGGCATTGCAATTGCCAGTGTTTTCTCTCCTGATGCCAACATCTGCATGAAAGTAAAGGTAAAGGTTTACCTGTCCAGTTGTGTCCATCTCTAGGGGGATGGTACTTATCTCCATTTCTTGACCAACAGAGTCAGCATTTCTGAAGACACTTCCATGGTCATGTGGCCAGTATGACTATACACAGTATGGTGAGTATACTCCAAGGCACACAGAATGCTGTTACCTTCCCATCAAAGTGGTACCTATTTATCCACTTGCATTTGCATGCTTTCGAACTGCTAGGTGGACAGGAGCTGGGGCAAGAATGGGAGCTCATCCAGTCACATGGTACTTGGGTCTTGAACTGTTGACCTTCTGACTTTCTGGTTGATAAGCCCAGCATCTTAACTGCTAGGCCACCACACCTTCTGCCAGAGTTCTCTCTCCTGATTCCAACATTTGCATGTATGCATCCACACCATCTGTTTTCACACACATGAAAACATTTTTTTCACATGCTACCAGAGTGCTCAGTTTTTGGGTATAGGAAAAGATCATCTTGAATCCAAGAAAAGGGTTGGGGTATTTCTTACAGGTCCCCCCCCTTTCCCTTATTCCTTTCTGATATCTTCTTTAGGGGTGGGGTGGGGGTTGCCTTCAAGTCAGTGTGAACTCCTGGCAATTACTTAGACAAGTCCCTACAGTTTTCTTGGCAAGATTTCAGAAGTGGTTTTCCTTACCTCGATCCTGAAAGATAGTGACTGGCCCAAGGTCACCCAACTGGCTTCATGCCTAAAGTGGGTCTAAAACTCCCAGTCTCCTGGTTTCTAGCCTGCTTGCTTAACCACTTCACCAAGCTGTCATGCCATCACTTTAACCCTTTTCCTTTCTTCACTCCCTGCTACCCACGTTCCTGGCTACCTTCATACCTTCCTGGCATGAAGTAATCTTAAATCAGGATTACTACCTTTCTCAGCAATAACTCAAAAGGCTTTTGCAGAGAACTTCCTGAGCTATACATGCAGAGTAGCAGGAAACTTAGTATAGGGATGCAAAAGTAATTTCCAATATGGGGTTTTTCTCCCAACTGTGGCACATTATGGGGGAAAAATATAAAAATCCCTACAAAGATAAATGGGAATGTTGTCAAAAGGACTGATTGATACTGAGGACATGTGAAAACAAGTCCATTCCCTTTAGTAAGAGGATCACAATGAATAGGACTCATTTCTCCACACACACCCAGCCACAGGGTGACCCAAAGCTAGCCTCCTCACACAGAGGTCTTGTGTAACACATGCCAGTGTTAAAAGAGTAAAACATAGCGCAAGAGTACTTAAAATCAGACTGTTATATAAATTTGTAGTGTTAAGTAAATAATTAGTCTGAAGAGAGCAATAAGCAGAAGTACAGAGTAATGGGTTAGGTAGATGATTGATAAAGAGGAACACACAATACAAGGAACAGAATAATAGGAAATACGGACAACATGTTTCTCAACTTTGGCAACTTACTAGTTGGAGAAGTTTGGGAATCTTAAAGTTGCCAAAGTTGGAAAAAAAAAACTGGGTTAGAAAACACTCAGGAATTATATAGGTACAGCATAAGAATGATTAATGGCAATAACTGAGAGTTCAAGACAAGAATACCAACGAGAAATAAGCAGATGTTTTCTGAGAAAATGTTTATTAGTCTCTGAAGCAATAAACCACAGCCAACTTGGGAGTTAAAAAAGCAACCCTGTGTACGTGTGCTGTGTCACCCCTAAAAGAACACACAAAACTCTTGTCTCTCTGCTAGTTAGAAAAATGGATCTTTCTCCACTGTAGTTGCAGGGAGTAGGGGATGAAGTTTCTGGGGAAAAAATCCTGAAAAAGCAATCATAAAAAATATTTTTGGAGGAAAAAAAATTAAATCCATGCATGTTTTTATAATCCTCCCAGATAAAATAGTTCACAGGGATGTTGTTATCAATGCTTACCCCATTCCTAGTATTCTGTAGCCTGGTGAAGGGCAGGAATTGATTCACCATTTTTTAGAAAAAAATGCAACAAGGCCGAGAACTAAAAGGCCTCAGTCCTCAATTTCTTTGGAAAGTAGATTATCAGACTCCTCTGGAGATGTAATATGTTCTTGTCCTTTTACTTGAGAAATGTGCTGGGTATTTTATCTTCTTCATATTGGAATTGTAATGATCTCATACCATAAAAAGTCATACATAAAAGCCTTCCTATTTTATAGTTTTCCAAAATCACTTGTGGAGTAATGCAAGATATTAATATTATTAGAAATCCATACACTAACCAATCCCAAATAGCTCTGGGCATCTTACCAAATGAAAAATGAACATTAAAACCAGCACCATCAATAATCCAACAGTCTAAAAGTCATGGGCAAAAGATCCATCTGTGCAGATAAACAGGAACAGAAAAAGGACATTTTTCTACATTTTTTAGTTTGCCAAAGCAGAAAATTCTTCTGAACCATTAACTGCAGCCTTTTCTCCCCGACCCTCTGTATTTATAAAAGTACTTGGTATTCATTTCCTGATTCATCCTGTCACTTGATGTTACATTTCTTCTCTATCAATATGAGTGAGGAGACAGAAAGAGTATGTGCAATCTTTATTTTTTCTTTCTTCCTGGAAAGAGAACAATGGAACATAAGCTATGGGTGGAATGACTATTTAAATATATATATGGTGTGTGTGTGTGTGTGTGTGTGTGTGTGTGTGTGTGTGTGTGTGTGTGTATGATACTTGGCATATAGCCATGCTGGCCACATGACCACGGAACATGTCTGCAGACAATGCTGGCTCCCTCAGCCAAGAAACTGGAAATAAGCACCCCCTCTAGAGTCGGACATGACTGAACAGGGGATCTATCTATCTATCTATCTATCTATCTATCTATCTATCTATCTATCTATCTATCTATCTATCTATCTATCTATCTATCTATCTATCATCTACCTACCTACCTACTGTCCGTACTTTTTGGAGTATAAGGTAAAGGTAAAGGTTCCCCTCGCATATATGTGCTAGTCGTTCCTGACTCTACAGGGCGGTGCTCATCTGTTTCAAAGCCGAAGAGCCAGTACTGTCCGAAGATGTCTCCATGGTCATGTGGCACACGGAACGATGTTACCTTCCCACCAGAGGTGGTCCCTATTTTTTCTACTTGCATTTTTTCGTGCTTTCGAACTGCTAGATTGGCAGAAGCTGGGACAAGTAAGGGGAGCTCACCCCGTTACGCGGCATTAGGGATTCGAACCGCTGAACTGCCGATCTTTTGATCGACAAGATCAGCATCTTAGCCACTCAGCCACCCTTTTCAGAGTATAAGTCATACTTTATTCCACCCTAAAAGAGGTTTGGCCTCCCAAACCCTCTGCAGGCCCTGTTTTTGCAAAAAATGGGCCCATTTTTGGCCTCTCAAACCCCCATGTCATGTTTTTGCCCTTTCTATCCCCCAGAAACATCTGCAGACCCTCAACACATCTTATTTTTTGCAAAAAACGCCCCCCCCTTTTTTTTTTTTTGCAAAAATGGGACACACAGAGGAGTTGGGAGGCCTGCAGAGTGCTCCTGAGGACAGGGGAGGGCAAAAATTTTTTTTCTTGTTTACCTCTTCAAAATCTTGGTGCGTCTTAACTCCGATGCGTCTTATAGTTGAAAAAATATGGTACCTACCTAACTAACTACCTATGGTTTTCCAGAGTAAAAGCACTACAAATTTTTAAACCGAAAGTAAGAAGAAGAAAGAAAAATAGTAAGTGAAGAAGAAATAAACAGAAGTAGAAAAGAAAGGGAAAAAATCCTATTTATCCCTTTGTATACATAAAACGTACATGTACATTTAAAGCAGTGATTATAAATGCATTTATATTTTACCTTTTCTAAATTTACATAATTTTGTTCTTCCCATAATCTGTCCTTCCTAATCATCAAATTCAAAAATCGCAAATCCATAGCAATTCCAAGAAGCAATTCAGTTCATACTAAAAACAGCATCAGCCTGTATGAAAATATATTTTTTTTATTTGAATTTATATCCCGCCCTTCTCCGAAGACTCAGGGCTGCTTACAATGTGTTAAGCAATAGTCTTCATCCATTTGTATATTATATACAAAGTCAACTTTATTGCCCCCAACAATCTGGGTCCTCATTTTACCTACCTTATAAAGGATGGAAGGCTGAGTCAACCTTGGGCCTGGTAGGACTTGAACTTGCAGTAATTGCAAGCAGCTGTGTTAATAACAGACAGACTTAGTCTGCTGAGCCACCAGAGGCCCTTATTTCAGCTATTGATGGGATTCCCGGAAATAGATTATAGTGTACTCAACTCTTCTTCAGAATTTTGCCTTATAGCAATATCCTTTCCAGATTTATTAAGCCCTAAATGGGAAAACGCCTCATGTGTCCTTTGCACAGGAACTGGTAATCTATAGATAGTTCTTAAAATTGTGGCCACAATTGGGCCAGAATTTCTGTTGCTAAGCAAGGCATTTATTAAGTGAGGTGTGTCTGATCTTATCACCATTTTTGTTACAGTTAAGTAAATCACTTCAGTTGATAAGGTAAACACGTAGTTTTTAAGCAAATTTGGGTTCCCCATTGACTTTGTTTGTCAGAGTTTGGTTGGAAAGGACCCAGTTGCCAACTGCTCTATTTTTCATTATATAATTACAAGGATGTTGCAACAGTTATAATTGCAAGGACAGGGTGTAAAGTCACCCTTTTCACCATTTTGTGCAGCTTCAAAAAGTACATTAGGTTAAGATTACTGGCCATCTGCTAAAATGGGAGGTCATGAGTAACACATTTGCACCCCTCCAGATGTTACTGATGAATTTCAGCAACAAATGCAAAATATTTGATTTAGGTAGAACATCTCATTTTGTGATTATTCTTATAGTTCTCTTTCATTATTTCTTCTTTTCCTTCTTTCTTGACACTTCCAAAATGTCTGTTATTTATCTTCACTACTTCTCTCAATATTTCATCACAACCAATGAAACTTCTACATATACTGTAGGTATAAACTATGTATTTCAAATAGATCTTTTCCTATACAGATTTAGCATTCTCATTATTTTTGTTTGATCTCTGAATGTTGAGATCGCTTTTTCTGAACTTCCCACTCACCCATTCATGACAGATGACGTTTCCTCCCTTTGGGAACACATTCACTCAGAAGAATGATTTTTTTAACCAGAACTGTCATCTGGCTCTTTCATTGTCACTACATTCACTGGAATGTAACATGCAACTATCAGCAACTTACATGAACTCCTCGATTTACAACATTTCATTTAGTGACCATTCAAAGTTACAACAGCACTGAAAAAAGAGACTTAAGACCATTTTTCATACTTACGACCATTGCAGCATCCCCATGGCCACATGATTCACACTCAGATGCTTGACAATTGACTCACATTTATGACTGCAGTGTCCCAAAGTCATGTGATCTCATTTTGCGACCTACTGACAAGCAAAGTCAATGGGGAAGCCAGATTCATTTAACAACCATGTTTCTAATTTAACAACAGCAGGGATTCACTTAGCTGATGTGGTGGAAAAAAGTCGTAAAATGAGGCAAAACACACCAAATTTCTCACTTAGCAACATAAATTTGGGGCTCAAATGTGGTCATACGCTGAGGACTACTTATATAGATTCACTTTTTCATTCACATCCCAGATAGTAGAGTTTATTTTTTCTGACTTACATGTGGAATAGAAAGCTTTGGGAACGTCCACCAGAAATGATCTAAACAGCTATCAAAATATTCCTTTACCCCATTGGTGACTTTATGTTTGTACTCAGCTGTATTCTTCTCGTCTTCCTTCATCCTTTTACATATGAAGACGGACCCAATTACAAAAGACTATCTTGTTTCAAAATAACCACTTCCTGTCTCATAAATTCAGTTTCTTTTTCTGAGCAAAAGAAAGGAAGAAAAAGCTTCGTCCTAAATTCCCAAATCACTTTATTTTGCATTATCTATCCAAAGGAAGAAGGAAAATTGGGAGAGCTACAAGTTGCCCAAATGAAACTCATTTTAAACACTTTTTAAACAACAGTAGTAATAAATACTTCAGTTGCAAGCCTAAAATCATACAGAGAAGTCAATATCTGCTCAGTCTCCATCCACCCTGAAGCTATTCTCAAAGTAACATTGTAAACAAGAAAACAGTGAGCTGAGAGGAAGGCCTCAAGGCAACAGTACATTATGAGAAGAAAAATCATGTTAAGAAAAAAAATCATGTTAAGATGTTGGCTCATGACTAGATCATGTCAAATCCACCCTCCATTATGGAAGTTCACTAGGTCATTTTGGACTAGATTCTATTTTTCAGTTCAAATTTCCTGAGAGGATAGTTGCTGAGAGATAAGAATTGTGAGGTGGAATTGTTATATATAGTACTTTGAGTTCTTGTAGGTAAATTGGATACAAATCTGACTAACTAGCTAACTAACAGACAACAACCACACTGATTGTACGCACATTTATTCCAAACAAGTTAGTTTCCTGAGTTTAACGGAGCTTTCTTCCATAAAAGAAGCAAATTTATTAGCCAAATTCTAATAATAAATAAATAAAAAGCCTGCTTCAGATGTTTTCCTCTATTTATTTCTTTGTTCATTCGTTTATACAATTGCTATAGCTGCCCATCTCAGTCAATGATTCTGGATGGCTTACAATTCAAACATATATTACAATTAAAACACTAAAACATTTTTTAAAATAAAAACACAATAAAAATATCTAAAGTAAATATAGAATATTTTACATCCTCCATGCTGAGGCCAAATTAGTGGACCTATTTTAAAATAAGGTAAAGGTAAAGGTTCCCCTCGCACATACATGCTAGTCGTTGCCGACTCTAGGGGCTGGTGCTCATCTCCATTTCAAGGCCGAAGAGCCAGCGCTGTCCGAAGACATTCTCTGTGGTCATGTGGCTGGCATGACTCAATGCCAAGGGCACACGGAACGCTATTACCTTCCCACCAAAGGTGGTCCCTATTTTTTCTACTTGCATTTTTACGTGCTTTTGAAACTGCTAGGTTGGCAGAAGCTGGGACAAGTAACAGGAGCTCACCCTGTTACACGGCAGCACTAGGAATTCGAACCGCTGAGCTGCCGACCTTTCGATCGACAAGCTCAACGTCCTAGCCCCTGAGCCACCACGTTTTTTAAAATAATTTATTATTTTAAATATATATATTATATAATTAATTATATAATATAATAATATAATTAATATAATTATATTATATATATATATATATATATATATATATATAATATAGCTTATTTTAAAATAAGCTATAGTAAATGGTTCACATTTTTACAAAAACTAGTTTTATAGTATCTCTGAAAAATGACTGTATCTGGATTTGCTAAAAGTTTTTTTTTAAAAAAAATACAATTACTTGTACAACAAATATTGCAATTAGCAATTATATACCGAAAATCGCAACTACAAGGGTTGTCAAATCTTGCCTGAAAAATCAATTTTGGTAAATCAATACTTTATAGCGTATCATATGAACAGTAACCCACATATTCCCATAACTCAGTCAATTTCACTAAATTTCTATAATATGAACAGATCATTGACAACTGTTTAGGGATTTAATCCACAAACATCCGCACAGATATACTTTTACAGAGGAGTTTCAATCACATTTTTTTTTTGTATTGAAGGTGATTTAAACCTCTTCTCATCAGTGGAATCACTGATATTTGGAAAAGAAATTATTTTCTCTGCAAAGTTCATAAATTACATTCAAACGCTTTGTGGGACTTCAGATTTGCTTTTGTTCATAAATAATTTATACATTATATGAGCATTATCGGGAATTTAGTTTTTATAGGCCTTACAGCAACAGCAATAATAAGCAACATAAACCTTTTCCATTTTTTCAGCCTAAAACTGTACTGGACATGAAGATTGATCTTCAAGTTGCCTTTCCTTCTTCTTCAGGAACACCAAAATCTTTTCATATGAACTATGTTCACAAGCGTACCAAGCTATAGATTTTTTAACTATGTGTTACAAAAGAAGCTTCAAATATGGTTTCAGCTCAATATCCTAACACATAAATCATAGCTTACAAACAATATGCAAAATTAACATCAATTTAAATACAATATGGTTCAACTCAGTGGTGGGATTCAAATTTTTCTACTGCAGGTTCTGTGGGCATGGCTTGATGGGCATGGCTTGGTGGGGCGGCACCTTGCTGTGAGTGACATCAAGTTGGCCATGCCCACTCAGTCACCTGACCCCCACCAAGCCACGGAACCGGCAGAAAAGGCAGCTCCTGCAGCCTGTCCCTTTATGGTCCTCCCTCCACTCCACGTCAAAGTATCTTAAAGGGACACTGCAGTCCAGCTGCCTTTTGAGCAGCTCTGCTGCAACACTGTCCATCCGGCGCAGTAGGCTGTTCTCCTGGCTGGGTCTGGCAATGTGGTCCGGTTGTGCATCGGCAGGCAACGGGGTACGCGTGTGCAGCCCTTGAGAAGAACAGGGTGGGTGGGGGTGAGTGGCGACTGAGCAGGCGGGCGGGGGTGGGGCCAGCCAGAGATGGTATTTGCCAGTTCGGTGAACCAGTTAAAATTTCCACTACCGGTTCGCCTGAACCAGTCTGAACCGGGTGAATACCAACTCTGGTTCAACTTTGTAACAATTCTTGCAATTATCCTCTAAAAGACATCTGTATTATCATCCTCCCATAGATACTGTAGATCCAATTCATTATCTTTATAATTAGTGAATGTTTTAAATGATATTTAAAAATTGAACCATCACTAACTATAAATTATGACATATTTTACTTCCATGATAAAGGCTCTTGAGCTGAGCACAACTCCTGGTGCTCCATGTAAATTCCTTGGCAGCAATAGAGAAGTGGTTTGTCATGCCAATATTGTTTAAAAAATCTCAAGCCCTAAGATTCCTGAATAGACTTTCATCCAAGTAAAAACGTAGTCTTACTATGCTGAACCTTCTCATTCTTTTAAAAATCAGCCCAACCTGCTGTCACTCACTGTGAGTACAAAAATATAAATAGGGTTTTTAATTCAGTAAATGTTGAATAATAATTGTACCATGACCACAATTTAACAAGGTGTAATGTGTTGAAAAGAGAGATTAAGTGCTTTGGAAAAGCTTTTGCAAAAACATTAAAATGAACAATTCACTAAGATTGCCTGCTTCATCCCAAATAAGCTTGGTTATAGTTGATGTCACGGGTTAATCAATGTACTTAACAATCAATATTTAACAAATTATAAATTTGTTTTTATAACCCAAACATTCTAGAAACATTCTAGAAAATTTAATAAACTAAACAGAAGAAAAGTAACTTCATTCCTACATATTAGAGTGAGGGAAGTATAGAACTCTAGATACTAACAACTCCTCATCACTGACCATGCTAACTGACCTATCATTAAGTTACTAATTAAGTTACTAATTTTATTCTATACTGATCATACCCCATCTTAAATACTGTATCTACTTCTAGGTACTATGTTTTCAGATAAACTGAACATGTTTGTAGAAAGGCAATAAGGATGGCCAGGAAGCTGAGAATACTAGAACTAAGAACTAAGAATAGTTCTTATTGTAGTGACAGCAAGATTCTGAACCTTTTAGAACTTTTAGTAATCTTTCACTAGGGTGATCTTTCACTAGGGTGAGCTACAATTTCACTATGGTGATCTCGATTTCAATTTATATCCTATTAATACATAGAGTTAATCTGGTTAAACAAAGCATAAATCAGCACTATATCAGTGTTGGCGAACCTTTTCAACACTGAGTACCGAAACAGGAGCGTGTGCATGCCAGAAACCGAAAGAGCAGCTGTCCAGCGCGCATGCGCGTGCTGGGAAGATGATCTTCCGGTTTCCGGCACGCACATGTGCACCGGCCATCTGGTCTTCTGGTTTCTGGCATGCATGCACATGCGAAGACCTGCTGGCTGGTGCACATGTCATGTGCACAAAGGAAACCAGATCATCTTCCCGGGTAGAGCATGCACACCGGAAGGCTGCTCTTCTGATTTCTGGTGCTCCTGCACACGTGAAGACCAGCTGGCCGGTGCGCCAAAACCTGGAAGAGCAACGGGTGACGGCTCACGTACCCGGAGAGATGGCTCTGTGTGCCACTTCTGGCACGTGTGCCATAGGTTCGCCATCACTGCACTATATCATGCTTTATTCATCCATACAATCAATTAATCAATCAATGTATATGGATTCCCTTCTCATACAATGTAATGCTGGGCACCTACCAGTGAGTTAAAACAATTAAAAGAGAGGTATCAGCATATTTAATACCAGAAGTAACGTGCATAAAGAGGTCAGGCCATAGAATTTGAATAACCAGAGCATGAATTTTGACTGAAAGTTAGAAAAATGTCCCTAATAAGAATTGCTTAATAACAGAGCCAATTATCTATAAAGTTGCCTTTACTTGATTTATTCAAAATAGATCAGAACACACAGGGGATCTTTAATTTGGATTCCTGAACTGAATAGACAGCAGTGGGATTAATGCCCTAAATAGCCCTAAGATTTTATGATACTGGAAACTGTAAGCAAATAACATTTGCAAAATACATTAACCTTGGAGAAAATCCCATTTAACTTTCCAATAGATATGTATTGCATTCACGAAGAATGCTGTGCTTATTTACTGCAACAAATAAAAACTCTAGCATCTTAAAACTTAGTTTTATTGCAACACAAACTTTTGAGAGTTATAATCTACCTGTCAGGAACATTTTATGAATCAAAAATTCCATCAAATAATGGCTTATGTTTTACTTATCTTTTTTGTACTATGGCGACCAAAACTGGATGTAGTATTCCAGGTGTGGCCTTACTAAGGCTTTATAAAGCGGTATTAATACTTCACGGCATAGAATCAAAATCACATGAAGTATTAATACCGCTTCATAAAGCCTTAGTAAGGCTACACCTGGAATACTGCATCCAGTTTTGGTCACCACATTACAAAAAGATGTTGAGAGTTTGTAAAAAGTGCAAAGAAGAGCAACTAAGATGATTAAAGGCCTGGAGACAAAAACAAACGCAACAGTGACAGGAATTGGGTATAGCCAGTCTAGAGAAAAGAAGGACTAGGGGTGACATAATAGCAGTATTCCAGTATTTGAGCGGCTGTCACAAAGAAGAGGGAGTCAGTCTATTCTCCAAAGCCCCAGAAGGCAAGACAAGAAATAATGGATGGAAACAAATCAAGGAGAGAAGCAACTTGAAATTAAGGAGAAACTTCCTAACAGTGAGAACAATTAACCAGTGTACCAGCTTGCCATCAGAAGTTGTAGAGGCTTCATCACTGGGTGTTTTTAAGAAAAGATTGGACATCCATCTACCTGAAATGGCATAGGGTCTCCTGCTTGAGCAGGGGGTTGGACTAGAAGATCTCCAAGATCCCTTCCAGCTCTATTCTGATTGATTGAAAGTTATTCTATTATATACTAAAATGTTGAAAGACTTTGATTATGTACATCTACCTAATCTTTTTCTCCCTTCATCCCAACTCAAATCTACGTTAGTCAAGCCACTCTACGTGGTTAATGAAATTAATTGCAATATAGTTTAGCATACTATTTTAATATAGCATGTTAGCTGGAAAATGTAACAAAGCCTTCTGATTTTGTGCCTCCATTGACTAACCCAGCTCTCAATTTACTATAGTGTAGCACGTGAAACTGATATTCTTTTTAAGTCTTCACTTTCCAAAGAAATGGGACTTTTTTGGTAACCTCCTCATACCTTTGACTAGGCCAGAGGTGTCAAACTCAAGGCCCGCAGACCAGATCCTAAGACCAGGGGTGCTTAGACCTGGCCCACAGGGCCACTGTGAAAACAACAAAGGACTGGCCAACCTTCCCAAGCTTCGTTTTCGCTGGCAGAGGGTTGCAGGAGGCCGCTGCTGCTGAAAACGGAGCTCAGGAGCCCATTTTCGCTGGCAGAGTGCTAGAACCGCCACAGGCGCTCCTGACATGAGTGACACAGAGCTGGCCACCCCCACCCCCATCCCCCGAGGTCAAACACAACCCTGTAGTGGCCCTCAATGAAATCAAGTTTGACACCCCTGGTCTAAACAGTTAATAGATGTGACCAACTAAGGACAACTTCAAGGGTAGAGTTAAAAGTGCTTTGTGAGACGTGCTTTAGGAATTTATTACTTGGATGGGAATCTGCATAGAATTATTTCATTAACTTACCAGCTTCCTTTGTAGAGATGTAGCGCAAGGCATATCTTGTTTCATTAAGATATAATTAGCATGGTTCTCATTTTCCTTGACATGTCCTATAAAATGCCCCCTCTTATAGTGACAACATGCTAGAATGAAATCAACAGCTCTACTTCTGGCACCAAGAACCCAGTTTTTGCAACAGTCCTAGCTTCATCCCTTTATTTTTTTTAAAAAAAGTGATGATATATTCTGCAAGGTTTCCTCCTTGAAATAATCCGACTTCTGTCGTGGAATTTCTTGGAAATTTCCACAGTTCCCAGTTCCACAGTTCCCAGTTGCATTCCCAGCAGGGAATGCAACCTAGGAAATTCTATGGTTTGCTGAGCTACAATTTTTAGCATTCCAAGAAAATAGGGTTAATGGTTAGGAATAGTTTGATTTGAGCTAAGCAAGCAAGTAACCTTTAGTAAATAGCCTGAAGGCTAATTCACAGTAAGAAGGGAGGTCATATCCACTAAGAACATTCTTCAGAATAAATGAACTACACAGGACTCACATTTTTAAAAAAGTATAACCACTGCACTTGTATATAAATTCTATGCAGCAAGGTTTTTCATCTCATTTTCATATGAGATGAACCTGTATCATTATAGGTTCTCTAGGAATCTATTTGCAAAAAATAGTTAACATCTAAATACTTCTGGAGACAAGGCAGCCTTATCCTATATTATTATTTTCTGTTGAAATGTTTTTGTAGTCACTCATAGGAAGTAATACAAATTGAAATAGTGCATTGAAAGATTTCTCGTTTCAGTTTTTTTTTTGCTATTGCATTTCAGCTTTCTCTTTGCAATCCTAAGAAGCAGATATTTGCCCATCCCCTTGATCTGAAAAAGATACCAAAAATGAACATGAGACTATTTTACAGATCAAATGCTGTCAACCCATGAGAGAAAGAGAGGGAAGGAGGGAGGAAGCGCTTTTGTTTTTTATAAAAACAGCTTCTTTCAATTAAAAATAGCTCTATATATCAAAGAAGTTCATTATTCAGCTATTAGAAAGTACCAGAGCCATTCTGAAAAAAGGCCAAACAAGATTGATAGGAACATAATTTTCTTTCCTCTACTTGATTTGGCTATGTGTTCAAAAACTTCCCAATTGAATTGGTAAATTCAAGTACATGCTAAATAATGTTTCCAATGACAAATAGATTCAACAGTGATTTAAGAACTTCAACAACAACTTCAAGGAATAAATGTATATATTTACAGAGACAGCCATCTACCCATAGGAAAAACCAAAATTTAAAGGCATTCAGATCTGGGAAGTCCACCATGTTATCTGGTCTTTTGCCCTGAAATTTTTTTCATTTTACAGAACAAGCATTGGAACTAGATGATATGTAAGAGGAAATTAGAGTCCTTATGTTTTATTGCATTTCAAGACTTAGCGGCAAGACCTCTGTTCCTTGGAACAGAAACATTTCTCTGGAAATCAAAATCAGCAAATGAAAATAGTTTGTGGGATTTGTATCCTTTCACCTAAAAAGTATGCCTGGCTTTTAAATCAACAAGTAGCAACAGCACATCAACCACATAATAACCCAAGATTTAAATCAAGGAGAGCAAATTACATGGTACAATAACAGATGTGCAATGGAAGTTTTGTGAAGAGGACAAAACGAAAAATAAAATAAAATACAGAATACAGATTTATGAGAGCCACTTCAGTTGGCTTCTACCTCTGCTGAACAAACAAGACTTTAATAAATACTTGAGCTTATATGTTACTTCCTATTGCTTTTGTTTGCATTTTACAGAACCTCCCTTTTTATCAAAGTGCTAATTTTATGAACAATTACAGTTTATAACCCATGGTGTGCATAAAATACACATAATGAAAGCCTGGCCTTTGTACCATTTTCAGCTACCATGTTGGAGTGGGGAGGAGGGGGCACGTGAGCTCCACATAGGATAGTGAAAGAACCATGGTGGAACAGTGGTTAGAGCAGCTAATTCTGCCCACAGAGTTCAGTCCTGAACTGCTCAAGCTTGACTCAGATTTCCATCCTTCCGAGGTCAGAAAGTTGAGGACCCAGATTGTTGGGGGAAATATAGTGACTGCTTAGAGAGGACTATAAAGCACTCTAAAGTGGTACATAAGTGCTATTACTATTGCTTCTTTTCCTATTCCTCCTCTCTCTTTTCTTCTTTCCTGCCCCTCCTCTTCCTCCACCTCATTTTTTAAGTTGATTTTTAAAATATTTATAAAATACTTTCAAGTTTTAATGCATAGTATGTGTTTTCGGCCTCTATGTACTATAGTTATAAAATACTCTTTTATTCGGGCTAAACTTACACTTGTAAATTTTCTTTGTTATATTAGCATTAACACCTGCTGATGTTAACAGATCCTCTTATAACCTTCTAGCACTGAATCATCCATACTCTGCTTTGTTTGGGTATTAAGAAACACTCTAATGTGGTGCCCTCATGCCAATAATATTCAATATGGTAAAAATAATTAGAGATAGAGGAGGTGCAACCTTTTTTGTCTCTTGTGATGAAAAACTTTGGGCTGGACAAAGGTCAAAACTATTTAACATATTCCCTCAGAGGCAGTATACAACTTGGGATGCTACAAAGAAATATATATCCCTGAATCCTCTTTCATTTCTACATACATTGACCACAGGCATAAGCTGACACAAACACAACAAACAAGTTTTGGATCAGACACAATGTACCCTACAAACTGGTATAAAAGATTCCTGGTGGTTCAATATTCATTCTGCACAGTCTATGTTTGCTAACTGCTATTGTCGAAACCTTTTTGAGTTCTTGCCTTTTCTATTCTAAGACATAAGCTATAGCAGTGATGGATAACCTTTTCCGGACCGAGTGCTGAAAGCACGTGTGCCCAAACCCCCAAAATGTAATGCACACAGCTACCTGCATGCGCCCTACTCCCGCTCATGCTCACGTGCCCCCCGCAGGCCCCTCACTCTTCACGCATGCACAGGTGCCCCCTGCAGGTGCCCCCCGCATGTGTGCATCCCCCACATGTGCCCCATCCCCCCGCACATACACGACAGAGACCTGAAGACCAGCTGGCTGGCGGAAGGCGCGCATGCATGCGCTGTGGAGCTGAACTGGGCCGACGGCTTACGTGCCATCAGAAAGGATGCTGTGTGCCACCTCTGGCATATATGCCATAGGTTCACCATCACGTAGCTAAAGGATGATCCAGTTCTTAAATTTACTTGTTATTTCTCCCAATTCCCTCGCTACTTTTTCTTCATGGAGGTACTTCTCTTCCTCTTCCTACAAATTTTCTATCTTTATCACCTACATAAAAATCTAAATTCTTCACCTCCTACTCAAAATTGCAGCATGATAGGGGTCATTCAAGGATTTATTTATAAGGCTTAATTGATCACAGATTTACTTCCTTCCCCCCGACCCCGAAACACCACACTCCATTTCTCTTTTCTCCAATCTGTTCCCCCACACCACCCCCAGCTATAGGTTTGCCGTATTCATCTTCACAGCAGTATCAGTGTTTAAAGTTACAAATACATTATAATGCAAATACAATGACAGTTCTGTAGTTGAGAAATTCAGTTTTAAACATCTAATCTAAGTCACAGTTGGAAGTCATGAGAACAAGACAGAAGGTCAAAACCTGAGGAATGTAGTGAGTGGGCTAGAGTCAAGGGAAGCACAGGAAGTTCATAAACAATTTGTGATTGATTTAGGAACAGGGATTTAAAAATATGAGCCAAGTGTATTTGCAGAGGTGTTAGCAACTGCCAAAGACGGATGAGATGTGAAGTGCAAGATGGAAGCGGAGGCGTCAAGCCTACCTTGTTTGATGATCTGCCAGACAAGCGCATGAGAAAATTTAAATTTTGCAAACCAATTCCCATCCCTCCTTTTTGAGCACTTTTTATGCTCAAAAAAGAAGTTCTAAGTTTACAAACAACTTGCATTTACAGGAGTTAGTATGGTAGCAGTGACAAAAAAGAAAAAAAAACTTGTATAAATTATTAAAACGGAAATCCACAGAAAGCCAAACAAGCAGGAAAGCTCAAGAGGCAGCTCAATCCAAATGCCAAAAATGAGATACCTTTTATTTTATTTATTATATTATATATGTTTATATAGCTGTCCAAGTCACAGATATTGACTCTGGCCTGTTCACACAATTAAAAATCCATATTTTTTAAAAAATAATTTTTAATTAAAAAAATAAAATTAAAAACCCATAAACTCCTCGCCCACTCGCACAGTGGAGACAAATATAATTTTTAAGCAGTTGAGTTCATGAAAATTCTTTATAATTTAAAAAATATGCTTTAGCAACCATCTGTAGTTAAGATAATGATGAAAGAGTGACTTTATTACCAATCCTCACATTTACAATCTTTGGAAGTCTCCAAAGCAAAGGAAATCTGAAGTCAGAGTTTCACTTAATGGCCACTCCGCTTTAACAACCAAGTTGCCAGTTACAACTGGGGTTGCTAAATGAGGACTAAACATCTATTACAGGACTCAGTTTTTCTACATGCTTTCCTTCCTGGTCATCACATCCTCAAATTCCAGATATGGATTTATTGCTACAGGCGGTAACAGAATTCGGAAGAGAACCCATTTGAAATACTATCTTGCCAGAAAGGCATAGTCTTGCATCAGTGAGGTCTCAATTTCAGTGCTAGGTAATTTTCATAAAAAAGGTTAGAAAAACTGTTGTTGTTGTTAATTGCGAAGTTGTATCCGACCCATCATGACCCCATGGACAACATTCCTCCAGGCTTTCCTGTCCTCTACCATCCTCTGGGGTCCATTTAAGCTCACGCCTACTGTTTCAGTGACTCCATCCAGCCATCTCGTTCTCTGTCGTCCCCTTCTTCTTTTGCCCTCAATCTTTCCCAGCATTAGGCTCTTCTCCAGTGAGTCCGTCCATCTCATTAGGTGGCCACCTAATAAGATACTTGGCCGTAGAAAGACTACTTCCAATTATTAAATATACATTTCAATGATCAAATTGATTGGCACATGGATCACACATATAAGTACATTGTAAGACATATTCTTATTCAAGTTTAACTGAAATATTTCCCTGCAAAATTGGACATGCTGACTTTTGATATTTACTAGCTGTATTACCTTAACCTGCCCCTAGATTCCCAAGTTCTGGATCTATGTTATTGGGGTCCTGTGATCACCTTTTGTGACCTTCTGACAAGAATTGGGGAAGTCAGATTCACTCCACAACTTTGATACTCACTAAACAACTGCAATATTTCACTTAACAACTGTGGCAAGAAAGGTCGTAAAATTGGGCAAATCTCACTTAACAAATATCTTGCTTAGTGACAGAAATTTTGGGCTCAATTGTGTTCATAAGTCGAGGACTGCCTGTATGGAAGTCAACATACAATACATGTTCAAAAGAGTTAAATTCCTTTCACAATATTACATAAACAAAGGAAATGATAAAAAATGGAACTACATGGAGCTAAGATTATCCAACATATTCTGCCTAAATAAAATAAGATTACAAGAAAAATATATAAAATAACCATTTTTTCTCAGATAATTTTATTGTAGGCCAGTTTTAATGTATTCTGTCCATTTTGCTAACCTGTTTAATTAATACTATCGCTTCAGACAATGTGGATTTTTCAGAAACTCTGCTTCATTCCAAAGAACTGCATGCTACAACCTGTTGTGACTGACACTTTTCTTATGAATACTTTATTGTTGTTCTGATGCCAAGAGAAGATGCTGTCAAAAGAAAACATTTATTTCAAACATATGGTGACCTCCACTTGTTTTGGAGTTCAATCAACCTTAGATAGCATGGTTACTCATAGAGGTCTCATAAATTCAATCCAAAACATCTAAAGACACCAGTATGCCTGTCTATCAGTTTAAAACACAGGACAAACAATAGAAAATGAAAATATGTTGTGCATTGGTACTGAACCCAATTATTATATTTCTAAATTAGTATGCTGTCCTGCAGTAATAAAAAAGAAATGTACTAGTCTTTGAGGCTGCTTTTCCTAACTTGTGTAGATTGGACTTCAATGTTGATCCAGCATGATGGAAGCTGTAATCTTAAGAGTTAGAAGGGGCCACTGAGTCCAACCCACTACTTTGTGTAGGAATCCCCAACCTTTGCCTAATATTTGCTAGACCTCATTCTGTGAAAGGGAATCTACCACTTCTTTGGGCAACTGATTCCACTATTATACCCCCTTTATTGCTAGGATGGTTTCCCCCCACCCCATAATATTCAATCATCATAGCTGAAATGCACTCCCTTGGGGGAATCTGCTTCAAAAGGACATAAACAATTGAAACCAACTATTTCAATCCAAGTTAGAATTTTTTTTTCTTGCATTTACACTTCAGGCCCATTACATGCATTCCACTGTTCACCCTCCAATGCCTATCGAGAAATTAGTAGCGGAAACTGATTCACATACTCCAAGTCTCATCAGTGAGTCACAATTTCTAACCCTCCTTGGATACCATCCTGGGAAGATGTAGCATTAGATAAAGACTCAGCCCTAAAAGTGGAATCAGATGTAGCATATGCGGAGATGGTTTGTTTTCAAAGTTACATAACTAGAAAAAATACATCTAAATCTTAAACCCAGATTGAAGATGATATCAATGGGTATGCGTGCATATTCTGGATTCCAACTATGAAAACAAAAGTGGAAATAGCTGCAAGTAGGGCTTTCCCCTATTTTAAAATTGCTAAAACGAAAAGGGGAAATTTATTGAACTTCCAAGTAGAAACTGAAAAAACACTGTAATTTCTAGCTGAATGATACTTGCGGTATATAACTGGTCGCCAAAAGTCTAAAATTTGCTGCACAATATTTTAAGTCTCAGGCTACTATGGTAGAGATGCCTTTTGCTAATAGCTGTTGTCAGAAAGATTATGTGCTTGGTTTCCTTCCACTGAGTCCAGCAGTTTTGTTAAGCTTTATATTTCCCAAATATTTATTTTGCCTTAAAAGAAATCCTTTGGGAGAGCTATGGATGTACGTTTACTTTTTCCTGATCGTTCAAATGAAGCAGGCATTTTTGCCTTTGTGGCTTTCATCCAGAGGAACAAAATAAGAGGATGTCTGGGAATCAAGACTGGAAATAATGCATTTCCTTTTAAGTTATCTTTCTGGCAAGAGGAAGACCTAAATATGACTTGTCCTTCCAGTAAGGACTGCTCTCTATTGACCCTTCTATCAGTATCTAAACACAAGTAGTAGAAATCCTGTTTCTGCTACCAAGCATGAATATTACACTGGATGGAATTGAGGATATTTCAAAACCATGATGAAAATAGCCTAAATTTACACTCTTTTCCTGAAAACAAAGAGCTGACAGTGGCACATAGCCATTCAAGTTTTTTTCCACCCCTCTTTTATAAGCATTCCAAGGAGTAGCAAGATGTGTTCTTTTTAAGTTTTTTTTGTGCTGACATGGAACACTATTACTTTAAACAGAGAAACTAAATCTCTATAGTGTTGACTATAACTCGCATTTCTTAAATAACAATCCACTGAAGATGCTGCATTGGTGAGTAGGCTGAGTTTTTGAAGACTGAAAAAAAAATTGTATATTCTAGATTTGATTTCTGTAGCCATACAGGCAAAAGCAAAACAAGAACTAAAACAACTTTGAAGGAGGCCACTCTCAAACCACAGTGACAAAATAGAGCAAGTTATTTGCTTTTCTTTTGTAAAATCTAGTGAAGTTATTAAATAATATTCAAATGAAGAAAAAAACATGTAAAATGTCCATTATACTTCAGCACAACATAGTAAATTTTGCTTTGTAAATTTTGACTGTCCAAGGTGTTTTTTCTTTCTTTCTTAATTTTCTGTCCAAATTGCATTGATCCTATTCATATGTCAAAGTGCAATTAGGTTGGATCCAATTGTGTAGAGTGTAAGAGTGTGAGACCCATTGAAATCAAAGGGAGAAATTAGCCACAAATAATTTAAGTTTCACTGAATTCAATGGGTCTGTTCCTGGCAAAAAGTCTATATCATGGTAAATACAAAACTAAACCCAACTCAATGGAAATATGCTATATATTAACCAAATAAACAAATTTCATCGATTTCATATCCAAACACTGAGAGCAACTTGATTCATCTTTAAGGAAATAAATATGAAATCTTACTTCTATTATGAAATCAAATGCTTGTTTCAAACATGACTGTTTTCAGTAATCTAGTAATACAACATCACAATCTCTCAAATAAATGGAAAACTGCTCTTAGCCAAATAAAACAACAGTATAACAATGATAGTGCTTATACATTAATTAAAAATATTGCTATACAGTCAAATAATGGACTTTTTGGAGGGAATACTTATTTTCTAATAAAAATGTTTCTATTTAAATAATTTCCCAGATGTGTATGGACTGAAGCGATGCTTCTTGTACTGCCAAATTAAAAGTATTTCTCATGAATGCTTGGCACAGAGTAGAAATGGAGAAGATCCTTATATTTCGCATAATTCTCTAGATTTGGATCTGACGTGTCAGCATTTCGTTGACCTTGGATAAAGTTCTTCATGATCTATTTTCACAAGATTTTTTAATTAATAAGAATTCAAAAATAATAAGAAATAAGAAAAAATAATAAGAAGTAAGAAAGGAGGTAAAAATCACTTTTTTTGCATTTATTTTATTTAATCCTTTAACACACTTCCCAAATACCAAGCAAGATTCCAACACCATCATCATCACCACTACCATCACCCCAATCCATTTGAAACCCTAAATGATTTATTTAATCTAGCCTCTCCCAACTTGATGGGATTATGACTTCCAGAATGCTACGTTGTTTGGGAGCTAATTTCCCACACATCTGGAAGGTATCAAGTTAGGAAAGGCCTGATTTAACTCAAATAAATCAAGATAGTTAATACAATACATATTAATATTTAAAAATAATAAACAGATCATTTAAAACAGGGGTAGTCAACCTTTTTATACCACTTTTGTATCTCTGTTAGTAGTAAAATTTTCTAACCACCCACTGGTTCCACAGTAATGCGCCATGTATTGCCGTCTGTGCATGTCTCTTGCGCATCGTGGATTGGGGTTGGGGGGGGTGCCGGCTACCAGCTCTGTTTGTCTGTTATAGCTGGGTGGTGTGGGGGGAGATGCGCGAGCTACTCTGGGATGAGGCTTCTTTGTTTGTGGTCGCACTATAGCACCATTTAGTTTCACTTATGTAACATGAACTAAACTTATGTGTGGGCAATACAAATAGTATATTTTCAGAAATTTAAATTGTCATGGGGAATTTTATGAAAACCTAATGAAAATGTTTTCAAATAATGCTATGAATTTTTTTTAGAAAAAATTAAATTAAAAAAAAGGAAAGTGCTTCAGTATCGGACAAAACCCCTACCACCCACCATGAAAGCTGGAACGCCCACTAGTGAGCGGTAGGGACCAGGTAGACTACCACTGATTTAAAAGAAGAAATAGAATCAGAGAAATAAATGCAAGATGCGTAATAATCCCATCTAGTAAAATTTGCTATAGTGTCAATATAAAACTACTGGCATGGAAGCCAAGGACATAGGTTGTTCAGAATCTCCCCCTCCAGAGAAGACAAGAGAACCAATCTAGAAGAGGGAAAGAAGGTCACAAAAGAACTCTCTCAGCTAATAGTTAAGATGCTAAAGGAGGGGGGACATGAAAGCTTGGATCCACAAGATTACAACAATGTATTGCATCACATGCATCTTAGATTTTTGTAATCTAATCTCTCCCATTTCACAACTTGTACAATCCTAGTACTTGGTAAAACTTTTAGGTAGATCTACCAGAGGATGGTAGAGGATAGGAAGGCCTGGAGGAATGTTGTCCATGGGGTCGCGATGGGTCGGACACGACTTCGCAACTAACAACAACAACCAGGAAAAAAAAGTTATTTAAAAAAACACCAACATTCAAATGAAATTTGACTTACTTTCCAATCAGTAGCTACAGAAATCTCTTTCAGACAAAGCTAAAGTATTCTATAATGGGTTAAACTAGGTACATCTGCAGCTTAAACTACATGTTCATCTACGGGTACGTGATAAATGTTTTGAAGAAAAAAATATTTCTCTTCTGGAATCATATTATGGAATGCAACTATTTAAAGATAGTCTAAAGATTCTCAGTTATAAAGTTCCAACTGCTTCCAATGAAACATTTTTGTACCACAACCAATGAATAATGAATATAGTATCTTGAAGTGAGGCAAAAAAGGGACCAACAAGTTCAGAAAAGGATATGTATTCATTGAATGATAAAAAAGTGATAGAAAAGGTTAAAGAAAAAGCATAAATACAGGTAATCCTCATTTAACAACCACTTTTTCAGTGATCATTCAAACTTGCGATGGTGCTGAGCAAGTGGTACTTATGACCTGATCCTCAAAGTTCTGGCCTTTGCAGAGCCCTCCTGAATATGAACCAGACACTCAACAACCAGCCTGGATTTCCAACCATGGCAGCATCCTGTGATCAAATGGTGAGCATCGCTGCTGGCTTCCCACAAGCAAAATCAATGGGGAAACCTGGCAGGAAATAAGAAGTCACAATGTGTGAGGCCCTTTCTTAACAAAGGTAACCAAGGACTGTCTTAACTGCTATTGCTAAACAGCACAGACACAACTGCATCACTTAGTGATGAAAATTCTGGTCCCAATTACTATTGTTAAGTAGGAACTACCTATATAGGCAAGAGCCACACTTCCTTTGGAATCAAGAAACTTGTTAAGCAACAACTGAAGAAGTGACTGGAAGAAGAATTACTGAGTTGCTGTTGCTAAATATTGTAATCCAATATCTACTGAACTGGAAGGGATTTACTTTTGGGTAGACATGTGCAAGATTTTGTCTTTCCATAGCCTGGAAACATGCAATTAAAAACAAGGGTAATGTAATACCCAGCATAAAGTCAGAAAAACAAGGTACCTTAAAATCATTTAGTTAATGTGCATATTTTTATGATATAGATATACACACAGGTAAGCTTCAATCATATGATGGTGATTGCCATTTTGACTTCCTGACACTCCTCTATGGATGTCTCTTACTAGAAAATTTTTGGGTGTTGGGTTTTTTTTTTGCTCACCGAACATTGTGCATAATTCTATGTAAAGTGATTTTGCTCTTGCAGTATGGGAGGGGTTACCCATGGAACAAAGATTGTTCTTAGGGAAAGAAGATATTTGGGAGAGGCCAATGTGCCATGCCTTTCTGAGCACCTCTCAAGAGCTCACGAGGCTGCTAGATTATGCTAAAATAAGCCAAGATCTTTATGTAAACATGCTTCTAACAATGATTTTCAATGATACTATATTGACAACCACCCTCCCCAAGTTTACTTGGTTGGTATGGCTCAGATTTCCAAACAATTACACACCTTCTAGCATAGTATTATAAGTGAAGCATTGTTTTTTTGTACCTTAGTGGCTTAGTGGTTTTTGCCAGACGATGTCCACTGAAATCCTGGCTGTTTTTCTAATGAAATGCCTGGAGTCACATGACAGCGTGTCCACTTCTGTCAATTAATTGTAATTAAAACACTCTGTTGGTTTTTAATTATATTTTTGGCATCCCTAGAAGTGAAATCACAGTGCATCCACTGCCTGAAAAGGTTGCTGTATGTTAAATGAGCCAACACTTCAAAACTGGATTCCTGCCAGAATTTTTGATGAGGATTATTCCAGCATTAATATTCTACTACAACGTTAGAAGGCAGACAGGTTGGTGTAGTGGTTAAGGCCATCAGGTTAGAAACAGAAAGACCATCAATTCTAGAAGGCGAGACTTGCCTTAGGCACACAAGGTAGCTGGCTGATCTTGGGCCAGTCACTTTCTCTCAATCGTAGGAAGGAAGCGACAGCAAACCACTTCTGAAAAACCTTGCCAAGAAAACTGCAGGGACTTGTCCAGACAGTCTCCAAGAATCAGACACAATTGAACAACAACAAAAAGAATGTTAGTACCAGAGACCCAAACCTCTTGACTCATCTCATCTCCAGGTCAATCTTAAGGTGAAAACAAGGCAAGTCCATGCACGGAAGATACGTGAGGAAGGCCCAGGGCTTTCCAGGTTAAAACCTAAATTCTTGGAATTCATGCTTGCAAATACAGGAACTATGCTAACTTTACTACGAAAATGGTAGATGGTTTTTTCCCCTACTAGAAAAAGTGGGTCTGGGAACAGCTTTGTGATTTTAAATTTGTATTTTGTACTTAGGCAGTTTACAAACATAGGTCTTAGGTTTACAAATCAATATAAATGATTACTCGTTTTTCTTTCAACTATCCATGGAACTACTGGCTACCTGCATTATCAAACCTTACATGTTCTGACCTAGGCTTCCTTAGAAAGTATACAGCACAATCTTAGTCCTGGCAAATTTCTTTTGTTCATACAGCTGTGAATTATTGTCATTCCCAGTCCAAAAGGCTTCTCAAACAGTCTTTCGGGGGCGTGTTTACAAACGCCCACCTTATTTCCCTTGGAATGCTGCCAAAGAACTAATTGTCACACACAGGGCAAGGCCAAACTTAGCACAGACTTAAACAGAAGTTTTCCAATGCTTTTACTGACCAGATGAACTAATTGCTTCCTGCAAAAGCTCATGTCCCGTTCGCTTCACTTTTATGTCTTATGGGAGGGGCCAATCATCTCCGAGCCTTACTCCCAAGTCGACCCTGTTTTCTTAATTGTTCCTGTCTTCTGGCAGCTCTACGCATGTGTACACTGGGAACAGGCTCCCGCTGTTCTTCTGCCTCGCTGATGTCAGACTCCAGAGCCTCTGGAGGCAGCAAAGAACTACCAGATGGCCTTGGTCCCCTCTCTGCCTCCAGCTCAGAGCCCTCGTCCAAGCCTTCTCCAGATTCCAGGACTGGCCACATTCTTCCCCAGCCTCCTCACTGTCCGAATCTGCTGCCAGCTCTGATGGCCGCTGGCAGGTCACAACAATATAGAACAACTATATCTACTCAATCACACACACAGATCACAAGCAAAGAAACATTAAGTACTCCCCTGTAACCTAGAGGAATCTAAGACTATATCTAATATGTTCCCTCAATCGTCCTTCATATATCAGCTTGTAGATGATTTCTATTCGGTTTTTACTGTTAGACCTCTAGAAGATTTGCAAAAAAATTTCAGCTGCCACAGCTTTCTACAGAAAAACACTGTCCAAATTTATTCTTGTGCTTTGTATGCTCTATCATACTTTTTGTTACATACTGAGCATATTCTTGTGATAGATAGATGATAAATAGATATATAAATAGACGAGAGAAATTTAAGTATTTAATTCACGAAGTAGCTTATAAGTTTAAATATTTAGTATTTTATTACTTGCATTTATAGTGTTTTATAGTTTGAAGCCTTTTATTTATTTCCATTACTCATTTAGAAATGTCAAATGACCTTGCTGATCAGTAACCAAAATAAAGTTACCACAATCATGAAGCAATATAGCATCCTTATCAATGAGACCAAATTGATGCTCAGGAATAACCTACAAGGTATGCTAAGAAGAGAGAAAGGAACATTATGTGTTATCTAGAAATGGCATATCTGAATTGCAAAAGTACGGAGAATAAAGATTTTTATTGTTATTCTAGCGGTTACCTGGAGTTTTGTACTCCTGACATGGTGGTAGCATTATTAACTGCACTTCACTCCAAATATATAATTAAAAATCATACTGGCCAATGATGTTCCTTTTCATGGAACTTGATTGAAAGGCTCCATAGGCATATGGACAGCCATCCCAAATAACCGACAGCTTAACAACCACAGCTTACATTTGCACTGCATCACAACACTAATATAGTATCCAAATCTTGTATTATCTCCTTAAAATGTTTTTTAATTCATCCATTGCCTCTGGCAATACTATCAGAGAGATCTAATAATTTCATCTAGAAAATCAGGGATTCATTATTTCTAATGCAGAATTTGTCTGCAATCTCACAATTAGTACTATATCTCTCTCTTTTTTATTCCCATCCCACAAACTGGATATAAAGCTGTCAAACCCAATACAGGAGAACACTTTCAAATCCACAGGACAGTTCATGACCGATTGTGAAATGTATACTCTTGAGCAAAGTACTGATAAAGGCTCCATTGTGAAACAACTTAGATAGAACTGAAAAATTCAATTAGATTCCCATGGATTAAACAAAGGAAAAGCTTTCTTATCACAACTGACAACGGAGTAGCTATCAATAGATTATTATCACTTGGCCATCTGTTATTCATTGTCAATTGACCTCAAACTTAGCTATTCTCTCTTCATGTCTACACACACATATTCCTATTTCAGAATAATATTCTGAGTTTCAAATAAAATGGACTGTAATTCATTAAATTTTATGCCATCATAAATTTGTTGGTCTTAAAAAATACGTTTTTAACAGTGAAAATGACTACTCCCTTGGAAACTGGAACTAAAATCACATTTTTAAAAGATTTGGTATAAAAGACAGAAGCAGAACGGCTTCCAAATGGCCTTCCCAACTGCCATAAGTAGTGCTGTGCCAGTTTAAGACAGCACTACTAGTAATTTTAATTTGTTTAACTTATATCTCATCTTTTTGTAGAGGAGCTCAAGACAAAGGTGTATGGTTTCCCTCTCCCTGCTTGCCTGCTTCTTTCTCCTCTTATTAAATTCTTATTTTTAGGTTTCTAGTCCTGTCTGTTGAAACAAAACATACCACTTGCACTTTTAGTATTTTTCAAAATAAAGTAAAATGCTTCAACTTATTTTTGTTTCTGTGGATCTGGTACAATAAACCCAGCATATAACTGCAGCTCACTGTCAGTGATGACAAGATGAACCTGAGCAAGATGAACCTACCTTCCCTCCTTCCTTCCTTCCTTCCTTCCTTCCTTCCTTCCTTCCTTCCTTCCTTCCTTCTATCCCCCTTCCACCACCACCCCCTCTCTATTTCTATCTCTCTCTGTTTCTGTCTCTGTGTGTGTCTCTCTCTGTCTCTGTCTCTCTTTCTTTTTCTCTGTCTCTGTCTCTCTATACATACACACACCATAATTTTCGCTCCATAAGACACACCTAGGTTTAGAGGAGGACCTGAGAGGATCACAGATAGGAGTCCTCTCATGTGCCAGCTCTGCCTATTGACTCCTGCACTGCAGAAAACAGACAGAAGAAGTGGGCAATGACAAAGACAGAAAGGGCGGGGTTCAGCACTGTAAAATGATCCCGCTGCTGCGGCCCGGCTGCTATTCACCAAAGGACCAGCACTGGTCCACTGTTGGGGACCCGAGATAATACACTTCACATTCAGAGATGCAATATTTGCTCCATAAAACACACAGACATTTCCACCCACGTTTTGTGGGGGGTGGAGAAAGTGTATCTTACGGAGTGAAAAATATGGTGATACGGTGTGTGTATGTATATATATATACACACACATATACATGTCATAATTACATGTACATTACATATACATATACACTATACGCACGCACACACACACATATACATACATATACACACACACTGCATGAAAGCATACATTTTGTGATCACTTCCCGCTTTGAACTCACTTCCCTGTAAACCATGCGTATAGGTCAGAGATCATATTGGTTGTTTTTTTTTCCTGGCTTGCAATAGAGTGGAAGAGTGGTTTCAGCAGCACTGTTGGTTCCTCCTGCTAAGAAACAGGAAGCTCAGTGTTCTTCAAAGACCCACCTCCTCCCTCTAAAAGGTCATGCTGCTTTTGAAGCCACAGCCTGAAGCAATGAGATTCGCTTCACTTTGGGGAGACGGATTTTAGAATGTCTCTCTATGTTACATCTGTTCTAAATGTCTAAAACAGAAGGAAGGAAGGAAGGAAGGAAGGAAGGAAGGAAGGAAGGAAGGAAGGAAGGAAGGAAGGAAGAAGCCATGTTAAGACATTATCTCCAATTTCTAATCTCTGATGGAAGAAATAAGAATTATTAATTCAAGAGCCAAATTTAAAAAAAAAATACAAAACTGCACATAGGAATTAGTGAGGTATAGAAAAATCCATTCATACAGTCAACAGTTGCTAATGTTTGTACTGTATGTCCTCCATTTGAATGTATACGTTTTTAAGTTACAACACAGATGACCTTTCCAAAACCAACAGCAAACATGAAACAAAATCTTCTGATGCAAGTAACACAAATCAGTTTAAGCATCTTAACATCCCAGCATCTCCCTTTGTGTCAGGGCTGTTGGCTTCCAACTCACACCAGACAAGAACAGCTGACTCAGCTGATCCAGGAATAGCCACTGTGAGAATGGAAGCCACAAAAGACCCACCACTGTAGAAGACAGGAGACAAAACAGCTGCAACGTGGATAGGCCTCTTTCCATCTCAGAGATAAATACAATTTTACTACCTAGTAACGTTATTTTTAAACAGTCTTCATTAAAAAAAAAGGAGGACCTTGAGGAAGAGAAAGAGAAGACAGAATAATTAAAAGGAAAAAACATTAAAAATCCACTGGACTGTACAGTGAGGTTAAGACGGAAGTGACTTTCAAAAGTCAAGGTAATTCGCTGAAAATGCTAGCTGATATGGAAGGAAGAAATCAGCTTGTATATAGGAACCTTGCTGATATCTATGCTTCCATGACCTATGACTCACAAACAAATTGACCTGCACTTGAATAAATTTATCAGATTAGAGGGCATTTTGTTTTATTCAATCAGCCTCTTGTTAGCCTATTTTTTTTTATTAAAAAAAGTCTAAAAGCAACAACAAAAACCCAAACACACAAACACACATTTTGAATAATAAGCACAGTTACAAATTTGAAATCATTCTGTCCCCAATTCCATTGTTCAAGTCTACTCCAGTTCCCTGCTCTGCCATTCTGAAGAAAAGTGTTTTAAAAAAGGCCATAAAAGAATATTTTTTTAGACTAATCACAGGGGCATCAAAGGAGTTAAAAAGGTCAAAGTTGAAATGAAAAACCCTCAGTGTTTCTATCCCTGATGCTTCAATCATGAACTACAAATATTATCCTTTATTAATTAAAAAGATGTTTTAGAATTAGCATCTTTCTCAGTCATAAATTTTTCAACTGGCAAAGAACTGGAGATCTTGCCATATTCCAAACGGAGCAACTGACACAGTCTGTCAAAGGCATCCATTGACAGAACAAAAACAAAACAAAAAATTAAACAAAAAAATAAACTCAATTAACTGCAGAGGTTAACCAACTGAATGGGGAAATGTCTTCATCTTATCTAACCATTATTGCCTGTGCTTGTATGACTAATACAGTGCAGGACCCAAGAAACAGGCTAAGTACCTACTTGGTGCCAGCTAAAATGCACAAAATATTCTGAGCAATCTAATTAAATCCAGAAGCTAGATGCACTTCTAAAATGGAATGAATAATATGGAAATAAGCTGAGAAATCAATGTGAAAGACTAAATTCATTCCTGTGGCAACCAACAAGCACTTGCTAGTTTAACGGGCTGAAAGAAGAAATGCATGACTGTGTTTATTATCCTCGCAACCATAAATTGTTGATGTGATTGATATGCTAACCTCCAATTCTAGTCCCATCATGTTCCTCAGCTGTTTTCTGCCAAGGAACCCAATTGGAAAGCAAAGATATTCAATTTCATTATGCCTTGTGCAGGCATTGTCTCAACTATAAATAGCACAGAGTACAACCAGTTCTGGGTGGTTTAAACACAAGACAAGAAAACACATCAGAAATTTCTGCAGAATCCTCTTAGTGTTAAGTAACCTGGCCAGTTAACCCAAGGCACAGAGGAAGGGTTTACACCATTGTGGCCCAACCTGGCGCCACAAAGATGTGTTCAGACTGCAACTTCTACAGTTTGTAGGAAACCGTGGATTTACAACATATTTAATTGGGAAAGAACAGATGAAACTCTACTTTTCATAAGTTTCAGCAACAAGGGGCTATCTTTTATGGTCTCAATTCATAAAATAAGATACCAATAACTATAACCTTAATACAAATATCTACTGACTTCAGACAGAAATGTAATTTAAAATCTGTTTATGTCTTGTCTGACACTGGAGCAGGTAAGCAGTGGGCTGCTCAACAGGTTTATGAAAAAGATACAGCTTAAGCAGAACCAAGTTAAGGGTTTTTTGGGAAAGTGGAGGGGAATTGGAATTTTCTTACAAACTCGTTGTAATTTGACAATATTTACATCCTTGTGCCCCAGACTTCCACCCCTGAATTGTCTACCTCAAACATAGCTAAGCTATCTATTTAACATGCCTTGGGTATTAAAAACTGGTCATAAACACATATATAAGCAAAATAAACAAATGCCAAAGATAAAATCATTCCATACTATAAAACCATAATACAGGTAGTGTTTCACCTATGATCACAATTGGGACTAGAACTTCCATTGCTAAGCAATTGAGTCATGTCTGATTTCATGATTTTTTTTCTGCTGTAGTCATTAAGCAAATTTGGTTTCCCCCATTGATTTTGCTTGTTGGAAATCCCCTTGGATGGTGATCACATGACCTTGGGACACTGCAACCATTTCACATACATGCCAATTAACAAGCACCCAGATTTTGATCACACATCTGTAGGGCTGTTGCAACAGTTGTAAACATGTGAAGACTTGTCATAAATCACTTTTTTCACTGCAACTGAAAATTGAACAGTTGTTAAACAAATGGTCATAAGTCAAGGACTACCTGCATAATAATGCTAACAGAATTTGACCAGTGTAAATATTAGATAGCTTCAGAAAGATTTAGACAATAAATCCTTTAATGATTATATGCTATTTGAGAGGAACAATGCAAACATGAGCCCCATCTACAATATAATCTCATTCCCACATATATAATCTCATTGTCAGGGTTCCGGACTGATGCCCTAATTAAATAATGAGCCTTGAGCCAAGCTTCAAAAGAAATCCAGTTATTTATTAGGAGCTTCATGTCAGCACGTTCCAAGTGAAGCCAACTCTGACTCCACATAATTTATGGCCCAGTTCTGACCCTGTTTCCCCCCTCCCCCCAAGGTGTGTCATCAGTCACATTCTCCAACAGAGCAATTTCCTGGGTTATAGAGATCACTCCCCTCTGGCCACTGTGGGTAACCCCGGGGGACAGCCTTGACAGAGATATGGCTGGAATGTGCTTTTGTTTTTGACTGACGTGCTGCCTATGGCAACTCGAGAGCAGGCCAGGGATGCTTTGCGAGTTGACATTCATATTCTAAAACAGTATGTTTTCTTAATACCTTACTCCCTGGCTTTGTTTGCATTTAGGGCTAACATAAGAACATGATTAATTTACTTCAGCACTTTTCAGCTCATAAATGCATCAGGAAAACTGATTTCCACTTTTCGGAGGAACAAAGTGTTCCACAAATATATTATGAACTTTGCCCCTTCCATAACTCACCCTTCATCTTGCTCCAGTATTAGAAACAAGTCTTCTTCTATCACCCGTCCTGTAAGAAGCATTATTATTCTGCCTCTAAAAACGCAATTCCAGTTTGTTCTCTTTTCAGAGAATAGAATTCCAGGTTCAGAAATAAGTACCGTAGTCATCAACTTATGACCACAATTAAGCCCAAAGTTTCCGTTGCTAAGCTAAACATTTGTTACATGAATTTTGCTCCATTTTACAACCTTTCTTGCCAAAGATATTAAGTGAATCAATGCAGTTGTTAAGTGAATCTGGCTTCTCCATTGACTTGGCTTCTCAGAAGATCGCAAAATATGATCACATGATCCAAAAAGACTGCAGCCATCATAATTTTGACCACATGACCATGGGGATGTTGCAACATTCATGTGTGAAAAACAGTTATAAGTCACATTTTTCACTGTTGTAACTTCGAAAGGTCACTAAATGAACTGTTGTAAGTCAAGGACTACTTGATTTTGAAGGATTCCAAGCATCCTTCATCTTTGAATCTGAAATCTTGCATGCTCATAAGCGATAACAGCAATTGTTGCCTGACTTATATGTATCAATATGCGGCTCATTTGCTAGCGATCAATGTTTCTGAAGGAAGAGTGCATTGTAAAGATTATAAAATGGCTGGACATGATCAAAATTGATCTGTTTAATCAGACAATAAGTACTTTTACCAAACCTCTTATGGATGTTTTGTTGAAAATGGAAAAAACGAACAGGTGTTTTATGGATTTGCGGACTGAAAATGGGAAGGACAGAATTAGTATGTTATTTTAATGAGGAAGGAATAAGGATAAGAGTGTAAGTGATGTAGAGAAGAACTGAAGTCGCTCTGCATGTATTTTAACTTCTTTTCTATTTGTATCTCTTTCTGTATTTTCTTACTTCACATTTTCTTTTATTTACTTATTCTATATTAATTCATGTTTTACCTTTATTTCTATAAAAGTCAAATATTTTTTAAAAATCTGAAGATTTTATTGAAGTATGGAGGATTATGTCACAAAATAATATCAAACAACTACGTACCTTCCTTTGTGATAAATTTGCAGAATACTTAAGTCTATAGATCAGTGATGGTGAACCTTTTTTCCACAGCGTGCCAAAAGCAGGGGGGAGCGTGTGGGGGTGCATGTGTACCCACACCCATAATGCAATGCCCTCCACGCACGTGACCCCTGCACACTCCCTCTGCCCCCCCACACATGGTACATGACCCTGTCCCCACCGTATGTGACACCCCCCTACACATGTTTGAGCTGCTGCTTTAAGGTGAATTGGGAGTGGAATATTTCTGCATTTCTTTCTGATTTGCTTCAGAAAAGCACGTGAGTTTGAGCTGCTGCTTTAAGGTGAATTGGGAGTGGAATATTTCTGCATTTCTTTCTGATTTGCTTCAGAAAAGCACGTGAGTTTGAGCTGCTGCTTTAAGGTGAATTGGGAGTGGAATATTTCTGCATTTCTTTCTGATTTGCTTCAGAAAAGCACGTGAGTTTGAGCTGCTGCTTTAAGGTGAATTGGGAGTGGAATATTTCTGCATTTCTTTCTGATTTGCTTCAGAAAAGCACGTGAGTTTGAGCTGCTGCTTTAAGGTGAATTGGGGTGGAATATTTCTGCATTTCTTTCTGATTTGCTTCAGAAAAGCACGTGAGTTTGAGCTGCTGCTTTAAGGTGAATTGGGGTGGAATATTTCTGCATTTCTTTCTGATTTGCTTCAGAAAAACGTGAGTTTGAGCTGCTGCTTTAAGGTGAATTGGGGTGGAATATTTCTGCATTTCTTTCTGATTTGCTTCAGAAAAGCACGTGAGTTTGAGCTGCTGCTTTAAGGTGAATTGGGGTGGAATATTTCTGCATTTCTTTCTGATTTGCTTCAGAAAAGCACGTGAGTTTGAGCTGCTGCTTTAAGGTGAATTGGGGTGGAATATTTCTGCATTTCTTTCTGATTTGCTTCAGAAAAGCACGTGAGTTTGAGCTGCTGCTTTAAGGTGAATTGGTGGAATATTTCTGCATTTCTTTCTGATTTGCTTCAGAAAAGCACGTGAGTTTGAGCTGCTGCTTTAAGGTGAATTGGGGTGGAATATTTCTGCATTTCTTTCTGATTTGCTTCAGAAAAGCACGTGAGTTTGAGCTGCTGCTTTAAGGTGAATTGGGGTGGAATATTTCTGCATTTCTTTCTGATTTGCTTCAGAAAAGCACGTGAGTTTGAGCTGCTGCTTTAAGGTGAATTGGGGTGGAATATTTCTGCATTTCTTTCTGATTTGCTTCAGAAAAGCACGTGAGTTTGAGCTGCTGCTTTAAGGTGAATTGGGGTGGAATATTTCTGCATTTCTTTCTGATTTGCTTCAGAAAAGCACGTGAGTTTGAGCTGCTGCTTTAAGGTGAATTGGGGTGGAATATTTCTGCATTTCTTTCTGATTTGCTTCAGAAAAGCACGTGAGTTTGAGCTGCTGCTTTAAGGTGAATTGGGGTGGAATATTTCTGCATTTCTTTCTGATTTGCTTCAGAAAAGCACGTGAGTTTGAGCTGCTGCTTTAAGGTGAATTGGGGTGGAATATTTCTGCATTTCTTTCTGATTTGCTTCAGAAAAGCACGTGAGTTTGAGCTGCTGCTTTAAGGTGAATTGGGGTGGAATATTTCTGCATTTCTTTCTGATTTGCTTCAGAAAAGCACGTGAGTTTGAGCTGCTGCTTTAAGGTGAATTGGTGGAATATTTCTGCATTTCTTTCTGATTTGCTTCAGAAAAGCACGTGAGTTTGAGCTGCTGCTTTAAGGTGAATTGGGGTGGAATATTTCTGCATTTCTTTCTGATTTGCTTCAGAAAAGCACGTGAGTTTGAGCTGCTGCTTTAAGGTGAATTGGGGTGGAATATTTCTGCATTTCTTTCTGATTTGCTTCAGAAAAGCACGTGAGTTTGAGCTGCTGCTTTAAGGTGAATTGTGGAATATTTCTGCATTTCTTTCTGATTTGCTTCAGAAAAGCACGTGAGTTTGAGCTGCTGCTTTAAGGTGAATTGGGGTGGAATATTTCTGCATTTCTTTCTGATTTGCTTCAGAAAAACGTGAGTTTGAGCTGCTGCTTTAAGGTGAATTGGGGTGGAATATTTCTGCATTTCTTTCTGATTTGCTTCAGAAAAGCACGTGAGTTTGAGCTGCTGCTTTAAGGTGAATTGGGGTGGAATATTTCTGCATTTCTTTCTGATTTGCTTCAGAAAAGCACGTGAGTTTGAGCTGCTGCTTTAAGGTGAATTGGGGTGGAATATTTCTGCATTTCTTTCTGATTTGCTTCAGAAAAGCACGTGAGTTTGAGCTGCTGCTTTAAGGTGAATTGGGGTGGAATATTTCTGCATTTCTTTCTGATTTGCTTCAGAAAAGCACGTGAGTTTGAGCTGCTGCTTTAAGGTGAATTGGGGTGGAATATTTCTGCATTTCTTTCTGATTTGCTTCAGAAAAGCACGTGAGTTTGAGCTGCTGCTTTAAGGTGAATTGGGGTGGAATATTTCTGCATTTCTTTCTGATTTGCTTCAGAAAAGCACGTGAGTTTGAGCTGCTGCTTTAAGGTGAATTGGGGTGGAATATTTCTGCATTTCTTTCTGATTTGCTTCAGAAAAGCACGTGAGTTTGAGCTGCTGCTTTAAGGTGAATTGGGGTGGAATATTTCTGCATTTCTTTCTGATTTGCTTCAGAAAAGCACGTGAGTTTGAGCTGCTGCTTTAAGGTGAATTGGGGAGGAATATTTCTGCATTTCTTTCTGATTTGCTTCAGAAAAGCACGTGAGTTTGAGCTGCTGCTTTAAGGTGAATTGGGGTGGAATATTTCTGCATTTCTTTCTGATTTGCTTCAGAAAAGCACGTGAGTTTGAGCTGCTGCTTTAAGGTGAATTGGTGGAATATTTCTGCATTTCTTTCTGATTTGCTTCAGAAAAGCACGTGAGTTTGAGCTGCTGCTTTAAGGTGAATTGGGGTGGAATATTTCTGCATTTCTTTCTGATTTGCTTCAGAAAAGCACGTGAGTTTGAGCTGCTGCTTTAAGGTGAATTGGGGTGGAATATTTCTGCATTTCTTTCTGATTTGCTTCAGAAAAGCACGTGAGTTTGAGCTGCTGCTTTAAGGTGAATTGTGGAATATTTGCATTTCTTTCTGATTTGCTTCAGAAAAGCACGTGAGTTTGAGCTGCTGCTTTAAGGTGAATTGGGGTGGAATATTTCTGCATTTCTTTCTGATTTGCTTCAGAAAAGCACGTGAGTTTGAGCTGCTGCTTTAAGGTGAATTGGGGTGGAATATTTCTGCATTTCTTTCTGATTTGCTTCAGAAAAGCACGTGAGTTTGAGCTGCTGCTTTAAGGTGAATTGGGGTGAATATTTCTGCATTTCTTTCTGATTTGCTTCAGAAAAGCACGTGAGTTTGAGCTGCTGCTTTAAGGTGAATTGGGGTGGAATATTTCTGCATTTCTTTCTGATTTGCTTCAGAAAAACACGTGAGTTTGAGCTGCTGCTTTAAGGTGAATTGGAGTGGAATATTTCTGCATTTCTTTCTGATTTGCTTCAGAAAAACGTGAGTTTGAGCTGCTGCTTTAAGGTGAATTGGGGTGGAATATTTCTGCATTTCTTTCTGATTTGCTTCAGAAAAGCACGTGAGTTTGAGCTGCTGCTTTAAGGTGAATTGGGGTGGAATATTTCTGCATTTCTTTCTGATTTGCTTCAGAAAAGCACGTGAGTTTGAGCTGCTGCTTTAAGGTGAATTGGTGGAATATTTCTGCATTTCTTTCTGATTTGCTTCAGAAAAGCACGTGAGTTTGAGCTGCTGCTTTAAGGTGAATTGGGGTGGAATATTTCTGCATTTCTTTCTGATTTGCTTCAGAAAAGCACGTGAGTTTGAGCTGCTGCTTTAAGGTGAATTGGGGTGGAATATTTCTGCATTTCTTTCTGATTTGCTTCAGAAAAGCACGTGAGTTTGAGCTGCTGCTTTAAGGTGAATTGGTGGAATATTTCTGCATTTCTTTCTGATTTGCTTCAGAAAAGCACGTGAGTTTGAGCTGCTGCTTTAAGGTGAATTGGGGTGGAATATTTCTGCATTTCTTTCTGATTTGCTTCAGAAAAGCACGTGAGTTTGAGCTGCTGCTTTAAGGTGAATTGGGGTGGAATATTTCTGCATTTCTTTCTGATTTGCTTCAGAAAAACACGTGAGTTTGAGCTGCTGCTTTAAGGTGAATTGGGGGTGGAAAATTTCTGCATTTCTTTCTGATTTGCTTCAGAAAAACACGTGAGTTTGAGCTGCTGCTTTAAGGTGAATTGGGGGTGGAAAATTTCTGTATTTCTTTCTGATTTGCTTCAGAAAAACACGTGAGTTTGAGCTGCTGCTTTAAGGTGAATTGGGGGTGGAAAATTTCTGCATTTCTTTCTGATTTGCTTCAGAAAAACACGTGAGTTTGAGCTGCTGCTTTAAGGTGAATTGGGGGTGGAAAATTTCTGCATTTCTTTCTGATTTGCTTCAGAAAAACACGTGAGTTTGAGCTGCTGCTTTAAGGTGAATTGGGGTGGAATATTTCTGCATTTCTTTCTGATTTGCTTCAGAAAAGCACGTGAGTTTGAGCTGCTGCTTTAAGGTGAATTGGGGTGGAATATTTCTGCATTTCTTTCTGATTTGCTTCAGAAAAGCACGTGAGTTTGAGCTGCTGCTTTAAGGTGAATTGGGGTGGAATATTTCTGCATTTCTTCTGATTTGCTTCAGAAAAGCACGTGAGTTTGAGCTGCTGCTTTAAGGTGAATTGGGGTGGAATATTTCTGCATTTCTTTCTGATTTTCGAATCTAATCTAATCACTATAAATAAAAATAGCAATAATATATTCAGAGTTGGTCCACTTGAGATTGTGATTTTATTCTATTCAAAATGACTGGCTTAGTTCAGTGCAATACTTGTTTTGCAGCTGTCTTCATGATACCTTTTTCAAATTTGGGTACTGTCCTCTTTGTAAACAAATTAGCAGTCTACGTGGACAGATTAAATATCTAGAATCTCTAATCTATGCTCTTCAAGCAGAAATTAGGTACCCAATTCAACCATTCCAGCTGCTGAGCCATCAGCCCCCTCTACCACAAAGATCCAGCAGGAAAAGGGCAGTATGGACAACCGTGGGATCTGGCAGGGTGAGAGCTGTGAACCATAAACACAAAGCTTTTACAGTGTCCCAGTATAACAGATATAGTGCCCTTGCTGACCTAAATAGGAACACTAAAGTGACAGATCAAGGTAGTTGTGATACTGATAACTCAAACAATCAAGGGATTATGGTTCAAGATGAAGAACTTACTTTGGAAAAGTGTGAACCTACTTTGGAAAAGTGTGTATCAAGTATTACAGATCGGTCACACAAGAAGAGCAAGGTATCCAAAAAGAGAAGCCACCTTCTGATTGGTGATTCAATTGTAAGGGATGTAAATTTAGGAAAGGATATGGAGGTTTTGAAAGGCGTCAGGTGTCTACCTGGTGCTACTGCCAGCAGAGACAAGAGGCGTATTCTTAAGATAGTCAAGAATGCCAGTAAGGATTCTGATGTTGATGCTATTATACACCTTGGCACAAATGATCTGTCCCAAAAGGATGTGCTTTCTGTGCAGAATGATTTCCAGAGCTTAGGGTATGAACTTAATAGCATAGGTTGTAGGCTTAACTTTTCAGAGGTTTTACCAGTACATAAGGAACAAAAGGTAAAGGCCAGCGTGTAGTGGAGTTTAATGTGTGGCTAAAGGAGTGGTGTAAAGGAAGGCTTTGGTTTTATTAGTCATGATGTCTGCAACTGGTCCAATGAAAAATTGTACAAAGAGATGGATTGCATCCATCAAAGAAAGGACTGAGTTACTTAGCAATACATTCACAGATTTTCTGGATAAACATTTAAACTGAACAGTGGGGACAGAGAATTAACTGATATAGAAAATTTCTGTCCCCAGCAATCGAAAACTAAAAGGGTTATCAGTGCATGTAACATAGATGTCTGTATGGGTAAGACTATCAACCATGCTATCAAGCAAAACCAAGCATTTAACAGTGAGTGCCATACCATGTGCACTAAACCAACAGGTGGCATGAAAGTAGGGGCAGTCAACACAGGTTATGTAGACAGTAAACACAAGATCAATCCAAATGGACTCAAATGTCTATACACCAATGCACAGAGTATGAGGAATAAACAGGGTGAATTAGAAATCCAAGTAAATGAGGGTAGATATGATATTGTTGCCATTACGGAAACTTGGTGGGATGAAACTGACAAATGGAACATACAGCTAGAGGATATAAATTATTTAAAAGAAATAGACCAAATAAAGAGGAGGTGGAGTTGCACTATATATAAGAAATAACTACATCTCTACAGAAATAGAGCACAACAATGATGAAAATCATCTTGAATGTATTTGGGTCAATATAAAAGGGTGAAAACGATATTGCCATAGGTCTATACTATAGGCCACCCAACCAAACAGAGGAAGTAGATGAACTTTTGCTAGTCAGCTAACTAAGGTATGTAGGAAGCACATCACAGTAGTAATGGGGATTTTAACTACCCTGACATCAACTGGGAAACAAACTCTGCACCAAGTGGAAAATCCAACAGGTTCCTAACAAACCTAGCAGACAACTTTGTTTCCCAAAAATAGAGAAGGCGACAAGGGGTCAGCCATATTGGACTTAATTCTCACTAACAGAGATGAAATGATAGAAGGTGTTGAAGCTACAGGAACCTTGGGGCAAGTGACCACGCAATATTGGAATTCAACATTAAGCAAATACAAGTAGTAGAACAAAGTCAAACTAGAGTCTTGGACTTTAAGAGCTAATTTCAATAAACTTAGAGATCTTGAGAAGGATTCAATGGATGAGAATCCTCAGGGGAAAACAACTCAAGAAGCTTGGGAAATTTTGAAAAGTGAGATTATAAAAGCACAGTCTAACACAATACCAATGAAGAAGAAAAATAGTAGATCACAAAAGAAACCAGCATGGATGCATAAAGAACTATCTGACAAATTGAAAGACAAAAGGACAAATATAAAAAGTGGAAAGAGGGCAAATAACTAAGGCAGAATATCAGCAAATAGCCGAGCCTGTAAAGATGAAGTGAGGAAAGCTAAGGCTCACAATGAACAAAGGCTAGCGACAAAAGTAAAAATAATAAAAAGCTTCTTCCAACATGTTAAAAACAAGAAAAAGTCAAGGAAACAATTGGCCCATTGCTGGGAGAAAGTGGCAAGAAGATGACAAGCAACAGGAGAAAGCAGATCTACTTAACTCATATTTTGCATCTGTCTTTACACAAAAGGAAAAACAATCCAACCTATCAAAAACAGCACTACAAAAACAGATTAGAAACACAAGTTAAAATAGGGAAGAAAATGGTAAGTGAACACCTGTCTACCTAGACGAGTTCAAATCACCAGGACCGGATGGATTACACCCCAAGGTTCTGAAGGAACTGGCAGACGTGATCTCAGAACCACTGAACTATATCTTTCAAAGATCCTGGAGCACAGGGGAGCTGCCAGAGGACTGGAAAAGAGCTGATGTAGTTCCCATCTTCAAAAAAGGAAAAAAAACAGATCCAGGAAACTACAGACCTATCAGTCTGACCTCAATACCGGGGAAGATTCTGGAAAAGATAATCAAGCAATGAATCACCGAACACCTAGAAGCAAACAAAGTAATAACCAAAAGCCAACATGGGTTTGTCAAAAACAGATCATGCCAGACTAATCTTATCGCATTCTTTGACAAAATGACAAAATTAGTAGACCAGAGGAATGCTGTTGATATAATTTACTTGGACTTCAGTAAAGCATTTGATAAAGTAGACCATAACCTACTACTAGATAAAGTAGAAAAATGTGGGTTAGACAGCACCACCACCAGATGGATTCGTAACTGGCTGACCAACCGCACTCAACGTGTAGTCCTCAGCGGAACTACATCCACATGGAGGAAGTATGCAGTGGAGTACCCCAAGGCTCTGTTTTAGGCCCAGTACTCTTCAACATCTTCATCAATGACTTGGACGAGGGATAGATGGGGAACTCATCAAATTTGCAGATGACACCAAGCTGGCAGGAATAGCCAACACTCCAGAAGATAGGCTCAAGTTACAGAAAGATCTTGACAGACTTGAACATTGGGCGCTATCTAACAAAATGAAATTCAACAGTGAAAAAAGTAAGGTTCTACATTTAGGCCAAAAACAAAATGCACCAGTACCGTATATGTGGTACCTTGCTCAATAGTAGTACCTGTGAGAGGGATCTTGGAGTCCTAGTGGATAACCATCTAGATATGAGCCAGCAGTGTGCAGCAGCTGTTAAAAAAGCCAACACAGTTCTGGGCTGCATAAACAGAGGATAGAATCAAGATCACGTGAAGTGCTAGTACCACTTTATAATGCCTTGGTAAGGCCACACTTGGAATATTGCATCCAGTTTTGGTCGCCACGATGTAAAAAAGATGTTGAGACTCTAGAAAGAGTGCAGAGAAGAGCAACAAAGATGATTAGGGGACTGGAGGATAAAACATATGAAGAGCAGTTGCAGGAACTGGGTATGTCTAGTTTAACAAAAAGAAGGACCAGGGGAGACATGATAGCAGTGTTCCAATATCTCAGGGGCTGCCACAGAGAAGTGGGAGTTGGGCTGTTCTCCAGAGCACCTGAGGGTAGAACAAGAAGCAATGGGTGGAAACTGATCAAGGAAAGAAGCAACTTAGAACTAAGGAGAAATTTCCTGACAGTTAGAACAATTAATAAGTGGAACAACTTGCCTTCAGAAGTTGTGAATGCTCCAACACTGGAAATTTTTAAGAAAATGTTGGATAACCATCTGACTGAGATGGTGTAGGGTTTCCTGCCTGGGCAGGGGGTTGGACTAGAAGGCCTCCAAGGTCCCTTCCAACTCTGATGTTATGTTATGTTATGTTAACATGTGCACTGCACTCCCCGCCACCCGTTTTGGGCCTGGCAAGCCTCCCTGAAGCTTCCCGGAACCAAAACCGGGCTGGGGGAACCCGGAAGAGTGTCAATGAAGTGTCCCCCCAGCCTGCCACCAAAAACAAGCCAGCACAGCCCCCCTGACCCTACTGCCAAAGAAGTGCGCCTACTTCCTGGCCAGTGCATCCCTGGTGCCGGACAGACATTCCTTTGGCATGGACTCCGCTTCTGCAGAAGCACTGCTTGTTCTCAGTGGGCGGCGAAGTGGGGGCGGCAGTACTCCTCCAGAATCTTGGCCACAACGGGCAGGGTGAGAACCGCCCCCACCTCGCCTGCCACCGAGAACAAGCAGCACAGCCCCTGCTACTTTCCTGAGGCTGCACAGCGGTTCTCACCCTTCTGCTTGCACCCAGGATTCTAGAGGAGAACCGCCCCCCTCGCCAGCCACCGAGAACAAGCAGCGCTGCTGCTGCTGCTCTTCTGGATTGCTCAAGCCGGCCAGGTGCTCCAGACCGCAGACACGCATCATCATGGGCTGGAGGGCTGGGGCCGTGCAAGAAGCCCACTCAGGCAGGGAGGAAGGGAAGCCCTGGCCCGTCCATCCTGGTCGACAGTTCTCTCCTCTAGTAAATGACGGGATCCCATCACTGTGTTTTTGGGTACATGAGCTGTTCTTTGTGTGTGCATGCACACCAGAAGACCAGGTGGCCAGCAACATGCACACAGCAGAACCCAGAAGAGCAACGGGCGATGGCTCTGTGTACCACTTCCGGCACATGTGCCATAGGTTCACCATCACGGCTATAGATCATTGTTTTGGGCATGTTGTGTGAAAAGCTGATATTGAAGTTTTTGACAAATGAATACCATATTACTCTACCGCCTGAAACACTTTTCAATGTTATCTAATTAACCCTCATATCTAACTTATAAGCGAAATCACTTTATTGTTGGATTAAATATACTGTTAGATTTATTACCACTCTTTTTACCTCTTCGTCTTTTTAAATGCCTCTCACCCCACTATAAAAAATCAGACTAATTACTCAGCCTTCCTGTAAGTAATGGATGTTGCTATATTGCAGTTCTCATTAGTGATGGAAATAGCATGTGCCAAGTACTTGGGGTGGGGGGAGAGAATCTTACATCAATACAAGTTACATGGATATATTTTGAGAAAAAACATGAATTGTCAGGAAGAGGCTTATTTCTTCACAACTAGAATAAAGCAAATTGTGATGTGAAATGTTTCAACATAAACAAAATGTGATGTATTGATTTCTAGTCCAAATATTTAATTCTTCTGTTGTTGAGTGGCCATGAATTATTTGGCTAACTTTATTCTGTCACCCCTCATCTGCATCTGCTGTAACAGACACCATTGTTGTTCTGACCCTGCATTAGCAGAAGCAAGAAACAGACTCCTTGTCATGAAAAATCCTTCTTTATTTACCTCTTGTGAATTGCATTCACACACACCCCACAAAAGGTGCAGGGAATAGGAGTTAACTGCAGTAACAGACTTTATCAATTCCTTGTGATAATTGCAAGGCGGTGAGTGCCCAGTTGAAAGGCTGCAAATTAAGTTCTGGCACAAAACACAATGAGTAAAGGCTTCAGAAATAGGAACTATTGTCTCCTCATTTGACAATCACTCCCCTTTCTTTCTCTTTATTCCCCAGCCAGGGAGGGGCCATTCAGCGTCCATGTGTGCTTTGCTTCCCGAGTCCCCTGTTGTTCACCTCTCTTAACTGCTCTGTGAATATGTGCATCTGGAACAGGCCCCAGCTGTTCTTCTTCCTCACTCATATCACCCTCCAAAGGCAGCTGCCTCTCTGGTGGCTGGGAAAAGTCGGACTGCCTTGACTCTATCTCTGCGTCCGATGCAGAGCATCCATCAGAGCCTTCCCCAGACTCCAGCACTGGCCCAAGTTCCTCCCCAACCTCCCCATCATCTGACTCTGCCATCAGCTCTGCTGGCAGCTGGAGGGCCACAATAATTGTATATTTAGTAAGTACATAATAAAGACTATGCAACAGATTGTACCTTATGAAATTTTCTTAAAAGACTGGTATCAGATTTTCTATCTAATAATGACATAGATATAATCATAAATTCTTCTATGATTTAGAGCTACAATCCACATTTCAGAAGACAAGGAAAACCAATTTCTTTATAACAATATGGTTCTCAATTTGTCTGATCTTTTTTGTTTCTGCCATCTACCAACTATTTTGATGTGAGGAGTTTCGGGAATTAATTATGCAATTCATTGTTTTTCAATTCTTTGAACAATTTGTATTAAAATATTTTGCTTCTGTAGGTGTGGGTAATTTGCAAGCTGAAACCATTTATTACTCTGATACTCCTACACCAGTAGTATACTGTAATTGCTGAAAACCAGTGGCACAGATTCCCGCCATTTTTAGGCAGGAAATACACACAATTTGCAGCATAACCCCCCCAAAACACTAGTTTAATATTGTTTAGATAAGCAAATAACATACCCCACACACATCAAACTTGCAAATCCCAGGAGGAAGAGAAAATTCTGGTTTTATCCATGTATGATGTGCATCTATTGAGTCATTCTAGCTTTTGTTCCCTCAAAAAACTTTAAATACAGTATGTCCTATATAGCAAATATTTGGCCATCAGTAAGTTAGTACAACAATATAATTATTCAATTTGAAGTGGGCTTGTTTCACTAATGTGTATTAGTACATTTGGTTTCCTCAAAACAAAAAAATAAACTTCAAATCTTGTATGGTAGACACACTACAGCTGTACAAGCCCAAATTTGACGTAAATTCAATGCCAATTTTTTAAACACCTTCTAAAATAGGAATCCAAAAACATTATTTAAACCATATCAGTATGTTTTAGGGGCTTCCCCTCTTTTAGATCAGATCTCTTGCAAATAGCTTTCAGCAATTTTAAGCATGGATGGGGAAAACCTATTTTCATATTTTAAAACACACTACAATGCACCTGTCACGTATC